>NC_136059.1:962130052-963330052 GCF_964261635.1 Lissotriton helveticus
TCACAATACCGGACAGTCAAAGGATTACACGGCTTTATCTGTAGCTGATAAAGTATGGCAACTACATAACCTAGTGTACTCTCTCGATTTGCTTGAATGATTTTACAGCCCTCAAAAACTAGTTCACCGAACACTGCAATGGGTATGAGGAGTTAGCCACATGCCTGTCAAAAATAAAAGTTCAAAAAAAGAGTTGTTCAAAAAGGGCGCAAATGTTAGATCTATCTGCCACTGCAGCACATAAACTGCATTACAAGGAATTCAGCATAAAACATGAATTTAGGATATAGTGTTTAAGCAGACCCAACTTGTCTAATTTGCCATTATTGGAGTTGTTTTGACCACAACAATGACATAGGTAGATGCTTCACTGGAAGTGTTATCTGAGAAGCCAGGACTTGAAAAGCCACCTTATTTTTTCCATGAGTCACAAAATTCTCCTTATAACGTCCATAACTAAAAAACGATGGCGAGAAGACTACCTAGAAAGGCTTAACCTCTGATCGAGTACAGCGTCATTTAACATTCTTAACCGGGCACATAACGTGGCCAGGACCTACCATATTGAATCCATGCTGTCGAACTGCATCCACATTCCAGTGATTGGTTCCCTCTTCCTCCAGCAGCTCCTCCTCCTTCTGCCTCCACGCCTCTTCACCCTGCTGCAGCTTAAACACTTCCGTCTGTACTTTGGCCTGCTCCTGGTCCATGGATTCGGAGTTATGCAGGGCTAAGCTGCAAAGTTTCTGCTGCGCTTCAGCGAGGTTCCATTTGCACTCCACTGAACTTTTCACAAACTCGGCTTGCCTTTTGCATTCCTGCTCCAAACTGCTGTTGTACATCTTTGTAATTGACAAATTGAGAAGGCAAATTAAAAAAAAAAATCAATTTGCAGCAGTCTTATAGTCATCATAATGCAAAGACATGTTGGCAGCACTGCTCTTTCAGTGAACTATACAACTTTACCAGTGTTTTTCTAAGCTTCTGCATTGCTTAGCATATACTGTGTAATGGATCGGGAGTCACATTGTAGATTAAGTACAACACTATTTACCACCTTAGCCCCATACCCTCCTACAGTACCCTTGGAATAACCTTTTCTAGCCTCAGGGGAATGGAGACCAGAGAAAGCAGTTTAATTGCATTCCAAATACGGTGCTTAGAACCTTGCAATATTTAGATTAAGAAATAACACCTAAACGTAAAATGTAACTAAACAACAACACATGATCAAACCAACTAACAAGACTACATTCGTAGCTGTCAAATTGGTAATTGTAACGAGATAGGTAATATTATATTCAAGACTATTTACATTTGTAATTTCATCTGTTTATTAACCATTTTGCTGCTAGGCCTTTTCCTCCAGGAACGCTAAGCCCCCTTTTTAGGTCTCACCTCTCCAAGGCATCAAGTAATCTGTATATGTGTGGAAACTCCACTTACTCCACCTCTTGGCTTTTAATTGTTTTTTTCGCTTGTCTGCTTTATTGTTTTGGTTTTTACAGGCTAACGCGCTTTCTAGGTCATCCTCTATTTACGTGGGAACGCCTATGCAGCACTGCCTAATTACAGTAAACATGCCGCTAGTTAAATGATTTGTTTGTAATGGAAATTTGTTTTTGTTTTCATGGTTTGCTTTTAGCGTGCCATCTTTTTTCCCGTGCAGCAGAGGGCACAAGTGCGTGCGCACACACCCCTCCCAGGCTTGTTTGTAGATTGAAGTGAATGAGAGGCAGCGGAACCCCCTTGGACATCGCCTCTTGCCCTTGCCGCCCAAACCTATTTCCCTAGCTACAGTCTTTAGATTGTTTCAGGCCAGCCACACTTTTTGTGAGTTTATTGCAGCGTTCCACCTGTTTTTCCCGTGCAGCAGCGGGCACAGTTAAAGCCTGGCACGACCACAGACATGCACGCTTGTGAATATTCACTACAGCAGGGAGGTTCCCTGCCCGCCCCAAATGCGCTCGTAGATTTACTGCTGCGAAGTGTTAGCAATACATTTCTATTTATGATGAGAACAGAGATGTGGGGATTTCCCTTTGGAGAAAGATTTAAAAAAACATAGTGCAAACAAATGCAGGTTTTCGCCCTGTTTCCACATTCCTATAACGAATAAATGATTACGCATGTGAAGGCTCCTGGGACTGTCCTGAATGTTCCTTAAAATTGTGAGTGTATTCCAAAACTAGCCATACATCTACAAGAGTAAATGCCTGACTTGTAAAACGCATGCGTGGTAAATTTGGCCTCAAATCTGCAAACCGCTGATGAGCTGTCACCAGCGTTTGTGCCACAAATAGTCGAGGCACATAGCATCCGCATAGCAGAGTTCAAACTGAAGCTAGCCAGCCTCGGCTCTCCCCCCTCCCCCCCCCCGCAACGCCCCCAACACTCCTTCAAAGGGGATCACATGTGTACTGTGAGAGGTGCAAAGAAGGCCACTTCTAGGATAGCTGATAAGATCCACTGTCAACATGAGGAAAGTGAGAGGGGTGGTCTCTTTGCAGGCATTCCTGCCCACCCCCAGCCAGGGTGCGCAGAGGGCTGACACAACATAGCAGTCCCATCCCATCTGAGAGGGGAAAACAACCCCCAGGTAAATAGCCTTATTTACCCACCAGCCACGAAGGGCTTTAGAGCAGGGACGTTGTGTGCAGCTTTTCACAGGCCGGAAAGTAGGCGAGGAACCCCCATCCCACCGTACACCTTTATCATCCCTGAAGTGTGCACTTACATCTTGATGCACCAGATCTACACCATGTGATACAAGTCCACGGGACCTCCTCCTGACATTTCACCTGTGCAGGACCATGCCTCAGACCAGGGTATCTTGGTAAGGCTGGACAGTAGACTCAAGGGCTCAAAGCAAAATAAAAAACTGAAGGCCTTAAGTCTATCAGATGACTCCATGGTATCGGGGCCACGGGCCCCAGTTCTTTTCTTTTACAAACCACTGCTTCCTGGTGCGTCAGTCCAACTGGTTCACTTGGTATGAATCAAGGCTACAACTCCCAGAATACATGAAGGTAGTAAAGGAAGGCTCTGGAATACAAATTGTGTATATGATGACACGGGGGCATCTATTAACCATCACTGAGAGTGAGGGAAGCTTGCACCTCTCTCCAGGGGTTCCCCAACATGCACCCTTCCATGCACCCCCTTTTGTACCGCTTTGTTCGCCATAAGTTGGCAGGGTATGCTCAGACGTGAGTCCCTTGCTCACTTTGCCACTGGATTTAAGCAAGCCTGGCTGAAGACTGCTGTAATGCCAGAAACCGGTCCTAGGAAGCTTGAATCCGGTCCAGGGAAGGCATGGCTTGGCAGTTCGGGCTGGACTGTTCCCATGAGGCACAGGGTCAGACTGATTTGCATATGGCCATGTCTGAACTGGGGTGGCAGAGTGGGCTAAAGAACAGTGATGGATTAAACCCAGATCTGTTGACTGGGTGTGAGTGTTTGATTGGTTTAGATGCTCTGACCATCACCACCCCCTTTTGTAACGCTTTAATAACATCAAATAACACTAATTTTCAGTAACTTTTGCCGTGTCCACCTACCGTTGTTATTGTCAATTAACGCATGTGTAGCACTGGTGTCTTTGTTGCAACACCAATTGCGAGACCTATTGCATTGCAAATGCTTGTTCCTATTTGGGGTAGTTCACGCTTAGGCCTCCATAAGATTTTTCCACTGAAGGGATCCATGCCAAATTTGCGTCCTGTCTTTTCTACCATCCTAGGGATTATAAAGGTACATAGGGTTTCTGGATTCCCTTGGGGGACCGAGAAACCAGCCAAAATGGAGCTATATTTGGGAAAAAATAAGAAAAATGTACTCAGCAAAAAAGTGTCTGGTTTTTCCCCTAAAAATGGCATCACCGAAAGGTTTGCTGTGCTAAAGTCACCACCCCCTACATCTTTCAGGAACATGCAGAGCTGAATAAAAAAAAATAATTTTGAACCACAGTTTTGGCAATTTTCAAAGAGGTTGCCCATTTGTCCTCACTATTGTGTATCTGGGGTGTGGAATTCTATAATAATAATTTCTTAATTCGGATAAAAAACACATCCATAAAAGATACAATTATACAATCATACAAAGTAAAAATCGTTACATACAGATAAAACAGCACAGCATTATTAAAACAGAGCAAAACAATCTACAAAACTTCCAAGATCTGCGGCTATACACCTCATCGCAGCAGCACTAACTTCATAAATGAAAACGATGGGAAGTCAATCAATCCTGGATAGCCTAGTGGGTCCACTCCTAAGGAAATCAACTTGGACCGGTCAACTCAATCAAACGCGGATGTAAGGCCCATGAAGGCTAAATACAGGTTAAATACAAAACGCCCGGTTGTGTTAGTGTGTAATTTTGACTTACAAGAGATAAAGATTGAGACATTGGTCGGTGGTTGATATGCCTTCACGGAAACCAAATTGAACGTCCGATAAAATCTGGTTGTCTGTGGCCCACAGGGACAGACTAGCTAGAAGGACCCGGCCCAGAACTTTGACAACAACATCAATAAGGGAGATCGGACGTTATGATTGCAGATCATCCTTCTCCCCTTTTTTGTAAATCAGGATTATTGTAGCGGTAGATCAGGAGGCCAACATCCCCTTTACGACTGCTGAATTTAAAACTTGAGTTAAAAGAGGGGCCCAGACCTCAACATTATCACGGAAGAGATATGTGGGTATTCCATCAGGACCCGGGACCTTATTTAGCGCAAGCAGCTCTATACTTGAGCGTACTTCATCCAAAGAGAAACTATTAGGGATTAACATGGATTAAAGGGTATGTCTACCCGTGAGTCCACTATAGCGTATGCAGTACAGACCGTTTCAAAATGAGATACCCACTGATCTGGCGAAATATGATGGCACACGGTCGGTCTAGCTAGTTCAGGAAAGCAGGGCTTGTTAATGGTCTTCCAAAATAAGGTTGAGCCCTTCAAATCCCCCGCTTTAGATAAGTCCTCCAAGGCCTGCATCTGCAGCTGGTGCCTACGCACTTTCACTGCTTCCTTATAAAGACGCCAGCACTGAGTCACACTCTTTTTCTCCCAGGGCACCTGCTCAAGGCAACTTTTAACCTCCTCAGTGCTTGCAAGCACTTGCGGTCAAACCGCGAATGAGAAGCCTGGGCGTACTTCACTGTATGTGTAGATAGAAGACCAGATACTACATGTGCAAAAGAAATAAAAGACCTTAATATATCTTCGCTCGGGGAGTAAGAGTCTAAACAAAGGCCTAGCTCGGGCTGACAGGAAGAGAAAAGGTTATAATTAAAAGCCTTAACATCTTTACATGCCCAGCGAAGGCGCCTACCCTGGTCTGTTCGAATTAAAGGTGCCGTGGAATTCCGAGGGCCCATAGTATGGCTGCCCACCACCCTCAATGTAAGTGTCAGGGGGTTATGGTCACTAAATGGGTTATGTTCTATATTAAAGGAGCCCACACCCGCGTCCATGGAGGCAGACACAAATATAAAATCTATAATGGTAGCAGAGCCCCTACCTTTATAAGACGGGGGCAGGTGTGAGATAGGTTCAGTGTACCAGTTGTCTAACGTGTGTACGAGATTATGAACAAGTAAAAGATTATTTAACTCAACCCCTTGTGTAGTATGCTTCATGTGCAAATCCTCTATAAACAGACAGGGCTGTTCGATATGGGCAATCTTACCAAAAATGAGCACAGGTGGAGAAGCGTGGCTCAGTGGTTAGAGGCGGCAGACCCGGAAGCTGAGATCGGTCGTGGACCAGGGTTCGATTCCCCGCCTCGGCGGGTCTCGGGCTGAAAAATTCCACAGACTCAACAATTCTCGCTCCGGTGCCTACTCGACTCACGGGGTCACACTCTGCGACTCTGGGCAATAGCTTGCTTAATCTCCACTACGGCCCCTCGCGGCGGGATGCCTGGCTTTCACCTTGTGGATACCCTGCTGGGGTATCTCACAGGGGAATACCAGGACGGGTTCCCTAAGCAAGCGCCTTGATACCTTCGGGTGATACGTGCGCTATATAAGTCACAATACACAATACACAGATGACAATTAAAATCCCCACTAAAATAAAGTTTGTGTGCCCAAGGCCCTCTCCCTTTAGGGAATCCAGAGCCAGATTTCAAACATCAAAATTGGAGGGTCGGCCCTTACCCTTCTTCAGGTTATAAAAGTGTATTATAGCAAGTGGCGGCTCTCTACCCATACACAATTTTATACCCTGTAGCACCTGGAAATCCTACTTTATGGCTGACGACTCCTTGCATAGGTCTAATGCCACAAATGTGATGAGGCACCAACTAATTCTACCCATGTTGGAGTCCTGTGCTGGGCAAAAAAGGACTTGTACCCGTCCAAAAAGAAGTTGTTCTTTGTCTCTCAGGTTTCCTGCAAACATATAATTTTATATGATCTGAGGTATGAAAGCCATCTATCATCAGAAAACTTGCTGGACAAGCCAGACACATTCCAGGAGATGAGCATGAGTTCACCTCTGGGATCTTGGCTAGTACCTCCTGGGTGTCCTACAGGGAGAGAAGGCATACAAGGCCTACCCTGAGAATCAGGGTTTGCCTTTGTATACACCTTAGAGGGTGGAGCTAAGCAAATCCCATTCGAGCTTAACACAGGTGGAACCCCAACAACCTCCAGACACGGACACAAGGGGCCTAGGTGATGGTGCGGCTGAGCCTGACTTGCCTCTGGATCACGTAGTCAGTCCAGCTCATCCAGATCCTCTAAGGGAGAAAACAAATTTCTAAGTTGCAACTGGCGGCCCATACCTCCTTCAGTACGCCCACCTCCTCTGCACAATTCCTTATCAGAGTTACTCACGGCGGGTCTTTAAAAGAAACCCACTTGGAGTAATGTAATGCATGAATCTGCGGAAAACAATTTGGATGTCCCGAAAAAGATTTTTTGTGCTAACTCAAGGTGGCATAAAGAGATGATGATGCAATCTCCATCATGCATTTTCCTTGAGACGCCTATCCAAAGCCACCCTCTGTGTCATCAAAATGTCATGATAGTCCATAATGGAGAACCTTGAATGTTGCGCTAGCCAATGAGAAGCTTTATTAATAAATTGGATGGTAGTTTCCTCTTTATGGGCAGCCAAACCTGGAACCCCTGACAGGACCACAGTGTACGGAGTGCATGCCGGGGGGAGGTCAATCACTGGTAGCTGTCAAACCATAGGCGGTTGCACCCCAGGATGGGGGGTATCCACCCCACCTGGGGCCCACGTAGTACAAGTAACAAAGGTCACCCGCCTCCCTCTAGGCACGAACTACTAGACCCTTGTGCTGCTTGGAGAAGCAGTACGTCCTTGCGCGAATTAATATGCAGGATACCACTGCTACTCTGGGGATTACCCAAAGGAGTAATGTCAGATAATGGGGGGGGGGGGGGCACTAGTGAATGAACCGGAGGGGGTTTGGCCAAAGAAGCGAATACAGCGTCGAACTTGCATGTCAAATTCCTTGAGGCAGACTCCAATTTATCCAATCTGGTCAAAATTGGTGATATGAGATCAATAAGAGTCGGCTTAATTTGATATATCGGGCCAGCTGGTTCAGCAGTTCCTCCGCAATGAACCCTTATGCCTCGCTCGCCTGTTCCTGTTGAGTAACTGGAGGGGGTTCCTGTGCTCTTTTGGCCTTTCTCTGCCGTTTTGGCGCTGGGGGACTCACCACATCAGCAGGAGGTGTAGGCTGGGTAGAAGAGTGTGCGGGCTGGGAAGCTAAAGACACACAAGGAGATTGCTCGCCTAAATCCACATTTGAGGACGGAGAAGATGGGGCTGAAGATGGAATGACTTAGGGGGCCTTGAAGGTCAGTGGTGGCTTAGATGTAAAACACAGTCCCGAACTTCCCATATCGACTGAAAGCTGCCTCTCAGCCCAATCAATTTCCTTATTAATTGCTCCCACGGCTTTTGCCAGGATTGTATCGATAGTGAGACGCGGTTGCCCCAAGGGGGTCACAGGCTGAGCCTTCCTCTTTCCCATTTCTTTATATCAGTAAATGGCCCTGACAATTGGGCCCTAAGTGACGGAAAAAAGGACAACAGTGATTAGCTCTAAAATAGCTCAAGATTTTCTTTGTGTTTTCTTCCTTTCTTTCTTGTCTGTCTTTCAGGGTGGTGGGTGGGAAGTACTTGTTTATTGTTGATTTTTGTTAATCGATACAATGCTTCGTATTCATGGTGGGCCTGTGTAGCCCTCTAGATGTGAGCTTACTATTTACAATATCCAATAAAAAGAATTAAACCATAAAATAGCTTAAGACCCCCAGGTGTATTGCCCCATGTCAAGAATGATTCCTAATAAGAGTCCAAGGGCTGGTCTAGGGACCAACTGCAAGAAGATGCAGGTGAAACCATGCTTAGCAAAACACACACTGCAGGGGTGTTGTGAATCAAACTCCCACTGTTTGGCAATTAGCGCCCCTTCAATAGTAACAGCTACAGAAAGTCCATAGGGCCTTGGGCCAGTGATCCCAGTCAGTACAAGAGACAAACAGGGGCTGCAGGCAACACAACAAAAATGCCCCCAAGATATCCACTCACTGTCTCCAAAGGTTTCACAGTCCAAACCCCAAAAGAAAGAGGGGTGACCCAGCTCGGCCTCTTCCGGTCTATGACGGGCTAAGACGGGGCTGTCTTTGCCTGGTCTTCGCCCAGCCGCGCCTGGTCTTCGCCCGGGCACGCCCCACGCAAGGCTTCTGATGCTTTTGAAGGCGCTCCAGCACAGATTGCCACGTCACTGCCTGGTGGGTGAGGCAAAGAACTATCAGGGTGTAGACTCCTGCGCTGCAGGATGCCTTTGATGCTTTTGAAGGTGCTCTGGCGCCGGTTGCCACATCACTGACCGGTGGGCGAGGCAAAGAACTGGCCCAGTGGATGCTCCTGCGCTGCGAGACACCTCTTATGCTTTTGAAGGTGCTCCAGCATCGATTGCCACGTCACTGCCCGGTGAGTGAGGCAAAAAACTGGCCCGGTGGAGACGCCACCATGGGACAGGTTGTTTCATAAATCTATGGGTCATGTAAAAAAACATCCACTTGTCCCTTTGGTGCCACGTAGTGCGGTGAAAAATTATGCCAGCAATCTCATATATGAGCTCTGATAATATACTCTCTGATTATGCCGGGGGAATACTGCAGTAGGGTTTGAATTCTAGCAATTGCCTTATTTTGCCACCATGCTACAGACCTACATAATGGGGCTGGAGGTAGTGCTAAGTAATAGTTTCAGGGTTGGAATTGCTTTTGAGTCTATGTAAACCTACTAACTTGCATGTTTTAGGGGTTTTCACCAGCTCTTCTCTAATCTTTCCCCATATTGAGAAAGGTTGGACATTTACTCGAGACAAGGGCAGAAGTAAAACTTCTTCCTGGGTTGTGACAAAAGTGGTGTGAGAGAAAGTGAACTTTTAGATGCTTAACAGATTTTCTCACTAGCAAATCTACACATGCATATTCAAAGACTCGTCAATCTTGCTTTCAAGCTCCTGCAAATATTAGCATATAATCAGAGAGCATTCTGGGAGCATTATGCGTAGCCTCATATTGTTAAACTTTGCAAAAGTTTGTACACATGTTTATATTGGGATCAGTGACAGCAATGCAGTTCAGCTTACAGCATTTCCTTAGAGCGCTCACCCTAATATTAAAGACTTTTCAATAATGGACCATAAATCCAAATTCAAACAGCATTAACATATGGACACAAATAGGGCCGTAACGGCAGACAATGCACTTCCCAGATCCATAATGTGGCACTGTAAACTGGCAGCCAAAGGGTTTGTGCTGCAGGGTGTTGGGCCTACTTGTCCCAAGGACAAAATAAAAATGAAAACTTGTTGTCCTTGACCCCAAATATTAGGTCCTGGGAGTTGATCTATAGGAATTCCACAACCTTGCAACCTACTACTAGTCTGTGGTGCACACAACTGTGAAACTGAGTGTGATCCAAGAAAGCAACAGAATTTTGAAAAGTAGACAATATTCAAAATTCATGAGTTTGTGTAGATCCCTCAAGGGTTTCCAAAGATACTAACCACTGAAATAAAAATAAATTGCAAATGAGTTGGAAAAAACATCGATTTGAGAAATTTTCATTTGTAAATTCTTGCCATGATGGCCGATTTAGAAAAGGCAATATACCACTATGTCTGTTAGCCCCTTCCAGTTGTGGAGCTATATAGGGTTTGTAGGTATTGCAAGAATCTGAGGTACCCAGAGCCAACAAATTACTTTGACCTTACTATAGTTTTTCATTGTATACTGGTTATAGAGCAATGCATATGGCAAAATGCAGAGGGCTTTTCTCAAAACGTCTTCTTTCTTACACACTGGCTTACATTTGAAAGGCACATATGCAGAGAAATATAATTGATAATAAAATGTTCTACCATCGTGTTTCCCCAAGTCCCCCGATAAAAGTGTCACCTCACTTGTGTTGCTAGGCCTAGTGTACGTGACAGGAAGAGGCCTAAAACACAACTTAGACACCGCATTTTTCCATAGAAAACGGACCCTTTCTATGGAATCCTGGTAGCTATGTATTTTGGGCTTTAGCTCAGCTGGCACCTTTGGAAACCTAGAAAACCTGTAGATATCTGAAGACAAGACACCTAGTGAAATCCAGGGTTGGGGCGACTTTCGAGGCTCTCACTATGTTTTCCTACTCAGAACCCTTTGTAAACCTCAAACTTTAATTAAAAACAAACATTTTCTTCACATTTCTGTGAGGAAAAGTCTGGAATCTGATGTGAGTAGGCAAAGTGCCAGCGACAGGAAAGGGCCCAAAATGCAACAGTGGCTCACCCAGGCATCACACCGTGCTCCCAATCCAGAATGCGTCCATCAGTGTTTCACCCACCCCCTCCAAATCTGCTGCCAGGCAACAGAAAGGCCACTACACACTGGGGGAAACATAGGCCGAAAAAACAAAAAAAGGGGGTGTGGTGGCTCACCCTAGCCTTACGCTTTGCCCCAAGTACGGAATGAGCACAACAGTTTTTCTGACCCTTTGGGCAGATTGTGGGTAAACATCCGCCAACCCCTTTATTAGTAGACACAATACAATTCCCTGATGTGTAGTGGACTCCTCCCTCCGCCTGCAGGGCATATTGGAAGTACAGATCTATCTGCTCTGGAGAGAGGTGTTATCTATTTCTCTTCCAGGAAGGCTGTTAAATCAGCAAATCAATGCAGGAGGCTCCAAAGGCCTCCGCCACCTTTGATATGCAACCCCAGGCCTCCCCAGACAGGGGAAATGCCACCCCCTGCCCTAGGCCCATCTGGCACCAGGACAGGCAGGAAAATTAGCTATGCAGGAAGCGTGTTACATTGCCAGGATGAACACACCTCTAGGTTGACCAGTTTGAAGTGAACACTAAATTAGGAATTCCACCATCTTGTGAGGGGTGGAACTAGGAATTCTGAGACAGGGTGATGCCGACTCCCAAAAAGAAGTGGTCATCTAGAAGATGTAGTGACCCCATGGGTAAGTATCCCACTCGATACTATCTCTCAATCCTCTTAATGCCCCTAAATTGAGTATTTTAGGGGGGACACTGATACCAAGATTTCAGATTTCAAAGGACAAAAATAGTAAGTGGCGAAAGAAGAATGCTGCTGGCCCAAGAAATGAGGATCCCAACTGACTAGGCGCCAACCCTGCCAGCCTGCCTTCTGCACCGAACCTCATGGGGCAACCAACTCATCCTGCTGCTGTGCAGACTCCAAGACACCCAGAGGGCTGCAAGTGCTTCGCCAATCGCCAAAGAAACTCCCTTGGAGTGGAGGAGCTAGTCCCCTGCAGCCGCAGGCACCAAAGAAGCAACGCCTGGTACACCGACCAGCTGCCTACAGGGATTACCAATACAGCAGCCACCGATGAAGAGGTAGCAGTGCTCCTATAGGCCAGGTCTGTCCTCCCTCCAAGTGTGGGGATGTCAGGACCGATAGGAGCCGCACAGTACCAACACCTGGGATAAAGGACCCCTTGCATCAGCCAAGGCTTGTTGTGTCCAGTCCGGACACCAACGCTAAGAAAGACTGACCTGCACATCCAGGGAGTTCTAGGACAGTGTGACCCACATCAAAAGTGGCCTAAGTGTTCTGTTTGGCCCTCTGCAGCAAAGACAAAGAGCAAGTTTGCAACCGCCGCTACCCGATGCCTAAAGCATCTCAGTACTTGCGCCACAGAGCCTGAGTCCAAGGGAGGTGACGGTGCCAACGGGGTCCCCAGACCCACAAGAGCCAAGCCCATCCGGGGTCTAGCCAGACAGGACTTCCAGTTGCCGCCTGCAGCCTCTTTTTGCAGGCCCCCTCCAACAGCAAGAGACTCCAGCACCGGACCAGGCGCCAATAAATACCACTGCACCCGAGCCCCACAGCCCGAGGAGAAGTGGACCAAGGGTGTCCCCACGTGCCCGAACATCTCAAGTGTCGAGCCCCCAAGAGGGCTCTCCCGGACTGATCCACCAGTCCCAGCTTGCAGCCTCTTTCCAATCGGACTGTTCCTCATTAAAGTGAATGGGACACCTGATGCCATGACACACCTATGCACCCCAGAGCCTCTGAGTTAACTTGTAAGTATGGCCTTGGACCTTGCCCTATACTCACCTTAAGTCCAGGAGAACAGCCCTGTAACTCGCTGTTAAGTGTCCGAATGCAGTACATGTATAATCCCCAAAAGCTAACATTACCACTCCCAAAAATTGTACTGTCAACTTTTGAAAACTGTACAAATTCTTAACTTTAAAAGTACTTATCCGATTATGATGATCTGGTATCTAAATTTATATAAAAGTATGTGGTATTTTTATAAATTGGTGGCTGATTTCTTTATTGTGTGTCTTATTTATTGCATTGTGTATGCAATAAATGCTTAGCACTACCCTCTGATATGCCTAACTGCTCACCCACACTACCACAAAGCAGAGCATTTGGGGTGTCATTGGTGCCTCTGTAAATCCTTTGGGGTTTGCTTGGACTCTTTACACAGTGTATCTTTTTTTTTGGTTCACTATAAAGAGCTAGCTTCCTACAATGGGTATCCGATACACTCTAATGTTCCCAGACAAATTGAGAGTCATGGTCTCTGGAAAGGCCCTATTCTTCACGTCCCTTGTTGATGCATGGGAATGTTGGAGTTGAAGGGAATCTCATTGAGTCTCCAAGACCCCCAGCTGGACCCTGAGTGGCGCCCCCAAGAATCGGGATGATGGCAAAGCAAGGGATCGACCCACCTGCAAACATGCGGCGAGAGAACAAGCCATAGGGGTGGTGGAACTGGAATCCCGTCATGGCTCAACCACTGGCCCTTCAAGTCACGAATCAGGTTCCCTGGAGCGAGAACTGGTCTCTATTCTGAAGAGTCTCCCGGTTGACCACTGAGTGAAACTGGAACTCACTCACATGCCAGCAGACCAAGTTTTAAGAATGCAGCCACTACATCCATTTGCATTTTTTCCTATCCCCATTTTCCTGGGGGTGGGGAAGGGACCTAATGCGGTGGTGACCCAGACGAGGAAAGGTAATTTTACTTCTGTTTCTCCGCCTCTGGTTGACGCTTCTCTCGATGAACCAACTCACATTAGAAGTGCTACCTTTGATCTAATCATCGATTAGGACAATGCCATTCAACTGGAATACATAACACCATGTGATTGGGCTGACCACTATCAAATCGCCTTCGTCATCCTGGCTATGGTGTTGACTAGAGAGGGACAACCGCTCAAACCCAAACAATGGTTTAGAGACCTGAGAAATATTAATTTAACTTCTATTAGCAATAACATGCTTCCTCCACCCTCAAGCACGACGAAGGTGAATGATCTCCCAGAGCATTACGTTCAATCCATGCTTTAACATTTGGACCTAGCCATATGCAAATCAGTCTTGACCCTGCTTGCCATGGGAACAGTCCATCCGAACTGCCAGGGCAAGTCCTCCCTAGGCCAGAAACAAGCATCCTGGTACCATTTTCGTGGTATCACCCCTCATCAGTAAGGCTAGCTTGACTCCAGTGGCATGGAGAGCACGGGACTCACGTCTGTGCATACCCGTCCCATTCGCGGTTAAAAATGCAAAAAGAACAATTGATGGATGGAATGCTGAACAATGTCAAACAATCACCCCCAGTACAGACGGCCCCCAGCGCCGGGACACCTCCGACGGAGGTAGCTGTGCGCTTTACAAATGCTGGCATTTACAGAGATCTATGCCTAAATCCAACAGGTCCCATGATACTTGTTTCCAGACTATGGAGGAACTGGCTTGGCAGTTCAGGCTGGACTGTACCCATGAGGAATGGTTCAAGAAAAATTTGCATATGGCTGGGTCTAAACTGGGGTGGCATGGTGAGCCAAAAAACAATGGATTAAAGCCAGATCTGTGACTCGGGGTGAATGTTTACATGGTTCAGAATTCCGTTCATCATTTGTTCTTTTTACTTTTGTCAGCTTAAGTGGGAAGGGTATGCCCAGACATGGGTCAGTGCTCACTGTGACTCTGGATTCAAGCTAGCCTGGCTGATGAGGGGTGTGTGATCCTGTTCTCTATCTCAGGAATCCCAAGATGGCCAAGACAGGCTACCCGTAGAGAGTAAAAGGTAGCGTACCAGCATGCCTATCACACGTGGCCGGAACATAGTCGGACGGACCTATGAAGGGAGAGGAGGAAGCAGGCGAAAGGAAGACTCTAAGGAAGACATCGACAAAAACACAGAGTTCGAGAACACCGGAGAAGGGAACCATCCTGAACAAGGACAGTGGATGGAGCGACGACTTGTGAAGGCAACGTCAAGACAGGAAGGAGGAGATCGGGAAGCAGAGGGCGGGAGCGGCGGACCTCTCTGCGAAGAGCCCACCCAGGAACGCAAGTGGTCAAGACGGCTGGCCCTGAGAAGGAGAGATCGCCAAGATATCCCCTGCCACAGCCCAGGAGGGCCGTAGCCAAAGGCAAGTGCCTATTACTCCGTTTTGGTCGCTAAGAAAGTGGTGGGTGGGAAAAGGGGCGTCCACACCAAATCATTGAGCACCTATTCAAAGATGCATGTGATCACTTAACACGGGTTGTGTTGGTGGTACACTTAATAAAAAGTGCACAAACTGAACCAAAGTCCGTGACCTATAATTTTTTTTTAATTTCTTTTTTTGAGGCGCAATTCTGTTTATTTTTTAATACCCCACGAAGGAGAGCCAATCCTAGAAGGAAGACGGCAGCTATTAAAGAAACCCCAAGAAAGAAAAGAGAAGAGGAGAGACGTTATTAGTCTGCCATGATTAAAATAAATAAATAAATAGAGACATTTTTGGGAAAAATAAATGTAAAAAAACTTTCTGACATCTTATTATTGGGTTTTGGACATTGACTTTGTCTCATTCCTTCCCCCTACCCCTCGCTGGACTACAGGGTGATACCTCTAAACCAGTTCCAGGATGCTTGTTTCTGGTCCAGGAAGGACCTGCCTTGGCAGTTCGGGCTGGACTGTTCCCATGAGGAGCAGGGTCAAGAATGATTTGCATATGCAAAAACGGTGGCTTAAACCCAGATCTGTGACTGGGGTGAATGTTCAGCAATCTGTCCATCATCTGTTATTTTTGCTTTTGCTTCACAAATTCTATGCACCACTGGAGAGAGGAGGACGTGGAGCTCTTCAATATGAACTTTATTATGCAGCAGCACAATTGCAGTGGCCTATGGGGTGGTTCTCAGAAGCACCCTCTTCCGAGAAGGCGGTAGTTGTGACAGAGGGAGGGAGGACATAGAATCATAGACTGGTTGTTAGACCCTCACAGGGACACTCTGCTACCAGGACACCTTGTCAGGTCTAAACATTAATGGCATAAGTATGTACAGTGCCGAAAGAACCCCATAACGTACTTGACGAACACTCCATTATGGGCACACCTAGCCTTCTGTGCAGTGTCTGACAGGCACAATACAAGACCATGAATGGAGGCTGGCTTCCTCACGCTGGGTGACTCTTACATGCATAACAGCCTGTTGTCATGCCCAGAGATTAGGGACCAATACAAACTAGATGATGGACAGCTCCTGACTTACAATGCTTTGGCTAAACGGAGCAGAACAGTGTGAGGACCAGACCGAACAGAACCCATAGCGTCCCCGACATTGCAACTCCTGCTCAGCCACTGACACAATATAAGAGCAGTCATGGTGCTGTGTGGGGCACTACTGGACACCCATGTGGTGCCTATGATGGCCCTGAAGGACAAATGGGCCCCACTTATTGGACAAGACCTTTCAGACCGGCTAAGGACCTCAGCACAGGAACAAGTCCGAAGAGTGTTCTGAAACCCCTGCTTGAAAAACACCCAATTCAACTACATACATCAGACATATCTTAGCCCTAAACGGGTCCACAGAATGTTCCCTGGGGTAATCCCGAAATACCCTAAATGTACGTGTCAGGCAACGGACCTTTACCACATGGCATGAGCCTGCCCAGATAACGGGCAACTTTGGTCAGGTGCTGTGACCGCCTAGTCCAAAATTATAGGTCGGCCCCATAATTGGTAGACCCCCTGACATGTCTACTGAGAATACTGCCTGCACATGTAAGAATATGTACACTACAAAATGTATAGATTTAGCCTATGCCCAACTCACATGGCATACAACAAACCTTATGCAACAAAATAGCTACACACTTTACAAAGGAAATAGATCAGATCTTCGACAATATTACCCAAGATGGAAGGTGCCAACTCGACTTATCTGCCGATCTCTCACCCACTGGGGCTACCGTGCAGAAGTTGGAATACTTCCCCTTGATCACGCCCGATGCAGTAGAGTCCTTACTCGCTACTGTTAAATCAGCCTCAGCCCTTGATATAATCCCGGCAAGAACCACCTCACTACTATCCAAACAGCTCGCTATCCCCACCTGCTCCATTCTTAACCTCTCACTAAATAAAGGTCAAGTCCCTACTAAGTGGAAGGCAGCACAAATAGTTTCTATACGGAAGAACCTTAAGGCCCCTATGGATGATTTGACCAATTATCATCCTATCGCACGGTTACCTCTCCTGAGCAAGTTGTTAGAAAAACATATTAATAAACATCTTTAGGACTTTGTCGAGGAATCCGGCTGTCTTGATCCATCTCAGTCTGGTTTTAGACACAGAGATAGCACAGAGTCAGCCTTGATTGCGGTCACGGATAACATCAGACAGGCTCTGGACAATGGAAAGGCAGTGCTACTTATGCTGCTACACTTGTCGGCGGCTTTCGACACTGTCTCACACAAAATCCTGCTCAGGAGACTCAGTGAAATGGGGATTCATGGAATAGCCTTACAATGGTTGCTGTGTTTCCTCTCGCACAGAACTCAGACCTTCAATCTAGGCCTCTTCCGTTCTGAGACCATGGAACTGACCAAAGGAGTACCTCAGGGATCCTGTCTTAACCCCACTTTATTTAACATCTATGTCGCTCCTTTGGCAGGTTTACTTAGGAAGTTAGGTTTTATACCCATCTCCTTTGCTGGTGATACTCAGCTCTTGCTATCCTTTGATACACATAACCCCAATGCTCAGTCCATCTTCTCAGAAGGTATGAAAGCCATTGCTAGCTGGGTGAGGCAAAATGTTCTCCAGCTCAACGCGGTAAAAACTGAAATTATGCTGTTTGGTGATGCTCCTTTGAGATGGTCTCCGAGCTGGTGGCCAACAGAATTGGGACCCGCACCGGAGTTCAAGACTGTGGTCAAAAATGTAGGGTGTCCGCTTGGACCAGAAATTAATTATGAAGGATCAGGCTTCTACCATCATTGGAGCTTGCTTCCAAGCTCTAGGTCTTCTGCGAAGAGTATTTCCCTTTCTCCCCTTGTCCACTTGGAAAACCCTGACCCAGGCACTAGTACTAAGTCGCCTAGACTACTGCAATGCTTTGCTGATCTCAGCCAGTGAAGCATCTTTGAACAAATTGCAAGAGGTCCAAAACATCGCTGCCAGACTGGTCTCCAATGCTCCTTCCCTTACTCCCTCCCTTCCCCTCTTGCAGAGACTGCATTGACTGCCATTGTGGAAGCGGATACGCTTTAAGATCTGCTGCATTGTGCATAAAGCTGTAAATGGCAAAGGCCGCAGTTATTTGGCAGGGAAATTAAAAAAATACCAGCCTCCCAGGACACTACGCTCAGGAACCAAATCTCTACTTGTGGTCCCACGCTGCAAAAAATTCTGTAGGCTTCTGAAGATTGCGGTGTTTTAATCTATTCCTCTTTGTCTGACCAACTAAGCAGTTCGCGAGTGCGGAGATACCCCTTGGGGGTGATTCAGGCGCTTTATAAATCCTAAATCAAATCAAATTAAGCAATGGTGTGGAAATCTTCTATCAATCCACCTCTGCAACTCTGGCTACATGACCCATTAAAATAGGCCAATGCGGAAATTTGGACATGGTGCTCACTAACAATTTGACAGGGGATGAAACCCACAGTGAGATGTGTGGGATACATTTATAGAGAACCTAACTGTGAAAACAGGTGAGAGACCCCCTTGAGGACCCAAGCCATACCCGCCTGCCAGCCTACGTTCTGGTATTTCCAACAAAAATAAGCGAGTTAAGTGCAGATCATGGCACAACGGGACAATACTTGCACTAGCACCCACATCGGCCCAGACATACATAAACATCTGCATGAAATACACACATACTGACATGGCCTATCCACGCATGCCCCTCCTAATACGCGATAACCCATTATATGGAGAAAATCTGCTCCGACAGACGCAAATGCTTGATTTTGTATCACAAGTAATTCTTGACAAATGCACTCCTGTTGGGCATTGTTCCTATATCTATGATGGCACGAGTGGTAAATGCAGAAACATTGATTTGATTAGAAGTGTAACATTTTCTTCCACTTGCAGGTTTGATATTGCGTCTGTGGGTATGCACAGATATGCTGCAAAGTACATAAGCGAATGCAGCCAAACTCAGTTGCACACAGTCATCAGTCTTTGTCTCTTGCCACATCCTGCACCCAACTGTCCACAGGCTGCCAACCCCACCTCACATGGCCTTCAGCTTTAAGCAGCAGGCACTGGCCACATGGCCTGAGCTATAGCCAGGACTGGTACCCAAATCAATCTATCTATATCTATGCTTTTATGATTTATAATTGATACTTATAGGTGGAGGCATGTCATCAGTGATGTTAGTGGTGATGTCATCAATTTCATTGTTGTGATCATCAAATGATGTCCTGAGTGAAGCGAATTATGGTTGGACCATGTATAACACATTTCCACAGTCTGTCAAGTCCGAGCCAGAACCATAACTCAGTTTCTGTGTTTTTACAGTGAATTTCAGGAATTTAAAAAGAAATTGTAGCTAATTTACAACCATCATTGAACACGGAATTTGGAGCAGTGTTGAATGCAGGACTTAGTCCAGGGTCAGGCCCTGTGCCAAGGTACCTGTGGGTGGCGAACACCCACTGCACACTGCAACTGGTGTTGGTTGCAGTTCCACACCTCCACCCAGGCCCTGTGCAGTATGCAGCAGGGCACATCCACGGGCCCTTGCCTGTGGGCAGGTCTAGTACTCAAAGGAGAGCGAACAAGGAACCCCCTTTACACAGCCCGCCGGGCATGGCTTGCCCAACTCACCAAGGACAATGAACCCTGGCATGCACAAACCTCGGCTGTGCGCAGCAGGGGGTTCGGCACAGAGCGAGGCTTCCTGCAAGGTATTGTGCTGCTTCATGGGCAGACAACATCAAGTTTTTTTTTTTTTTTAAATAAGGTTCTTTTATTGCAACCATTTTTTGGTGATTTCTTTTATGTTAAGAGGCCTTCTGTCATTTTTTCAGATGCTTGTTCATTTCCCAGAATAGAAACTTGCATTTATTGTAGTATATGGATGGAGAAAATATTCTACCTCGGGTCTTCTTCCGCTGCTTGTAGGAATTCCAGTGGGACAGTGTTCTCTTCCCCTTCCTCCTGACGCTGCTTTTACACTTCTGTTAGGGAGTAATTGTTCGGGCACATGGTTCATAGGAGTCTGATCATCCCATACTTCTCAAATGACTACATGCCAGGATGTCTGCCCTGCAGGACACAGTTGTATAAAGTGCACGTCCCGTTTCAGGTATTCGCTTTCCTCTATCTATGGTGTGAAAATGTCAATAGTAGAGAATGATCAGAACCAACACGCTTGACATTGTTGCCACTTCCCCTATATCACCTTATTGTTGTAGGCCAGCAGATGAGTGTCCTTGACAGGATATTACTACTTCCTGGTTCCAGGGCATGCCTGATCCAACCTCGCTTATTTCCGGGTACCACAGATCCATATAAACCATTAAAGAGATTTGATTGGTTCCTGAGAAAGTATTGCTTCACATTCAGATAATTGTTGCAACTAACACATCAATACACTCCTTACCAGAGGTGAACTCTGCAGCAAAGTGGACTACTATTTTTTTGTTATGCTTTTCTTTTTTGGGATATAAAATGCTTTGCTCCTCTGCAAAGTTTCGGGAAAGCAAGAACATGGGAGGGAAAATCCAGAGGAACATGATGAGAAGACGAATGAAGAACTGGAAGATGTTCAGAAAGAGGAGTCACAATCGAAACCAGAACCCATTGTTTGGACACTATTGTACTATTCCACCTGGTGAAAATAAATTGACCACAAAACACCAGAGGTCCACTTTCTGCAACATAAATCTTATCAGGGGTAGCAGGGGGTAGACCAGTTTCGAGACCGCTTTGATGCACCAGCATTTTAATGTGTGGTATGAATGGCACTTCAATACTGAGAAAAGGAAAGAGCACGCAGAAGAGGAGGCTAGATCTGCTTCAGCATGGATACATACAATCCCTCCTGGAGAGAGGTCATTGGGAGATGTACTGCAGCAGGAGGAAGACAAGACTGATCAATGCTTTTCAGCTATCCGCTTGCATTGCTTGGTGTGCCGTGAGATCTTCTCTTGTGGAGAGTCAAACAGGAGAGTGTGGAAAAGAGGAAGTGCCTCTCTATTAGAAGATGTAAAAAAATAAAAAATAAATACATTGGTTCACCATTTTCATACCCCAATGCTTCTATTGCATTTTTTTCCTTAAAAAAACTAAAGAACACCAAAAAACTAAAAGTAGGTAAAAAAATGGCTCTTTTCCGAATGAACTTTAATGGTTTAAAAAAACGCTAAAAATGTAAGTTTGTTTTGTATGTGACCAAATAAGCTGATGCAAATTGTGAACACAGGAAGAGATGGGCGAGTGAAAGTGTTGTGAGAGAGTAAAAGAGGGTGCAAAAACATGAGAAAATGATTGGCACAGTGGGGGTGCCCCCCTGGGTAGGGCCACCAGCCAGACCGTTTAGCCAAGTCCCTTGTTCTCAGCCTTTTGCCATGTACAGCAGGAGATCGTCCCCTGAACCTAGTCTCTGGCCGAGGCCTCCGCTTAATGGCCACAAGCGATCAACCCCCTCTGCATATGATCTTTGCCCATACGCATCATGGAATCATGGACTACCTAGAGGGCATGTGCTGCGGCCAAAACTTGTGCCCAACCATTGTGGAAAACGTACCTAGCATGCACATGTTATGTTATGTCTATTTGTATAGTGCACTAAACACCCGTGAGGGTATTCAGGGCCTTGAGCAAGTGGGTAGCCTTGTGGTTATTTGAAGACTCAGGTCTTCATCTTCTTGAGGGAGGACGTCCCACGTTTTGGGTGTGATTTCCTGCTCTACTTGTATGCGAGTGACACGGAGTCCAGGAGTCAGAAAGGCAAGTGGAAGTGTATGTGGCTGTTCAGGTATACTGGTTCAAAGATGTACAAGGCTTTGTATGTGCAAGTGTGGGCTACATTTGTGAATGGGATGCCAGTTGAAGTGAGGTGAGATAAGGGTGCGGAATGGGAGGTTGAGTACGTGTCTTGTAGCAGTGTTCTAGCTGGTCTGAAGTCTGTATAGGAGCAGTTTGGGGATTACAGCATTGAGTGTGTTGCTGTAGTTGAGTCAGCTTGTGATGAGTGCTTGCGTGACAGTGTGTCTCGTATTCTGTGGCAGCCACTTGAAGATCTTTCATGGCATGCTTAGGATGTGGAAACAAGTAGCGCTCACTGTGTTGACTTGTGCTTGAATGTGGAGTTTGTCGTTCAGGAGGTTCCCCAGATTTCTGGCTTGGCTGGTGAGTGTTGGTCCTAGCTCTGATGTCCTGTTTCCAAAGACCAGCATATACATCTTGTCAGAGCTGAGCTTCAAGCAGATTCTTGTGAGTGTAGGTCCCTAGGTGCGGAGCTTGTTGAGTCTTCTGATGAGTCTGTTAAGGGAGACAGTGTTGAATGCAGCGGGGAGGTCGAGCAGGATGAGGGCCGCTGTTTCTCCTCATTCCAGGCTACGATGAGTGCTGTTTCGGTGCTGCGTTTTTTTCTGAATCCTGATTGAGTGTTGTCTAGTATGTGATATTGATCAAGGTTGGTTGTGAGTTGCTTGTTGATGGCCTTCACCATCAATTTGACTGGGTAGGGGAGCAGGGAGATCGGACAGAAGTTGCTCAGTTGGCAAGGGTTGGCTGACAGCTTCTTGAGGAGGGTGTTGACCGCTGCATGCTGCCAGTCTTCCGGGAATGTGGCGGATGTGTTGGAGGATTGATGATGTGGGTGAGGGTGATTCTGATGGGTTATGCTTTAAGGTTGGAGAAGTGGTGGGGCAAACGTCTGTTTAGGCTCCTCAGCAGGTGGTCTGCATAATCGTTGCTGTATCTTCTCTGTTGAGAGTTTTCCATTTGGCATGTGGCTGTCTTAGTTATGATGGGCAGGTTCGAGATGTTATTGCTAGGGTCTAGTTGGTGTTCAAAGTTGCTGGATATGTTTGCCAGTTTGCTGTGAAGGAAGTTTGTTAGGTCGTCGCAGAGATCTTGGGAGAGGGTGATGCTGTTGACGGAGGCCGGGGATGTGGTAAAGTTCTTGATGATTGAGAAGATCTCATTGCAGATTTTGGAGCTTCTCTTGGTGGTTTCAGCTTGTGCTCTTTCCTTGGGGTCTCTCAGTTGCTGGTGGTAGTGTCCGAGTTTAGCCTTGTAGGTGGTTCTGTTGGTGGTTTCGTGGCTGGCTCTCCATTTTCTTTCTAGCTGAGTGAAGAGTTGGTTGGAGTCTCGAAGGTCCTCGGAGTACCAGATGGCCAGCTTGTTGGTTCTTTGCTTATGTTTGATGGGTGCTAGGGCATCTTAACAGTTCTTGATCCACTTGTTGAAGATGGTAATGTCCTAGTTGAGGTTGGCTTTGCAGTTAGCTTGATCTGTGCTGAAGGCGTTGAACCAGTCTGCTTTAGAAACTTTGCCCCAGCTGGGGCTGGATAGATGCTGGTGGGTGTGTTGACTTGCGGTGTGTTTATTTGGAAGTTGATGATGGAGTGGTCACTCCATAGGGCTATAACCACACAACGTAACCTTTGGCAGGGCACTGAGCTCAACTGACTATGGGCTGCCAATCTACGTTGTGTATAGCCAAAGGTTTTGGAAGCAGCACCTAACCCTTGGTTAGACCCTGAGCCCAATACATAAAGGGCAGCCAATTGAGACCGTGGCAGCATGGTTTCGCCACAGTGATTGATATCTGGCTAAACCCTCTAGCCAACCCACAGCAGATATGAAAGAAAAATGTGAGAAAAGGCTACCTGTGCAATAGGTGTTCTTTATTTTTTTAATTTTTAGCCTCACAGAAGATTTAAGGATCCCTTATGGCTTCAAAGATGCACACAAGTGTTAAACCTTAAAGGTCTGCTCTGCTAATTTTTTAATGCTGAAAACTACTGAACACATTTACAAACCAACAAAAGCACAGTTTATAAGTGGAAGCGTGCTCACAGTGAGACCGTGTCAAATTGTTTTAGAATCTCACCGTGTTAAATTGTTTTAACCTCGAACGGCGATCTAAGCCTCTATCATTTTAAAGTTTGTCACTTTGCTTCTTACCTGCACTCCTGGGTCCCGCTTTGAACCGCACTGCTCCCCGGTCCACCACGGGATTTCCTGATTGTGTGGAGGGAGTAACCGGCAACAACCCAGCACTTCCGGGCAGGAGGCGGGGGAGGCAGAGACTCCCGGTCAGCAGCCCAGCTGCTTCATTACTATTTAATTTCAAAAAGGGGGTGGTGATGGACAGAGTATCTGAGTTAATCAGAACACTCCTACCCAGTCAACAGATCAGGGCTTGATCCATCACCGTTTTTTAGCTCACTGCACCATCCCAGTTCAGAACCTGGCTATATGCAAATTAGTCTGTCCCTGGCCCAGTGCATCATGGGAACAGGGCAGACCAAACTACCAAGCCAATTCTTCACTGGAAAGGAAACAAGCTTCCGGGGACCGGTTTCTGGCATTACAGCCGTCTTCGGCCCGGCTTGCTTGAATCCTGATGGTGCAATGAGCAAGGGACTCATGTCTGAGCATACCCTTCCACACTCATGGTGGCCAAAATAATTTCAAAAAGGGGGTGGTGATGGACAGATTATCTGAGTTAATCAGAACACTCCTACCCAGTCAACAGATCAGGGCTTGATCCATCATCGTTTTTTAGCTCACAGCACCATCCCAGTTCAGAACCTGGCTATATGCAAATAAGTCTGTCCCTGGCCCAGTGCTTCATGGGAACAGGGCAGACCAAACTACCAAGCCAATTCTTCACTGGAAAGGAAACAAGCTTCCGGGGACCGGTTTCTGGCATTACAGCCGTCTTCGGCCCGGCTTGCTTGAATCCTGATGGTGCAATGAGCAAGGGACTCATGTCTGAGCATACCCTTCCACACTCATGGTGGCCAAAATAATTTCAAAATGGGGGTGGTGATGGACAGAGTATCTGAGTTAATCAGAACACTCCTACCCAGTTAACAGATCAGGGCTTGATCCATCACCGTTTTTTAGCTCACTGCACCATCCCAGTTCAGAACCTGGCTATATGCAAATTAGTCTGTCCCTGGCCCAGTGCATCATGGGAACAGGGCAGACCAAACTACCAAGCCAATTCTTCACTGGAAAGGAAACAAGCTTCCGGGGACCGGTTTCTGGCATTACAGCCGTCTTCGGCTTGCTTGAATCCTGATGGTGCAATGAGCAAGTGACTCATGTCTGAGCATACCCTTCCACACTCATGGTGGCCAAAATAATTTCAAAAAGGGGGTGGTGATGGACAGAGTATCTGAGTTAATCAGAACACTCCTACCCAGTCAACAGATCAGGGCTTGATCCATCACCGTTTTTTAGCTCACTGCACCATCCCAGTTCAGAACCTGGCTATATGCAAATTAGTCTGTCCCTGGCCCAGTGCATCATGGGAACAGGGCAGACCAAACTACCAAGCCAATTCTTCACTGGAAAGGAAACAAGCTTCCGGGGACCGGTTTCTGGCATTACAGCCGTCTTCGACCCTGCTTGCTTGAATCCTGATGGTGCAATGAGCAAGGGACTCATGTCTGAGCATACCCTTCCACACTCATGGTGGCCAAAATAATTTCAAGCGTGGAAGGGTATGCTCAGATGTGAGTCCCTTGCTCACTGCACCATGAGGATTCAAGCAAGCCGGGCCGAAGACGGCTGTAATGCCAGAAACCGGTCTCCGGAAGCTTGTTTCCTTTCCAGTAAAGAATTGGCTTGGTAGTTTGCTCTGCCCTGTTCCCATGATGCACTGGGCCAGGGACAGACTAATTTGCATGTAGCCAGGTTCTGAACTGGGATGGTGCAGTGAGCTAAAAAACAGTGATGGATCAAGCCCTGATCTTTTGACTGGGTATGAGTGTTCTGCTTAATTCAGATGCTCTGTCCATCACCACCCCCTTTTCTGAATCGTTTTGGCCACCACAAGCGTGGAAGGGTATGCTCAGATGTGAGTCCCTTGCTCACTGCACCATCAGGATTCAAGCAAGCCGGGCCGAAATAATGCCAGAAACCGGTCCCCGGAAGCTTGTTTCCTTTCCAGTAAAGAATTGGCTTGGTAGTTTGGTCTGCCCTGTTCCCATGATGCACTGGGCCAGGGACAGACTAATTTGCATGTAGCCAGGGTCTGAACTGGGATGGTGCAGTGAGCTAAAAAACGGTGATGGATCAAGCCCTGATCTTTTGACTGGGTATGAGTGTTCTGCTTAATTCAGATGCTCTGTCCATCACCACCCCCTTTTCTGAATCGTTTTGGCCACCACAAGCGTGGAAGGGTATGCTCAGATGTGAGTCCCTTGCTCACTGCACCATCAGGATTCAAGCAAGCCGGGCCGAAGACGGCTGTAATGCCAGAAACCGGTCCCCGGAAGCTTGTTTCCTTTCCGGTAAAGAATTGGCTTGGTAGTTTGGTCTGCCCTGTTCCCATGATGCACTGGGCCAGGGACAGACTAATTTGCATGTAGCCAGGTTCTGAACTGGGATGGTGCAGTGAGCTAAAAAACGGTGATGGATCAAGCCCTGATCTTTTGACTGGGTATGAGTGTTCTGCTTAATTCAGATGCTCTGTCCATCACCACCCCCTTTTCTGAATCATTACTATTTAAAGCCCAAGCCAGATGCTTCGCGCAGCAGACGCCCGCCAAAAGCAAGGCCGTCTGCGCGCGTCCGGCCGGGGCCAGGGGCTATAACCTTTGCCCGTGCTCCCTCAGCCACTATCTCGTATTCCCCCCAATACCTCCCGAGTCTTAGAGGAAAGACAACTGGTAACTGTATCCATCTTAACTCTATGACTCTCATGAAAGACCAAACCAGCTGCCACCACTGTGCATTTAAGTTTTGCCCAGCTCCCGAAGTCCGGATCACTTCTAATAGGAATTCCACTCTAAAAATGCTACCCTTGAATTGCAGATCATTTCACAAACATGCGACCAAAATAACTATTCTAATAGAAGAGGAACGTCCGGACGTTCTTTTCCTGACTGAAACTTGGCACAACAATGAGTCTCATCCAGTTCTTGCGCAATCCCTCCCTCAGGGCTATCTTATACTGCGCCTGGATCGTAAGAACAGTAGAGGGGGGTATAGCAATTATCTTTAAAGATCTGTTTAAATGTCGAATCACCACTGACCCATTACCAGTCTGTGAGTGCCTCTTCTCCATAGGTTTCTCACCTACCTTCACGTTCTCTGGACTATTAATTTACCGACCACTGGGGGCCCTCCTGGAAACTGTTGCCAACTTTGCCAGCTCCTCTTCTAACTTCTGAGTGTTAGGCGATTTCAACCTGCACTTAGACAACCCTACGGCTTCGACGGCGTCCGAGGTGGTTGGGAATCTGTCAGCGCTTTGGCTAAAGCAGTTGGTACCTGGACCAACCCATATCAAAGGGCACCTTCTTGACCTCATTTTCAGTAACTGCGAGAAACGGACAGTAGGAACACCTTCTCCTTTACCGTGGTCGGATCATTTCATGATCCCCTTATCATTGAACATTACAGGCCCTATCCTCACCCCAACGTAGCCAGATAAAAAGATCGCAACTGGGCTAAACTCCCCTTAGAACGTTGGGAAACACTACTAGACTCTACTAGGCCAGTTTGATCCAGGGCTTGATCCATCACCGTTTTTTAGCTCACTGCACCATCCCAGTTCAGAACCTGGCTATATGCAAATTAGTCTGTCCCTGGCCCAGTGCATCATGGGAACAGGGCAGACCAAACTACCAAGCCAATTCTTCACTGGAAAGGAAACAAGCTTCCGGGGACCGGTTTCTGGCATTACAGCCGTCTTCGACCCTGCTTGCTTGAATCCTGATGGTGCAATGAGCAAGGGACTCATGTCTGAGCATACCCTTCCACACTCATGGTGGCCAAAATAATTTCAAGCGTGGAAGGGTATGCTCAGATGTGAGTCCCTTGCTCACTGCACCATGAGGATTCAAGCAAGCCGGGCCGAAGACGGCTGTAATGCCAGAAACCGGTCTCCGGAAGCTTGTTTCCTTTCCAGTAAAGAATTGGCTTGGTAGTTTGCTCTGCCCTGTTCCCATGATGCACTGGGCCAGGGACAGACTAATTTGCATGTAGCCAGGTTCTGAACTGGGATGGTGCAGTGAGCTAAAAAACGGTGATGGATCAAGCCCTGATCTTTTGACTGGGTATGAGTGTTCTGCTTAATTCAGATGCTCTGTCCATCACCACCCCCTTTTCTGAATCGTTTTGGCCACCACAAGCGTGGAAGGGTATGCTCAGATGTGAGTCCCTTGCTCACTGCACCATCAGGATTCAAGCAAGCCGGGCCGAAATAATGCCAGAAACCGGTCCCCGGAAGCTTGTTTCCTTTCCAGTGAAGAATTGGCTTGGTAGTTTGGTCTGCCCTGTTCCCATGATGCACTGGGCCAGGGACAGACTAATTTGCATATAGCCAGGTTCTGAACTGGGATGGTGCAGTGAGCTAAAAAACGGTGATGGATCAAGCCCTGATCTTTTGACTGGGTATGAGTGTTCTGCTTAATTCAGATGCTCTGTCCATCACCACCCCCTTTTCTGAATCGTTTTGGCCACCACAAGCGTGGAAGGGTATGCTCAGATGTGAGTCCCTTGCTCACTGCACCATCAGGATTCAAGCAAGCCGGGCCGAAGACGGCTGTAATGCCAGAAACCGGTCCCCGGAAGCTTGTTTCCTTTCCGGTAAAGAATTGGCTTGGTAGTTTGGTCTGCCCTGTTCCCATGATGCACTGGGCCAGGGACAGACTAATTTGCATGTAGCCAGGTTCTGAACTGGGATGGTGCAGTGAGCTAAAAAACGGTGATGGATCAAGCCCTGATCTTTTGACTGGGTATGAGTGTTCTGCTTAATTCAGATGCTCTGTCCATCACCACCCCCTTTTCTGAATCATTACTATTTAAAGCCCAAGCCAGATGCTTCGCGCAGCAGACGCCCGCCAAAAGCAAGGCCGTCTGCGCGCGTCCGGCCGGGGCCAGGGGCTATAACCTTTGCCCGTGCTCCCTCAGCCACTATCTCGTATTCCCCCCAATACCTCCCGAGTCTTAGAGGAAAGACAACTGGTAACTGTATCCATCTTAACTCTATGACTCTCATGAAAGACCAAACCAGCTGCCACCACTGTGCATTTAAGTTTTGCCCAGCTCCCGAAGTCCGGATCACTTCTAATAGGAATTCCACTCTAAAAATGCTACCCTTGAATTGCAGATCATTTCACAAACATGCGACCAAAATAACTATTCTAATAGAAGAGGAACGTCCGGACGTTCTTTTCCTGACTGAAACTTGGCACAACAATGAGTCTCATCCAGTTCTTGCGCAATCCCTCCCTCAGGGCTATCTTATACTGCGCCTGGATCGTAAGAACAGTAGAGGGGGGTATAGCAATTATCTTTAAAGATCTGTTTAAATGTCGAATCACCACTGACCCATTACCAGTCTGTGAGTGCCTCTTCTCCATAGGTTTCTCACCTACCTTCACGTTCTCTGGACTATTAATTTACCGACCACTGGGGGCCCTCCTGGAAACTGTTGCCAACTTTGCCAGCTCCTCTTCTAACTTCTGAGTGTTAGGCGATTTCAACCTGCACTTAGACAACCCTACGGCTTCGACGGCGTCCGAGGTGGTTGGGAATCTGTCAGCGCTTTGGCTAAAGCAGTTGGTACCTGGACCAACCCATATCAAAGGGCACCTTCTTGACCTCATTTTCAGTAACTGCGAGAAACGGACAGTAGGAACACCTTCTCCTTTACCGTGGTCGGATCATTTCATGATCCCCTTATCATTGAACATTACAGGCCCTATCCTCACCCCAACGTAGCCAGATAAAAAGATCGCAACTGGGCTAAACTCCCCTTAGAACGTTGGGAAACACTACTAGACTCTACTAGGCCAGCTGGCGATCCAAATCCCATCTCGGCCAATAATAAATTTAATACATGGATTGAAAGTGCACTAGATGAGGTTCTTCCTAAAAAAGCCGCTTCCAAAATATGCAGGCATAGGCTCATTCCATGGTACACCCTGAAGTTACGGGAACAAAAACGAATGTGCAAAAGGTTGGAGAGAAAGGATTATGCAGACTCCAGTAAATTAAAGTACTGGGGGGCAATAAAACTGATCAAGCGGAAATTAAAGCTGCTCAAGCCTCATTTTATTAGGAAAAGAATCAATTCAGCATCCAACTCCCCCACGGAAATCTTTAAAATTGCCATAACCCTTCTAAAACCACCCGCAACAAACTGCCACAGATGATGCTCTCGCCCATTGTAACAACTTAGCTGAGTTCTTCCATCAGAAAATACAAAATATATACTCATCCTTCTCTCACACGAATAGTCAAAAAACTTCAGCACCCATCACCGCACCAGCCTGTCATTCTCAAACAGCCCTGGAGAAAATTTGCTTACTGGACCCGACAACATTAGAAGCCATTATGGCCCGTGTAAAATCAGGTTCCCCCATTGAGCCCGCACCTCCCCATGTGCCGACTCATGTCACGAAAAACAACCTTCCTGCAATCCTTGACTTGGTCAACGCCTCCATCACCACTGGTGTGGTGCCATGAGCATGGAAATGAGCAATGGTGAAGGCACTTCTAAAAAAGCCTAACCTTGATCAATATAATTTGGGGAACTATCGCCCTATCTCTCTCCTCCCTATGCTCAGCAAGATTCTAGAGAGGCACGTTAATACCACTCTAGTAGAGTTTCTTGAAACTAACAACCTACTTCACTCTTCTCAAACAGGCTTCCGTCCCCAACACGGAAACCGCCCTTTTAGCGGTAACGGAGGAATCCAGGAGTATTCTGGATCTAGGTGGTACGGCACCCATCATCCTCCTGGACCTCAGTGCTGCATTCGATACAGGTCAACTACGACACACTGATCCTTAGGCTTAGGGGTCTGGGTGTGACAGGCAGCTTAATCACATGGTTTAAGTCCTTCCTAAAAGATCGTACCTTTCAGGTCTTTGAAGGTCAGGTTATCTCCAAACGTATGCCCCTCAGTTGTGGTGTGCCTCAGGGATCCTCCCTGAGCCCCACACTGGAACATTTACATGCGTCCACTGGCAGAGACAGTCAGCCGATTAGGCATAAAAATAGTAACCTATGCTGATGACACACAGCTCGTGGTGGCCCTAAACCATCCGGAAAAGTTTTCTGGCTGCCTTGGAAAGTGCCTAGAAGAGGTACCCAAATGGATGGAGCTCTCATGCCTAAAACTCAATGGGGACAAGACCGAGCTCATGCTTCTCGGCAACTCACCAGTCTTTAATCCTTATCTACTCTGTCCCAAATGTGTTGGCCCCTCACCGGAACCCAAAAACCAGATTAAAAGTCTGGGCATCTGGCTGGACCCCTCTCTTAGTTTTGAGCATCAGGCGACAAAACTATCATCCACCTGCTACGGCCTTCTGAGGATGCTCCGCAAGATACTCCCTCTCCTCCCATTCCAGGCAAGAAGAGTTATGATTCAGGCTCTTCTACTTTCTCACCTGGATTACGGGAATGCTCCCTACCTAGGAGCCCCCCTATTTCACAATCTGCAAGCTCCAGACTCTCCAGAACTGTGCAGCTCGTCTGCTTCTCAGAATACCTCATCGCCAATCTGCAAAACCGGCATTAAGGAGCCTTCATTGGCTACCTGTCAGGGAGAGAATCAAATTTAAGGCCATGTGGATCACACACAAGGCCTTCTGGGGACAGGGGCCAACAATCAGTCGGTCCATGATCACTCCATACCAGCCAAGCAGAACTCTCTGTTCCACTTCCTTCTCTCTCGCCACACTCCCAAAAATATAGAGAGTTAGATGTGGCGGACGCTCTTTTTCCTACAACTCTGCCAAACTTTTGAACACTCTCCCTCCTTACACACGTAAGGAATCCAACCTGTTGCCCTTCCGGAAACTGCTCAAAACTTGGTTCTTCCAAAATTCCACCTACTCCTGGTCTCTCCCTGCACGCGTCCAACCCCAGCGCTGATGCCGTAGGGTAGCCATTGTGCTATATAAATACTTTTTCGCTTCATTTTTATTTCATTTCATAATTAAGGTGCAAGCAAAATTACTTATGGGAACTAAAATGGGGAAACGCTTCTTTATTCCCCCGCACAGATTTGTACAAAAATTGTAGAGCCTTAACTGACTATGCCAAGCGATTGTCAAATTTGGTGCATATACTTCCAAGTTATCAAAAGCTAAATTCGAATCAAACAAGCTTTCGTAAACTCAATACTCCCACCTAAGAGAGCTATCGACTTTGTCGACTTCTTTTAGCAATGTTTACAGCAGCGCGACTGCCGTGCAACATGTCTGAAAGTTAGGGTAGAAGAGCACAATTACGCAGCCAGTGCTGACTGTGGGGGGCAGTGATTCATTATCTAAGTATGGGATTTTTCTATACCTTCCCAAAAAAAGTGTAATTATCTTAGGTCCCAGCTTAAGTTTGCAGCTTTGGCCACGCATGAAGACAGTGCCAAAAAAGCAATGCAGAGCAGTGAGCTGAGTGCCATTTGGTTATTTGTAGCATCTTGACACCCTTAAGTGTGACTTTCAGGCGCTTTATTTTCTGGAGGTACAGAAGGGAGTAAGCAAAGAAGATGGAGGGGTTAAGTGGGTGGACAGGGCAAGCAACAACAGGGGAGGGGCGGACCAGAGGAGCATTAACGCAGGAGGGGGGTGGAGGCAGGGCAAGCAACAATACGTGAGGAGAGGAGAAAAGGGATGGAAGCAAAGGGAAACAAGCATTTTCAATGAAATGGTTTCGCCTTTGGAAAAGTTTGAGCTATTGGCATTGTTAATGACAAATTTTTTATTTATGTGTTGGTTTAGAAAACAGATAAATAAATAGCATTGTCACTTGCATTGTTATTAGCTTAATCTCTGCAGTCTCTAGAACTCCATAGCACTCCCTAGTTACTCTACACTCCCTAGCACTGTGCACTTCCTAGCACTCCCTAGCTTCCCTAGTAACTCCGCCCCTCTTAGCACTGTGCACTTCCTAGCACTCCCTAGCTTCCCTAGTAACTCCGCACCTCTTAGCACTCTGCACTCCCTAGTCACTCCCTAGTCACTCCCTAGTCACTCCCTCTGCACTCCCTAGTCACTCCCTCTGCACTCCCTAGTCACTCCCTCTGCACTCCCTAGTCACTCCCTCTGCACTCCCTAGTCACTCCCTCTGCACTCCCTAGTCACTCTGCACTCCCTAGTCACTCTGCACTCCCTAGTCACTCTGCACTCCCTAGTCACTCTGCACTCCCTAGTCACTCTGCACTCTCTAGTCACTCATACACACTTAGAGACACCCCCCCTCCAGAGCCACACACACCCCCCAGAGCCACCCCCCCCCAGAGCCACACACACATACACACCTAGAGCTACACACATATATCCAGAGCCACACACATACACACTGATTACAAACACACACCGAGCCATACACACACCCAGATGCACACACACATACAGAGCTACACATACATACCCAGAGTCACACACACACACACACCTAGAGTTACATATACACCTTTCCACTCTCGCTTGCTTGAGTCTTCTCTCTCCTGTCCGTCTCACTGAGCAAGGTTCGGGTACAAAGTCCTTTTACGGAAGTCCAGAATCTATGCAGGAGTGGGAGGCAGGACTAATGGGGTCAGTGAGCTAATGGGTGCGAGGAAAGGATACCATATGTCAGGATGTCAGGCCAATCTAATTGCAATTAAAAGTAAAATTTAGAGGCTCACCGGGGGCTCATCGCAAACCGCACCCGGTCAGAACCGAGCCGTCTCTGCAGGCTACCCCCCTGTGCCCCACTGGTACAAGCTGTTCTGTCTCAGCTGCGCTTCCCCAAAGATCCACCGCTTGTTACCTCAACTGTGCCTCTTAGCTGTCCCCAGCTGTCTCCACCGGGTGCCAAAATCTCCACTCCCGGCCAGGACGGCGTCGGCGTCAAAAGGCTAAACTGCCGCGCTGCGGCAACAGCGGAAACACGGACTGGCGCTGTCAACGAGGAGAGGATGAGATGTGCTGAAAATCACCATGTGTTGCTCAGCTGAGCTGACACAGAACTGTACCTTTCCAATGCCATGTTTGCGCCGGTGCCGCCATCAGGAAACAAGCGGGAGGGGGCGGGAAAGGGGGAGGAGAGACGCAGCGCCATTGCGAGGCCAGCAATTGAAAGTTAGCCGTCTTAATAAATGTTGGCGAACGGGGGGAAACATGGCGGAAGCTAGTTGCTAAGCTACTGACTCACCGGTTGCTGTTGTGGGCGGAGGGGTCTCTCCCCCCAATATTTTGAGAAATTTGTTGTCGCCTTTTCGGTGGCGTTTATCGCTAGAACGGTTGCGTTTGGCTGTGTGCGTGACGCCGCCTAAGAAAATATATATGTACCTGGGCGTGCTGGCCTCGTGTTTCTGGTTTTTCTTTCCCTTTGTCGCTTATGTGTTTTCGGACTGCAGCGATCCTCCCAGCACTTGGGCTGTTGCGGTGGAGTAAGGCCGCACTGGAGCTCCGAAGAGGACGTAGGTCTCTGAGCATCCTCCGGGGTGCTTGGGGCAGCAGCAGCACCGGTGCTTCCGGGTCCTCTGAGGGCGGTCAAGTCACAGACGAAACGGAGGTTAATTCTACAAGCACCCGAGGGGGTAAGGAGGATAAAGGACAAAGAAGCCGACCTCAGGTGAGCGGAGAACTGTTAATAGACCTGGCGGCTCAGACACAGCTTGCAAAGCCTGCACAGGGGAAAGCAGCAGTATTGGGTCCCGCAGATAGAAACAAGCACCTACGAGGACACAGGGGGCGGGAGAGGACACGGACGGCGGGAGGGGGCGGGAGAGGGCGGGAGAGGACACGGACGGCGGGAGGGGGCGGGAGAGGACACGAACGGCGGGAGGGGGGCGGGAGAGGACACGGATGGCGGGAGGGGGCGGGAGAGGACACGACGGCGGGAGGGGGCGGGAGAGGACACGGACGGCGGGAAACGTGCACAGGACAGCGAGGGGGGGGCGGAAAGGCACACGGAGGGGGCGGGAATGGACAGACTTTCAGTGAAAGGGGAGGGAACGGGAAAAAACGTAACTCCGCCCTGGGAAAAAATCTCGGGAACGCCCCCGAATCTGGTCCGGCCTTGACGGACAGATCCGGCACTCAATGGCTAGCCTCCATTTATGGAGCTAGCCAATGAGAGCCGGGGGACGTTCCAGAAGTCCTTATTGTCAACAAAGGATTTCACCTGCGCCGAAAAGCTGCGCAGAGCGCAGCCTTCGGCAGGCGAAACCCAAAAAAGTACCTCATAGAGTGGTGAGCGGTGTAAAGATACTGGGCAATGGCCCGTCCTCCAGGTTAGGGACAAACACACGAAGAGGAAATAAAGCCGGCACTTGTTGACCAAAGAGAAGCAAGGAAATGGCAGTTAAAATGAAGCGAACCAATGGTAAGCAATAGGCAGGACCTAAGTCCCCTAAGTAAATATAATGTTTTGCAAGCAACACTGCATGTGCTGTTGCAGGTAAGGCTTACAGTGTAGAGTGTGGGCTGGAGGAGGGGAGCTAGAGGGCAAACTGTTAAAATGGTAAATGTGCCAGCTAAACATACTGAAGGGCATAAAACAACCAAAAGTGCTCTAAAAACATTGGTATCCTGCCTGAGAAGAAACGGCCTTAACCTCTCTGATCTAACCATACAGGACCTTTACAATGCAGTCTTTACCATGCAGGTATGTACCACAAAGGTAAATATTGTTTTTAAATACCATACCTTTTTTAAGCGGCTTTAGTGTTTAGGACATGGTAGAGGTAAAGGGAGATGAGGGTGACTTGAGGGTTGAGGAGTGGGTAGAGGTAAACGGAGAGGGTGACTTGAAGGTCAGAGGAGGGTTGAGGTAAATGGAAGTGAGGGCGACTTGAGGGCTTAGAGGTGGGTACAGGTAAATGGAGGTAAGAGTGACTAGAGGGTTGAGGAATAGATAAGAGGTAAAGGGAGGCGAGGATGACTTGAGGACTCAGGGGTGTGTCGAGGTAAAGGAAGTGAGGGTGACTTGATTGGATAGTATGATATAGTACAGCCTGTCATGGTATTGTATAGTATGATGAAGCCTGTCATTTTATTCTATGGTATGGTATGGTATGTTACTGTATTGTATGTTATGGTATGGCCTATTATTGTATCGTAAGGTATAATATGGTATGGTCTGTTACTGTATTGTATGGTATGGTCTGTTTTTGTATTGTATGGTAATGATATTGTATGTTATAATTTGGTTTGGTGTTGTGTTTTATCGTTTTTTGTTTAGTATGGTGTGGGGTGGATTTATCATAGTCTGTTATTGTATAGCATATTATGGTATGAGTATGGTGTGTTAGTTAGGAATACAACCTATGAATTGCCAACAGCATGCATACACATGCATTTAGGCAAGCATTTCTGCTCTTCAAAAATTGGGCGTCACGGTATTCAATTATGCCGATGACCTCCAACTTATTTTCAATATTTCTTCTTCTTCTATTTCTGTATCTAACTTTCAATCAGTTATGATTTTTATTAGCGACTGGATGAGGGCTAACCACCTTAAGCTCAATCCTGACCGAGCTAGTGCTTACTGGGGATATCTTCTTTTTGGCCTTCTTCCCTTGGTCTGTCACATTCCCCTTCAGTTTCTGTAAAGAGCCTTGGTATCCGAGTTAGAAGTGATCTTTCCATGCACTCTCAAGTTAGTGCGGTGGTTTCATCTTGTTTTCTCAATTTACGTATTATACGTAAAATTGCCCCCTTCTTTTCCAACGCGGCATTGAAACTTATCCTGTTGGTCATGGTTGTATCCCGTCTTCACTACAGCGATGCTCGGTAAGTCGGGATTCCGGCTTACGAGCTTCGCCGTTTTCAACTAATTCAGAACCAGGCGGCCAGGTTAGTTTACAAATTCCCCAAGTACTATCAGGTCACTCGACTTCTAAAAGCTCTACACTGGTTGCCTCTCTTTGCACGTTCCCGTTTTAAACTTGGTTGCCTGGTTTTCAAAGCTCTAGCCGGCACCGCTCCTGCCTTTATAGCTGCTAAACTCAAGGCGTACGTCCCCACTCGTGACCTCCGGTCTTCTTCCAAACACCTTCTGTGCATTCCCCGTTGCAGAAGGAAGAAACATGGTGGCATGAGTTTTTCTTTTTTGGCCCCCTCCTTTTGGAACTCTTTACCCCTCACTATTAGGACTTCTGCCTCTTATATGGATTTTCGCAGGGAACTGAAGACCTGGCTCTTTTTGCAAGCATTTGCGGAGTAGTTCGCCTCTCTGCCCTCCCACACATCCGTCCTTAGCGCCAAGAAACCGTTGGGTCTACGAGCGCTCTATAAAACCCTTAACTTTAACTTTTTGGTATCACAACTAAGTTCAATTTAAAAACGTGTAACTTACGTTGGGTTTTCCAAATTGGTAAAGAAGGCACCCTTAACCCTGAATACGACCAAAATGAGAATGAGACATAAACAAACACGCCATTAGTGCATGCTGTAACATTTAACTTTATTCGAATTGAATAAAGTTGTGTTAGTCAGTTTGGACAAGACTGGCTGGAGAAAAACTACGTACTGGAAAGTGAAGCAAATAATGAGCGAGGCGAGCAGTGGGCGAAAGATTTAAAAGCAAATAATAAGGGGTTTTAAAAGCAGCTAAAGAATAAGATAGAGAGCGGTAAAGGAGCATGTAAAAACCAGAACATACAAACAATAGACACTACCAAAAAACATAAAAGTAACACAATCGTAGCAAAAGCAGCATGGAAAAAAAAGAAAATCAATCAATACTTGGTCAATTCTCCTGGGAAAAAAACAAAAACATGGAGTCAAAGTGAAGCCAACATGCAGAGAGACACGTTCAACAATGAAAAAGAAGAAAATAAGAGTGATAATAACTCTAACCAATGGTAAGTAACGTGTGGGCTAAATGCCCGTTTTTAGAGTTTTTTCCCCAGAAACAATACATAGTTGCAAGCCACACCACATGCACGCTGTCTCAGGAGAGGCCTAATAATGCCTCTTCAATAGGAAGTGTGGCTGAACCATAGGTATCAATAGTGACTGCCACTGTGTAACATATTGCCACTTGTAAACCTGTACAACATGACTGGGAGTTTCTTTCTAATCAGGGGAAAGGGTCACTGTAGTCATAATATTCAGAAAAAATTGCTTATGCAGAAAAAGTTGCTTAGTTGGGTCAGTGGCATGGGGATTATTTTTAATTTCAACTACTGGTTCCACAAAGACACCTCATGTGCCAGGGTCCTGGTGAAATGAGCATACTTTGTCACAAGCATATTTTTAATTGCTGGCAGGAGGCATTTCTAAGGGAGGGTGTGAGGGAAAATGTGCCTGTGGAGTTCGCATCATTATGCTTTTTTTGTTATGGCAGGTGGGTGAGGCAAGCAACGACAATGGAAGGGAGGGAGGCGAGGAAAGGTTGTATGATATGGACACGAGTTCAGTCATTTTTGTATCTACCTGACATTTTTGGACATCGTTGTCTGCAGAATTTTCCATGTAGATGCTGACTTGTGCATATTCTTGTTTGCCATGCCCTCGGAAAGTACCGAATGGTTTAAAAAAGAATGACACCCTGTTAATCATTTGTGTTTATCGTAAGATAAAATACCACAGGCTTTTTCCATCTATTTTGCAGTTAGTGAAGCCCTGTGAGTTTCTCTCACATTGCTTGCCTTAAAAATGTGTGATTAGCTATTTATTTTGTACGCATAACTGGAAGGAAATTTCCAATGGATTAGTGGTTGGAAGTGGAGTTTGCACGCAGACTTGTTATATAGTGTAAATACGAAAGGAAAATTGTTGCAGTTGTTTATTCCCTTCACGGACATGTTAATCCTGTGTTGGTTTCTGCTCGCTTGCACATAATAAAACAACTCTGTTTTACCTCCGACTACCTGTACTCCTTTGGATTTAAGAGGACAAGAGTGGTATTATCCAGGGCGCAAGTGTACGCTCTCCACAAATGGTACACCAGATAGGACCTCTAGGTGGGACATCGAACAGCAATTGAGTCTACGGCTGAGGTGACATGACCCAAGACCGACTGATCATGGGGGCCCCCTGCAAGATGAGACTGGTTTCTCCCAGCTGCATTCTGAAGTCTCAAACTGCTGTCCCTTGGCAACAGGATCTCCCCGGTAGAGGTTCAAAACTGATCAAGCAAAAAGTGGCTGAATTGCAGAGTACAGAGAGTCGGACATCTTCTGCAAACACCTGGTGGGATTGTGCTGAGTTGTTTTGTAATAGTTTTATTGGATTATTGATTGGTTGTTGGTGTTGAGATTTTATTTTTTTGCGCATGAGATACGGATACCTTTCATTACCCTCCCTAAATTGTCTTCCAGATAGGAAGGGGCCTTATTTATCAGGCAGATCCCTAGGTACTTTGTTCCATCAGCTACCCATGGCAGGTCCACAGCAGGAAGAACATTTGGTAACTCCTCTTCCAATTTCCCTATAGGGACAAATTTCAATTTCCCAGCGTTAATATGGAGTCCAGAAAGTGCCCCAAATTTCTCCAGCTCCTGAGAAGGACTGGCACCGCCCGGGTTGGGTGACACAGATAAACCAATGTATCTTTGGGGTATAGGGATACTACATGGTTACTGTTCCCCAGGGGAATTCCCCAGCCACTTATTCTCCACCTCAATGTCACCGCCAGGGGTTCCACTGCCATCACAAACAGGAGTGGCAACAAGGGGTAGCCCTGTATGGTACCCCATGTCAGTGTGAACCATTCCGATACCAGCCCCCAGACCCAGGCTGTTGGCTTTTTATACAGCAGTTGGACCCATTTAATAGACCCCGCTCCATACCCATTCTTCAAAGAACTGCCAGACATACTCCCATTCCACTGAATCAAATACTTATTCAATATCAAGCATTGCCAACTTGCATTCCTTGTTCCTAAGGGACAGGGTGTGCCAAACATGTGCTAATCGTCGCAAGTTATGTGTGGTGTTCCTCGTTGGAATAAACCCAGTCTGGTCTGAGTGTATAAGATGGGGCAAATGTGGCAGTAGCCTGGCCGCTAGGATCCCGCTCAGGAGCTTAACTTCCAGATTTAGGAGTGAGTTTGACCTGTAGGACTCGGGCAAGAGAGGATTATTTTCAGGTCACTAACACCTCTTGCATGGATGCAGGCAAAGTCTGTCTTTCTAGGGCCTAATTATATACTTCTAGTAGTCTATCTGCTAGCAACGGCATGAATCATTGGTATAACTAATCCGGAAGTCCATCGCTTCCGGGGAATTTGGCTGGTTTAAGACATCTTATGGCTGCTGGTATTTCTTCTTTGATAATGGGGCCGCTAGCATTTCTACGATATCATGATCTAGTTGGGGCAGTTCTATCTGCTCTAGGAAAGTTTGTGTTATTTCTTGTGGCGGGGAGTGTTTATTTTGGTGGATGGCAGCTAAGTGTTGGGCCAATATGTTAATAATAGCACCCAGGGTGCATATTGTGTCCCCGTTGTTATTTTGTAGTTGCAGTATCGGAGTTGCAGAGGTCTCTGACTTAATAAGTTTAGCTAGTAGCGCTCCAGTTTTATACCCCTCTATATGTAGGTGTTGTCGGTATGCTGTGTTCTTGAAATTTTCCAGTCTACGCCAGGAATCCAGCAGAACTTCTCAGACTGCACGCCACTCCTCCATGTGCATGCAGGTCCGCCTCTATGGTATCCAACCGCTGCTCTTGGGTTCAGATATCCTGTTCTAGTGGATGTCACACCCCACAGGATATTTTAATACAAACCCCCATTATAATCAATGGAATGGCCTCCCATTCCATTGATCTACTGGATGCTGTCCCCAGTTGTCCTCGAAGTAGTGGGATAGGGTGCCTGAGATTGTAGCTGCGTATGGAGGTACTGTCAGGGTCTCTGCTTGGAGCAGCCATAGAGGTATCGCGGGCAACCGTCACCACTCTTCAGGCTTAGCAGGACTGGAGAATGGTCAGATAAATAGCGGGGCATACAGGTAACCCCGGTGAAAGACAACAGTAGTCCAGTCAACGGAAGGTGTTAGTCGCGGGTGTGACATGAGAATACTCGTTTCAAAGGGTTCTACACTCTCCATTCGTCTCAGGGCTGCATGCCCTGCATAATATCTAGCAGTGTCGCAGTCATTCGGGGTTTGGTTTTCTTTCTAGGGGGCTCTCCGTCCAACGTTGCTTCAAAGATGCAATTAAGGTCACCCGCTAGGATTATCCTCTCCCAAGGAATGGGGTTGCTGCTTTCATGACTGTTGGGAAAAAGACAAGACAATCCGAATTGGGGGCATAGACATTGATGAGGCATCACGCCCTTCCCTCCCATTTTCCATGTAAAATCACATAGCGCCCTTCGGGATCTGTCAAATGGTGAAGGTGTTAAAACGGCACTCTGGGTGCCACCCAAATAAGTTTTCCCCGTGCAAATCCGGAGTAAGAGGTGGCATATAGTTGTCCTCTCCACAGTTGGCGCATACAAGGAACAACATTTCCCCATATGTGTATCTCTTGTAAGCATGCTATCACCACTCGGTATTGCTTCAGGTAAGCAAGCACCCCAAGTCTTTTCTCATAGTTTGCCATACCCCAGACATTCCAGGTAATGAGATTCAGTACTTGTGCGGCCATTCTACCATAAATGTCCGCTCATCTTCCAACCACATCACCTTCCTTTCATGTTCTTCCCCTATCCGCGTCCACTGTATTGGTCTTTCAGACCCAGGTACCAGAAACGTCAGGTACCTGGGCAATCGTGTGGGTCCCATTCGCCCTTTCTGGTGAAGAATACAAACTTGCACAAACTGCCCTATTTTCCACCCTAACAACAATCCACAGCATCTTCATTTTGTATGTTTCTACATTTTCGGTACCAGTCTGGTTTGTGGCTGATTGTCCCTTGCAATGTTGCTGCACCAGGGGTCTGGCAGCCAGTGGGGTGTGAGGTCAAGTCCTCCAGCTCCCCACTCGGGTTCTGACCTCTGACGGAGAAGCCCCCCCATCGATAGTATGAACCTTAAATTACAGGATACCTTACTAGTCCATAAAGTACCTTGTTTACCTTTTGCAGTTTATTTCTACCCCCTCCCTTCCTCTGGTTTCAAGCCCTTGAACACTTATCTGTACATCCCACGTAGCGACCCTTTTCTCCATGATCATTTGGCAGTGTCGTCTGGTCCATTAGAGTCTATGACAATATCCTGGGTTGCCCCCTCCGATTCCAGCACCGCCTCGGGGTATGAGGCTTGTAGAGTTCCATCAGGGAGTACCCGGATGCGTCCCGGGCTACTGCTCCCATTCTGTGGCTTCTGCTGCATTCTTGTGCGCCGGTCATGGATCTATCCCCCCACCATCGACTCTCTGGAGGACCCTGTCAATGGGAGCAGACATGCCCCATGTTCACTGCTGGAATCCAGCCAATCAGTGGCCTCAGCTGCAGAGAAGACAAACAGAGTTTGGCCCGCATTTTCAACTCTTTGCTGGAAACATGAGACTATATTTCATATTTAGGTCTCGGAGGCACAGTTTAACTGTTAGGAATGTCTTTGATCCTGGACACGTTGTGTATAGTCGGGATATATTGAAATGGGATGGCCCTCGATTAGTATTGGTCCTTTCATAGGCGTGGACTGCAGGATCGCGTCTCTATCCTGGTAACTAAAAAAATTGGAAATAATAGCTCTCAGCGGTGCCCCGGGTCTCGGTGGGGGAGCCAGCGCTCTGTGTGCTCTTTCCACATTAAAACACTTTGAAAGGCTTTTTGGGGACAGCACTTGAACAATCCAGTCCTCCAGAAATAGCCCCACCTGATCTCACAGTCTTGCCTTGCCCCGGAGCGTTCGGGCCGGGTTCAGCCAGGTTCAGCCCAACGGTTGGATCCTCTGGCTCCGCCCGCACCTCGTATTCCGGCCGCTCGCCTTCCTCCGTGGGCTGTCGGGCAGCATCAGGGAGGAGCCCTGCGGTGCCCAAGCTGCCCAGCTCATTCGTCACCTATCTCACTCTCACTATGGGATTGTACGCGTCCTCCGTACCTTCGCTCCTCTTGTGGGTAAGAGGAGGAAGCCTCCATTCATTCCCCTACGCCATCATTCCGCTGGGTTCTTTTGTAGTCTGCAGGCTCATCTGTGTTCCATCCAGCTTTGTCTGACTCACTTCCAGGGAACGGCCCGTGTTTCCCATGGCTCCCTCTGCTAGTTTCCCCATGGCAGGCCATGGTTACAGTCCTCTGTGACTCCTCCTGCCCTGCACTTGAGTTGCACCGCATGGCGCTACCGGGCCCGTGGAGCGTCCCCTCTGTGTGTTCAATTTCCTCCAGGAGGGAGCAGTCGTGATTACCCTTTTGTGGGTGCAGGTAGATTGGGTAGGAAATTTGTAGGATGAGGACAGATTACTCCACCATCTTTGGGAGCACCGGTAGAGATGTCTACTTGCCCATCTTATTAGGTCACGCCTCAGGAGATAATGATGTTGGTAAAATGGGCCTGGATCCCATAGGTATAACTGTTAAACAAGTTGTTCCCTTACCCCGCATTCCTCAATATCAAATATCCCAGGAGGGAGAAGAAGATCTCAAAGATATTATCTCTGATTTAATAAATAAGGGTATAATAAAATAAATCGAAGGTAGCCCATGTAACAGTCCTATACTTTCTGTTCTTAAAAGAAAACCACAGAGGGAATACCTGATAAATATAGATTATGGATTAATCTTCGAGTCATTAACAAAGTTGTAGTACCCCAATATCCTGTTGTTCCTGACATGAATTCTATTTTTACCATGATCCCGTCTTCACCCAAATATTTTACTGTGCTTGATTTGAAATGCATTTTTAGTGTGCCCATTGCTAAAGAAAGCCAATACCATTTCTCATTTTCATTCAGAGGGCGTTCCTTTCAATTCACTAGAGCGCCCCAGAGGTATGCAGAAAGTCCTAGTATATACAGTCATGCTCTAGAAACCTAGACCTTTATACCCCCTCTAAGGGCTCTTGTTACTCCAATACATTGATGATCTGTTGATTGCCTCAGGTACAGAGGAAGGTTGTAAAGAGACAACAGTTAATTTGTTACATCATTTAGCACTCTTAGGACAAAGCTTTCTAATCCAAAATGCAATAATGTCAACTCGAGGTTGCCAATTTAGGTCACCATATGGTCAAAGGATGGGGGTAGGAAATTGCACCCACAAAGAATTCATTTGGTATAGAAAAATCAAACGTCCTTAGACTCAAAATGATGTTTGTGCCTTTATAGGTATGACTTCATTTTGCAGACAATGGATACCTAACTTCTCTTTAATTGCAAAACCTTTGCTTACTCTACCATCAAAGGATATTAGTAACCCACTCCCTTGGACAGATGAGTCGGAGCATGCTTTTCAACAACTAAAGAATGCTTTATTCAATGCGCCTAATTTGGGTGACCCCCATTATGCTAAGGAATTCTGCTAGTTTGTGCATGAAACGATGGCTGTGTTTTGTCAGTTTTGACACAGTCCCATAGGGGAGGAATAGACCTTGTGCCTATTTTTCCACCACATTAGATCCAGTAGCAAGGGCTCTACCAAATTGTTTGCGCGCAGTAGCAGCTGCTGCGGTCAGACAATCTAAAATGTATGTTCTAGGTCACAATTTGACAAATATGGTGCCGCAAGCCAAGGACGTGCTACTAAACAAAACTCGGACCCAGCACCTGACAAGTGCACGCTTGACAGGGTACGGGTTAACCCTTTTTGTTCCAAATATCATTGAAACGTTGCAATGTTTTGAACCCGGCCACAGTGCTACCCCTCCCCATTGATTCAGGGGAAGAACACCATGATTGTGTGTTCACCACTGAAGAAGAGACCAAGGGATGGGTAGAACTGACAGATACTCTAATATCTGACCCACAGGGAGAGATGTTTGTAGATGGCTAATGTTTCAAATTACCTGACGGTACAAACACTGCTGCATACGCTATCATCACTTTGAAGACAGTGGTAGAGTCATGTAAAATACCTCAGATGTCATCCCAAGCAGCAGAAACAATTGCCATCACAAGGGCATGTGAATTGAGCAAAGATCTGATTGTTAATATTTATACAGACAGTCAGTACGCCTTTGGCGTTGCCCACTCATTTGGGCGATTGTGGAAAGAAAGAAAGATGCTTCTTGACCTCACCTTGTACTAAGATACAGCATAGGGAACAAATAGTAAAGTTATTGGATGCCTTGATGTTACCAAAAAAAGTTGCCATTGTTAAATGCAGTGCCCATAAAAGGCTATTGATGAGATAGGTCAGGGAAATGTTTTGCAGATGAAACAGCCAAGCAAACCGCCAGATCTGAATACCGTCTAATATATGTTGCAGGACCAGCTACATGGGTCCCTGAAATACCAATGCTTAACAATAACTTAGAATGTGTTAGAGAGATACAGCAGGAAGAAGAGAGAGAGACATGGCATATGTATGGTAGAATTGATGATACTGGATGTTGGGTAGAATTGTCAGATAAGCAGAGATGGATGCACCCAAATTATTATGTCAACGCAGTTGTCACTATGGCTCATAGCCCTTCTCATATCAGCACGAAGGGACCAAGACCTTAGATGATGTTTGGTGGAATCCCTTGAAAGCCAAAACAGTAGCTTCTTTGGTCAAGAATTATGATTTGTGCAATTCACAACGTAGCTAAAGGCACTGTTGCACCACCAGGACATTTTGACCCACCAGTTTGAGACCCTTCAGATGGACTTTATTGAGATGAAATGAGTAGGTAAACTAACATATTTGGATGTGGTCTGTGCCTTTAGCAGATGGGTAGAGGCCTGTCCCAGGAAGGATAACACAGCCTTGAGTACCGTAAAAAAGCTCAAGGAGTACTTTCCGAGGTTTGCTTTGCCAAGGGTCTTCTGGAGTGACAACGGGCCACACTTTATAGGGAAAGTAATGGAACTGGTCTTTTATGGCTACAAATTAAGCAAAAATGCCATGCTGTTAACCAAACAGGCTGCGGGCCTAGTAGAGAGATACAATGGTATCTTGAAAAACAAACTGCCAAAAACATGTGCAACAAGTAAATTGAAATGGCCTGGCGCCTTACCAATAGCATCACTTTCTATTCGTACCATTGCACACTCAAAAATGGGTTTAACTCCCTAAGAAGTATTCATTGGGAGGCCTGCAAATGTGTGGGGTGTACCTAGACCAAAGAAGTTTACTGAAATTGAATATTCCTTTCTGGGATTCCAGATTTTGAATATGAACAAACTCCACAGCAAGTACCTTTTAGTGATGTGAACTGGTTGAAGAAGAAGAAGTAGCGCATCAATTGATCAATCTCCCTCCTGTTGAGCCTGAATTGATACCACTACCTCTGTTTGAGCATCCAGATTATGATTCGCCTAGGTACAATTTGAGATCTAGGACTGTCAAGAACTATAGACTTTGATTGAAGAACTATCTCTGGAGAGATAGCAACCCATGCAGGTGGTCAAGAGTGCCAATGTCTGGGCCTGTACATAAGCTTGCTAGTGAGGCTTTGAAGCAAAGCACACTGGGGACTTTTGATGCTCGTTGGTAGGGTAGATTAGGAGGTCTTATCCTTGTTACTTTGATTGTGGCTGTTAGGAGCTCTTGATTTTTTTCTATTTTGTAAATAAAAAAAAAAAAAAAAAAAAAAAAAAAAAAAGAAGAGGCCTGCGGAAACAAGGTTATCTATCCAAGGAAAGGAAGGGTAGGTAAAAGAATGGTATGCGCATAAAGACAAGTATTAGGAGAAGCATCAGACGCTCTTCAAGAACAGGTATTTGTATGTAATACATGATAAACACATTATGGGTAACACTAGGAGTATTGAACTGAGACCATTTGAGAGGTCACCCTCTGATCCGTAGTAGGAGGGGAAGACTCCAGTATCTGGTATCCATATTAAGTTACAACAATTCTGGACCAATAAACTGAAAGTTGTGGTGTATCTATGCCTTCTGATAATAAGATTAGGAATGCTAGGATTGTTCTGGCGGTTAGAAGAAAACTACCCAGTTGCTAAACCAGTTAAACCAGTCACCACACCAACACTAGAGGCATCATTACATAACCCTCATCCCTGATATGCGAGCGGTGTGCTTACATTATGTGAATGATACATTCATTCAGGTTTTACATAATGCCCATCTTGGCTATAATGCTATAGATTGTTGGATATGTGGATTCCTGCCTTCTTCAGTCAAAAGGAAGGCACCTCTTATCCCCCAACCTTTATCCTACAAAGGGTCTTGCAGTGCCTGGTGGGAAGTGATTTGCGTCCTATATTAAAGTCACTAATAAGATTGTACAGAGTGAATTTAGTGATCACCTCTATTCTCAATAATGACCAAATGCTGTTAGGATCTATGGTACCATGGAGTAGAGGGAGGAATTCACCAGCTATAACAACTTCTCTTGACTATGCTTCCCATACCTGTGAATGCCAATAGAGCCCCCTTTTGTGTTCAAGGTGAAGGGCCCCTCACTGTTGGGAATAGTATATGCTCCCGTACAGCGAAATTAAATTGCACTAGTTGCCCATCATTTGAGGCCTCGCAAAATACCTATTTTGCTTGTGGTAACTAGGCTTATGTCTGGCTCCCTAGGGGATGGTCAAGCAGATGCTATATTGCATTCCTTCTCCCTCCCACTTACCTCGCACCCTCAGATTATCACAAGCTATATCGACTTAATAAAGGGGAAGTACAGGTTAACCAGACATATACCAACTTACAGCAATTACCGATGCAATGAAGGGCCTGGTGCCTTTCTGGGGTCCCATGGCCAATAGTGTTCAATATGTCAATTGTTCAGGGTAGTGGAAGCTGTTATCAATGAGACTGCTGGGACCTCAGTAACATTACTGTAGAAATGCAAGCTACCCGTCTTGTTTCCCTTCAAAATCGTATGGTTTTAGACATCCTTTTAGCAGAAAAGGGAGGGGTATGCCGCATAATTGGCAGCTCACTCTTTGTGTATATAGCAGATAACGCCCCTAATGCCAAATTGGCCTTTCAAAAACTTCACAAAATTGCTGCTGCGATGCATCAGGATACTGGAGATTGGACTTGTTTGGGTTGATTTAGAGAAGAACTGCTCACATGGGGTAGGGAAACTATTACTGATAGCTTTGATTATAGGTGGGATTGTTTTAGGAACCTGTATATGTGTAAATTATATTCCCATGTGTTGCACCATGTCCCTTTCAGCCTACAAGCCCCCTCCAGTTTCTGTCCCCCAACAGAATATGCTTATGATGAAGATGAAGAAATACAGGATTTAATGAACATTAGTGTTACTGCCCTCACAGATTAGGAAATAAATGGGCCTTTGTAAGAAGGCTATTTCCCCTTTCTGCAATGCTATAATGGAGAATATCTGGGAATGAAGAACTATCATCATAAGAGGGACAAATCCGAATTATCTACTACTGATACTATAGGTTTGTGATAGCAGGTAATGACAAAATGTTGAACTTATGTTCGAGGACGATTTGAGGAAAGATTGTATGATATGAACATGAGTTCAGCCATTTTTGTACCTACATGACATTTTTGTACATAGTTGTCTGCAGAGTTTTTCCAAATACGTGCTAACTAGTGCATGTATTTGATCGCCATGCCCTTGGAAAGTACCGAATTGTTGCTAAAATAATTACACACATAAATGTTGGAACCTGGGATGTCAGGTCACCTAGGGTAGCCTGGCCAAGGGGTAAGACAAGCAATTCTAGAGGCACAAGTGTGAAGGTTGCAGACCACCCAGCAGTAAATCCACACAAAAACACTTAAAAAGGACACTACACCAATTTGTTATGAAAATAAGTACTGGTTTATAAAAATAATATCTTTGCACTTTTACTTTCAGAGTTCACAACTAATTACACTTCAGTTTGTTTGGGATATAGCAAGAATACTTTTAAACTACTGAGCAATTAATCATCTAGGTTCAACAGTACATTACTTTAGTCATGAAATCAGTGATAACACTTTCAGATTGGCTTACTTAAATCAATAATCAACATCAATAGTGCATCCACTCAGACTCCAGAATTTGATTAGAAATTGTCACTATACAGTGTACTATACTTGTCTCCCACAAGCTACTCTCCTCATCACGTGACACTGTTGGAGAAACGAGCAATGACTAAGCTAGGTTAGTTCCCTACAGGTTTGAGCATCGCTTTCAACAAAGAGCAGTAGTTTTCTTGTAGAAGAGTCTATACTCCTCCAGCAAAGGGGACTCCTCACTGCTGACAACTGTAAAGGTGCTATTCCAAGCAGAGCAACGTTTCATATAGGCCCCTCAGGCAATAACCAAGGCGCTCCACCCTCTGGAAGGGACTCTTTATTCCCCTACTTGTGAAGTCTTGCTCCCCTGCCCTCGTGTAACTCTCCTTACTTGTGATCAGGTTCTTGAGGTGCCAGTGAGTGGGGGTATCCGCTTGACAGGGAACAGGGGGGGGGCCAAGCGCTGAGAAGGCTCACCAGCCTCCCGGGGCACCTCTCTCCTCTCTCCCGCTCGCGCCGGCTCCTCTGGTAGCGCTCGAGCGGGGAAAAGAGATCTCGGTTTACTGCAGGCTGCCGGGTTCCTCCGTCCCCCCTCCCGCTCGCGCCAGCTCCTTCGTGAGGCGCTCGAGCGGGGGAAGACGATACCACACGCCTAAGCCTCTGCTCTGCTCTCGGCTCCTTCCCGCCTGGTCCCGCCTTCCTGTTGAGAAGCGGCGCGACCGGGCATGCGCGAGCGAGCAGCGGCTTCAACTGGAGTCTGCTCGGTTCGGCTTCCTCCGGCTCCGCCCCCAAACACCGGATCACTCACTCCTATGCCGGGTTAGCGCTGACAGGACACAGCGCCGGAAACGATCCTTCACTCCAGCGCCCACTGCTACCACAGGCACACAGGCGGCCTGATCACGCCGCCAGCGCCCCACAAAGCGTCTCGAGGAGGGCACGCTCCCAGCCCTACGTCAGTCACAGGGAGTTCACTTGAGCAAAGGCAGCCCAGGTACAGGGAAAAGGGGGGAATAACCTGTAATGCGTGGCGATAGACTCCTCACCAGCTCACAATCCCTCCAACCCCTGTAATAATATCCTGGGGATCACTTTCCTTTAGTTCCTTTACTGGGCAGAGGACTGCGCTCCGCAACGCCGCAGTCTACTTCTCCTGAAGACTTCCCCTGTATGATTTGGACAAGGGGCAAGCTAGGCGCCCAGGGTCTCCAGTAACCCTCAACAGCAGGGTCAGGACAAGTAACCCAAAGGGGGATAGTGTGATGGACCAGTAAGGCAGCTTCCCAGTCCAGGAGGTCAACCCTATGTCTAGCCTCTTCCCACCCTTAGTTACAGCCTGTCCTCCAGCTGACTCTCTCAGGTAGACAAAATGGCTGCCCCGCATTCCGCCTTATATAGGCTGTCCCTCAGTGGTCCAGAATGGACCAGAAGGTTCTGGAACGCCCTATACTAGTCTATGGGCAAGTTCTGGGTGTGGCAGTTAGGGCAGTTGGAAGCCACCATTTTGTGGTTCCAACTTTTCCTGTCAGAACAGGCCTCTGGGCCCGAGGTGAAAAACTGTGAGGGGGAAAGAACACCTATCCCTTTGACCAACACCTAGAAAAAGCTAGTGGACACAAAAATTATTAAGGGTATGAGGGGCAGAAAGGGGACAAAATAAATAATAAATTGGAGGGACTACGCAAAAAAAACCAGACAGGTCTAACACGCGTCCCCCCCAGCTGAAAGTGGGGAGAACTACCCAACCCCTTGGGAGTCCTCATCACTAAGGCGGAAATACCTGGAGAGACCGTCTGCATTGGCGTGGTCCACTCCAGGCCGATGTTCCACCCGGAAGTCCATTCCCTGTAGGGAGATGGACCACCTCAACAGCTTGGGATTTTCCCCCTTCATTTGCATCAGCCAACGAAGGGGTCGGTGGTCAGTCTGAACCAGGAAGTGCGAGCCAAACAGGTATGGCCGCAGCTTCTTCAGAGCCCACACCACCGCGAAAGCTTCCCTCTCAATTGCACTCCACTTCTGTTCCCGGGGAAGTAGTCTTCTGGATAAGAAGACCACAGGCTGATCCAGGCCCTCTTCATTTAGTTGCGATAACACTGCCCCAATGCCATGCTCTGATGCATCTGTCTGGACAATGAACTCCTTGGAGAAGTCTGGGGCCCTCAGGACCGGTGCTACACACATTGCCTGCTTCAACTTTTCAAAGGCTTGCTGACAAGCCTTCGTCCAAACTACCCGTCGAGGTTGTTTCTTGGAGGTGAGCTCCGTGAGGGGCGCTACTATAGTGCCATACCCCTTCACAAAGCGACGGTAGTAGCCTGTGAGGCCCAAGAAAGCTCGGACCTCAGACTGTGTCTTGGGGGGCTCCCAGGCCATGATTGCCTCAATCTTTGCCTGCAGGGGCTGCACTGACCCCCTACCCACCAAGTGTCCAAGGTACACAACCGACCCTTGCCCAATCTGACATTTGCTGGCTTTGATGGTCAATCCAGCTTGTTTCAGGGCCTGGAGAACTGCTTGCAAATGTTGCAAATGGTCCTCCCAATTGCTACTGAAGACAGCAATGTCATCCAGGTAGGCAGCAGAGAAACTCTCCATTCCAGAGAGGACCTGATTCACCAGCCGCTGAAATGTGGCAGGGGCATTTTTGAGCCCAAAGGGCATCACACAAAATTGGAAGTGTCCCTCAGGCGTGGAGAAGGCTGACCTTTCCTTTGCTCCATCTGTCAAGGAGATCTGCCAGTACCCTGAAGTGAGGTCAAAGGTACTTAGGTATTGGGCAGCTCCTAGCCGGTCAATTAACTCATCCGCCCTAGGGATCGGATGAGCATCAGTCTTTGTAACTGAGTTCAGTCCTCGGTAATCCACACAGAACCTCAGTTCTGGTGTGGTGCCTGGTGGGGCGGCTTTCGGCACTAGCACCACTGGACTGGACCAAGGGCTGTTGGAAGGTTCTATCACTCCTAGCTCTAGCATCTTGGCAACCTCTCCATGGATGCTAGCCTTCACCTTGTCTGACAGCCTGTAGGTCTTTGACTTCACTGGGGGGCTGTCTCCTGTGTCCACATCATGGGTACACAGGTGGGTTTTTCCCGGGACAAGGGAGAACAACGAAGAGTACTGCTCCAATACCTGGCGGCAATCCTCTCGTTGCTCAGGAGTTAGGGATGGGGAGAGAATCACTCCCTCCACCGACCCATCCTTCTCTTGGGATGAAAAGAGATCAGGGAGAGGCTCACTTTCTGCTTCCTCGGCACCATCCGTCACCATCATCAGGATGACCTCTGGCCTCTCATGGTGGGGTTTGAGGCGATTGGCATGCAGCACCCGTAGGGGCTGTCGCGGGGTCTTGAGATCCACCAAGTAAGTGGTTTTACCCTTCTTTTCCAACACCTCAAATGGGCCTGTCCAACGATCTTGAAGGGCACTTAGCTCTCCAGGTTCCATCACCCACACTTTTTGGCCAGGCTCCAACTCCACCGGGTGAGCATTTTGGTCGTACCATTCCTTCATTACTGCCTGGCTGGTCTCCAAGTTATCAGAAGCCTGCTTCCACAACTTGGCCATCTGGCTCCTAAAGGCCAGATTGTAGCTCACCACATCCTGAGGAGGCTTCCTGGGAGACTTTTCCCATCCATCCTTCACCAGGCTGAGAGGTCCACGCACAGGGTGCCCGTACAACAGTTCAAAAGGGCTGAAGCCCACTCCCTTCTGCGGCACCTCTCTGTAGGAGAACAGCAAGCAAGGCAGGAGGACGTCCCATTTCCTTCGTAGGCTCTCAGGCAGACTTGAACCTCTCTACCAATCCATTCGACTGGGGGTGATAAGGAGTGGTGAACCGGTAAGTCACTCCACACTCCTTCCACATCGTCCGCATGTAAGCTGACAGAAAGTTGGTCCCCCTGTCGGACACAACTTCCTTGGGGAATCCTACTCGGGTAAAGATTCCCATCAGGGCCCTAGCCACCACAGGTGCAGTAACAGTCCTCAGAGGAATGGCCTCTGGATAACGTGTGGCATGATCCACCAGAACCAGGATAAACCTGTGACCAGCTGTTGTTGGAGGATCCAATGGCCCTATAATGTCGATGCCCACCCTTTCAAAGGGGGTGCTAACGACTGGAAGTGGTTCCAGGGGAGCTTTCAGCTTCACTCCTGTTTTCCCACTGGCCTGGCAGGATACACATGTCCGACAGTAAGTGTTGGACGCCACTTTCATCTGAGGCCAGTAAAAGTGTAGGACAAGCCGAGCAAAGGTCTTGTCCTGGCCTAAGTGTCCTGCCAAGGGTATTGCATGAGCCAATTCCAGCAGAAAGGCTCGGTATTGCTGCGGGACCACCAAGGCCCTTGATGAGCCAGGTAGGGGTACCTTGGGTTCACTGTAGAGGAGTCCATCCTCCCAGTAAATATGGTGGTGTCCCGTAGCATCACCTGCTGCCTGGGCTTCAGCCTGACGCCTCAGTCCCTCAAGGGTAGGGCACTCCCTCTGCCCCTTACAGAATTCCTCTCTGGTAGGTCCTCCCTCCACATGCCACTCAGCAGGGATGGGTAAATCCTCCAGAGAGTCTACTTCCCCCTCCATGGACTCCTGGCCCACCACCGCAGGGGGCCGATCTGTCACATGGGGCGTGGAAGCCGAAGCAGGCTCTTCCTGTCTCCGGGTCTGTCCCTTTTTGGCAGCGGGTTGGGCCATTGTTCCAGGCTCCAACCCAGGCGAACTCCCTCTCCGGGCAGTCGCAGACCTTGTGCTCACACAGGCCCAGTCAGGTGTACCCAGCATCGCAGAGTGCGTCCGGTATTCCACCTCTCTCCAAGTGTTGTGCTCCATATCATTCCCCAGCAGACAATCAACTGGCACGGCAGGGCTTACGGCAACTCGAAGTGAACCTGCAACCCCTTCCCACTCAAAGGGAACCTCAGCCACTGGATAATGGCCCATTCTGCCGTCAGCCATCGCGGCGGGGTGGAGTACATTAGGAACCACCTGCTCTGGAGACACCAGTTGACTTCTCACCATAGTCATACTGGCTCCTGTATCTCTCAGAGCCTCCCCTCTCTGGCCATTGATGGTGACCCATTGCCCATACTTTGTAGTATTTGGGGGCACCTGGATCTTTGGAACCATCTCCCGCTTTCCCAGGGACACTAAGGTGACACCCGCCCACTCACCCCCCTTATCTAAGGGCAACTCCTCCCCGAGCGCTACACTAGCTACTCCCGGTGACTTTCCTCCGGTGGGAGGGGGTGGTCTCTTTGGGCATCTGACATCTCCCTTATAATGTCCAACACCACCACACTCAAAACAGTGGAGAACCCTTGGCTGCTGGCTTTGGCCAGGATTAGGGTTTCTGGGCGGGATTGCCTTAGGGGTGAAACCTGTTCCCTTCCCTTGGAAACTGTTTTGGGGACCTTTAGAGAACTCCCTCTTTTTGTCTCCCCCCTCCTTCTTCTGAGGGGCGCCCTGTCCGGCCTTTTGGGAATCCCCTCCAGTCCCCTTTGAGGACACCCGGGTACTTGCCCAGATGTCCGCCTCCTCTGCAAGCTTCCGGGGATTGGTCAGCTTGCTGTCCACCAGGTGTTGGCGCAGCTCGGGAAAACATTTCTCGAGGAGGTGCTCTTTCAAAAATAGATCATACAACCCCTCATAGTCCTTCACCTCGCTGCCCTTGACCCAGCCCTCTAATGCCTTACGTGCGTAGTCAAGGAAGTCCACCCAGTTCTGGGTGCTTAACTTGTGGCTCCCCCTGAACTTCTGGCGATACCTTTCCGGGGTAAGCCCAAACTTCTTTACTAATGCTAGCTTCATGATGGGGTAGTTGGTTTGTTCCCCTGGTTCCAGGGCCAGCAAGGTGTCCCGACCAGTAGGAGGCATGTACCTATATAAACCACCCCCCCAGTGCTTCTCCTGCACCCCATGGGCTCTTAAGGAGACCTCATAGGCAGCCAACCACTTGGCTATGTCATCTCCCTGACTAAAGCTAGCGATAAGGTCTTTTGGCAAATAGGGTCTGGACTCCCTGGCTGTCTCTTTGGATTCGCTGCCACCACTTATTATAGGAGAAGGCCCCCGTTGCAGGGCCTGGAGTTCCAACTCTTTCAACCTGAACTCATGAACCATCCTCTTCTCTTCCTTCTCCTGCTCCAGCTTAGCCAACTCCCATTTTAATTGCCTCTTTTCCCTCCTGTCAGCGAGCTCTGCTTCGGTTAAGCTTCCCCCGGAGACACTACTGCCTTTCCTGGAGTAGGACCCTGGTCCTGGGAGTAGGTTTTCCCCCTCCGGGTGGAATAATCCATTTATCTCCACAACCGGGTCCCGGTCTGCCCCTTCATCCTCCTCCTTCCCTTCTTTGTGTGCCTCCACCCAAGCCCTGAGACTGGTCTGGAGTTCCCCCTTCTTGGCACCATGCTTAAAAAATACCCCCATTTTCTGGCAGAAATCTTTCAGCTGAGCCACAGAATAGGTATCTAGGTTTTCTAATGCAAACTCCATTTTGACATAGGCAAAACCAGATTATACACACCAGGAAATTAGAGTTGCAAGGGCAACCTAAAGCTACCTCCACCCACCACCAGGAACAAATTTGGAAAAACAAAAGGACAAATTAGGAGGGCCGCTAGGAGAAAACTCCTGGTGTAGGCTTAGTGTATTACGTTCAATTACTACTGAGTAGCTGCAACCACAGTCAGTATCCCACCGCTAGACACCAAATGTTGGAACCTGGGATGTCAGGTCACCTAGGGTAGCCTGGCCTAGGGGTAAGACAAGCAATTCTAGAGGCACAAGTGTGAAGGTTGCAGACCACCCAGCAGTAAATCCACACAATAACACTTAAAAAGGACACTACACCAATTTGTTATGAAAATAAGTACTGGTTTATAAAAATAATATCTTTGCACTTTTACTTTCAGAGTTCACAACTAATTACACTTCAGTTTGTTTGGGATATAGCAAGAATACTTTTAAACTACTGAGCAATTAATCATCTAGGTTCAACAGTACATTACTTTAGTCATGAAATCAGTGATAACACTTTCAGATTGGCTTACTTAAATCAATAATCAACATCAATAGTGCATCCACTCAGACTCCAGAATTTGATTAGAAATTGTCACTATACAGTGTACTATACTTGTCTCCCACAAGCTACTCTCCTCATCACGTGACACTGTTGGAGAAACGAGCAATGACTAAGCTAGGTTAGTTCCCTACAGGTTTGAGCATCGCTTTCAACAAAGAGCAGTAGTTTTCTTGTAGAAGAGTCTATACTCCTCCAGCAAAGGGGACTCCTCACTGCTGACAACTGTAAAGGTGCTATTCCAAGCAGAGCAACGTTTCATATAGGCCCCTCAGGCAATAACCAAGGCGCTCCACCCTCTGGAAGGGACTCTTTATTCCCCTACTTGTGAAGTCTTGCTCCCCTGCCCTCGTGTAACTCTCCTTACTTGTGATCAGGTTCTTGAGGTGCCAGTGAGTGGGGGTATCCGCTTGACAGGGAACAGGGGGGGGGCCAAGCGCTGAGAAGGCACACCAGCCTCCCGGGGCACCTCTCGCCTCTCTCCCGCTCGCGCCGGCTCCTCTGGTAGCGCTCGAGCGGGGAAAAGAGATCTCTGTTTACTGCAGGCTGCCGGGTTCCTCCGTCCCCCCTCCCGCTCGCGCCAGCTCCTTCGTGAGGCGCTCGAGCGGGGGAAGACGATACCACACGCCTAAGCCTCTGCTCTGCTCTCGGCGCCTTCCCGCCTGGTCCCGCCTCCGCCTTCCTGTTGAGAAGCGGCGCGACCGGACATGCGCGAGCGAGCAGCAGCTTCAACTGGAGTCTGCTCGGTTCGGCTTCCTCCGGCTCCGCCCCCAAACACCGGATCACTCACTCCTATGCCGGGTTAGCGCTGACAGGACACAGCGCCGGAAACGATCCTTCACTCCAGCGCCCACTGCTACCACAGGCACACAGGCGGCCTGATCACGCCGCCAGCGCCCCACAAAGCGCCTCGAGGAGGGCACGCTCCCAGCCCTACGTCAGTCACAGGGAGTTCACTTGAGCAAAGGCAGCCCAGGTACAGGGAAAAGGGGGGAATAACCTGTAATGCGTGGCGATAGACTCCTCACCAGCTCACAATCCCTCCAACCCCTGTAATAATATCCTGGGGATCACTTTCCTTTAGTTCCTTTACTGGGCAGAGGACTGCGCTCCACAGCGCCGCAGTCTCCTTCTCCTGAAGACTTCCCCTGTATGATTTGGACAAGGGGCAAGCTAGGCGCCCAGGGTCTCCAGTAACCCTCAACAGCGGGGTCAGGACAAGTAACCCAAAGGGGGATAGTGTGGTGGACCAGTAAGGCAGCTTCCCAGTCCAGGAGGTCAACCCTATGTCTAGCCTCTTCCCACCCTTAGTTACAGCCTGTCCTCCAGCTGACTCTCTCAGGTAGACAAAATGGCTGCCCCGCATTCCGCCTTATATAGGCTGTCCCTCAGTGGTCCAGAATGGACCAGAAGGTTCTGGAACGCCCTATACTAGTCTATGGGCAAGTTCTGGGTGTGGCAGTTAGGGCAGTTGGAAGCCACCATTTTGTGGTTCCAACTTTTCCTGTCAGAACAGGCCTCTGGGCCCGAGGTGAAAAACTATGAGGGGGGGAAAGAACACCTATCCCTTTGACCAACACCTAGAAAAAGCTAGTGGACACAAAAATTATTAAGGGTATGAGGGGCAGAAAGGGGACAAAATAAATAATAAATTGGAGGGACTACGCAAAAAAAAACAGACATTTCTAACACACACTGTTAATCATTTGTGCTTATTGTAAGATAAAATACTGCAGGCTTTTTCCATCCAATTTGCAGTATCTCTCACACTGCTTGCCTTAAAAATGCAGTGTGATTAGCTATTTTCTTTGTATGCATAACTGGAAGAACATTTTCAATGGATTAGAGGTGGGGAGAGGTGTATGCACGCAGACTTGTTTGTTATATAGTATACATATGAAAGGAAAATTGTTGCAGTTGTTCATTCTCTTCACGGACATGTTAATCCCGTGTTGGTTTGTACCCGCTCGAGTGTAATGAAAGTACTCTGTTTTACCTCCGACTACCTGTACTCCTTTGGATTTAAGTACACAAGAATGGTATTATCTAAGGTGAAAGTGTACACTTTCCACTGAGGGACTGGTGCTTGGCATGATGGGTTTAATAAAAAATAAAAAAAGCAATATGATGCAGACAATTATGGCAGGTGAGGGCTGAGGCAACACAGACAAAGAAGGAAGGTGGGGAGCGGAAGGCAACAACATGAAGGGGGCAAGCAACAACGGAGGGCCAGTGGGGGCAAGCAACAACAGCGAAAGCAAGCAACAACAGCCAATTATGGCAGGTAGGAGCAGAGGCAACACGGACAATGGAGGAGGCAAGCAAGAACAGGAAGGAGACAAGCAACAATGCGGGGCCAGAAGAGGGCAAGCAATAGAGGGGGCAGGGTAGGTCAAGCAACAGTGGGGGGAGGCAAGCAACAGTTGCAAGCAACAGCGGGGTGTGGGGGAAGAAACAGTGGGATGGATGGGAGAAGTAAAAGTGGGGGTGGATGGGGCAAGTAACAGCAGGGGGCAAGTAGCAGCGGGCGGGAGGGGCCAAGCAACAGCGAGGTGGCTGGAGGCAAGCAACAGCAGGGGGGCTGGAGGCAAGCAACAGTGGGGGCAAGTAACGGTGGGGGCGGGAGGGGGCAAGCAACAGCTGGCAGCCAGCAACAGAGTCCAGCGCGGTGCAGGCAAGCATCAGAGGGGGACGAGTGGGGGAAAGCAACAGATGGGGATGGATGCGGAGAAGCAACCGGTGGAGGCGGGTGTGGGGAAGCAATAGATGGCAAGCAACAGCGGGGGCGGTGGGGGCAAGAAACAGCAGTGGTGGAAGCAAGCAACCGTGGGGCATGTGAGGTCAAGCAACAGTGGGGGACAGGCAGCGGCAGGGGGTGGCAAACAACAGCAAAGGGGTTGGTTGGGGGCAAGCAACAGCAGGGGCAAGCAGGTCAAGAAACAGTGGTGGGTGGGTGGGCCAAGTAACAGGGAGGGGGCAGGTGGTGGGGGCAAGCAAAAGCAGGGGGGGTTGGTGGGGGCAAACAACAGCAGAGGGACGGGTGGGGTAAGCAATAGATGGCAAGCACCAGAGGGGGCAAGGAACAGCGGGGTGGAAGCAAGCAACTGTGGGGGGCGGGTGAGGGCAAGCAACAGCAGTAGGGGCAGGTGGAGGCAAGCAACAGCAGGGCAGGTAGAGACAAACAGTCGGTCGAGATAAGCAATGGCAGGGGGTAGGTGCGAGCAAGCAATGACAGGAGGGGTGGGTGAGGGCAAACAATAGCAGGACGGGTGAGGGCAAGCAACAGCAGGGGGAGCAAGCAATAACAGGGGTTGGGTGAGCAAGCAACTACGGGGGCAGGCGGGTTCAAGCAACATCAGGGGGGTTGATGCTGGCAAGCAACAACAGAGGGTAGGGTGTGGGCAAGCAACAACTTGGCAAGCAAAAACAGGGAGGGTGGGAGGGGGCAAGCAGCAAAACGGAAACAGTAGGGGCAAGCAACATAACTGACTGCGGGTGAGGCCATGCAACATCACGGCTAGCTCATGGGGCAAGCGACAACACAAACAGTGCGTGGGGCAAGCAACAAAAAAACAGGTGGGGCAAGCAAAAACATTGACAGCGGCTAGGGGCAAGTCACAACATGGAAAGCAGGTGGGGGCCAGCCACAACATGGACAGAGGGTGGGGGCAAGCCACAATACGGACAGCGGGTGGGGACAAACAAACACACACACAGCAGTTGGGGACAAACAACAGCACAGACAGCGAGTGGTGGCAAGCAACAAACGAAAAGGGGGACAATAGCGTATGGGTAAGTGAAAGCGACACAGAGAAGGGGAACGCGAACCACACGAGGGAGACTGCTTGCAAACACACCGTCTTTTGAACTGCTTAAACAAAAAGAAACAAGCATTTGCGATGCAATAGGTCTCGCATTTGCTAGAGTTTAAGCTATTGGCATTGTAAATGGCAATGCCTTTTATTTATATGTTTTGCTAATGGACACATAAATAAAAGGCATTGTCACTTGCAATGCCAATAGCTGAAACTCTTGTAAATGCGAGACCTATTTCTTTGCAAAGAAGCGCCCGCCATTCCTCTCTTTACAGCGCTGCCATGGGCCCTTAATCACATTCTACAGGGGGTGCCCATCATTTTGCGTTAGGCACTGGGTCGAGTTAGTGCTATATACGAAAAAGCGAAACGCACAGTGTGATGCTGGGCAACTGGTGCTATTGGTATTGTCCTGTGCATACTTCCCTTATCTGCCAGAAATCGACCCTTAAGGCCATTCATATTGTGAAGTGTGGTATGTAAATCAATACATGTATTCATAGTCATGCCTTTCAGAGTGCTAGCACTGAAAACCCTCTGTTGTATGAAACAGTGTTAACGTTTCTCAACTTTTTTTCTACAGATTGATGAAATATCTCTTTCTAACACAAGCAGCTGGAACATTATGCATATCTGTTTCTCTGCAGCATAATCTGCCTTTTGGACGTGGCTGCATGCCGACGTGGGATCTGGCAGAGTATGTTTTAATAACACATGGTTTGTAGGTGCCAACAAAATCACTAACTTCGAGAGGCTGTTCTGGTCAATTGTTTCAACCCCATTGCATCATATAAAGCGTCACTGGCATTGCAAATATAAGCTAATAAAGGCTTTGCAACTTTTCAGTTTAGGAAGACTGTGACCTTTTCACACTTCACTTAACACTTATCACTCACTCATCAGTACTCATCAGACAGATCTCGTCAGTGTGGAATCTTCAGAAAAGGCCGGTGAGTGCAAGGATGCTGCGGGCTGTCGCTGTACAAACCATCAGTAGAGAGGGGCGCCGGGGGAGGCGGCCCAGGCCGTGCCGAGCAGATGGTCCGCCCTGCTGTGTTTTTGATTGGAAAGGAGAGGTAACATTTGCAGCCACGTCATAGAGACAGTGTTCAGCTAAACAAATTGGACTCAGAAGTGCACGGGCACTGGAGTGAGCCCTGCTGCAAGCGAGGCTGCATGTCACCATAATGCCACGACTTTGTGTTTTTTCCCTTTATGAGAGGCAAAAAAACAGAAACGAGCAGAAATCGGTAGCCCGGACATCATGCGTGCATTGTGACCAGCTAAATCCCATAGGATGGCGTTATTCCAACGATAATTTCTTCACTAGCATTTAGGCAGGCGCTATCTACTGGAACAATGCCTCACCATGGCTTGAAAAGAGGCATGGAGAAAGACACAGTATGCAGTTAAAAGCATTTCAATGTTCTCAGAAGAGGTCCCCGAAATATAGCCAATGAGGCGGCGACATTGCCAGAGATGTCAATCCATGCCTCTCGTCTGCAGGTCAACCAAACATCCAAAATGGTGGAGGTGTGCGAGGAAAGTGAGTGAGGGGAGGACGCTTGTCTCAGCTGGCAGCCACATCCCGCTCCAGCGAAGTTGAAGTCCAGAAACGTCCTCTGGGTGACATTCAAAACTCAATATAAATCCTCTGCTTTATGAGACTGCAGTGCCATAAATTACTTAGACTAATTGTAGATGTAATGAATTACCATAATTAATTATGGGCTACATTAAATTAATCAGCATGGTACATTAGTTTGCTAAAATACATCTTTGCCTTGCACAGCCACCAGCGCCGCAATCAGCGCTCCTTGCGAGGGGGGCTTGGGAGCGGCGGTGTAACGAGGAGCCTCGCAGCTCCCAGAGCAGTGACAGGTCCTGAATGTTGATGAGAGGCAGGCATGCCGGCAGCAATCAGCGCTTCTTGCAAGGGGCAAGTAGCAGCGGTGTAACGAGGAGCCTCGCAGCTCTCAGAGCAGTGACAGGTCCTTCATGTTGATGGGAGGCAGGCACGCAGGCGGCAGACATGGCGGCCCGGCCCGTGTTTGCCTCCGGAGAGCGGGCCCCTGGTTGTTCATGACGCCCTGCTCCTCCTGCAGGGGAGCAGCGGGCCGTGCCTCGTGAAGGCTGCGGAAGAGCCTGCCCGCTTGGGAAGACAAGCACGGTGCGCGCGCACTGCAAATAATGTGAAGTATACAGCTGGCACACGGCCGCGCTGCTGCTTGCTCCCGAGCTCCCTAGGCCAGGGGAGAGAGAAGTCGGGACATGCACCAGCCTTTGGCCAATTGCGTGCAGTCTTTCTTAGAAAGACACACGCAAAGGCCAATAGAGTGTGAAAAAAAAAAATCAAGAGCGTGTGGTCCCAGTTGAAAGTCCTCACTAGAAGCCTCGCCGAGCAGCGCATTCATGCTAGCTCAGGCAAGACCTAAAAAGTAGCGCTGAAGGCACGAGCAGTGAAAAGGCACGAGCACCTGAGATGTGCTCCGGGGGAGGGCCAAACAGAAGAGGAAGTGAAACTGGCACATGCTGACTGAAGGGAAACAAGCAAATGAGAAGGATGATGAAGACAACCAATGGCAAGCAATGGGTGGTCTCTAAGCCCACTGTAAGTTACCAAAATGTCTCGCAACCAACAGTGCAGAAGCTCTTGCAGGCAAGACCTAAAAATGCTTAGACACCATACAGGATGGGATGCCAAAGAAAAAAAAAACTAAACATCACAAAGACCGAAATTATACTAACCTTCTCAAACTCCAAAAAGCAACAGCAACTAAATGTCTTAAAAATCAGCAAAATATGGGCCTCATTCAAAATACCTACTCTCTCTGCATCTTGGATGTACACATCAAGGAAATAACAAAAACAGCTCATAACAAATTTCAAGTACTTAAATCAGTCAAACACTTCATGCTTAAAGTTAGCACCGCAAACAAACTGTACAACCACTGGTAATATCATGGCTAGAATATGTCACTTTCATCTGACAAATTTCCCAGTGAGACTCCTTGCCCCACTGAAAGCTGCATTTAGTCCAGCAGCTGGACTGCTAGCCATCACCAGGAAACAATATAGCACGTCACACACATTCTAAAATCACGCTGCAGGCTCCCTATAACTGTTAATTCTATATACAAAACGGTATGCATCATCTTCAAGGCTCTAAAGCCTCTCAAGAAACTAACAATGTCAGGGGGCAAAATAAGTCACAGACCTATGTCTACTCTCCAAATGGAAATACCCAGTTTCAAGAAAAGCTCAATTCTATCCTTCCCATTTTCTAAAAATGCTACAAAGATCTCGAATGACCATTGCGCTGAACTCAGACAGGACAAATCCTGCTTGACTTTCCAACACAAATTAAAGGATCAAGTGCTCACCAAACACCTATATAAAAGAGTCCTCTCGCTCAAGCTCCCCGCCTGCCATTCCTTCCTCTCAATCTACTGTCACCTCTGCAGCAACCTCTATGTTCTACTAGCTCACCTCCTCTCTTCAATTGCTCATATACCCCCCATTAGTTTACTGCTACTTCCTATCTGCACGTTCAACCTCAACTTGTTATCTATGGTCTCCTTTCTTCTACCCATCTTTGCCAATTCATGGGTTGCATTACCCTTACCCAACTCAAACTAGATTACCAGACCTATACACTCTACCTAAAAGTATGTAAGATACTCTAATGAAATTATGCATGTACATGGGTATTTTTGCAATCATTTTTCTGTGTGTGCTTAGGTTACATTATGTAAAATTTGTTATTCCCCTGAAACTCTGCCTGTAAATGCACATTTTGCATTGAACTGATCTTTACCTCCTCCTGTACAGCGCTGATGTTTCATGGGACAAAGTTCATGTATTTGAAATGTTATAAAATAATCATTATCACTTCATGGAGGAGAGTTTTTGCTTGAGTGATGATAACTAAGTCATGTAATTGAGATACTGATCTGAAATGTATAGCAGACAGATGCGCATCGCAAGATGTTGCAGGTGTAAGATAAGATAACATTTATAAAGCTCTCTTTTACCTGGAGTCATCTTGGCACTGAGATGACCGGACTAGAAACTGAAATCTCTGATAATGCATGGGAGAAAAGTCAGGTTGAATAAGCTTTCTAAAGTGTTCATGATTGTCAGTGCACTTTTCTTCCCTAGGGAGAGATTTCCAGAGTTTAGAAGCCAGAGGCGAGAAGAATCTACTTCCATATCTGCTGAGTTTTGCATTTGGTACCACAAAGTCTTCATTTCTTTCACTGACTACCAGCTAGGGAAATACTATTTGAACTTTGATCTAATCGACGCAGAGCCAGTCCCGTGTAGGGCCTTGTGTACCATGCACAAGGCCTTAAACGTGCATCTTTTATGGCCTGGCAGCCAGTGTCAGTTCTTAGTGCCTATGCAGTTGATTGAGACATCTTAAATCACACCAAACCAGTCTTGAAGCAGCATTTTGTGCAAACTGTAATCTAGTACGTAATACTTTAATAATCCCCAAACTTAGGGAGTTGCAAAAATCCAGGTCTGTGGTTATCAATGTTTGGATAACCGTTTTACGCAAGGAAAGTGTAATGAGTGGGAAACATTTTCTTCAACACCCTCATGATGTAGCAACATGTTGCTACATCAAGTTGAATAATGTGGGCTTTAAAGGAAAAAAGTGTTAAATTAAATCACTCACAGATCATGTGCAGAGAAGGCCGTTATTGGCACTGTGGAGAGACAATGGGGAAAGGATGTAGCCTTACGGCTAGAGCGGTCGACCTCGAAGCTGGGGAACCGGGTTTGAGTCACGGCAACCACGCTCAACATCCTGTGATTCAGGGCAAATCACGCAATCTTCCTGTGCCTAACAAAAATGAATGTGTCCATGTGCAACAAAACTGGTGCACCAACAAGCCTTGGCAACCGGAAACAACAGGGCAAGCAAAAAAGGTGCAGTGTTGGGACCAGCAGGGTCCAAGTGACTCACCATGATCAGGGGAGTCGGAGTAGGCCCCAAGCAATCAGTAGAGACCACTTGAATCAAAGAAGACCCTCAAGAGGACTCACAGGCCAGAGGGACAGGAGTCGCAAGAGGACCTCGAGCAGCTCACCAAAGATGCAAGCCCACGGTGCAAGAGATGCAGTGAGAACGAAGATCTTGGTCGTAGGAGATGCTTGAGGCTGGAGCTTCTTGGAGCCTGAAGATCTTTGGTGAAGATAGCTGTAGGAGAGTAGGGTCTGCTATCCTATGGTCACCCCAAATTTTTGCTTTTTGCTTCACTGGTTTTCGACTACTGAGGCTGTGGGCCTGCTGATCAGACCCCCAGCCTGCTGTTCTCTCACTAAATTACTAATACATGTGCTATAGGCACATACCACAATTGGAAATGGACTCCTTGTCAGCCCCTGTATAATGCACTATAGGTGCCCAGGGCATAGGGGCCACCAAGGCCTACCAGGGGCTGCAGCATATCTTTTGCCACCCCTGGCTGGTTCCTAAATTGACACAACTGGCTGATCACTCAGCTGGGGTAAGGTGGTGTAATCACCCCTTACTTGGATATAGTATACCTATATCTAAACCTATATCTGGACACATATAAACCTGTGAGCCACTCCTATGGAAGGCCTCATCAATCCTGGAGGCAGAGTGCGTGGTTTAATGTGAGATGGAGCTCTAGCATGAGCTGAGCCTGTCTGCAGCTGTCGGGAACAACTCCCTAAGCTGTTTCAGGATAATGCCATACCATATACTCTTAAGTGCCTTATAATCCTCGCGGTTATATAGCAACTCTGGTTTGGCTTTATCAAAACATGTCGTGTAAGGTGTCATACGATTTGGAATACTATCCCCTCGCCAGTTCTGGCGACGGGGGTAGCATTCCACCCCTCTAGAGGGGTAAGACATGTTACTTTACTTTAATGCGGTAATTTCTAAAAGGACCTTAGATCCACAAAATGGATGCCTCTGCCACAGACAAGAGTCTGACCCCCTGAAGCTGACCGAAACTCAGCCAAATGGGGCCTGGACAAAGGGTTTCCTGTCGCAGGGGGGTGTTACCACCCTCCAGACAGGAGATAGTGGATTGTAGCAGGGAGGTTTGAAAGAAACCAGACACTGCCTGGGGCGCACAAGGCTGCCCCTTGCATAATCCGGCCAAACCGGTTCTGGGGCACTCCAGCCCTCGTGCCAGGGCGGCCTGGATCAAAGGAAGGGGGTGTATCCACCCACTTCCTGGGTCCCACCCATAGGAGGGGACCTAGCAGGTAATCCAGCCCCCAAAATTAGTATAAGACTGGGAGCAGTGCCAATGCATTTCAGATTATCCTGAAGAAACATAAGAAACGAAATTCTGGACCCTTCGACATCCTACTCGACGTAGAAGCCCGAAGAATCTCCCTTGTGGTCAAGGAGTGACCACCCTGTGCAAACAGGCACCATCCAGCCATCGACGTCTGCTTTGTCGCAGTTCCCGCCGGAACTCGAGCGACAGAGATCGACGAGATCAAGCTTGCCTGCCTTCCAACAGCCCGATCTACAGTCCCTGCAGAGCTGAGACCCGTGGAGGCGACCGGAAGCGTGGGGCACGCCATCTTGAATTGACCACGAGACGCTGACTGTGCAGCCCACGAGTGACCCTCGAAGCTGTACATCGGGGTTTGAGAAGCCCCAACCCTGAGCCACTCTTGCACCGAAGTTCAGCCCTCCACACTCAACGAGTGCTGCGTGGGGCCCTTCTGCTCCATTTGGCTCAACGCGTTGGCCCGGTCACTTGCCAGCCGGCTAGTGGCCCCTGTACAGACGAACTTTGAAATTCGACCTGTGAATCTGGTTGCTCCAGATCTGCACCAGCTCCCCTGAAAAGGAGCCCCCACTCTGACCCTCCTGGTTCGAGTGAGAAGCAATCTCCCGGTTCCGCGTGGATTGCTCTTGCCAAGTGTTGTTTGCTCCAAACTTGAAGCCGACTGCGCCGACGGTGAGAGCCCTCGTGGGACAGATCGTGACCCGCTCCTGGACGTCGCAGATGCCCCAGAGCCCACGTGACAGCGGAGAGAAGCTCCTCGACGACCACCTGATTGCGCCCGACATTGCCTGGTTCCGTCCTGGTTCCACCCTGGTCACTGCTGAGTGACCCAGACTCTGTCCCCTCTGCTTTCAGGTACTTTTCGACTCGAGTCCACCCTTGGACTCCACCGGACACTTCTCTTTCACCCCGCCTGCAGCCCTTTCAGCTTCAAGCACCAAGAGCCTGCGTGACGAAACCCGACTCAACTTCGACCCTGTGCACCCGCTTCCTGTGGGTGAGGTAACTTTGCTCCGCCGGTGTTCCCACACTGGTACACATCTCTAGGGTCTGTGTCTTAAGTTTTGTTCCTCTAGGTTCAGCGGAAGTGTCCTTAAACCTTAACTTTGCAACTTTTACGCACCATTGGTTAACATTGGTGCATGTGTGCGCTTTCCGCACTGCTCCCGAATCCCGTGGGCCTCTCCCGACTTCAGCATTGCTTGTCCCGACTGCTCCCAGCGATTCCCTAGGCCCTAGGCCTAACCACTGTTCGATTGGTATCTCTTATACCACTTGTTTAGTATATGGTTTGAGTGGCCACCCGCCCTCATCCATAATTGTGCAACTTTGTATGTTTAAACTGTGCTTTTGATTTAACGCTTGTGCCCCTTTATTCATAAAGAATACTGGGGATTGTTTTTAGTAATAAATACATATATTTTTATAATATATACTTGTGTGGTGTCCTTTCATTTGATATTACAGGATTGTATGTGGTAAAACAGCTCGCTTAACACGACCTCTTAAGTTAAGCCTTTAGGCTGCTTAGTCCATGCTACCCCTAGGATAGCTTGTCTAACAAGGTTGACTTACAACCTGACACCATAAGGGATTGTTTGGTCTCGATAATAGGTGGTTCCAGAATTGGAAACATCACCTATCAGGCCAACTTCTCACATTGGTGAGCAGCGGTGCGGATTTGAGCTTGCTGTTGTTTTACCATTGCAATCTTTTTATCAAATTGAAAAATCTCATCAAGTACCTCTAGGTACATATAAATCAAAAGCTTAGCATATTAAGTTCTACTGAACTTAGTAGTAGTAGTTGTAGGTTAAAGGGATTAGCACACCCTGACTACAACTCACTAGCAAGGTACAGTAGGAAAACACTTAGTGTAGGTAAGTGCACCACTTAGACCTCACTAGCAGTCATGTCTGACACAGGAAAAGCCTCAGGGTCTGCTCCTGTGACAGTTGACCTTACCAAGGCAACTTCCAGCGATGACAAGTTAACCCGAAAGGACTTGATTGCCTTGTGCATATCAAGAGGGTTAAAAAGGGGCAGAAGTCCCACATGTCCTATCCTGATAGCCATTCTAGAGCAGGATGACTTAGAGAAGGGAAAGGAAGCTCCCTTAGAATCAGGAGATGGAGTGAACCCCCCTGTAACTGATACCCCTCAAGAGGAAGGAGAAGAGGAGGAAGAAGAGGAGGAGGAGGACTCAGATGTAGAGGACCCAGAAGATCAGGATCAGAGGGGTAGCCAGGTCCAAGTTGCCAGGCTTAACCAGGCCAACTTAGACCTACTGGGAAATGGAGAGGGCCAGCACCTCCCCAGATCCAACCATATCATTCTCCCAGGCAACAGAAGAGTGAGATCTCCCTCAGGGGACTCTCATATTTCTAGTGCCTCAAGAGAATCTCAGAGAGGTATGACTGCCTCTCAGAAGATAGAGCATAGGGCCAGAATGAGGGCTGTCAAACTCCAAATAGAGAGGGAGGAGGTAGCCTTGGCTCAAGCTAGACTTGCCTTGGCAAGAGAGCAGAAATTGTGTGGCTTAGATGCCACTGGTGGCAGCAATATTCCTAGAGAAAAAGACAGGAGCTATGATAATAGAAACCTGACAAAAATTGTGGCCCCCTACAAGGAAGGGGATAACATCCACAAATGGATGACTGCTCTTGAGAGAGCCTGCATGGTACAGCAGGTTCCTCAGGATCAGTGGGCTGCAGTTTTATGGTACTCCTTTTCTGAGAAAGGGAGGGACAGGCTCCTCACAGTTAGACCTGAGGAGGCCAAAAACTACTCTGTCTTGAAGAGTGCTCTTATTGAAGGGTTTGGCCTAACCACTGAGCAATACAGGTTGTTGTTCAGAGACACCCAAAAAGCACAGACTCAAGACTGGACTGATTTCGTAGATTGTGCCACTAAGGCTCTGGAGGGTTGGTTGCAGGGAAGTAAAGTTTCAGACTATACAGGATTGTACAATCTTATAATGAGAGAACAGATCCTTAATAACTGTACAAACCAGCTGTTGCATCAATACCTTATTGACTCTGATCTGACCTCTCCCCAAGAATTGGGAAAGAAGGCAGACAAATGGGTCAGAACAAGGATTAAGCAGAAACCCCAGAACCAAGGTGGTGACCAGAAGAAAACAGACCAGAAGGGTGGAAATCAGAAAGATAAAGAAAAAGACCAGAAGTCTTCAAGCCCCCAAACTAATAGTAAGGAGGGTGGTTCCCAAAATGGAAACAAAAAGAAGAAGAATAATGGCCCAAAGAAACCTTGGTGTAATAACTGCAAATCAGTTTCACACTGGGGCAGTGAATGCACCAAGACAAATCCAGTCCCCACCACTGCAGCTCCTAAAGCAACTGCACCCCCTAGTACAGTCAGCAGTGGTGGAACACAGCCAAAGGGTGTAGTAGGGTTGACCCTGGGTACTGAAGTAGGATCTGGCCTAGTCAGAATCCCTACTCAGGCAGTTCTCCTATATGATGTGGACCTAGCTTTGTCCACTACAGTGAGTCCCAGTAACCTGGGCAAATATAGGCAGACGCCTTTAATTAATGAGAAACTGGCTCAGGCCTACAGGGACACATGTGCCAGTGTCACAATGGTGACACCTGACTTTGTGGACCCTGGACAGATTGTACTAGGTGAGAGTTACCTAGTGACCAATGCAAGCAACTCCACTACTTCCCATAGTGTGGCAGTTGTGAACTTCTCCTGGGGAGGGGTAGATGGCCTAAAGAAAGTTGTTGTGAGTGCAGACCTCCCAGTAGACTGTCTGTTAGGCAATGATCTTGAAAGCTCAGTTTGGTCAGAAGTGGAGTACAGGACTCATGCAGAAATGCTAGGGATTTCAGCTCATGTCCTTGCAGTGACAAGGTCTCAGGCTAAGACGTGCCTTCCTGAACCAGTGGTGGATCTTGGAACAATAGACCAACCACAACCCAAGAGAAGGAGCAAGAGAGGAAAGGCTGAGCCTTCCACCTTGCCCCAGGTTGAGGATCAAGTTTCAGAGGAAACTGATTCTGCAGTCCAAGAGGAGACTGTCTCTGAGGAACTTGAACCTGACCAGGTTGAGTTTCTGGGGACAGGGGGACCCTCAAGGGCAGACCTGAGGCAGGCTCAATTAGATTGCCCTTCCCTTGAACCCCTCAGACAGCAGGCTGCTGCTGAGGCTGCTGGGGATGCCCAAGGTACCCATACTGTGTATTGGGATGATGGACTCCTTTACTCAGAGGCTAGAGACCCCAAGCCTGGCATGACCAGGAGGTTGGTTATACCTCTGCAGTTTAGGGGGTTCCTCCTTACCTTGGCCCATGATATTCCCCTTTTAGGACACTTAGGCCAGAACAAGACGTGGGACAGGCTTGTTTCACACTTTCACTGGCCTCATATGTCAGAAAATGTCAAGGAGTTTTGTCGCTCCTGTGTCACTTGCCAAGCCAGTGGTAAGTCAGGTGGCACAACAAAGGCCCCCCTAATACCACTACCTGTGGTGGGGGTTCCCTTTGAAAGAGTTGGAATTGATATTGTGGGTCCCATGGACCCCCAAACAGCATCTGGGAACAGATTTATTCTGGTGGTAGTGGATCATGCCACCAGGTATCCAGAGGCTATTCCCCTGAGGACCACCACAGCACCTGTGGTGGCAAAAGCCCTCATTGCAGTTTTCTCAAGAGTGGGCTTTCCAAAGGAGGTATTATCAGATAGGGGCACCAATTTTATGTCCAGCTATCTAAAAGCAATGTGGAAGGAGTGTGGAGTAAACTACAAGTTTACCACCCCCTACCATCCACAGTGCAATGGGCTTGTGGAGAGATTTAACAAGACCCTAAAAGGCATGATAAAGGGATTACCAGAGAAGCTCAGGCGGAAATGGGACATTCTTTTACCTTGCCTGCTCTTTGCTTACAGAGAGGTCCCACAGAAGGGGGTTGGCTACAGCCCTTTTGAACTTTTGTTTGGCCACCCTGTAAGGGGTCCATTGTGTTTGGTGAAGGAAGGATGGGAGTTACCTCTCAAAAAGCCCAAACTAGACATAGTGGACTATGTACTTGGTCTCCGCTCCAGGATGGCTGAATACATGGAAAGAGCATCCAAAAACCTGGAGGCCAGCCAAGAATTACAGAAAGCTTGGCATGACCAAAAGGCTGTACTGGTAGAGTCCAACCAGGACAGAAGGTGTGGGTACTGGAGCCAGTGGCCCCAGCAGCACACCAGGACAAATGGAGTGGACCCTATCCTATCATTGAGAAGAAGGGAGAAGTCACCTACTTGGTTGACTTTGGAACCCCTAGGAGCCCTCACAGGGTAATCCATGTGAATCGTTTGAAAGCATTTGTGGACAGGGAGGACATGAGCTTGCTCATGGCCACAGATGGGGATCAGGAGGAAGAGAGTGACCCTCTCCCAGACCTGCTTTCTCAGAACCCTGATGATGGTTCAGTTGATGGAGTAGCCATGGCAGGCAGCCTCACTGACCAGCAACAGAGGGACTGCAGACAAGTTTTGCAGGCCCATAGGCATTTGTTTTCACTCACACCCAGCCAGACTGACTGGTGCACCCATGTGGTGGACACTGGTGACAGTCTGCCTGTGAAGAATAAGATCTACAGGCAACCTGACCATGTCAGGGATTGCATCAAGGCTGAGGTGCAAAAGATTTTGGAGCTTGGAGTGATTGAGCCATCAGAGAGCCCATGGGCCAGCCCAGTAGTCCTTGTGCCAAAACCTCATACCCAAGATGGAAAGAGAGAAATGAGGTTTTGCGTGGACTACAGGGGTCTCAATGCTGTCACTAGGACAGATGCTCACCCCATTCCAAGAGCAGATGAGCTCATTGACAGATTGGCTTCTGCCAAGTTTCTGAGCACATTTGATCTGACAGCTGGCTACTGGCAAATCAGACTAACTGAGGAGTCAAAAGCCAAAACAGCATTCTCTACCCCTAGTGGACATTATCAGTTTGTGGTAATGCCCTTTGGTTTGAAGAATGCACCTGCCACTTTCCAAAGGTTGGTGAACCAAGTCCTTACTGGGTTGGATGACTTCTGTGCAGCATATCTAGATGATATTGCTGTCTTTAGCTCCACCTGGGAGGATCACCTGATCCACCTGAAGAAAGTTTTGGAGGCCCTGCAAAAGGCAGGCCTAACTATCAAGGCCACCAAGTGCCAGATAGGGCAGAGTAAGGTTGTATACCTGGGCCACCTAGTAGGTGGAGGTCAGGTTCAGCCACTGGAGAGCAAAATCCAGACCATACAGGACTGGGCTCCTCCAGTTACCCAGACACAAGTCAGAGCCTTCTTGGGCCTGACTGGGTATTACAGAAAGTTTGTGAAAAACTATGGGTCTATAGTGACACCATTAAATGACTTGACATCCAAGAAGATGCCAAAAAAGGTTCAGTGGACAGTTAGCTGTCAAAAGGCATTTGAAGACCTGAAGAAGGCCATGTGCTCTGCACCTATCCTTAAGAGTCCTGACTACTCCAAACAGTTCATTGTACAGACAGATGCTTCTGAGTTGGGGGTGGGAGCTGTGCTCTCACAACTTAATCAAGATGGTCAAGACCAACCCATTGCTTTTATTAGCAGAAGGCTGACCCCCAGAGAGAAACGTTGGTCAGCCATTGAGAGGGAGGCCTTTGCTGTGGTTTGGGCCCTGAAGAAGTTGAGGTCCTACTTGTTTGGAACTCACTTCCTAGTTCAGACAGACCATAAGCCCCTCTTGTGGCTCAATCAGATGAAGGGTGAAAACCCCAAACTGCTCAGGTGGTCCATTTCCCTACAGGGGATGGACTTTACAGTGGAGCACCGCCCAGGGACTGACCATGGTAATGCAGATGGTCTCTCCAGGTACTTCCACTTAGAACATGAAGACTTATCTGGTCAAGGTTAGTTTAATGTCCCTGCGTTTGGGGGGGGTTGTGTAGGAGAGTAGGGTCTGCTATCCTATGGTCACCCCAAATTTTTGCTTTTTGCTTCACTGGTTTTCGACTACTGAGGCTGTGGGCCTGCTGATCAGACCCCCAGCCTGCTGTTCTCTCACTAAATTACTAATACATGTGCTATAGGCACATACCACAATTGGAAATGGACTCCTTGTCAGCCCCTGTATAATGCACTATAGGTGCCCAGGGCATAGGGGCCACCAAGGCCTACCAGGGGCTGCAGCATATCTTTTGCCACCCCTGGCTGGTTCTTAAATTGACAACTGGCTGATCACTCAGCTGGGGTACGGTGGTGTAATCACCCCTTACTTGGATATAGTATACCTATATCTAAACCTATATCTGGACACATATAAACCTGTGAGCCACTCCTATGGAAGGCCTCATCAATCCTGGAGGCAGAGTGCGTGGTTTAATGTGAGATGGAGCTCTAGCATGAGCTGAGCCTGTCTGCAGCTGTCGGGAACAACTCCCTAAGCTGTTTCAGGATAATGCCATACCATATACTCTTAAGTGCCTTATAATCCTCGCGGTTATATAGCAACTCTGGTTTGGCTTTATCAAAACATGTCGTGTAAGGTGTCATACGATTTGGAATACTATCCCCTCGCCAGTTCTGGCGACGGGGATAGCATTCCACCCCTCTAGAGGGGTAAGACATGTTACTTTACTTTAAGGCGGTTAATTTCTAAAAGGACCTTAGATCCACAAAATGGATGCCTCTGCCACAGACAAGAGTCTGACCCCCTGAAGCTGACCGAAACTCAGCCAAATGGGGCCTGGACAAAGGGTTTCCTGTCGCAGGGGGGTGTTACCACCCTCCAGACAGGAGATAGTGGATTGTAGCAGGGAGGTTTGAAAGAAACCAGACACTGCCTGGGGCGCACAAGGCTGCCCCTTGCATAATCCGGCCAAACCGATTCTGGGGCACTCCAGCCCTCGTGCCAGGGCGGCCTGGATCAAAGGAAGGGGGTGTATCCACCCACTTCCTGGGTCCCACCCATAGGAGGGGACCTAGCAGGTAATCCAGCCCCCAAAATTAGTATAAGACTGGGAGCAGTGCCAATGCACTTCAGATTATCCTGAAGAAACATAAGAAACGAAATTCTGGACCCTTCGACATCCTACTCGACGTAGAAGCCCGAAGAATCTCCCTTGTGGTCAAGGAGTGACCACCCTGTGCAAACAGGCACCATCCAGCCATCGACGTCTGCTTTGTCGCAGTTCCCGCCGGAACTCGAGCGACAGAGATCGACGAGATCAAGCTTGCCTGCCTTCCAACAGCCCGATCCACAGTCCCTGCAGAGCTGAGACCCGTGGAGGCGACCGGAAGCGTGGGGCACGCCATCTTGAATTGACCACGAGACGCTGACTGTGCAGCCCACGAGTGACCCTCGAAGCTGTACACCGGGGTTTGAGAAGCCCCAACCCTGAGCCACTCTTGCACCGAAGTTCAGCCCACCACACTCAACGAGTGCTGTGTGGGGCCCTTCTGCTCCATTTGGCTCAACGCGTTGGCCCGGTCACTTGCCAGCCGGCTAGTGGCCCCTGTACCGACGAACTTTGAAATTCGACCTGTGAATCTGTTGCTCCAGATCTGCACCAGCTCCCCTGAAAAGGAGCCCCCACTCTGACCCTCCTGGTTCGAGTGAGAAGCAATCTCCCGGTTCCGCGTGGATTGCTCTTGCCAAGTGTTGTTTGCTCCAAACTTGAAGCCGACTGCGCCGACGGTGAGAGCCCTCGTGGGACAGATCGTGACCCGCTCCTGGACGTCGCAGATGCCCCAGAGCCCACGTGACAGCGGAGAGAAGCTCCTCGACGACCACCTGATTGCGCCCGACATTGCCTGGTTCCGTCCTGGTTCCACCCTGGTCACTGCTGAGTGACCCAGACTCTGTCCCCTCTGCTTTCAGGTACTTTTCGACTCGAGTCCACCCTTGGACTCCACCGGACACTTCTCTTTCACCCCGCCTGCAGCCCTTTCAGCTTCAAGCACCAAGAGCCTGCGTGACGAAACCCGACTCAACTTCGACCCTGTGCACCCGCTTCCTGTGGGTGAGGTAACTTTGCTCCGCCGGTGTTCCCACACTGGTACACATCTCTAGGGTCTGTGTCTTAAGTTTTGTTCCTCTAGGTTCAGCGGAAGTGTCCTTAAACCTTAACTTTGCAACTTTTACGCACCATTGGTTAACATTGGTGCATGCGTGCGCTTTCCGCACTGCTCCCGAATCCCGTGGGCCTCTCCCGACTTCAGCATTGCTTGTCCCGACTGCTCCCAGCGATTCCCTAGGCCCTAGGCCTAACCACTGTTCGATTGGTATCTCTTATACCACTTGTTTAGTATATGGTTTGAGTGGCCACCCGCCCTCATCCATAATTGTGCAACTTTGTATGTTTAAACTGTGCTTTTGATTTAACGCTTGTGCCCCTTTATTCATAAAGAATACTGGGGATTGTTTTTAGTAATAAATACATATATTTTTATAATATATACTTGTGTGGTGTCCTTTCATTTGATATTACAGGATTGTATGTGGTAAAACAGCTCGCTTAACACGACCTCTTAAGTTAAGCCTTTAGGCTGCTTAGTCCATGCTACCCCTAGGATAGCTTGTCTAACAAGGTTGACTTACAACCTGACACCATAAGGGATTGTTTGGTCTGATAATAGGTGGTTCCAGAATTGGAAACATCACCTATCAGGCCAACTTCTCACAATAGCCATCAAGCCTTGCCAACGGCAAGCCGACGAGGTGCACAGGGGTTCGGTTCCGGAGAGTCTGACGAGGGATACTGGGCTCAATCTTGGTCAGAAGACAGTGCAGACCTCGAGGGAGTTGCAGAACCACCACCTGTGTTGCAGAGCCTTTTGGAATCTGTGGGAGGCCAGGAGCAGCAGATCAGTCAGCTTTCTTGCGGTGACTGCAGATGCAGGGAAGTGATTCCTTCACTTCAAAGGAGATTCCTTCACGTGTCTTAGATGTCCACAGGGCTTGGAAGGATCCTGTATGGAGCACAGGCATAGACAGTGCAGCAGAAGAGCAGGACAACGAGCAGCAGGAGTCTTCCCAGTTGCAATCTCGGTGGCCACAGCAAAGTCCAGAGTGCCGAGTCGGTCGAAGATTAAGTAGCGTCTTGATCTGAATCACGTCCCACCACAAATCTAGGGACTGACCCACAGGTAAGCCCTTAAGTACCCTAAGGAAAAGACTGGGAATATTCCGGGGTCACTCCCAGAGGAGGGGCGGGACAGTGGGGAGGAAACTCCCATGTCCTTTGTCCAGTTTCGCACCAGAGCGGGAGCTGACAGCTCCCTGAACTGGTTTGAACAGGAGTATACAAGGAGTACACAAAATAAGCTCTTCAAGCAGTCTCAGTGGCGCTGGCAAACACCCTAACCCTGCTCCAATACGCTAAACCCTGTCTGGGAGTTGGTCACATCTCCCTGTGACAGGATATCTATTATTCTGCCTTTCTCTGCCCTCTCTGTCTGCCCTTCTTCTGCCTGCACGGCAGAAGGAGGGCAGAAACAAGTCTCTGGTCGGCAGCAGCCCTAGCTTGCAGTCCGGTTCTGGAACACTGGTACCGGGAGCACTGAGGGCCTCCCGGAGGAGCTTTACAGTGCATGGAATCATACCTCCCACACCGTTTACGGTGTGGGAGGTATGAATCCAACATGTTTGATACCAAACATGACAGGGTTCGTTACAGTCAGTTTAGAGATGGTCATAGCATAATGACGCATGGCCACTCTATATTTCATAATGGCTGATGCACTTACAACCCGAGAGAATGAACTCCGAAGGTTGTCGGGGTGCCCTAATCTTGCAAGGACACCTCACACTTAGAACTGAGCACCCTTCTTTTAGGTTTGAAAGGTCTGCCTTAGGGGTGACATTTTTTTTAAGTTCAGTAACCTCAGATAGGAAATCTATATCTATTGTAATTGGTGCTATTACCAGCTTACACAGGCTGCAGTGGCAGGGCTGAAGTCGCAATTTGAGTGGTCTCGCATGGGTGGCATAGTACATGCTTCAGCCCATGGAAGCCCCTTGGTGTACCTATGCCTTGGGTACCTTGGTACCATATACTAAGGACTTAAAAGGGTACACCAGTAGCCAATCTGGTGTGTACCTAAGTACTTACCATAGCCAATTTGGGGGAGAAAGTTCAGAGACTGGGGTCCTGATTAGCAGGATCTCAAACAGACAAGTCAGAAACAGCATAACACCAGGCAAAAAGTGGGGGTAAACATAAAAGCAAATCCTATGAACTGCGGCACTGGAAAAAGCTCCCCATTTCTTGGTTGGGTCGCCTCGATGCAGTAAAAAATGAAACTTCTCCCTAAAATACTTTACCTCTTTTAAAACCTGCCTACCCAGATCCCTCAGGTAGACATCCAAAGCCTTCAGTATGACCTAGCCTCCTTTATTTAGGGTAAGGGTTGTCAGTGCTTCTAGAACTAAGTGCTTATGCTGCCCAGAGACCGTGGTGGCCTCGCCTGCCCTAATCTTCTGGAATATTATAGGGCAGCCCATCTTCGATACATATCTGAATGGGTGCTTCATGAGAGTGAAAAACACTGGTTCCACATGGATAGGAAGTCGCTTGCAGGCCCTGTGGGACCTAGCCTGGTTCTCCAGAACAGCCAGACCCGCAGCGCATACATAGCAACCCCCACGAAAACAGAGCAACCCTCACGAAAACAGTCCTCGAGATATGGGACAAGATTGAGGTCCATAGAGGCCGGACGACCTTCCCTTCATCTAACACTCCCATTGCCCAGAACCCCATGTTCCCTCAGGCTTCGCAACTACACGCATTCCAAGACTGGAATCAGGGGGAGTGCAGAGTTATTCAGGACCTCTTTGAGGGCGATAAATTTAAATCCTTTGAACAATGCAAACAATCTTTCCACATCACGGAAGCCAGCAGACTATAATACTATCAACTTTGCCACTGGTTGCTCACCCCCAAATACGTTCAAGAAGCCAGCAGACTGTTTACCCCCTTTGAATCCATGGTCTGAACCTCTGAAGGCACACACGGCCTAATATCTCGCACTTACCAAGTGCTAGAACAAAAGTAACCCCACCGTCTCCACACATACCAAAGACAATGGATAACTGACATAGCAGAAGAGCCCTTCCAGCAAATATGGGAACAACTGTGGAGTTACATCCCTAGAATTTACAGGAGCACTACCCAGCATGAATCAGATTATAAGGTAATGACTTGCTGGTACTACACCCCTCACTTCTACAGAAAATGCTTCCTGCCCTCTCCCCCCTCTGCCGGAGATGCCAATCAGCAACAGGGGAAACTTTCCATATCTTGTGGATGTGTCCGCTCCAGACGGTGTTCTAGAAAGAGGTCCTAAGCCACATCAAAGACACAGTGGGGTTCCCTATCCCAAACTCCCCTTCAGTAGCCTTATACCTTATAAGGTGTATAAGACCAGCGCAGTTCAAAGCCATGACACAGTCCGATTGGAGTGTTATCATGTAGATGCTGGGAGCTGCGATACAAACTATAGCCCTTCATTGGAATACGTCTCCTCCCCCAATCTTTGCTTGGTTTTTGTGTCTAAGTCATGGCAATGGAACTTCTACCAGCCTGTCTCACCCATACAGATACCAAATTCAAATACACTTATAGACCAACTCTCCCAAACTGAACATGCCCGCTATGTCCCCCTCAGGCTGCGAGCCATCCAACTTTTTGAGGACTCTCTCCTATCATACCCTAGAGAAATCGTCCAACAGGACCCCTTGCCATTGGAAACCGATGGTGGCCCTCCTTCTTTGTAAAAAACATGCATAGGTGTGAACGATTGCCTCAGAGCCCCCACCCCACTAAAACTGACTTGCCCCCCCAAACCCTATATATTCCTGGTTTTCCCTAGGTCTTTTTCTCTATTCTTACATGTTTCCATGTTTAACTCTCGTACGATGTACATCAATCAGAAGCAGCTGACGCTACCTTGACCTCACTGGGGCCTTCCTAGGCTCTTTACTCTCGTTGGCCTTACACTGCAGATCGTGGATGCCTTGTTTCAATTTGCACTCTGATGCTGTATAAGATATTCTTCTAACCTCCATAGCACTGAAAGCCTCTTACAGTGGTACATTGCTTAACAGTATTCAAAGTTTACAGCTTTGTATGCTTTTATGTACATTTTTAGCAAACTAGACTATACCTGAAGGAAGATGTTTTATTCAACACCATTAATTTGTACTTCTCCCATTGAAACACTGTATTGTCAGTGGGGTACTACTTGAAGCCTGATAACTAAAGGTTGCATGTATGGCATATACTGGTCGGTGCCCTGACTATTTACGCCGCTTTCCAACTAGCTTATACTACATGAGATGATGTATGTACAATTACTGTTTATTAAAACAAAAAAATCAGTTTTTTTCCCTTCAATAAACAGAACTGAAACACAAAAGCAGAGCTTACATTCCTACACAACCCCCCACCCCCCAAACGAAAGGAGATGAGACTAACCTTACCCAGTTCAGTTTTCATTTATAAGTGAAAATATCTGGAGAGTCCATCTGCATTAGCATGGTTACTCCCAGGTCTATGTTCCACTGTAAAGTCCACCCCCTGTAGGGAAATGGACCACCTCAAAAGTTTGGGGTTTTCACCCTTCATCTTTTTAAACCATACGAGGGGCTTCTGGTCTGTCTGAACAATGAAGTGAGTGCCAAACAGGTATGGCCTCAGCTTCTTCGAGGCCCAGACCAAAGAAAAGGCCTCCCTCTCAATGGCTGACCAACGTTTCTCTCTGGAGGTCAACCTTCTGCTGTTAAAAGCTACTGGTTGAACCTGGCCCTCTGCATTAAGTTGTGATAACACAGCCCACTCCCCAATCTCAGATGCATCTGTCTGGAGAATTACATTTTTATATTCAGGACTTTGCAGAATGGGAGCTATGCACATGGCCTGCTTCAGGTCATTAAATGCATTTTTACAGCTAACTGTCCACTGAACTTTCTTTGGCATTTTCTTGGGTGTGAGATCATTCAGGGGAGTCACAATGGACAGCTATACCTTGACAAATCTTCTGTAGTACCCAGTCAGGCCCAAGAAAGCTCTAACCTGAGTCTGGGTAGTGGGAGCAATGCAGTCCATATTTGTCTGAATGTTGCTCTCCAATGGTTGAACCTGGCTATACCTACCAGTTGGCCCAAGTACACAACCTTGCTCTGCCCTATCTGGACCTTGGTGGCCTTGATAGTGAGGCCGGTCTTTTGCATGGCCTCCAGAACATTCCTGAGGTGGACCAGGTGATCCTCCCAGGTGGAGCTGAAGACAGCAAGGTCATCTAGATATTTTGCACTATAGGCTTCCAAGACCTGTGAGAACTTTGTTTACCAACCTCTGAAATGTGTCAGGTGCATTTTTCAGACCAAAGGGCTTTACAAAAAATTGATAATGCCCACTGGGGGGTGAACATGCTGATTTGGTTTGGCATCCTTATCTAGTCTGATTTGCCAGCAGTCAAGTCCAATATACTCAGAAACTTGGCTGAAGCCAATGTGTCTATGAACTCATCAGCCTTCGGAATAGGATGGGCATAGGTCCTGGTGACTGCACCGAGACCTCCGTAGTCCACACAAAACCTCTTTTTTCACCCTAGGTATGAGGTTTTAGGACCAGGACTACTGGACTAGCCCAGGACATCTGTCTGACATGGTCAGGCTGTCAGATTTTACTCTTCAAAGGCAGGCTGTCACCTGTGTCCACTTCATGTGTACACCAGGTGGTCTGGCTGGGTGTCAAGGAGAACATATGCCTGTACTGATTAAGGACAGTCCTGCAATCAGTTTGCTGCTGGTCAGTGAGGCGGCCTGCCAGGGCTACTCCATCTACTGACCCATCAACAGCATTCTGAGAAGGGAGATCAGGGAGAGGGTCACTCTTTTCCTCCTGTCCCTCATAAGAGGCCATGTCAGCCCTGTCCACAAAAGGTTTTAGGCGGTTCACATGAAGCATCCTGTGGGGACCTCTGGGAGTGAATAGGTCCACCAAGTAGGTGACCTCACCTTTTTGTTCAAGGATGGTGTGGGGGTCACTCCATTTGTCTTGGAGGGCTGCTGGGGCCACCGGCTCAAACACCCACACATTCCAGCATGACTGGTAAACAGTCAGGCCAGCCTTTTGGTCATGCCGGGCTTTCTGAAGGTCTTGGCTAGCCTCCAGGTTTTAGTTACCTTATTCACGTGAACGCAGGCCAAGGACATAGTCAACAATATCCTGTTTAGGAGGTTTGAGAGGTTGCTCCCAGCCATCCTTAACTAGACACAAGGGACCCCTAACTGGATGTCCAAACAGAAGTTCAAATGGGCTGTAGCCAGCCCCCTTCTGGGGAACCTCTCTGTAGGCAAAGAGAAGACAAGGTAGTAAGACATCCCATTTTCTCATTTTATCCTGGGAGTCCCATGATCATACCCTTTAGGGTCTTGTTGAACCTTTCAACAAGCCCATTGAACAACTGTGGATGGTAGGGTGTGGTAAAGTATAGTTTACTCCATACTCTTTCCACATAGCAGTTATATAACTAGATATGAAGTTGGTACCTCTGTCTGTTAAGACCTTCTTACGGAAGCCCACCCGTGAAAAGATTCCCAGGAGTGCCCTGGCCACTACAGGGGCTGTCGTGGTTGTAAGGGGAATTGCCGCTGCATATCATGTGGCATGGAACACCACCACTAGGATGTTACTGTGTCCAGATGCAGTTGGAGGGTTTAAGGGACCAACAATGTCAATCCCTATCCTTTCAAAGGGGACCCCAGCCACTGTAAGTGGAATTAAGGGGGTCTCTGTAGTATCACCTGACTTACCAATGGCTTGGCAAGTGGCACAGGAGCGACAAAACTCCTTGGTGTCTTCAGACATATGGGACCAGTGAAAATGAGGGACAAGTCTGACCCAAGTTTTGCTTTGCCCCAAGTGTCCTGCCAGAGGAATGTAATGTGCTAGGGAGAGGGGAAAACCTTTGAACATCTGGGGTATTCCCAACCTCCTGATGGCACCAGGCTAGGGGTCTCTACCTTTAGAATACAGAAGCCCATCTTCCCAATAGATCCTGTGTGACCCACTGACATTACCTGCTACTTTAGCTGCAGCTTGCTGTCTGAGGGGTTTACGAGAGGGACAGGTCTGCTACTCAAAACTCCAATCTGCCCTGGAAGGGCCCCCAAGAACTCTGCCTGGTCATGCCTAAGTTCCTCGAGGACAGTGCCTTCACAGGGACTGAAATTATCTCCCTCAGAAGGCTGATCTTCAATGGGAGTTTGAGAGGAGGATAATGCCTTACCCTTCCTGCTCCTTCTCTTAGGGGGCACCTAGTCCATTTTTCCAGGATCCAGTGCTCCTTCAGTGCTGAGCTGTTTGGCCTGAGCCCTGGTGACAGCAAAGACATTGGCAGAAATGCCCATCACCGTTGCATGAGTCCTGAGCTCTACTTCAGACCAGGTTGAAGTTTCCAAATCATTGCCCAGCAAACAATCCACAGGTAGGTCTGGAGATACCGTCACTATTTTAGGGCCAGTTACCCCTCCGCAGCTGAGATTCCCAACTGCCAAGGAATGATCAGTCCTGACATTGCTAGCGTTGGTTACTTAGTACATCTGTCCAAGTATGATTTGTTCAGGACACACACGTTTCTCTGTCACCATGGTGATACTGGCCACTGAGCCCTGTGTCCCTGTAAGCCATTGCTTCCTTTCCATTGATAAAAAGGATGTTGCTTGTACTTGCCCAAGTTGGTGGGACTTATTAGTAAGGCGGCAGGGTCAATGCCACTATCACAGACTAACACAACCTGAGCTAGAGTTCTGCCTAGGCCAGAACCCATCTCAGTACCCATGGTTAACCCCACTAATCCCTTGGTTGCTGTACTACCACTTGTACTGGAGCTATGGGGAGCAGGTGCCTTAGGAGCAGTGGCAGTAGGAGTTTCCCTGGCCTTTGGACAATCAGCATCCCTTGTCCAATGGGTCTTTACCTTACATAAATAGCACCAAGGTTCATTTTTGCCTTTCTTGGAATTTTGGGACTCAACCCCAGATGTAAGTATTTGTGGGCCTTGAGAAGACTCCTTTTTGTCTTGTCCCCCCCTTTATCCTGGTTTTAGAAGAGTCTTGCTTATTCTGGTCACCTCCATTACTATGGTTTTTCTGCTTAACCCTGGTGTGCACCCATTTGTCTGCCTTCTTTCCCAATTCATGGGGAGAGGTCAGATCAGAGTCCACCAGGTACTGGTGCAAAATATGATTCTGACAGTCGTTAAGGATGTGCTCCCTCTTTATCAAATTGTACAGTCCTTCATAGCCCTGTAACTTGCTTCCATGAAGCCAGCCTTCCAGAGCCTTAATAGCACCATCAATTAAATCTACCTAGTCCTGGGTGTGAGCCTTCTGGGTGTCTCTGAGCGTAATCCTATACTGTTCAGTGGTTAAGTTCAACCCAATAATGAGTACACTCTTCAGAACTGAATAATTGTCAACATCCTCTTCTCTAACAGTGGGGAGCTTATCTCTACCTTTATTAGTAAAGGAGAGCCCCAGGATAGCTATCCCCTGCCCTTGAGGGACCTTCAGAACTTTACAGGCTCTCTCTAAAGCAGTGCTCCATTTCTGGATATCATCCCACTCCTGGTAAGGAGGGACTATCCTGCTCAGGTTCCTAGTATCAGAAGAGTTTTCCGTGACTCTAGGGACACTAGGGCTGCCACCATGGGACTCTAGGGGTTACCTCTCCTGCCCCTTCTTCTGGAGCATCCCCACCCACTTTGTAATGATCCCCCAACCTGTCAGGGTGATGGAGATAATCTAGGATAAGCAGCTCTAAGAGATGCTTAGTGGTTGGATTGCTACCTGTCTTTAACTTCAGAGTCCTTAGTTCCTGGAACTTAAGACAACTGTATCTACTAGACTGGGGTGCACTAGCATCCCAAACTAAAGACATGGTTACTAGGTGTAGTGTGGTATTGCACCTACCTAACCTAGTGTAAACTAAACTCTCGAAGGTTGGGAAAAGGGTTGTGCTAGACCCTTAACTACCCAGCCCCACGTTCAGTATAACTTACTTATTTTAAACTGTATTATATGTGCCTAATGTTAGTGTTGGTTGCTCAATTAATCCACGCCAAGATTAGCTGGTAAAACAATGCAGAGTTGAATCCCAACCGCTGCACACCAATGTAGGAGGCTGGCTTAGTATATGGTGCTCACTTATGTAAGTGTAGCACCCTGCACTAATCCAGACAACTCTTATGGTGATTTTAGTGGTCTTAGACAACCGTAGAAATTTCTCTTAGTGGTAGCTGTGGAGAGCAGCCTTCAGGCTTAGTACAGAAGGAGCGTAAAGCAGCTTGTTTTTACCAGATATTAATCTTACTGGTATAGGTTAAGTGAAAAAGAATCACACAGTGTATTTATAAAAATAGGTATTTATTATAAGACACTCACTAACACAACCATTTCTCCTACCTGGAGCTATAACAAAATGCACACAATTCTTTGCAATAAAAAAAGGTAAGTAGCACACAAATACACAGTAGTCGACAGGGAAGACCAAACCATATACTAAAATAAAGAGATGCGACCAGAGTCAAGACTGTACCCAGAAGACATAGAAGTGCTGGGGACCCAAGGAACCACCTGAGGTAAGTACCCAGGAGCCCCACGGAGGCTTTGTGCAGTGTGGGAACACTTCCGCATAACTCAATTCAAGTCAATAGGCAAGTCGTGTTGCAATTTTAAAGAAGAAGGACCCTTCCCAGAGGATCCTGAAGAACAACCGTGGAAGACAGAAGGTTGGAGAGCCACCCCACCTGTGGATACCCTAGGAACTAGGATACCTATAACAGGGAAGCCAGATGCATAAGTGTGAACTGGCGTCGGAAACCCCAGTCAAACTCAATGGAGGACTTCAGGAAGATGCAGCTGTTGAAGAAAGTGAAAGTGTCCGGTGGATCCCAGAGTTGGATTCAAATTGAGAAGTACCTGCAAGCAGAAGGGACAGAGTCTATGCCACTCAGGAGTGACCAGGAGGCACAGGATACGAATGGCCACTGATGTTGGGAGATGCAGGAGAGTTGACGGTGACCTTGGAGCTGCAGCTGTGTGAACCAGGCAACGCTATGGAAGACCAGGAGCCTTTCACGGGCTGTTCCACGCCGGATGATGAGAGATGAAGCGTCAGTGTCCGTCTGGAGCACCAACAAGCATTGGCAACTGCAACAACGTGGCAAGCGAAAAAGGTGCAGTGTCAGAACCAGCAAGGTCCAACTGACTCACCATGATCAGGGGAGTCGGAGTAGGCCTGGAGTCAAAGAAGACCCTTGAGAGGACCCACAGGCCAGAAGCACAGGAGTCACAAGAGGAACTTGAGCAGCTCACCAATGTTGCAGGCCCACGGTGCAAAAAGATGCAGTGAGGACGAAGATCTTGGTTGTAGAAGATGCTTGAGGCTGGAGCTTCTGGGAGCCCGAAGATCTCTGGAGAAGAGAGCCATCAAGCCTTGGCAAAGACAAGTCGACGAGGTGCACAGGGGTTTAGTTCCGACGGGGCATACTGGCCTCAAACTTGGTAAGAAGACAGTGCAGGCCTTGAGGGAGTTTACAGAACCACCACCTGTGCTGCTGAGCTTTTCGAAGTCCGTAGGAGTCCAGGAGCAGCAGACCGGTCAGCTCTGTTGTGTTGCCTGCAGATGCAGGGCAGTGACTCCTTCACTTCAAGGGAGATTCCTTCAGGTGTCTTGGATGTCCACAGGCCTTGGAAAGATCCTATATGGAGCACAGGCACAGACGTTCCAGCCGATAAGCAGGATGACGAGACCAGGAGCAGGAGTCTTCCCAGTTGCAGTCTCGGTGCCCAGAAAAGTCCAGAGAAGTCCAGAGTGCCAAGACGGTCCAAGATAATATGGTGCCTTGATCTGACTCTCGTACCATGACAAATCTAGGGACCCACCCACGGGTAAGGTCTTAAGTACCCTAAGAGAAGGGTAGGGACGATTCAGGGGTCCCTCCCAGAGGAGGGTCCTGACAGAGGGGAGGATACTCCCATGTCCTGTGTCCAGTTTCACGCCAGAGTGGGAGCCGGTGGCTCCCTGAACTGGAGTATGCAAGGAGGGCACCAAATGTGCCCTTCAAGCAGGCTCAGTGACGCTGGCAAGCACCTCCACCCTGCCCCAATACACTAAACCCTGTCTGGGAGGTCGTCACACCTCCCTGTGACAGGACATCTATTGTTCTGCCTTCCCCTGCTCGACCTTGGCTCAGCAGCAGGAGGGCAGAAACATGTCTTTGTCTGCAGCAGCCCTCGCTTGCTGTCCGGTTCTGGAAGACTGGTACCAGGAGCACTGAGGGCCTCACAGGGGAGCTTTACAGTGCATGGAATCATACCTACCGGCGTGGGGTATGATTCCAACATGTTTGAGACCAAACATGACAGGGTTTGTTTCAGCTAGCTATATAGGCTCGCTGTTTCAATATTTGTTGAGGCTAGTTTAGAGATGGTCATCGCGTAATGATGCATGGCCACTCTATATGTCGTAACGGGTGATGCACTTACAACCCAGGAGAATGGACTCCGAAGGATGTAGGGGTGCCTTGCTCCTGCAGGGGCACCCTCACACCTAGAACCAAGCACCCTGCCTTCAGGATTGAAAGGCCTGCCTTTAGGGGTGACATAGTTTTTAACGTCAGTGAGCCTATATCTGTCGTAAGTGGTGCTAGCACCAGCTTACACAGGCTGCAGTGGCAGGCCTGGAGTCACAATTTGAGTGGTCTCTCATGGGTGGCATGATACATGATTCAGCACATGGAAGACCCCTGGTGTACCTATGCCCTGGGTAACTTGGTATCATATACTAGGGACTTATGAGGGTACACCAGTAGCCAATCTGGGTGTACCCAAGTACTTACAACAGCCAATTTAGGGGAGAAAGCACAGAGACTGGGTGCCTGATTAGCAGGATCCCAGTCAGACTAGTCAGTAACATCATAGCACCAGGCAAAAAGTGGGGGTAACCATAAAAGCAGATACTACTTTCCTACAGAGGCCATCAGGAAATGGGACAACAACTGCAATAAAAATTGATGAATTGGTGTTTATCCAGGATCTGCGAAACTGCAATGGCAGATTTAGCTCTGATACGGAAGGGTTGCTTATCTTCAATCATATCAAATCAACTAGCTTAGTAGAATATTTTTTGCTCGATCTAATATTATGGCCCTATTTGGAGGCAATGGTGGTTTTACCCAGTCAGGATAGTGACCACAATGCCCTATCTCTCAAGTTAAGACTAAAACGCTAAAGGTCCAATGGATATCTTTAGAGAGCCGTTGGATAGAAGATTGAGAGTGTCCAGCAATAAGCATAGGGTCAAATGTAGCAGTGTGGAGAACTCACAGAAGACCCTGATTCAGATCTATAGAGTGGTGGCTGATGGGATGGAGGGAGTCGCGTTCCGGTCCCAGACGGGGGAATCTGATATATCACTGGGGAGACTTGCTGAGATTCATGAAGAGACTTATGAAAAACTAAAAAGCTTGTTTTACGTTGAGGCCATGCGAGCAGTAGAGAGAAACCACCCTCTGTCTTGGTATAATAAGCAGTGTGGAGTGGCCAAATCAATTTAGTTGTACCCATAAGTAAGCACAACAGGACCCTATTTCAGTCAGCAAGAGGTGCTCATAAAAGGCTCAGTGCAACTACAAAAGAATGGGAATGGGGAAGGTGGGAGAGCCCCCTATACGCTGCCAAGCAAAAAGATCAACGTACCTGTTGGAATTTAATGTCTTTTGGTACTAGGGAGGGGCACTGTACCATAGCAAGGAGTAGTTTCTGTCCTGTAACTCCAGTTCTGTAGTAGGGGTATCTCTGTTATAGTCATAATCTAATGAATTGTCCCGCCCATGTGCGTGGACCCCGGAGCAATCAAAAATAATCTCTTAAGGTGTCGAAAAATGCAGAACTGCACAGACACTTAAGAGAGAATTAAAGACAGATAATGTAGCCTATATCCACAGGCTACACTGTCCAGTACTTCAACTAGAAATTCCACCAAAAATCCACAAACAGCACAGCCTGTCCATGATTTCTCCACAGAGAAACCTTGCCTTAACAGCAAAAACCCTCTGGAATGATAGAGAGGAAGAAATGGACAGACAAGCCCCATAGGCTGCCATTATGTGGCTCAGAACAGGATACTGTGCCTTTAAGAGAACTTTCCAGAACTTCACAGTATCCCAGAATGCACTGCAGGTCCCTTTTACTTTCAGTTCTTTTTGAAGGCGTAACACGCCAGACCTGCATCATTCCTTACATGAATATCTCTCTCCACCGGGGAGGAGGGCAGGCGCTTATGACTATAACAGAGATACCCCTACTACAGAACTGGAGTTACAGGACAGAAACTACTCCTTCTGTAGTAGGGGATCTCTGTGTATAGTCATAATCTAGTGAATAGAATGGCAAGCTCATCCCCACACCAAAGCGGTGGTGGAGAAAAAATGAAATAACCACTACTGTGCAAACAGATTTCGCAGCGAAGCCTGCCCAACCTGAGCGTCTGCCCTGGCATCAGTGTCCAGACAGTAATGCTTAGCAAAGGTATGGACCGACTTCCAAGTGGCCACCTTGCAGATTTCTGCAATTGGAACATTACGTAGCAAAGCAGTCGTGGCAGCTTTGCCATGGTGGAATGAGCCTTAGGTTTACCCCCTAAGGTCTTATTAGCTTTTTGGTAACACAATTGTATACAGGACACAATCCACCTAGAGATGGACTGTTTAGAGGTAGCAAGACCTGTCCTGAGTGATCCATAATTGATAAACAATTGGTCTGACCTACGAATATCCTTGGTTTTATCCAGATAACATTTCAACACCCTCCTAACATCCAGGGAATGCAGGGACCTTTCCGCTGGAGAGGAAGGATTCTGAAAAAACGTAGGTAAAGTTATGGTCTGGTTAACATGAAAATCAGATATAACCTTTGGAAAAAATTTAGAGTGAGTATGCATAACAACCTTAGCAGCATGAAATACAGTATAAGGTTCTTGGCAACACAACGCCTGAATTTCACTCACCCTGCGGGCCGATGTAATGGCCACGAGGACCCGGCCTTCCAGGACAGGTGCTGCAACGAAGCCTTATGAATAGGCTCAAAAGGTTCCTTCATCAATCTGGACAGCACCACGTTCAATTCCCAAGAAGGCGAAGGAAGCCGGACAGGAGGTAACACTTTCCTCAAGCCTTCCAAAAAATCTTTGATCACAGGGATCTGGAAGAAGGAAGTCTGTGAAGGGCATTTCCTGTAGGCATATAGGTAAACAACAACCTAGGCAGACAAACTACGTTATTGTGTGGCTTGTCCTGAAGAAGGCGCTGGTCGCCGAAACGCGCGTCGAGAGTCATTACCTTTTTGCCACGAACATTTTTTCATGTATTTGGATTTGTGTTTTTTAATTGTGCTCTTTATATTGTGATTATCTTATATGTTATGTACTTTCTTATAGTTCCTTGAATTATTTTTAATTATATGTCTATTCTATTTTAATGATTGTGATATTTTATGAATTCCTGATGTATTTGCAAATAGATTCTATATTTTTAACCACATTTTGAATTTGGTCCCCTGTGCATATAAAATCTATTTTGATAAGTAGTTTGTCTGCCTAGGTTGTTGTTTACCTATATGATTTATCCCTGACCTAGGAGCACAGCTGGTTCTTTTCTCAGGGGGTCCTTGTTTTATACACTATCATTTCCTGTAGGCAGTCAGCGCAGCGAGATGAACCTTAATGGAATGAACATTAAGGCCAGACTGCGCCAAATGTAGCAGATACGGAAGGATAACATCTTCCTTACACGTCTTCGGGTCATAGTTCTTGGACTTGCACCAGATGCAAAATCTCTTCCACTTGTAAGCATAGGAAGTCCTAGTGGAAGGTCGCTTAGCCTCCTTCAGTATGTCCATACAATCTTCTGGTAGATTCAAATGGCCATATTGCACTATCTCAGGAGCCATGCCGCCAAACTCAAAGACGAGAGGTTGGGGTGCACCATCTGCCCCCCGAACTTCGTGAGAAGGTCCGGCCTGCACGGCAACCGTATGTGAGGAAGGAGAGACCGGTGAAGCAGGTCCGTGAACCACCACTGCCTGGGCCATTCCGCGGCAATCAGGATCATCCGCGCCCTGGACTGGGACAGCTTGATGAGCACCGCCGGAATCAGGGGAATGGGTGGAAAAGCGTACAGAAAGCTGTTCGACCAGTTGATCCATAACGCATTCCCCAGTGTCCCTTGCTGGTAGTACCTGGAGGCGAAGTCTCGGCATTTGCTGTTTTCGGCGGTGGCGAACAGATCTACGTCTGTAGTCCCCCACCTTGCGAAGACTTCTCCTAGTACTTCGTCGTTTATGACCCATTCGTGGTTTTCCTGAGTCAGTCTGCTCAGTGCGTCGGCCTGAACATTCTGCACACCTGGCAGATGGGTAGCCGTTATCATCAGTCCTCTGGCTAGAAGCCAGTGCCAGATCGCCTGCGCCTCCTGCGACAGAGTGCGCGATCTCGAGCCCCCCTGCTTGTTGAGGTAATACATCGTGGTCGTATTGTCCGTCTGCACAAGCAGAGAGTTGGTCTGGAAGGACGGATGAAAGGCCTTCAGTGCCAAGTGAACAGCTCTGAGTTCCAGGAAATTGATGTGGTACGTGGACTCCGCCGGGGACCACGTTCCTTGTATCTGTAAGTCTCCAGAGTGCACCCCCCAGCCATGGAGAGACGCGTGCGTCACGATAGTCTGTGTGGGAATGTCCTTGTGGAAGAGAACCCCTCTGAGGAGATTCTCCGCTGAACACCATCACTTCAGAGACTGAAGAGCATGCAGAGACAGTCGTATCTTGTCGTCCCAAGATCCTTTCCTCTGATGCCACTGATCCTCCAAGCACTCCTGCAATGGTCTCATGTGCAGCCGTGCGTGTGGCATGAGGAAGATACAAGAGGCCATCGACCCCAGTAGAGAAGACACCGTCCTCACTGTTGTAGATGGAGTGGTCATAAGAGCCTGAGCCTTCCGAAGGAGTGATAATCGTCTCTCCTCCGAAGGAGACAAGCTTGCTGACAGCGTATTGATGGAGGCTCCCAAGTACTGTATGCACTGGACCGGAGTCTGGACCGACTTGGACAGGTTGATGTGCAACCCCAGTTTGTTCAAGAGAATGCACGTCTTCTGGAAGTGCGCTTGAGCTTCCGAGAAGGAGGAGGCCTTGATCAACCAGTCGTCCAGGTACGGGTAGACAAACACCTTGTTCTTCCTGAGGTGTGCGGCTAGCACTGCCATGCACTTCGAGAATGTTCTGGGCGCAGACTTCAGTCCGAATGGCAGTACTGTGTACTGATAATGATTGGCGCCGACTTGGAATCGCAGGAACTTCCTGTGTTTGTGTGCAATGGGCACACGGAAGTATGCAGCCTGTAGGTTTATAGCACATAGCCCATAGCCAGCCAGTAAATCTGATGCAACGACAGCATGCAAAACTTCTCTCTGCGAATCCACTTGTTTGCTTGTCGCAAATCCAGAATGGGCCTGAACTCGTTCTTGTCCTTCTTGCGAACCAGGAAGAACCGGGAGTACAGACCTCTTCCTCTTTGAGAAAGAGGTACATCTTCTATCGCCCTTTTCCTTAACAGGATATCGGCCTCCGCCTGGAGCTCGCGCAGCTGAAACTGCGAGCTGACCGGTGGAATTGATGGAGGCAGCCTGGTGAACCGAAGACTGTATCCATTGCAAACAATATTCAGCACCCACTTGTCCTGAGTAATTTTTCTCCACTCTGCCAGACAAAATTAAACACTTCCCCCCACCGGAGCGGGTAATGGATGTAGGGGAAGTAACCGCTCAGGGTCGAGACCCAGCTGGGCCCTTGTTCGCTGTAGAGGACTGCTGGCCTCCTCTACCCTTCTGGCGCTTCTGGAAGGGCCTCCGGAACTGCTGCTGTTGTTGCTGCTGCTGTCCCGAAGCCTGCCCTCGCCCTCTGCCCTGTGCCCCGAACCGTCTCTGGAACGGGCGGTAGGCCTTCTTGTCTTTGGGCTTCTCCAACCCCACAGCCGTCAGGGTCTCGGCCTCTGCTTTCATGCGGGCCATCTCATCGTCTGCATGCTTGCCGAACAGGGTTTCACCCGAGAAGGGCAGATTAGCCACCCGCTGCTGAGCCTCCGGCTTGAGTGATGTGAGCCTAAGCCAAGCATGGCGCCGTTAGGTGATCCCATGACAGTACCCATGGGCCGCCAAAAGAGATACATCAGCAGCCGCGCTGATGACCTGGTTCGATACCAGCATCCCCTCCTTCAGGATCTCCTGAAAATCCTCCTTCTTCTCTTGTGGCATGAGTTCCGTGAACTGCTGGAGGGAGTCCCACAGGGAACGATCATATCGCCCTAGCAGAGCCGCATCGCTAGACGCCTTCATGGCCGTAGATGCCGTCCCACAGGCCTTCCTGCCAGCTGAGTCGATCCATCGGCTCTCCTTATCAGGAGGTACAGTAGAAGACGGGGAGGTGGAATGTTGTTTCCTGGCCGCCGTCACTATAACAGAATCCGGAATCGGATCCATCCACAGATAAGCCGGGTCAGAATCCGGGGCCATGTACTTTTTAAGGAGCCGGGAGGGAGCGGCCTTGGGTGAGGAACAGCTCCTCCGCGGGTTTTACCAAGCCTGGTACTAGCGGCAGTAAAGGGCGAGACAAATGCTTCTTATGAAGCGTCTCAAAAATCACGGACGTCGTAGGTGTTGGAGCCGTCACCGTGATTCCCAATTTTGCTGCACCCCTCAGGAGAACATCCTGGAACGTGCTGATGTCGTCCACAGGAGACACTCTTGTCCCCGGGGATTCTGACAAAGTCGGTGAATAGGTCCTGGTCCTGGAAGAGTCCGTGCGGGACCGTGATCCGCACCTCCTATGGCGCCGTCTTGATCTAGTGGAGGATCTGTGACGACTCCTCGATCGCCCCCTCCGTCCGGAGCGTGATCGTGACCTCTTTTGCTTCGGTCGATCCGCCGGTTCCACAGGGGCGGGCAACTTTGGCCTGGCTGGGGTCCTCGGCCGAGGGGTCCCCTTGGGAGGAGTCGGATAACGGGGCAGGGAAACCGACCTCGGAGGAATCGGAGGCGGCTTGTCTGCCGGCAGCTGAGGTAGAGGTTGAGGACGCGGTGGAAGTGGTGGAAGCGGAGGCGGAGTGGGAGCCCGCGGAGCCAGCCCCCTTGGCAAGGGAGGAGGGGGCATAAACGACTTCTGCCTAGAAAGGGTATACACCACTGAGTACACCGAACCCGGTGATCTGCCTTCCTTTCTAGGCTGTGACGTTGGCGAGTCTCCCATAGGCACCTGGCGCCTGCTAGACTGACTCCTGGCGCCAGAACTCCTTCCGCGCCTTCTTGGCGTCGAAGAACGGCGACCGGACGGCGAGCGTCGGCCCCTCGATGACGAGCGTCTTCTCTTCGACAGCGAATGCCTTCGCCTCGACGGTGACCTCCGTCGCCTCGACGGCGACCTTCTACGCCTTGACGGCGACCTCCTTCGCCTCGACGGCGACCTCCTTCGCCTCGACGGCGACCTCCTTCGCCTCGACGGCGACCTCCTTCGCCTCGACGGCGATCTCCTTGACGTCAAGGATCCCCTCGATGACGATCTCCTCCTCTTCGCCGACGGCGAACGGCGGTGTCGCCTCGACGGCGATCGCCGACGCCGGGCCTCTCGACGTCGAATACTCGACGACGACTCCGACTCCGACGACGACGAAATCGTCACCGGAGATCTCGACGGCGGTCTGTTCAGTTCCCTCGACGCCGAACGTCGCTTCGACCCAGAGCCCTGGGGAGACGGGGAACAGACTGCAGTCATCCCTCTCGACGCCGTAGTCGGTGCAATCGACACAGACGGAGAATGGGGACGCTTGCTGGTCTTCCTGCCCCTGGGGAGCCCCCCAGAGGCCTCAGCATGGGCAGAGGAAGCCCCTCCAAACCCACCTTGCGCCTTCAGCCTTCGGTCCTCCAGGCCCGGAAGCCTGATCTTCATTCTGTCCCTCGGGGTCCTGCTAGAAAAGCCCTGATAAATGTCACACTCCTCTGGGACATGAGATGAGGGGAGGAAGAAGATACACACCTCGTGTGGGTCCGATTGGGCCTTCTTCCTGGAGCACTCTGGACATTTGTCAAATAATGCAGGCATATTGACAATCAAAGAGTGCACCAAAAGACAAACAGGAAGAAAAACCACCAACGTACTTCTGAAAAGCACTCAAATAACTTGAAAGAAGTGAAAAAATCACTAATAAACCCTTGAAAAGGGAGAGCTCAATGCTCCAGGGTCCTGCTTGCAGGAGCCGGAAAAAAGAACTGAAAGCAAAAGGGACCTGCAGTGCATTCTGGGATACTGTGAAGTTCTGTAAAGTTCTCTTAAAGACACAGTATCCTGTTCGGAGCCACATAATGGCAGCCTATGGGGCTTGTCTGTCCATTTCTTCCTCTCTATCATTCCAGAGGGTTTTTGCTGTTAAGGCAAGGTTTCTCTGTGGAGAAATCTGGACAGGCTGTGCTGTTTGTGGATTTTTGGTGGAATTTCTAGTTTAAGTACTGGACAGTGTAGCCGGTGGATATAGGCTGCATTATCTGTCTTTAATTCTCTCTTAAGTGTCTGTGCAGTTCTTCATTTTTCGACACCTTAAGAGATTATTTTTGATTGCTCCGGGGTCCACGCACATGGGCGGGACTATTCACTAGATTATAACTATACACAGAGATCCCCTACTACAGAACTAATATTCCAGCAAGTAATAGGGTTGCACATTGCTCTGATTTGTACGTACAGTTGGTAGAAACAGCAACCAACCCAGGTAGATCATGGAGTCCGACATTTAAGGCAGACATTCGGTAGCCTAGAGAAGGTAGAAGATGTTACTGGGGGACGTATGCCACAGTCCCCATAGTTAGTATTGACCATAGCTTTTCTGAAATATCTGTAGCGGAATTTTGTGCAGTCATTAGATGCATTGTTCCTAATAAAGTGCCATGATTGGATAAGATACCGGGAGACTTGTTGCGGGTGAGGTTGACATTTGTGGTGACAACTTTTCAACACCATTTACAGTTTTTTTGTAAGGGGCACCTCTACCCTTGACGTGGGCCGGGATTGAAAATTTCCCCATTTATAAAAAAAGGGCCCCTGTGAACTCCCTATCAACTATAGACCTATTTATTAGCTTGCACAATAGCTCTCAAAAGTTATTTACCAATATCTTACAAGGCAGACTACAGGATGGGATAACAGATAAATAACATCCTGTCCCTGCAGTAGGTCGGATTTAGGGAGGTCATGAGTACGGTCGACGAGGTGTTCGAACTTCTGATGCTAATCTGGAAAACTGTTACTCTGGGGATAGGTCACCTGTACACCGTATTCGTGGATCTCACCTCCACCTTTGATTTAGTCCCTAGGCCAATCTTATGGTGGGTGCTGCAGGAGCTGAGGTTGTCTAACTACTTACAAGATATTACAGTGAGGCTGCACAACAATAACTGTGCACACGTCAGGTGTGGGAAGGTGGGTGAGCATACAAAGCCATTTCCAGTCAATAGAGGGGAGAGGCAGGGGTGTGTACTTGCCCCCACGCTCTTCTCACTCTATGGCCTTAAAAAGCACTTCGACTAGGGTGACAATGAGGCTCCTAAACTGGCGGACACGAGGATCCCTACCCTCAAGTTCGTCGATGACACCCTCCTTCTCTCCAAATCACCAATGGACCTTCACATATTACAGGACCACTTTGAAAAAATTTGCATAACACAGGCCCTGAAATAAATGTGCCCAAAACCAAATTCATGGTAATAAACCCAGGTCGTGCATCCAGGGCAAGGTCGACATTGGCATGGAAACCCTTGGAGAGAGTGCAGATATTTACTAATCTGGGTATCACATTAACAGAGCTGGTGGGGTGGCAGGCACATAACTAAAACTAAGTCTAAAATTAATGATGGAAGGGGAAGGTTCTGACACTAAAGTACATTTGTCATGATTGTTCTCTTCCCATCTGAGCTGCTGCCAGAGAAAAACAAACACTGCAAATTATCAACGTATCGAAGACACTTTAATAACATTACATTACCATGGGAATGCCCCGAACTTTCAAGCTCAAGCAGCCATAGTGCTGCTGGCAGCTGGACAAACAAAGCAAATAAATACAGCTGCGTGGAGGGGAAATACTTTCTTTCAAGGAAGCACACAACTAAAATCCCCAATCAAAACATGTACTCTTGTGGGCAGAGCCAAAGCCCCTCTCTGTAGTACTCCTGAAAACGTTTTTAGGTCTCGGCTAGACAGAGCATGCGCTGTCTTGAAGAGATGTGTTGTGTTCTATCTGTTGGTTTACAGACTGCCCATCTCCTACCATTAGTAAACTTCAGCGTCGCCCTCATTTTCTTTAATGCCATTCATCATGGCATGCGGGCGTCATGCTCTCTACTTGTGTTTCGCATGAAACACGTATATGTCTCCTTACACTGCTCCGGAATTGCGGAGCTATTGCTAGGTCGAGCCTGGGCAGCGCATGCGCTGCAAGGCATGCTGTTTTCAGGTATGGCCTTGAAGCTCCGCCCAACTTTTCAATTGGATGCTGTGACTGCCTTTTGTAAATGTTGGCTTTTGATTTGTTAATAGTCCCTCCCTAATACTTCCTTGTCTTCTTTTGTTAACTTCCATCAGGACTGGACCTTTTACGTGTGTCCTTACGGTATTGCTTGCATTAGCCCTTCGGGAGAACTCTTTGCCTAATTAATCTAAAGAGCACTGGTGGGGCGCCAGCTTTAGCAGGTTTTTAAAATTGGTATTTGCAGTGCACTATGCGCTCTTTTACTTTTGCTTAATGGGCATTGGTTTAACTTTTAAATATGCCCCCCTTTTTGCACGGATGCTGCGCGAAGTGGGCACTGTGTTAATTACAATCTCTGGATGCCTCAACCATTGACCCCCCTCCCTCTCCATCCATGCCCTTCGTGTACCTTGTGGTTTTTTTTACGTACGCTGTGTCCGCTACATGGTGTTTGCATTTTTTTTTGCTATAATGGGCAGCCCTCACACTCTGTTAAACTGTCCTCCACAGCACCCACATGGCTGCCTCTCCTCCAGTTTCAGCCAGTGCTCATGCAGCTGCCCAACACCCACCTTCACCACTTTCATGTCGAGGGGGAGAGCGAAGAGGAAGGATTGGTGAACCTCCCTGAGGCGCAGTCACAACGTGATTAAACTAAAAAGTACACACGGAAGGCTTTTGCATGCATAGCAGGTATTTTTATTTCTGTTGAATTAAATAACTTTGTTGTTCAAAAATATTTGGTTTCTTTGAGCCTGTTTCACATGGTAAATATACTCCCCCATGGAAACTGCGATTTGTGCTGACTACTCAGCGCAAATCGCGGTTCCCATGGGGGTCAATCGAATGTGCCTAAATCATAATACTTGACTTATGTTGATCTGTCTTGTATCATTGACCTCAGAATTAATTGTTTTTAATGTTTTTCCGCCGTTCACGCTGTTTTTTCACCTTTGTGTCACTGCACTGTTCATCAACACAAGCATGTTCAGTGTACACCTGGTTGTTATGGTTACTTTAAGTTAAATTGTACCGTAGTGCTGATATAACTACTTACAAATAACATCTTATATTCTAAAAAACCTGCTCTTGGTCTACCTTTCTTTTTTTCCCCTTAAGTGATTTATACACTTTTTGTAATTGTCTTTCTTAAGGATTACCGGTTGAGACACTGATGTTTTTGCTATATACTTCACCCGGTCTCAACTGGGTTAACGGGTTTACTCCTGTGCTTTGTATTCTTTCCTATACGCTATAGGTAAGCATTTCTTTCTGTATAGACTTGCACTTTTTTGATTGCTGTTTTGCTTTCTCTGTCTCTCTGTGCAAACAGAACTTTAGTTCTAGCATTCATTACCTGCCGGGTACAAATGAAACTGCAAAAATTGTACTGGTGATGTAAACAAGCATTGTCAATGCAATAGGTCTCGAATTTGTGAGAGTTTAAGCCACTGTCACTGTAAATGACAATGCCTTTTATTTATCTGTATTCAAAACCAACACATGGATAAAAGTTTTTTCATTTACAATGCGAATAGCTCAAACTCTCGCAAATACGAGACCTATTGCATTGTAAATGCTCATTTTGTTTGTTTCCAAGCACTCTATAGGAGTACTTGTCTTTTCAGGCCATCTCCCTTGTACAATTACACACATATCACAAAAATGCATGCACGTGTACAAAACGTATGCATTTCTTAAAACACGATCCGTTGGTATTAGAACTCTTGCTCGGTCATCCATCTTGCCATAGTGCAAACGCAAGGCACTTTAAGTGCTCACCAGTTACATTACACAATGACACATTATTTTTTGGCACTGATCCTGCTTCAATTAAAGATTTTTTCCGATTGTTGCTTGCGCCCAGCTCCTCTTGCTTCTCTGCTTGACCCATCCTCCACTACCTCCCTCGTCGCTGCTTTTTTTTTTTTTTTTGCACAAAGTGACTCAGAGTTCGCTCAACATACTGTGATTCTGTGCTTTCAGTAACTTTCCGCTATGCTGAACAGCACATGTGCTGTTGACATCATGACTAAAGGATATTCCCATTGACAAAGCCAATAGCTTGGGCATTGCTGCGACCATTTGGCTTTGCCAATGCTTGTTTTATGTTGATCAAATTACTTCTGAAAACCGCTGCACCATCAAGCCAGATCCAAAAAGAATGTAGATCATTTTACACAATCATATTTGAGTACAAGCTCTTGGCCCTATTAAAATCTGAAAACATGAAAATGGGTCACTATTATTCTCTGAAAATGGTGGAAACTCTTGTAACAGTGCATTGTTCTAGGGTAGAGAAGACACAAACAACACAACCCGTCATCCTTAACATAGCGTATGCAAAACTGATCTTGACGCACATTTGACATTTTCAGAGAGTTCAGAGTCAACTATTAATAATTCGTAAATTGTGACTTTTTTTTTAAGACAGTTTTGTGATATTAAAACTGAAACAATAAATCCAAGAAAGCGGCGTGTTCTTGAGTCTAAAAAATAAAAACAGGCATGGGTAATTCCATATAATAACGATGGGCCGGCCCGGCCCAATGTTATGCTTGTCAGAAGGTTGGTCTAATGTGCTACATTAACACACTTTAAAAGCGGCGACATGCCGGGAAGTTTGTGGCCTAAAAACAATCCATGCAAATTTGTATACCCGCACTGTGACATGAGTCTTTGCAAGCAACCTGTAGTATATATGTGGTTAGGGAAGTATTCATCACTTAGCTTTACACTGTTTGTTCAATAAAGGAGATTACACCAGCAAACCTCTGGAGGTGTATTAATGAGGGATTACTACACAGCCCAGCACATGGGTATTTCTGTGTGTAGCCCAGTAATTATACAGGGTGAAGAGAGGCTGTACCTGCTGAGAAGCCAATTCCTTGTCGCTTTCATCTACCGCTACGTCACAGCCTACGCTTAAAGCCCAGGACCCGTCCATGACTCGCAAGTGCACTGCAGAAGAAGCGAGGCCAATCCCCACCTCGTTCTTTCACGACCCCCCACCCAGTGAAAGCGTTTCAGTAGTCACGCTCATCAACGCCACTTCCTGCATTGTGACGTTGCGGCACTAGGGACGACATGATAAAGTCAGGCAAAATTGTTACTGTTTTCTAACACCAGAATCAACGAAATTGTTTGGCTTTTACAGCTACTTTTATGAGTCATTCTCTCTATCTCTCTGTGGTGCTTGATCCAGTCTTTCTGAACATACGATGGTAGTTTATAACTGGGCACGTATGCTTTTAAAAATTAATCGTACTTTTAAAAAGTCCACTTGGTCTTTAGGTGCGGGACAGCCGTTAAAGAAAAAAAGTGCCATGCCACGGCTACCCTGGGACGTTTATGAGTCTGGTGTGATAATTAACGTAACTTGTAATGTGAGACATCAGCAGAGAAAGAATGAAGGTTTCAGAACATCTGAAATCACTCTTCAGGGCTACGCAACAGCGTGGAACCCTCGTGTTCTGTAGAAGCCAGCTGCGTCATGTGACTTGTACGTCACTGTTAGTGGCTGCCATGGCAACAGGACGCTTCCCCACGCTGGTTGCTCCCTGTATACCAAAGCCCGAGGGAGGAGGAGGAGCCCCGATCCAGCACCGGACGCACCGTGAACACCGGCACTAGGCGGACCCTACATCAAAGAAACAGAAATGCCGCTTAAAGTGCAAGTGGAACTTCAAATACAGGCGGTAAGCCAAGACACCTACATACACTGCTAACATACGTTGAAACATAATGTGTTAAATAAAGAATGAGTAAATATCCACACATAATTACAGACACATTGTTTTCGCCAATACATAAAGACATTCACTTACACTGCACATATACCCGTCCGTACACACAGTCATGGCTACAAAGTACCACTTAAAAATCGCTTTACAGACGGACACATTAATTTTTCAGGCAACGGAGAGATAAAGTGATTGGCCCAGAATCACAGGATGCTTGAACATCCTGCCAAGAATCGAACCTGGGTAGAGGACGTGGCCCTACGACCAGAGCTGCCGACTTTGGAGCGGGGTACCAGACTCGATCCTCGGCTCAGCATCCTGTGGTTCTGGGCCAATCACTTAATCTCCCCGTGCCTATAAAAAAAATTAACAAGTCCTTGTGTAAGGTAACTGGTGCTCATGTAAAGCGTTCCAATATCTTTAGGTCGTGTTTGGTTTGCGCTATATAAATATGCCCCCCTCACACCAAGAAACGAGTATTGGCATAGTCAATTGGTCTAGCCTTTGGGAGCTTATAAGTGTTTACCTATAGCTAATGACTTCTGGAGGCATATGCGGAGCGTACACCGAAGAAGCCATCAAGCTGGTGTAAACCTATTGCTTATGGTTAACAGCGCCGCAACAACATATCAAGCTTGGTAACAGCGGGAGTGGCTATGGAGGAGGCAGGGGCGTAACACAGGCCCCTGCAGCCCCCGCGGTGCGGGGGGGCCCTCACCCTCCAGGGGGCCCCGTCAGCACCGCACTTCTGCTGGGGAGCTCTAGATTGAGTCCGGAGGGGGCCCCTTCACGTACCCTGCAGGGGGGCCCCCTCAAGGTTTGTTACGCCACTGGGAGGAGGAGCTGTGATTAACTACAACACTGTAGTGTAGTTCCTATATTCCCAATAGGCTCTGTGCATTGGAATAATATACCCTATAGATATGACATATGACTGAGGTCAGTGTGTCTCTATCGAGTATACTAAACTTAATTGTGAGTGCCAGCTAGCTCAGAGGTTACTAGAAACTTTCTCGAATACACAAGAAGGGATTAGTTTCTGACAACCGCATAAACATGACAACTTTGTTTCCCAAGAATAAAACGTATCTTCAGAGTCGTGGAAATAATGGATAACTATTTTACTCAGTCAATCGTGCATGCTTCGTTTCTACAGAGTTGCAGAGAAAATAGAGAGATGGGCGTTTCAATAAAAGGGGTTTATAGAACAGTCTTCTTTCTCATGCAAGAGAGGTGAACTGCTACAATTGTTAGACAGAATGCAAAGTATAATGCGTACAGCGTAAACAGTAGTATAAAATAATACTGTAATAGCATTGTCTGGTGCTATGACATATAAAAATACATACATAAATAACACAGGCTAAAATACTCAACTGGTGCTTCTAAAGTAGGCCTACCCCGATGTACCTAACCTAGGTCTAGTACGAGGGAAGAAGTAAGTGTGGTCTTTAGCATAGGTTTAGTTTTTGCCAAGAATTGCCAAAGGTTTCTCTAGGTTCTAATTGGCTTCATACCTTAGAATGAGGGAGGTTGGTATCTCTTTCACAGACTTGATTTCCCAACACCCTGCAAGGGGAGTCAGAAACACTGGAGCTGGATTCTCGGCAGAAGAGGACAGCTTCTGATCAGTGCGTCAGCTGGAGAGTTGGCTTCCTTCGGGACTTGCTGTGGTGAGCTGCGTTGTGTAAGTAGATAGTCGAACTGCAGCAAACCACACAGTGCTTTCTGCCATAGCAAGAGAAGGTATATTTATACCTTGAAGTTGTTTAGGAATGCCAGTATTGACGTAAAGTCGGGCATATGAACGTCATGAATGAACCCCTAAGGAATAGATGTTGATGCATAATAAATGAGTTCTTGGAGAAATCAATATCCAAGCAAGGGGAAGTCCCTAACAGCTTAAGAGTCTGGTTTTCCAAGAAATCGTTGTGACGTAGATGAACGGCTGGAAGAAGCCATGCCTGTATTTGGGTAGCATGGACTATGCCTAAACAAGGACTGGATATCTATGCCTATATAAGGGCAATGTAATGTACCTATATAAGGGCATGAATCGGGAAATGCATACAGAATCTAAATCGACATACAACACCCACTCCACTTCCTTATGTATGACATTACTAAGTTCTAAACATGTTAAACATATCCAAATCTTATCTACACATGAAGTGCTAAAAGCATGTTTCAAATACATTGTAAATGATGTATCCAAACTAAAGCATTGGTGCTGTTCACATTAAAGCAAGTATTCATTCTAAGCACATGTTGACATTTTTAAATGCTCACTGAATGAATCACGAAAATATACATTTATGAAATGGCTCGTTAAATACAAAAGAAAAGTGTTGAAACCGTTTCATGTCAGATTACATAAAACTGTTTGTATGTGGACAAGGTCATATATTGTCTCTGGAAGTTTTTCAAAGAATTCTTGTTCTCTATGAATAGTTCTACTGTAAGCGGATTACTTGTACCAAAAAAGAAAAAGAAAAATGTGGAGAAAAAAAATAATCATAGGAAAAAGAGCTCCAAAGTTAGTACCTTGTTTTGAAAATTCAAAGTCTCTCAGAACACTGTGTGCCAAAATCAAAAGTCAGTGTTTGGGCTTGGAGAAAACATGAAATCTTCTATGTCTGTTGACAAAAAGTTGTCTGCCATTGTAGGCGAAAGTTGGATTACCTCGTTTAGAAGATTAACTGCACATAGATGTGAAGCATCGCCGTCAGCATTGGTCGCATTAGCAATGTTCGTAATGGATGGTACCTGCGTGCCTGTTTCCTCTCGTACCTCAGCAGTTGCAATTTGCGTCTGTGCGATCTCAATGAATGCCGTCATCAGAATTGGTAGCCACTGGGGACAACACAGTGCATGGGCATTTACTGGTTCAAGCAAAGTATCAACATCCGTTGGCATGGCTGATGGGAGTGTGAGACATGAGTCTAACATGCATTCTTCTCCGCATAGCAGGCCGCGTAGAACAGGTAAGATGCAATCTTGCCAAATTGGTCTGAATGACAGAAACCATGTGGTATTTAACTCTCGTAGACGAGCTAGTCCCAAAATTTGGACAATGTGCTCATGACACTTCATCGCCAGTAGAGTTGCTTCCATGCAGAGCTGGTTGTTGCTCATGAATTGGCTTGCCATATCACAGTAGTAGGAGCAAAAATAGAATCCCTGCAGCGAGTCCCAAAATGAGAGGCAGTCCGCCAAACACAGAGTGCACGAAGTTTGGAAATATTCATAGGACTGCTTGAAAAGGTGCTAACAGTCCAGAAAATGCGGTCTTAAATACATGTACAATACCTCTCGTATCAGACATGTTTAAGATACGACTTAACATTTCTGAGAAATGTATAGGGCAGTTTGTAGTTAAGAGGGCATGTATCTCGGCAGAAGTCCTTGCGACTTGCAGATCATAGGTCTCTTTGGCCGAGGTCAGTGGCACCGCTTTTTGCAAAATAATGGCTTTCATTCTGCTTAAAGTATCAATTCGTATAGAAGAGATGTTCAGTGAAGGCCATAAAGGCGACTCCCTGTCTATCTTAGTTTTAGGAAACAATACTTGCATACAGCAAGTGACCCTGGCTGACACAGTTACTAGATATGGTATGCCTGGCAACATGCCACAACAGCCGTGATCATTCAACATTAGGTAACTCCTATTCCAGAGCTGTCTAAAAATTGGATCAATCACTGCAGCTGGTGAACCTTGCAGGTGGCACGATAAATTGTTAGAAAAACCATCACAGGCCCGTGTAAGTTTATACCCTGACAAAGGAGAGAACTGCTTAGTGCATTTTCACAGTTTTTCCCGCTAAGAAACACTTCACGACCCCCACTCCAACATCTATATGTGTATGGTAATTCCCAGGATGCCTTGATGTATTCTTTACCCAACTTTTCATATGTGCCTGCTGATATATGTTTTAGGCAATACTGAAAATGGAAAATTGTAACAGGCAGAGAGATTGTTCCATGTATTATCCATTCAATAGACGTTTTTTCTTCTATTGTAAATGGCAATCTTTCTAGTTTTTCAATGCCAGCATCATATAGTCTGCTCCCCTTTGTGCCAATTTGATCTGTTTATCAGTGAGATTAAGTTCTGAAAATAGAGACGTAGTATTGATTAAACACCAAGGCACATAGTCTGAACGAAGGTTTGGCAACGTTCAGCCTAATCGCATGAAAGAACGTAGTTGCGACTGACCATGTTGCAACATGACCAAGTCCTGTTCCATGATGTCTATGGCAGAAGAGACTATGCTGTCCAATGAATATATCCTGGACGTTAACTCATTGTCAACCACAGAGAGAGTTTTATCCAAATGAATACGATCAATTTCTCGTATCCTTTCTGCAGTCTCTGCTTGCGTAATCTTCCATGCCTCATTATAAGCAGCATAGATACCGGCATATATAAAACGTTTATAACGCGGTGTTCTTAGTCCTAGCAAGAATTCCCTAAGATAAGCGCCATCTTTAAGTAAAGATAAGTGTTGTTCTACATCCTTAAGTGTAAATCTTTGTAGCCAATCAAGGCAGAGCTTCCCTACACTGTATGTTGTTACTATTCCTGGATGCTGTCTTTGAACATATCTTGGGTCTGGCCTAGTGAATGTGAAACCCTGTGTTTTGTTCACTAATCTATCTTGACTGTTGTTTGTGTCTGTGGGCCAGATTAACCATTTATTCCAATCTGGATCTGTTCTGTTGTGATGCAAAATAATAGTATGTACGTCGACCTCCCCCTCTGAAGTGTTACTGCTATCAGGTGTAGGTATAGACGGATTGTTCAGGTCTTTTATCTTGGCTAACCCAAGACAAGACTTCTGTTGGAAAGTGTCATTCAAAAACATAATTTGCTCAGGGATGATACTGGCTCTAAACATAGCTTCTATACCCTGGACCTGCCAATCTTTTGTGCCCCAGACAGTTTTCGCCTCAATGTTGTCTTTCCAAATGTCGAAACCTAGTTTAGACATTTGAGCATAAAAGGCAGCAGAATAAATCTGTTTGGTATTTGTCAACATACTTTTCAGTCCTGTTTTGTTAACATTTCTAAAGTAAAATTATTCTGGATTAGATACATTGAACCCTGAAAAGTCCGGAAATTTTCTTGCAAATGTTTTTGAGCTACCCTTTGGTGGCGTAGGACAATGTTCCCATTGGTTATACATTAATACATTTCTAGGATTTGCAGATTTGTGCAAGAAATGATGACCATAATGATTATAACAATACATTTGTTCATAGTCTGATGAACCTTCGAAATATTCATGATTTGTAAATACTGCAGACATTTCTAAGTTTGACATCATATTATTAACAGTCTCGAAGTCCCAATCATCAGAAAAGGTACTTGATGAAACAAAGTCACTTAATGAAATCTTGAATAAGTGTGGAATCTTCAACAGCTCCGACGGGCCAAAAATGTCATAGTCAGTTCTGTCCCAAGTTATACCCCCAGGTATAGGAACGGCTGCGATGTTCACTGATGACACGTCTCTTTGTTCACGATGAGATGATTTGTGTGGCTTGAGGAGTAAGTTGATGTTCTTACTTGCTGTGTCCATTTTGACATGTCTTCCATTTATTAGCATTCCCAAAGTAATTACCAGAGTCAACCAAAGTAGGAGAAAAAGCACACCCAACTCAATCCAAAGTTCAATCCATGGTGAAACCAGAAAAGTCTTTTCCAGGTGATGAAAAAGGTCTGTAGATTGTTCTTTTTACTGGCATCCTTTCAGGCTCGCTGGGATCCTCTGAAAACGTATCAAAGGTAATGAAATAGCCAGAGGCAGTTCTGTCAATTGTTGGGATTGTATCAGGATTCGTTGAAATCGCTGGAACCTCAGGATCGCTTGTTCCATTTGTGTAGTCAGATGCTACTTCATTGTATACAGGCGTTTCTTGATGAACTGTTATTTGGGTTTCAAGAGGTACAAGTTCCATAGCTTTGTTGCTTAGTCCTTCATTTCGCACTGCAGATTCTTCAAAGGTGAATAGTCTCTCACTTTGAACCTCTTGGATAGTAGCTAGAGCAGGGCGTCTGCTCCACTGGCGGACTCCACTTGGCCTACTGCTTATTATCGGCCTCATGATGTGGTTTGACCAGGTCGATAGACACGTACCTGTTCCCCGTTTTACCAGCAAAGGGCGGCAGTAAAACTGTTCTTGATCTGTGGATTGCTAGGACAGGTACCGGTTGTCTGTAAGAAGTCCCAAATTCCATCTTGTCCGCAATCTTTTCTCTGACTAGATCCCCAAGCTTAGGAATCCAGACAGGCCTTGCTGGGATGGTCGGTTTTTCCTCAGTGGTGGTGGTTTTCAGGATCACGTTACTTTGTTAAGTTCTTATTTCTTTTAAGTCCTGTAAAACAGCCAAACGATCTTTGATATCAAACGTTTTCTGGTCCACCACTGATGTCTGACAATCAGGGTCCGCAATCAGCATCCTAGTCCCAAAAAGGACCTCGTATGGAGTGATACGCCATAGAGAACTTCTTGGCAAGTTATTAAGACTACGTTGGACACATATAAGATGTTTGACCCACCTGTCACCCGAACCTAATACCTTAGCTGTAATAGTTTGCTTTATGTCCTGTTTTTTTCTTTCCACAACAGGATTTCCCACAGGATGGAATGGACTAGAATACCGTAATGCAACGCCCAAATTGGCCATGGCCTCCTTGTAAGCTCGAGAGCTAAACACAGGACCCTGGTCAGAATATAGCGTGCCGATTGCGTATGTGCCGATAAAGACTCGCAATCTTTTACAACAGTTCGAGCATCAGCCGAGCGCTGAGGCCACATCCAAATGAACCTTGAACACGAATCCACTGTGACCATGATATATTTATAGTTACCATCCCTTTGTAAGGGATTGCAGTGATCCAGGTAAACGCAAGCTAATGGTTTATCTGAAATTAACAGGGGTGTCTGCGCAGGACGTTTCACAGTAGAGACTTTCATCTTCTGGCATATTTCACATTCCAAAACATAGTTTCTGTTTTGTTTCCTCCTGCATGGCCACCAGTATCTCTGCTTTAACAATGACACTGTGGCTGAAACACCTGCATGAGTAGAGGCGAGCCCTTCATGTGCTGCTAGGATTAGTCCTAATCTATGTTCCATGTTTGGAATTACCCTGTCCCCCACTCCAGGGATTCGAGCAAACGGAACATTGTTCGCATCAGTTATGTATGAGTATTTGAGTGGAAACCCTTTCGGTAATGTTTTACCACTGTCTTTGCTTGAAGCATTGACAGCCAGCATTATTTCACTGTCTATTTTTGTTTTTGAACGAGTGATTGCAGCTACGGAAGCCGTTTGCACAGCTGCCTTTGCAGCTTCATCAGCCAATGAATTCTCTGCAACGTGAACGCCATCACATTGATGACTCAGCGTATGTATCACATGAGTGTTTTGTAGTCCTTGTCGTAACTGAACTACTTGTTCCCAAAACAGTTTATGCTTGATTGTGCCTCCTCTTGCATCTTTGTAACTGTTTTGAATCCAGTTTTGCAAGTATTCATTGTAAGATTGAACACAATAATACGAATCGCTCACTATGAGTGTGGAGAATTTGCGGTCCGTATTCTGCCATCTTGAATGCTTGTAGTTTAGCTCACTGAGCTGTACAATCTCCTAAGGATTGAGTTTTAGTGACCATTGGTCGGAATTTGCCATTGCGCCAATGACCTTTAACGATCGCGCACGCCGCACTATAGGCTTGTTTACCCCTCGTAACGGGTTGAGCTGATCCGTCAGTATAAATTATACATTCATACTGCCCTAGAGGCAGAATTTCAGTAGGCAGAGGACATTCTTGTTCGTATTGTAGAAATGCTTGTGTTTTCAAATAAGGATCAAAAACGTATTCGACATCAGTTGCAGCAAGAGAATTAACCCATTGTATCCATCTTGGATGTAAAGCTTTAGCATTTGGAATGCTCGCTTTCATTACTGCCTCTAAGGCAGGTACAGGTGTTACGACCATAATGCTCTTACCCTGTATGTTATGTTATGTTATGTTATGTTATTAATGGGTCTTGTATAGCGCAACGGCTACTCCAAAGGAGTGTCCCGGCGCTTTATGCTCCAGACCCAGAAAGGAGACTAAAAAAGAACATAACAGTTAGCAGAACAACAAAAGAGAAGGGGGAACAAAACTCTACCCAGCAAATAACCAAGTCTTAAGACCCTTCCTAAAAGCCAGCAAATTGGATGTGAGTCGTAAGGACAATGGTAAGGAATTCCATAGCTGAGGGGCCAGAAATCTGAAAGATCGCCCTCCCAGACGTGCCTTCTTAATACGTGGGACTACAGCGAGTGCTAAAGACTCTGATCGTAGGGAACGTGTCGGCTGATAAAAGTTCAGCCTCTTCTGTAAATATTTTGCACCCGTGGCGTGCAGTGCTTTGTGGGCTAATGTCAAGGCCTTGAACATTATCCTCTTCCGTATCGGAAGCCAATGGAGGGATTGTAGCAGGTTAGAGGCACTGGCTCGGCGATGTAGGCCGAAAATTGCTCGTGCGGCAGCATTCTGGGTCACCTGCATACGCTGTAAAAGGTATTCTGGAAGACCCAGATACAAAATGTTGGCATAATCCAATCTGGATCCAATAAGGGCCTGAACAGTTATTCTCCGATGCTCCACAGACAGCAAAGGGAAAAACTTTCGGAGCATCCTGAGGATCCCGAAACAGGTCCCAGTCAAGGTTGCCACCTGGGATTTAAGCGTGAGCCCGTTGTCGATTTTAATTCCCAAGTTCTTGGCCCATTTAGAAGACTGGGCTGGCGGGAACTTGTCAGCAGGCCACCAACCATGCCAATCCGGTTCCACAGGGCATCCGAAGAAAAGTATCTCGGATTTATCCGAGTTGCACTTGAGGCTGTTCAGATGGAACCAATTGAAAACAGCCCCAAGGCACTCACGGATACTTTCCCCATCGAATTCTTCGCTCTTGTAACAGGTGAAAAGAAGCTGGGTGTCGTCAGCGTATGAGACTATCCGGGCCCCATAGGACTCCACCAGATCCGCCAGAGGGGTCATGAGGATGTTAAATAGGGTAGGACTCAAGACTGAGCCCTGAGGAACTCCGACTCCCAATGGCGGCATTTCGGCAGGACCGGGTGGGGCCCAGACAGTTTGTCGGCGGTTGTACATGGGCTCTCTCTTTTGCTACAGCGGTTTGAACAGCTGTCAGAATTTTTTCTGTTGAAGTGAATTTCATTTCTGCTTGTGTATACAAGTGTGACTTGTAAGAGTTTGGTACTTTTTCACCTTGGTTAAAAGTTAAGTACGTGAATCCGCTTTGTCTCGGAATGATTCAGATCACTAAGTTGCGTATGTTTACGTGTGTTTGCAAATGTTTAGTTGCTAACATATCTGTTTGCAATGAATGCAAAATTTCAGTGTGTTTTTGTGTCCAATTTACTGTTTTAAAATCAAATTTGATTAGTTCGTAGAGAGGTTTAACCCTTTCTGCATAATTTAGAATTTATGTTCTTCAGAAATGTCGGAAACCTAGAATCGACTGTAGGTTTTGGAGGTTGGAGCAGCACACATTTCTCTAGAAAGTTTGCTGCCAGGCTTTTGCCTTCACTTGATAATTCATATCCTAGAAAAAAGACGCTGAGATGGGCAATTCTAGATTTCGTAAAATTTAATTTGTACCCTTCAGAGGCGAATCCCAGTATAATGGTGTTCACCCTGTTCAAGTGCCTATCCAAGTCATCGTCTGTCAGATAGATGTCATCTACATATGATAATGCTTCGTCATCATATGTTTGTAGTAACTCTGTTATCCTCGCTGAAAATAACCCAGGACTATTCTTGAATCCCTGAGGGAGACAACAGAAGTGACGCTGTGTCCCCATAATTGAGGAAGAGGTCAAATACCTACTCTCTGTTGTAATGTTTTGACAGAAGAAACCGTTAGAAATATCTAATGTTGTTTTATATTTTTTACGCACAATGTTATTCATTAATGCTGCACTGTGTGCATTTTGCACTACAAATGTTTTGCAACAAGAGTTTAGATGTCTGTAATCCAATACTAGACGATATGTATTGTCTGGTTTAGAGACCTGAAACAAAGGATTGTTTATTGATGAGGTGCATGTTTCAATCACCCCCTGGTATTCAAGCTCATCTAAGATCTCCCTGTCCTGATTTTTAGCTTCTTGATTAACTGGGTACTGCCTTTGTGCAGTTGGTTGATTTTTTATTGGATTTTGTGGGGAGGTGAGTCCTCATCCCATCCTACGTGATTTTTGTAAAATGCAGGAGCCTCGGCTACTGCCCATTTCCTGGCATAAGTATATTTTAAATGAATTGGAATATGATTAGAAAAGGCTGGCATAATGATGTCTTTTCCATGTGGGCACTCCCTGACAAATTCTGGTGGCCAGTCTTGTTCAGCTAGAAGAATGTCATAACCCTTAGAAAGTTGCTCCCAAAAGAGTGCTCTCACTTTTCTTGGTATGTCTCCCTCCACCCGGAGTGTTACTTCATATCACGTATGTGGAGAACTAACCCTGGTATCTGCAGTTTCAACTTGAATGAATTCATGCAAGTCTACTATCTCCAGATGATCCTTCAAGTTCTTGCGAGCTATGGTGACTTCTGCTGCGCTGTCCAACATTGTCTGAGCCCATTCCCCGTTCTTGAGTTGTGTCCTCAAGATCCTCGGCATGTCTGATTGTTAGACCTGCTACCTTCTGTTTGGTGAATTGATGTTTCTTGTTTTACTGAACGTATTGATCGTCTTTGGACTTCACGCGTTCTTCCTTGTGTTCTGACCGTCCTCTTCTTTCTGATTTCTGTGACGAAGTCTGAAAGGTACGAGAGGAACGTGTATCAGTATCTTGATATCTATCAGGTTTTCTCAAATTATCCCTTTTCCTGAGGTTGTACCTCCTTTCAGATGGCTCCTTTTGAGGAGACCTACCTCTGGAATGAGAACGCTTCTCTTTAGAAGTTTGTTTAGTGTTTTCCCACTTCTTTTTAGAAGGAGTAGGAGTGTTTTTAGTAAATACCTTTTCAGGACTTTCAGACATTTGTGGTTTCACTGGTTTCCCACCCAAACTGTCTCTGCCTAATTCTTCATAGGAGTTTTCAATTATTCTGGCTAGTTCCTGTGGTTGCTCAGTTACATCAAATTCCCTTAAATTTCTGGCGGATCGCCACTAATGCTGCTTCACCTTTAATATTAGCTAATATTATTCTAGAGACCTGTTTGAAATCTTTCAGCAGTTTCATACCCAGATTTAAAGCAGGCTCTGCCCCGTATTCGTTTTGAATCTGTTTTAGGACGTCTGGTATTACCGCCATAGACGGAACACCATGCGTTTTAGTTTAGATTGCAGCAAAGACTGTACCACAAGTGGTGCAGTGCTCCAGATGTGGTGTGATCCCCATTGGTAAACAGATTGTTAAAATTCTGTGTTTCTCATGAGGGTTAGTATTGGGAAATACTGCTTAAATTTGAGTAATATTTTGAGCTATCCAGAATGGAATTTGTTCCCGCTTTGTAGGTAATTTACCAATGACTGAGTGTAAAGTCTGTGTTGTGTTATTTTTAGTTTGTTCCCCTGGTGAGGGGAATGTTGAGGAATCATTATTGCAGGTTGGACTGTGAGAGTCCGCATGACATATTGAACCAATTATCTATACATTTTGATTAACTCTTTTAGTTGAGTTCGTAATTCTACATCTGTCATTGCATTAATGTCAGGATGTGGTGTATAGCTGGCTAATACCGGCCATGTTGCTCCTGGTCTACCTAGTGGACCGAGCCTGGTAATGTGATTTAAATGTTTTAGGGCACCTTTAAACCAGAGCTCACGCTCCTGGTAAATGAGTGGAATTTCTATATCCTCAAAAGGAATATATTCCTCTGGTGGTTCATTATCTTTGTAGAAGTGAAACACGTGTTATTGGATTTGCTTCTGGGAAGACTATCCATGAATAGAATACCTCTGTCTGGTGATATTCGTGTGCCTCTATCACAAAAACTATCCTACCACCTCTCAATGTTAGGCCATTTTTTATAAGTTTTATAGTGATGGCTTTCCATAAATTTATAGGAATGCATATAGCATCCTCATCGGTTTCTTGGAAACCTGTATAGTTTAAAGCTCTGTCGGCGTTGTCGTCTGTAGCTCCACTGACCCCGGGATTTCTTTCATCGGCCATTTTGTTCACTGAAAGTTTGCAGAGCAAGTTTCAAGGAAACAAAGCTAAGGTGCACAATATTTTGGAACACTGTATCCTTCAACGTTGAACAAACCAAAAAGCTAATACATAGGATTTTTCGTCCTACTCAAATATGGCGGATATTATCCCTTTACCCACTCCAGACGTCTATTGGAGTATTTACGGAAAAAGGGGTCTCTGAGAAAAAGCATGGCTAAGTTACTTTAGTATTACATGTTAAATTAGTGCCTTACCAAACGTTGGGCGCCATGTAGTGTAGTTCCTATATTCCCAATAGGCTCTGCGCATTGGAATAATATACCCTATAGATATGACATAGGACTGAGGTCAGTATGTCTCTATCAAATATACTAAACTTAATTGTGAGTGCCAGCTAGCTCAGAGGTCATTAGAAACTTTCTCGAATACACAAGAAGGGATTAGTTTCTGACAACCGCATAAACATGACAACTTTGTTTACAACACCAACCTCAGCAATAGTAAAAGCTAGTACCGCCAGAAAGGTACCAGGGAATGTTTTCAGATCCGTCCTCGTGCTCAAGTATACAAAGTAAAAACGAGGGTTTGTTAATTACAATAGCTGCAAACGTGTGTTCGGCATACATTAAGGCTGTCCAATGTGAACTGTAGGAAGGCTATCTGGAACACGTCCTGAAGTAAATAAAGCTCTCTGTTGAAGTCTTCATTACCTTTAATTCAATTTCACCAAAAAGTAAACTGTCCCAGAACACCATTACAGCCGCTAATTCTTTGTTCCGATTCAGAACTTATCAGATAAGCGGAACGGGCCCGTCCACGCAAGCTGCATACACAACAGAGGGTTGCAGAAGGAGCAGGATAAGAATGTCTGCCTTGCCTCCCCAAAAACATATTCAATTTTTGCTAGGGCCCGCAGTGCTCAGACCGGTTGAATACCAAGATGTAGTTGCCTTCATTCCTGGCCAGGGGACGCGACCGGTTACTTACGTCTGTTGCGAGGCGTATCAAAAATTCATGCTGTGCTCACCAGCGTGGGTGGAGTCTATGGCAAAGCTGGGATGAATTCCCAACAAGTACGACACATGTAGTGAGCTTTGGGCTGTCCCTGCCTCAACACTGCCCGGGACAGCTGGCAAGCATCAGGGAATTGAGACTAGTAAGGGCAGCTTGTGTAAGACGTAGGAGGCAAAGACACTTCAGTAATACCAGTCTTGCACACCCACCCGCCTGAAGTCAACATTTCAGTGCCAACAATCAGAGCAAATACTTTTCTGCCAATAGACTCCGAATGTGAAAGCAGAATGCGTACAGGTGAAACAGTTTAAATGAACTTGGTGGCTTAACACGGTTGGTATCGGGACAAAATCAGTTGTCAAACAGTAACGTACACAACCTCTATTTTAAAATTCGTCGAATTTTAAAAAGATCTATTAGAATGGTCACAATACTACGTCTGGTTTCTAAAGATAGGGCTTGAACTCATCATTGTTCTCACGCTCCTGGTAAATGAGTGGAATTTCTATATCCTCAAAAGGAATATATTCCTCTGGTGGTTCATTATCTTTGTAGAAGTGAAACACGTGTTATTGGATTTGCTTCTGGGAAGACTATCCATGAATAGAATACCTCTGTCTGGTGATATTCGTGTGCCTCTATCACAAAAACTATCCTACCACCTCTCAATGTTAGGCCATTTTTTATAAGTTTTATAGTGATGGCTTTCCATAAATTTATAGGAATGCATATAGCATCCTCATCGGTTTCTTGGAAACCTGTATAGTTTAAAGCTCTGTCGGCGTTGTCGTCTGTAGCTCCACTGACCCCGGGATTTCTTTCATCGGCCATTTTGTTCACTGAAAGTTTGCAGAGCAAGTTTCAAGGAAACAAAGCTAAGGTGCACAATATTTTGGAACACTGTATCCTTCAACGTTGAACAAACCAAAAAGCTAATACATAGGATTTTTCGTCCTACTCAAATATGGCGGATATTATCCCTTTACCCACTCCAGACGTCTATTGGAGTATTTACGGAAAAAGGGGTCTCTGAGAAAAAGCATGGCTAAGTTACTTTAGTATTACATGTTAAATTAGTGCCTTACCAAACGTTGGGCGCCATGTAGTGTAGTTCCTATATTCCCAATAGGCTCTGCGCATTGGAATAATATACCCTATAGATATGACATAGGACTGAGGTCAGTATGTCTCTATCAAATATACTAAACTTAATTGTGAGTGCCAGCTAGCTCAGAGGTCATTAGAAACTTTCTCGAATACACAAGAAGGGATTAGTTTCTGACAACCGCATAAACATGACAACTTTGTTTACAACACCAACCTCAGCAATAGTAAAAGCTAGTACCGCCAGAAAGGTACCAGGGAATGTTTTCAGATCCGTCCTCGTGCTCAAGTATACAAAGTAAAAACGAGGGTTTGTTAATTACAATAGCTGCAAACGTGTGTTCGGCATACATTAAGGCTGTCCAATGTGAACTGTAGGAAGGCTATCTGGAACACGTCCTGAAGTAAATAAAGCTCTCTGTTGAAGTCTTCATTACCTTTAATTCAATTTCACCAAAAAGTAAACTGTCCCAGAACACCATTACAGCCGCTAATTCTTTGTTCCGATTCAGAACTTATCAGATAAGCGGAACGGGCCCGTCCACGCAAGCTGCATACACAACAGAGGGTTGCAGAAGGAGCAGGATAAGAATGTCTGCCTTGCCTCCCCAAAAACATATTCAATTTTTGCTAGGGCCCGCAGTGCTCAGACCGGTTGAATACCAAGATGTAGTTGCCTTCATTCCTGGCCAGGGGACGCGACCGGTTACTTACGTCTGTTGCGAGGCGTATCAAAAATTCATGCTGTGCTCACCAGCGTGGGTGGAGTCTATGGCAAAGCTGGGATGAATTCCCAACAAGTACGACACATGTAGTGAGCTTTGGGCTGTCCCTGCCTCAACACTGCCCGGGACAGCTGGCAAGCATCAGGGAATTGAGACTAGTAAGGGCAGCTTGTGTAAGACGTAGGAGGCAAAGACACTTCAGTAATACCAGTCTTGCACACCCACCCGCCTGAAGTCAACATTTCAGTGCCAACAATCAGAGCAAATACTTTTCTGCCAATAGACTCCGAATGTGAAAGCAGAATGCGTACAGGTGAAACAGTTTAAATGAACTTGGTGGCTTAACACGGTTGGTATCGGGACAAAATCAGTTGTCAAACAGTAACGTACACAACCTCTATTTTAAAATTCGTCGAATTTTAAAAAGATCTATTAGAATGGTCACAATACTACGTCTGGTTTCTAAAGATAGGGCTTGAACTCATCATTGTTCTACGAAGTGCAGCATGAGAAACAAAAAGACGGCAAGACAGAGAAACTATTCGCTTCTGAATTACAAACCACAAGCTGAATGATTACAAAACCAGTCTCTAGTAACACAACACTACCTCCATGTTTTAGTTTTATTACAACCACAGCCTGCAAGAGGAGGGGTAAAGACTGCACGCGAACCAAGCACGCCCATACTGATTAAAAACAGATGGTTCCGGAGTTGAGGAGCCGAGCCGGGGACCAAGATGGCCGCTTAGGGTCTCGGCTCCGCCGACCTCCTTCTCCTGCCCGAAGATCCTGTCACCTATCCTGGGCTCCTACCCCGCTCCCGCAAAAAGGAGCTGAAGCGACGCCTGTGCATCCAACCCTGAGTGGCCCTCGAGCTCCGATGGCGGAGAAACGCCGATGGAAAGATTGCGGCCTGCTCCGGCCGAAAAGCCGGGGCCTCGAGTGGCGGCGCGGCCGGCGGAACACGCAGCAACATTGGCTGCAGCGGGCCGTCAGGAGCCGGTCGGTCCGGAGGAAAGTCAGGTCCGGCCTGAGATTTTCGGCGGATCCTGCGGCCATACAACAGTACTGGAGGTGCAGGGGAGGGGCACGGGCAGCAGAGGTTGCTCCTGGAGGGCCCTGCAACCTGGGAATCCTGCTAGAATCGGCTGCCCCGGTGTTGGCCTGGAGGGGGCTGCCGGCTGACAGTGGGGACTCTGCTGAGGTGCTGGTTGATACACGCCCGGGGCATATTTGAACTGCTTGGTGTGTGCAAGAGCACGGGAGCGACTCTGCGGAGCCCTGAGGAGCGGGCCTGGAGCATTTCGAGGGCCGGCCCGGGAGATCCGGGGAGTGGCGTGGACCCGGAGTGTGGAACCAGATGCATTGGCTGGCAGAGGCACACAGGTGACGGAGGCAGCATTTGGAATTCGTGGAGGGGTGCCCTAACCTTGCTCAGTTGTGGAGGACCCTGCGATTCTCCCTGTCTGGAACATAGCCGGGAGTGGTCGCTGGGGTTCCCCTCGGAGTGCGGACTGTGGGAAAGACCCTCGGATCACTGCGGCGGTGGACATAGGAGGAAGCGAAGCACCCTTAGTCCTCTAGTCACGGGGCGGTGAGGAGTCGCCATTGGAGCATCGGCAAAGTCATAGAAGCCGGCCGATACACGGCTAGACAGCCCTGAAGACCCAGCAAAGGGGGGGGTGCCCATCGCCTCGGAGTTGGCTGAGTGTCGGGTCTGGGGGGTACATTCTGGAGCTGCATAGGGCCTTTGGGGGACCCAATACCTCCCCGGGAGCCGGACAGTGCGCGGGGCGCGGCTCGGACTGAGTGACTGTGGGTGCCCCAGAAGAGGAGTGCTAGACGCAAGTACGGAGGACTTCCCTACCGGCGGGGAGAGCAGACGTCACAGTTCAGGAGGCGAGATGGCGACCAAAACAGATCTGGAAAAGACACTGCCCCGGTCCTCCAAAGGGGCTAGAAATGTCCAATCCAATAAACTGGACTGCTACACTATGCCCAAGGGGTCCTCAGTGGAAGCGAAAAGGGCCGTTGCTGGAGGTGAAGAGACGGCGCTCACCGAGGATGAGCCAACACTGAAGGATCTCATGACGGCTATCACTGGAGTCCAATCATCCCTCGGCCAAAAGATGGAGGCCCTAGATACAAAACTTGACACTGTTACCATTGAGATGGGGCTAATAAGAGCGAACCTCGCCAAAGCAAACGAAAAGGTCAAGACTCTGGAACCCAAAACAGCTAGCCTAATAGACAACGTAAACCTGTTGCAACAGGAGGTGCGAGATCATAAAGCCTCACGGATCCAGGTGGATCGTAAGTTGGATGACTATGAAGGACAGGCAAGACGAAACAACGTTCGAATACTGGGGGTGCCAGAAAAGACAGAAGGCCAAACACCGGACCTGTTCGTGGAGGACCTCATCCATAACCACTTAAAACTTAAAGGGCTTAGCAACCTCTTCACGGTTGAGCGTGCTCACAGAGTTCCGGGGGGGTAGACCTAAACCTGGGGCGCCCCCCCGTCCGATGATCGTGAGGGTTCTAAACTATCGAGACCGGGATGCGATCCTCCAGCCGGCCCGAGCTGGGGCTCCGCTGAGGTTTGAAAATGCGACTCTCTCTTTCTTCCCGGATTTTACCCAGATGGTTCAAAAACAACGCCAGAGTTTCTTGTTGGCACAGAAGAAACTGAGAGATAGAGGGATCAAATATGCCATGATGTTTCCGGCCCGCCTCCGTGTGGAACTCAACGGGAAAGCCTGGTTTTTTGACAATCCCGAGGTGGCGACAGACTGGCTGGAAAGTATCCACATGCCAGGCCCTGAGAGCCTGGACCGGGGAGAGGCGGATGAAGAATGACTTTGGTGAATATAGTGGTTGCAGGGACCTTAACTGTATTCTAGTGTTGCGGGTGTGAGGGTGGGAAGACAATGGATCCCCTGACCTACAGAGTTCAGCAGATATCTTAGTGGATTAATATGTACAGGGGCTACGATGGGGTACGCTCCATGCATTTGGAATGCCCTTCCAACTGACCTTCGTTGCAACCCTTCCTACCCTTGCTTCAAAAAAGAACTCAAACTACATCTCCTCAATAAATATTGGGGACCATAATCCATATCTGCTATCTTCCACTGGCCACTTCTGTCCGACCTCAGATACATCTGCCTCCCTTCTTTTCAGCCTTACTTCGCCCTTCCTCCTCGTCACTTCCACCTCCCTGTTTACCACCTTCACTCCTCCCTGCACCCCCCCTTCCCTTGTCCTCCGTCTGCCCTCATTTCTGCCCATCCTGCTCTCGTCCTTACAAACCCAATTCTGACCACCAACCTCCCTATCCTCCTCTGCAATTTTCAATGTAGGCCTGGTTATTTTTGATTATCACATCTCCCACTTTTCGGTGTTCTTATTTCCCATATTTATCATTTTGAAATATGTCTGGCGGAGACTTATATGTTGTTTATACTCATTTATGCTATGTATGACCCATGTCTTACTGACCTTCTTGTCTCAAAAATGTAAAGCGCTCTGATACCCCTGGGTCCAGCCAGCGCTATATAAAACCTCTAAATAAATAAATAAATACATAGATGGGGTGGCAGGGGTGAGGAGCTTGTACCTGGGCCCTCCTCTATTTTCTACTTTTAGTTAGTTGTAGATTAGTTTGGGGGTGACAGGCACACTGCTAGTTGGGGATGAGCGTAAGCTACATGCAGGGGCGCAGGGTGGGGGGTTGAGTGTATTGGGATGGTTTGTGTTTTTGTTTCCAGTTTACGCACAATCAATTGCGACTAATTCTGGTTTTATTCTAGCATCAGGTGACCTCGACAAGCTTTATCATTTTAATGGCAATTGGTAGACAGGGTCTGGGATTACGGCGCTTAGTTGGAATGTGAATGGCCTAGGCCAGAGTTCTTCAAACTGTGGGGCGCGCCCCCCTGGGGGGGGGGGGCGACACCATCCAAGGGGGGGGCGCGCACTCCACTTTAATTTTACCTTGGTACCCTGTCGCAAGTCAAGGGAGGAGGGAGGGGAAATCGACGGGGCACGAAGTGCCCCTGCTTTTATTATGTTTGCCGTCCCAGGAGGGGGTTAATTCATTCAGCTGCAGTGAGGAGGCAGGAAGTCTCCTCTGCTAAATCCGAAGGTACGAACAGACAGGCCTGTTCCTTGGCATTCCATATTATAGTAGAGGAGACATCCTGCCTCTTACTGCAGCTGAAGCATTTCAGCTCTGTGAATTAACCCCCTCCTGGGAAGGTTAGCACTTCCCAGAAGGGAGACGAAGTTTCATTTATTGTTTGCAGGTAAACAATTCAGGGTACTGCTTCTGTTGCAAGTGCTAAATCTTGTGTTTAATGGTGACATGTATGCATGAATGAAACAATGAAAAGATTGTTTTTCATTTATAATTGCACTCCCTGTAGGAATTGTTTTAAAATAACAGTAGCAGATGCAAACTATGAAGGAAAGGAGTGAATAAGGAGTCTATACTTTTAAAGCTGGTTAAAAATCGAGAATAGTTCATTAAAATGGTGCGTAGTTTTATCACTATGCAAAAAGTATTGTTAAAGCTTATACAGAATGCACTTGGAATGTCAAGCAAGCACTGTGGTATATTTTTTATATTTTATGTTTGTTTTAATGAGACTATTTTATATAGTTGCTAAACTACAAAAAACACTGTAAAACAATTGTATGTGACTTCTCACAAGTGATATTTTTCGGCGTTGCTGTGTTGCCACTGCAGTAAGCAAGCTAAAATCTCTTATTACTTGTTAAGTTTTTGACTAAACACTGAGTAGGTGGGAAAAAAAAACTACACAGGCAGGCACGCAAAATGCCAGCCAGCAAGCCATGTGTTCTTTTAAACAGACTGCAAATTGTTTGTCTATAAATAAAGAAGCATGTTCCCTTTTATTATCAGCCATAGGTTATTCAGGCAGCCCTAGAACACAAGTAAAAGTTATTTTAACTTATATTTGCCGTTCAAAGTATGCATGGACAAGTACTAACAAAACATGATTGCTTATTTTTGTACGCCTTTGACATCAAAATAATGAGCTGGCAACCTTAATCACAAGACTGGGAGTTTGTTGCAGGATCACCACGTTATTTATTTCCTACACCCTGATCTCTGGTTACTGCCATATTAGCAATAGTTTAACACATTTGAAACCCTACGCTGCCCTTAATAACATTCTGAGTTACTTCAAGTGTCTGGGAATGCACCTTGCATTCAGACACCTCGCTTCCCATTCTCGCCCTTCACTTTCACGCTCACCCTGCACTCACACTGATCCCCATGCATTCACACCATTCACCCACTTACCCATCACTCATTGATCACTCTGCACTCACAATGCACTTGCACTGTTCACCCTGTACCTCAGCCTTGCCTTTCAGCTCGTCCTATTTATGTGAGATTGGGTTCTCAGCACTTGTGGTATTAAAGACTAGGGGGCAGGTTTACAAGCGCCCTGCGCCACCAGTGCGTTTCTTTTCGTGATGTTCTGGTGGCGCAGGGGGCTCCTCCATATTTGCAAGGACGGGATGAGCCACCCTGCGTGACTTTTCCTTTTAAATACGGCCCCTTCACACACAGCACTTTGTGTTGAAGGGTTGTTCCATGGGTATTGCTGTGGGTGTTCCCACGCAACACCCATGGAACAAGACACATCTCCAGATTTACGAGGAATCGTAAATTTGGAAATGCGTCTGAATGCTACGCCACCCTAGAGGTGGCTTAGCGAGCCGCAATGAGGAGAAATGTTTTAATTTTTCCTAGTTTTTCCCTCTTTCAATGCGTGCTGCATTCTACAGCATGCATTGAAAGAGTGAAATGCCTGTAGTGATTGTTTATGTGCAGGAAGGTGCCCATTTCTGCTCAAAAACAATCTCCCCACGACGCAGGCATGCTTGCACCATGGTGCAAGGATGCCCACGCCAGCGCATGGCTGCAGTTTGTGCGCCAGCGCGGGGGAAGCACAGAGATGTGTCATATTCTTGTAAATATGTCACATTCCTGTGCTCTGAAAGTGCCACAGTTGGCGCAGCCAAAGGGCTTGCGGTGCCACGCTGTGGCACTTCCTTGTAAATCTGCCCCTGGATGTGGAGCACAACCTGAGGATGGCAGTAGCAAAAATCCACCCACAGATTGACAGTCTGTGGCGAAAAACCGGCACAACCGTCACATTTATGTTGGTGGTGTTATCAATCAATGTCATGTGTAAAACAAACCATCCTAGTAAAACTAATTTGCGCACACTTTATCTAGGAAAATGGTGGTTTGAGCTATGTAATAATCTGTCACTTCAGCACACCCACTCACAAACCTGCACTTAACTGAACACTCTTATTATGTTGAACATTATATGCTGGATATGGCCCAGGATATGCGTGCGACGGTCAATTATGTAGTGTACCAGATTCCAAAAATTCCTGTCAGGTGTTGGGGGGGCCCAACAGCTAAAAAAATTGAGCTGGGGGGGCTCAACCTACAAAAGTTTGAAGACCTCTGGCCTAGGCGATAAGATTAAAAGGGGGATGGTCAGCCAGATGATTAGGAGGCACTCCCCGAATGTTGTGTTGTTGCAGGAAAAACACTTGATCGGCAACCGTTGCATGGCCCTACACAGGGGAGGTTATAAGTTGGTGGCGTATGCTGGATTCACGACTGGGTCTCGGGGGGGGGGGGTGGGTATCCTGGTGAGTAACTCCTTTCCGCTGATGGTTCAGGCCACATGGGCTGACAAGAGAGGCAGATACATTGGCATTTCAGGATTGTGGGAAGGTAAAACGGTGACGTTTTTGTCAGTATATGTCCCGCCGGGGCTGCAATCCGATACATTTCGGGACCTGTGTACATTTTTTTTATCCTTACCTGTGGGGCTGTTGATAGTGGGGGGGGGGACTTTAACGCTGTGATGGATGGCGAAATGGACAGATACCCGGCTCAAAAGCTGACGCCGTCTCAGGGGTGGTTGTCAGACTTTGTAGAAACCACCAGTCTCGTTGATGGGTGGAGACTTAGAAACCCTGGTGGAGTGCACTATACACACGCCTCTGCTGCACATCACTCCTTCTCCAGAATAGATTACGTTTTGGTGCCGGCACTACAGGCGGCATGGATCAGAGAGGTACGACACAAGGGTAGAGGGATCTATGATCACTCCCCGATCTGGTTCAGTCTGACGGTGGGACAGAGAGACGTGGGCAGGATCGCTCCGATCAGCGCTTAGCATTTAAAAGACCCTGACACAAAGAAAGAAGTGGTACAAATTACAAACTGATACTTCCAGGACAACGTAGGTTCGGTGGAGTCTGGGCGGTCCTTGTGGGAGGCGTAAAAGACGGTTGTAAGAGGGGAGGTATTGTCCTTGGTCTCCAGAAAGAAGAGGAAAGCTCGAGCTGAAGTGGATAGTGTGGAGGCTGAACTGTCAGCACTAGAGGGGGGTCTCGAATGAGGCCACTCCGGGGGGATTGCATCGACTGAAACTCCTCCGTGATGAATATAGGAGTCTAGTTGGGGACAGGGCCAAAGTTCAGATTGCCGATACGCAAAGTAGGATTTATGAGCATGGCGATAAGGCAGGAAAGTTGATAGCGTGGTTGGAGAAGGGGGAGTGGGCATCGTGGTTGGTCCCGGAATTGCAGACGGTGGAATCAGGACTGGTGACAGACCCACAGCAGATTGCAGACAAGTTTTCTGCGTACTATAAACTGGTATATCAGTCGACGGGGACCTATACAGAGGCCGAAAATGCAGCTATGATACACGATATCCCAATGCCCAGCATTTCGGAGGAGGACATGAAGTATCTGGACTCCCCCCTCACGGATGACGAGGTGGCGCAGGCTATTAGGGGTGTCCACTCTGGGAAAGCCTCCGGCCCGAACGGAATCCCCATAGAGCTCTATAAACTTAACGCGAACAAGCTTGCATCATTTCTCCGTGCCATGTTCGTAGAAAGTAGAGAAACGGGCCAGCTCCCCTATGACCAGCGTATAGCAAACATCGTTGTTAACTATAAAGAACGCAAGCCTAAAACGGAGTGCTCTTTTTATCTGCCGATTTCCCTACTTAATGCTGAACCTAAAGTGCTGGCTAAATTATTGGCGACTAGGCTGGTTAAGGTCATATCGACCCTGGTCCACCCGGACCAGTCTGGCTTTATGCCACGCCGAAATACAGCCCTCAATCTCGGAAGACTGCATGGGATTCTGGGTGGCGCACCGCGCATACTTGAGCCTGCAGTCCTGTTGTCACTAGATGCAACCATGGCATTTGATAGGGTTGAATGGCCCTACTTGTTCGTGGTTTTAGTGAATTTGGGTATCGGCAAGGAGTTTATCGGCTGGGTCCGTCTCCTATATACTAGTCCCCTAGCCAGGGTCGTGGTAAACAACCACAAATCCGTAGACTTTCCTCTGGGAAAGGGTACAAGGCAGGGATGTCCCTTATCCCCACTACTATTTGCGTTGGCACTAGAGCCACTCGCTGCATGGGACCGGTCGATTCGAGGGCTGCGTTGGACGCCTGAGTGGGAGGACAAGATCTCACTTTATGCGAATGACATCCTGCTTTACCTTACCAACCCCCGGGCTTCCTTGATCATTTTTATGGACGTCCTGGCCATATTTGGAAGGTACTCTGGTTTCGCCATTAATTGGACAAAATCGGTACTTTTTGTCATTAGCGGTGACCCTCCGGTCGTCCCGAGTTCCTGCCCATTGCGGATTGAAACTGTGGGGTTTCGATATCTGGGCATATTTGTGACCAAAGATCCGAAACTAAGGTACAAAAAAAACCTGGAGCCCCCGCTGGCCAAGTTCCGAAGAGATGTGATAAGATGGAAATCATTGCCGCTCTCCTTGTTGGGCAGTGCAGTGTTATTGAAAATGATGGCTCACCCCCGCTTTTTGTATGCACTCCAAAATACAATGGATCCAGTGCCCCCCTCGTATTTCAAGGATATTGAGTCCCTCCAGACACAGCTTCTCCGGGAGGGCAGACCCCGTATTGCTTTCTCCAAGCTTACTCTTCCCTGGTACGACGGAGGGATCGGTTTACCGGACCTCCGTAAGTGTTACTGGGCTTCTTAGTTGGCTGTGATAAACCACGCCATTTATGGGTCCCCTTTGGACCCTGGATATGCGATGGACCGTGGGCAGATGCCTGGGGATGACCGCACCAGGGCACTCTACGCTGGGAACAGGCGCTTTCCCCTCGTTGGATCAGCGGCACATGCGATTCACGTATGGCATGCCGCTAATCGATGTCTGCAATGGGAGGGGAGACTTACTATGGCGACCCCACTGTGGAGCTCGGAGAGGCTGGGCAGCCTGTGGAAGACGAAGGGCTTTGATAGATGGGACCTCATTGGGATCTCACAAATAAAGGACATGTGGGGGAAGGATGGGGTATTAGCGCTTGCCGCCCTACAGGAACGACATCAGATGCAGGAATGTGAGCGTTTTCGATATCTACAGGTTAGGCACGCCCTGCTGGCAAATATTCCCAGTGACACTGAACTCCCAGAGGCCTCCCCACAGGAGGACCGAGTACTGGGTGGTATACTACCGACCAATATCATATCATTGATCTATAAAAAACTGATCAACCACATGAGTGACCCCCTGGTAAATGTTAGGGAGAAGTGGGCGCGGATGGTCTAGTTCTGGATGACGAAGACTGGAGAGAGGCGGTTTCCTCCCCGAAAGTAGTAGCCATCCAAATGTGACTTAGGCTGGTGCAGTTGAAGATTTTACACAGGACATACATTACGGGTCCACGTTTGGTACATATGGGTTTGGCGGACAGCGGGGAATGTAGGAGGGGGTGCGGGGAGACAGGAACATTCATGCACGTTTTGTGGCACTGTGTGGCAATACAGGAATACTGGGTCAAGATTCACGAGAAAATCCGAGAAGTGGTAGGGGTGGAACTGGCGGTAGAGACACAACGTTGTATTTTGAATGTCTGGAAGCCAACTGATTTGACTTCACATGGGAAGCAATGGGTGACCCTGGCATGCATGATAGCCAAGCGTAATATAGCTCAGTTGTGGGGGGCTAGTCAGGTGCCACAAATTGGGAAATGGATGGAAGACCTCGACTGGTGCATGTTCAGGCAAAGATCGGTATACGTTGCTAGGGGACGGCCCCAGAAATGGGGGAATATCTGGGGAGCGTGGAATGGCTACAGGGGGGACATATGTACTCCACCGAGTGTTGGTGAGGAAACGATAGCGCTGGAGTCCCAGTGACCACTACTGTCATTTTAAATGTATCCTGATGTATGGAAATGTGTAATTACTTACTGTGGAAGAGAGATATGTCACCTGATGCTTTTTGTTTGTTTACAATAATAAAAATATTTTTAAAAACTCAAAAAACAGATGGTTCCTGCGCGCCGCTGCTGGCTCCCGAGAGCAAAACAAACGCTCTGGAAGTAAACCTTTGAAAAGAAGCTGGGACATCCGCATGCCTTTGGCCAATTGCGTACTGAAACTAGACACAAAGGCCAATAGTGTGTGAGCACAACATGCACGTGCTTTGAAGAAAGCTGAAGTGATTCCAAGAGGTCGATTTCCTATGCAGCGCATGCACACTGCCATAGGCTCGACCTAAAAACTGCTTCCCCACCTTCAAGGTTGGCCTCGCCATCCTTGACTAGTGTAATAGCCTCTCAGTATCCCTTTTGGACCCTAGTTTTCTTGCTGTAGCTGCTCACCCCAGGCTTTATGTTCTCTCCCCAGGCTTTCTGGTCACGCTTCCTACTGCACACATGCACCAAAAGTGTTAGATTCAAAGTACCTGATTTGTAACGCACTACATCTCATCCGACAAAATACCAACTTACTCATGCTTGGTTATTACTTTGCCTGTCCTGCCACACTACATCATATACTAATTTGTATAATGAAAACAGTCAGCCAATCAACAATGGACAAATATAAAAGTTTGCAATATTGTATAAAGTCTCTTATCCTTTCTGAGGGTTCTCTAGGAGTGCGCACCTGGTCTTTTGGCTGTGGGGGACAGGCCTCCTTCTACCTGGCCATCCTGGCATCCTAATCCTGGACCACCAGGGCCCGTAGGGGACTGTCTCTCTAATGTCAACAGTGTGCATCCGTAGGGTCCTCTCTGTTCCGTTCAGGGATCTGGGAGGGCCATGAAGATGAATGGGGTTGACTAGAGTTTCCCAGTTGTTTGAGACCTGGCTGCAGGCATGCTGGATGGTTTAATAGTTATATTCTGTATATCTGGGGGTTTACACTTGTGCACTTTATCCTGAAGGAGCCAGGTTCCAGGTATTAGACTTACTCTGGAACCCCTGGCCGATGGTTCTTTGTTGTCTGCTTGTAAGTGTGGAGGGGAGAGAAAATCGTTAGCCAATTATACAGTACCGTTACAATAGTCCATGTTGCCAAAGGAACACAGACTCCAGATTCAAAGTTTAATAAGTTTATTACAAAGCCAAGAAAAGTTGGACATACAAACACCTCAAGACGAAGGTGTAAAAAGTATATGGGCACTTATCCAAAGCCACTTCTATGAATGAAATTTAGGTGGTGCAACATGCACAGGCTAGCCAATTCCAGAATCTGAACCCAGAAAATCAATGCCCGACATCAATTGCCCATTTCATTTGCGTTTTTTAAGTGAAAAGCATTGTCTGTCCCTACACGACCACTAACGTGACATCCCTACTTAGCATGTCCCAGGCAAGTTTCGGCAATAGGTGTCAGCATGTGAAGGCTTCCTAAGAAGTACACCCAATGTGAATGGGTCAAGTAGCATAAAGCTACGGAGCTCATACTAAGATGCTCTCTGAAGTCACGGCAGAAGTTCCCAGACTCTGTCCCTAACCCCATCACAAAAGTCATAGGCCACAACCCTCCACACATCACAAAATCTTGCAATCCAGCTAGACACCTCCTCTTAGGTAACTTTCCATGCAGCAGCGGTGTCCCTAGGCTCTTTCTCATTGACCTTGATTCTCAGGTCTTCTCTGGTGAGAAAGTACACCGTCCCGCATTATCGGCATTTCTTGTTCAAATGTATCTCCTCCTTCCTAAGCATAGCTCCTAAAACAAAAGAGTTAATCTAACTAAAAAGGATGAATTTCTCCACCTGCAACAGAAATGTGGGAAAGACAAAGTCCACATGGACATGAATTATAATAGCAAACTTTAAAGTGAGAGCGAACAGGGAGAAATACACGTTAGGCCGACCGAATCCGGCCAACAAAGGGAAATTACATAAGCTTTAGAAAGCATACGCATGTATAAATCATTAAACTTAACATGTTACATAAACACATTAATATCGAAAACATTCATTAGTTAGAAATGCACTTATACACGTTGAGATTTCATCTAAACACGAGTAATTACAACGTAAATTCTTGGTTTCCATGAAAGAATGCTAAACACTTAATTTCTCCTGTTATTACAGTACACAATCTAATGATCAAATGTTAACACGACAAAGGATTATATGTGGGTGTGAACTACTCATAATTATAATGCACTTCTACAAGTGAAAGAGCAAAATCGCGCTCTATCAGTCCCTTCTACTCTCTCCACCTCACCCTCCTTTCTCTCCCTCTTCCCCGTGCCACTGTCCAATTCGCCCTCTGCTTCCTCCCACCTGTCCCACTTCTCTCTTCACCTCATCCTCACCTCTCGCTGTCTCACCCTCCCCCACCTCACACTCCTCTTGCCCTACTGCGGCTTCCTTCCTTTCTCTGTCTCTCCCTCATTTAATTTTACCCTCCTTTCTTTCTCCACCTCGCCATCCTCTCAATTTGCATCCTCTTTCCACCTCACCCTTCTGTCTCCACCTCACGCTTCACTCTCTGCCTCACCATCCTCACTCTCTGCCTCAACTCTTCTGTCTTTCTGACATATCTTTCTTCCTATCCCCATCTCGCCTTCCTCCCTCTCTCTTACTCATCCTCCCTCTCTGCTTCACCCTCCTCCCCCTACCCGAACTCATTGACCTGTTGTCCTCACCGCTCTCTGCATGACCTTCTCACCTCACCCTCTCCTGTCTCTACCTCACCCTCTTCTCTCTTCACCTTACCCTCCACTCTTTCCTCCATAAGTCCCTCTCTTGGACTCTCCCTCATCTTTCTCTCACCTTTTCCTCCTTTCTTTCTCCATCTTGCCATCCTTCCTGTATTTCATCCTCCTCTCTCACCACCTTACTCTTCTATCGCCAACTCACCCAACTCTCTCTATCTGATCCTTCTCCCTCCATCTCTCCTTGCTCACTCTCTGCCACACCCCCTCTATCTTTCGGACCTGCGCTCCTTCTCACCACTTCGTTGCCCTCCCTGTCTTCCTCCCTCTTTCTGTCTCACCCTCCTCCCTCCTCCCTCTTCCCCGAACTCTCCTACTTTATTATAATCCCTTCTCTCTGTTTCACCTTCTCCTCTCTCCACCTCCCCACCTCTCTCCCCATCTCATTCTTGTCTCTCACCGCCTCTCCCTATTCTGCCAGACTCACCTTCACTGCTGCTACATATTGGGTAGCAAGTTTGTGTATGCTGAGGATAGTGCCTGCTGCTGTTCATTTACTTCAAGAAGGCATGGAAACAAATGAAACAAGAGCAAATATAGTTGAGAACCTGAGCAGAAATGACCAAACATCAAAAGTGGGTCTGTTTCTACCCATAGCGGCTCACTGTGCAAAGAGTACAGCTTCCAAGGTTGACAATTGGACTTCCCTTTTGGTGGATAGTTTCTCAACCAATATTTTGTTGTCAGGTCTGGAGCAGAATCTATTTTACTGGGAACAAAGAGGAAATGCATAGCTCAAAACTGAGCTGACTCTTCTAAATTGTGTCTTGCATGTTCCTGCCTCTTTCCCGTTTTCATCATCTTTCTGAGTAGTCTCTCCTATTCCCATCACCGTCCCTCACTCTATCACTCTCCTTGCCTATCACAACACTCACATCTCCCATTGGTTCTGCCACTCTCCTCCAGTCTATTCATCCGCCTTCTCTGGCCCCTCCCCCGTCATGCTTGTCTTTGATCACATTCCTTTCTCATTATCCCCCTCATCCTTCAGCAGCCTCATCCTCCACATTTACCCTTTCCTTCTCCTCTTTCTCTACTCACTTTTTGGCCCCTCTCATTACATGCCTAACCATCACCCTACTCCCATCTGCCACATTGCTCATCATTCTCCAGCTCCTTCCTACTCCATCATCCTACTTTGGGCATCAAAAAACAAAGTGATGGCTGGGATGCTGGAATTAATCCTTACCACTGGTAATCTCTCGGGCGACATCCCAATCAATAGTTTTTTGCCTACCATGCCAACTCAGGGCCCTATTATGATGTTGGGCAGAAAGCCTCCGGCTGCTGGTCGGAAGCTTTCCATCTCACAGGGTAGGTGTAAAGTCCAACCGCTGTATTAGGATGATGGTAGTCGGCGTAGAAACCTGCGGGGGAATCTAATGCGGTTCGACGATTGAGCCCGTCGGTCTGTCGGAAAGGCTGTAAAATCCCTTAAGGATGCCGTTTCTGCCATTGGGATTATAATGTTGGTGTCTGACAGACATTCCATGATAGCCTTTCCAAAATGGAATGGCTTTTGGAAAGCGACATTGGGTCCCCCCTGGCCCGTTGCATACTGCCCTGGGGGGCACTCATCATCCCTGCACTGTGGCACGGTGCCTGCCACACAGAGCAGAGATGTTTATAAACTTCCATTTTTCAACGTGAGGTTGTGCAGCAGGCATTTTCAGCCCACAGCACAAGCGCCCATTGAAAAATGGAAGTTTCCTGCTCCTCACTATGTGCGGTTGCATCTTAATTGGGATTGCGGAACTGCCGACCCATGTTTGGGCGGTTACTTTCCCACCCTGACATCATAATGAGTGCCTCAGTTTGGACCCAGTCAAATGCACTCTGCTCCAGTGGGAACAGTTCAGCCTGAACTGCCAAGTCAGGTCCTCCCTCAACTAGAAAACAAGAAACCCAGGTCTGGTTTTGCCCTGGTTATGGACTCTACAAGATGTACAAAGGAAAAAAGTATGGAGGGATCAATCACTCATTTATTTTCGTTCAAGGCACCATCAATTACCCTGACGTTTTTCAATATTTTGTGTTTATAAATAATAATGATTATTTTAGATGCACATATCATTCGGCGGCACTCTGGTACACAAATCAATTACACATGAATTAGACATCAAACATAATATATATAAGACATCAACAAATACATAAGAATCAAACACAAATCATTATCACAACAACAGTACATATACACAATATATACAACATATACAATACCCTCATTATCACATATACTAATGTACACTCCTCAATGTGAGTGATACATTCCGAGGTAGTCCTCTTCGCACAAGAGGTATCACACCTCTCTCTCTTTCATTCACTTATGTGCGCCTATAATCTAAAGCCAGATTAAAAAATAATTGGACTCCTCATATATCTGTCGACGTGGTCGCGTTTCAGCCCACAATTTCTTCCGGCTTCCTCAGGACAAGGGTACACAATATCTACAATAATAATCTAAGTTTTAAATTACATAACTATACATTATATTCTACCGATCTAGGTCTATCCCTTATTTGCCCATACAGTGCTCAGTAAAATAGTCTAACGACAAACATGTGGAAGTATCCATTCCCATAAATGGTATAGTGGGTGTGTTTTAGTGTGTATTTGTTTCAGAAAGTTCCTTTAATTGCACCCTTTCTCCGTGTATATTATGTGCATATCACTTAGTCTGTGCTTACCCCAAGACAGCAATCAAATACCTGGTCTAATGGAAAATACCTGGAGTCTTATCCTAGCTATCAGGGTCAAGGCGAATCCTTTTCATCGGGGGTACGCATTCCCCTCATAGCGCGTTTCCATGCTACGAATGGAAACCTGTGGTGGTAACAAGGCAGCCAATATAGGTCAAGATGGTATTCTACTCCTTTCTATCTATACTTCAAAACGTCCTTCTATCCAAGTACACTAAAGAACATACCACTGTGCCCACACTCAATGTAGTGCTGCACCAATGGTGCTCCGTGAGTTCTACATCTTATGCGGGATTTGTGTTGCAAGACTTGCATTTTTACTGTTTGAGTTGTTTGTCCAATATATGACTTCCCACAGGGGCAAGTAACTACATACACCACATTTCTGGTGTTACAATTCGAAAAAGTCTGCATCGAAAAAGTCTGCATCGTATGCTTCTTCTTGTTAATCAGGAAAAAGTTTGAGCCATTTGTGCATATGCACGCGACACAGTTATTACAACGGTAATGTCCAATCAATGTGGGTAAGCCTAGTAAACCTCTTGTATCTTTTTTCATCAAAGGTTCCCTTATTGCTCTTACTAAATGTTGTCTCAGATTTTTACCTTTTCTAAAGGCAAAGAGCAGTTTAGGCATATTCAGATGCTCAATCAGTCTCCAATTTCTCAAAATAATTTGTTTAATTTTATTGGCTTTGGGGTTAAACGTGAGGACACATGTCATTTGTACCACTTTCTCTTTTATTTTAGGAGTTAACAAACTTTCCCTTGGTGTATTCTATGCCCTTTTAAGGGCTGTTCTCACCAGTTTTTTCGGGATACCCTCTAGCACAGAGTTTATTTTGTAGGCTTTCCGCATTTTCAAAATAATCATCCTTATTGGAGACATTGCGGCGTATCCTTAAAAATTGCCCATACGGCAAATGTTCCTTGAGACTTCTAGGATGCCCAGACGTGAATTCTAAAACGGTATTCCTATCTGTGGGTTTAGTATATAAACTCACCTCCAACTTACCCTCATTGTCAAAAATCCATACGTCCAGGAAATTAATCCAGACGCTACTTACAGACTTAGGGCCAGATGTAGGTAAATCTGAAATACCGATTTCTTAATAGCGAATTTTACTGATTCGCTATTAAGAAATCAGTATTTCCTATGTAGGTAAAGATTCGGTAAAAAATACAGAATCCTTAATATTCATACCGAATTGATAATTGAGATTTGGTAATACGGAATACCTACCCATTCATTTCTATAGGCTTGGAGGCCTATAGGAATGAATGTGAAGACATTCACTATTAGCGATTCGGTATTACCGAATCGCTAATAGCGGGAGCACTTTCAAGGGTGCCAGGGTATCAAAAGGACACCCTATTGCATCCCTGAAATGTGCATGTGTGCACATGTGGCGCACATACATGCCCCAAGGGCATGAATGTGTGCCACATGGCACTTAACAAAAAACAAAAAAGTGATTTTTTTTTAAAGCAAATCGGTAATTACCACTAACTTGAAGTTGGTGGCAATTACCGATTTCTTAAGGCTCAAAAGCACGCTTTAATGTGCTTTCTACATTGCATTTAAGGAATCTCTATTACTGATTCCTTAAATGCAAGCGCAATAAGGAATCGGTATTCACCGATTCCTTATTTACCGATTCCTTACCTACTTTAGGAATAGCTAAATACCGGTCGGTAACGCTGAAATGTACCGAATTTCGGTGTTACCGACCGGTATTTAGACACCTACACCTGGCCCTTAGTGAAGTTAAAATCTGGAGTACGTGAGTTCAACCATAAGTGGAACCTTTCTAGCTCTTCTTTACTTCCATTCCACTTAAGGAATATATTGTCAAATAAGCGCACCCATTTATTTGTGTTGTTTCGAAATGGTGCCGCCTCACCAAAGATATATTGTCTTTCAAAGTGATCCATAACCAGGTTCGCTATTTCAGGGGCGAAGCAACAACCCATTGCCCCGCCCTTTATTTGCAAAAACAAATCATTCTTAAAAGAAAAAGTTATTTTTCAAACATATTTTTGCCAACTCTAGTATAAAATCTGTGGCCACCTGGTGTGATCTTACCCTTTGCTCCAGGACCATTTCCATTACCAATAACGCCTCATCCTGAGGAATGTTACTATATATAAACTCTCGATGTCGAAGGAGACCAACAATTGTCGGTCTCCATCGAACACCGACTGTTCAATTTTAAAAATAAGGGCCATGGTGTCTCTCACGTATGCCTGTGTGGCACTCACAAATGGTTTAAAAAATGTATCTATATACTTAGCCAGGGGTTCAAGTATCAACCCTTAGGCAGCAATGATGGGACTTCCTGCTGGATTTTGGGCATCTTTATGTACTTTGGGCAGTACATATATCGTGGGCACTTTTTGTGTTGTAAAATTTAAGTAGTCATATTCTTTTTTGCATAGATAGCCACAATCCCAAGCTTCAGTGGTTAAATACAACATTTTTGCTTTTAGGGATGGTGTCGGGCTGTCATGATTACTTGCTAGATTTTTAACGGCTGTACGTTCTTGTTTGGTAAAGTTAGACTTAAACGAAAGATGTTTCTCAGTTAGTTTGTCTATTTCCCGCAAGATTTGATTTTCAAACAGTATGATCTCATCTGGCATAGTCGCACTATCTGGACAGAAGGACGATTTTTTCTTGAGACCACTCACATTTAGCTCTTGTGTCTCACCTTGATTTGCAAAAAAGGCTTTCAACCTAATCTTACGTAAAAATTGTAGTACATCAGTTTTTGTATAGACTGGATCCTGGACCACCAATGGAACAAAACATAAGCCCTTTTGTAAAACTTTTATTTTCCATCGGGTAAGAGGATGCTTTTACAAGTTATATATAGGCATAAGTTCATCGTTGGATTGGCTGATAGTATCTATATTAGAAACTACCATCTGTACACTGTGACTGTGACTCATCAGCCAGGTATAGTTTGATTCCAGTGGCACAGTGAGCATGGAAGCGCATTTGCAGAGTGGTGGAGAAAGGGGGCGTGGCCCCACAAAATCTTGTAGCAATCTCACTATGTGGGACTTACCGAAGGTAAAAGGGGTGCTTGTTGTTCCCCAAGGACACTCCGCATCCAAGGGGACTTCCTTCCCCAACCAGCAGTGCCGCCAGGTGGTGCAGTTGCAGAGTGGTAGACAAAGGGGACGGGCCTCGGTGACTTGTCGTCTTCTTAATTAATTTTAAAATGTATTATTTGGGAAGGTGAGAGCTGCGTGGCCTCCCTTCCCTGGGCTGATTTTGGACCCAGGTAACTTATCCCCCAGGGCCTGGCCTTTTTTATTTTTTATTTTTTATTTTTTAAATTTGTTTTATTGACACAATAATCATTGCAGAGCATTACAATTAGCAGTGTACTATCATATTACATAATAACATTGCTCCTTATATATATGCGAGAAAATACTGTGTTTTTTGTTACATATAGCGAACCGTTCCTTATGAAGCTTAAACGAACCCGTCGCCCCCCTCTCTCCTTGGCACTCATAATACATACATAATGAAATAGTTGCAGGTAATGCTTTTCGGGTGTAGTCTCTTAACTGCTGAATAATTGGAATGTCTCCTTTTCATCCTCCTATCAGTTATAGCAAAATTTAATGGGGAACATAGTAATGAAATGTGCATCCTGGTTCGTGTAGGGTACATGAGCATAATATTCTCCATTTACATACTAATGTCATCAGGTTGTAGTCTCACGTTTACATATACTGGTGTTTCAAAGGTCTATCTAATCTCACTCAGTGTTGGTCGAGGAGTGTGTTTCGAACTCTCCCAAAATCGTGTGCCATTCTAGGGAGATGTGTGTCTTTCTCAGACCCCTGCGTTCCTCCCTTTGTGATTCTGCACTCTGCCTTCCCCCATCTCAATACCTCTCCCCGCCAGGTCTAAGTATCGGGTGGCCTGGCTGATTTCCATTTCACCGCTATTGCCCTTTTCGCCAGCAACATAGCCAAATCTGCGAATCTTGTGCTTACGCTCTTCTTCTTTTCTGTGTGGCCCAAACCCAGAACTCCATACAATAAGGATGTGTATGACCTACCCGGTGCCACAGTCGTTAGTACCTCTTGAACCTCCCCCCAGTATTGTCTGAGCTTGGGGCAGTCCCAAAACATATGCACTAGGCCTGCATCTTCTAGCCCGCATCTAGGGCAGGTATTCGCCACTTCCGGGAACATTGCGAGTATTCTGTGTGGGGTAAGGTAGGCTCTGTGAACTATCATTAACTAGATATACTTAAACTTAGGGTTCCGTGCCACTGTTTTGGTATATTTTAACACTCTTTCCCACTCTTTGTCTCTGAGGGCCCTGCCTGCGTCCTCCTCCCAGCGGGTTCGGAGGGGCTGTAAGGAGACTGCTCTGCCAAGCCGTATCCCATTCGTGAGCCATTTCGTCAGGTGACTACCCGTTCCCATGAGATATTGCATTGTGAGTAACGGGTTTGTGTCTGGTTCCGTTCCGGCTCTCGCCCAATGTGAGGTGATATAATGCGCTATCTGCGCATGTGTTAGAAACATGTCTCTTGGGGTGTGGTGCAAATTAGTGAAGTCCGTATATGTCAGTAATTTCCCATCAGAGAAAAAATCTCCGACCTGTAGCACTCCTGCCTCGTGCCATAGCTTCAGTCTACGTTCCGTGAGTGGTCCTGTTCCCAGGGGTATTCCCAGTAGTGGAATTGTGGGCGCATATGTGGATGTTTTGTCCGTATATTTTACAGCCCTCTTCCAGTGTTGAAGTGCTAGTCTTATTAATGGTGGGGTATTGTCCGGTATTTTGGCTCGCGGGAGAAGGAGACTGTGTATGGTTCCTCTAGCTCTGTCAGTGTCAGACATGTCAAGTTCATGTAGGTTACGGCCCGCTAACCAATAGGCCAGCCATTGTAATTGGCATGCATAGCTATATGCGATCAGGTCTGGGACTCCCATACCTCCCCTGTCTGTCGGCAGCTGTAATTTTGCCAGACTAATACGTTGCCTGCCTGTGCCCCACACTAGTTCCGTCAGAACCGTATTTAAAGCCTTAAAAAAAAGGGGGGGTATCAGTATTGGTAGGTTCGTGAAGAAATATATAAGCCTGTGCAGCACCACCATTTTCGAGATCGTAACTCTACCTGCCACCGAGAGCGGTAATGTGGTCCAAAAACGTACCTGTGTCCGCAGTGTGCTGAGGGCTCGTCCCAAGTTACCCTCTAAGAGGTCCTGTGGGTGTCTATAAATCTGAATACCCAGATATTTAAAGGTCTCAGGGGCAATCTGGAATCTGTGTGGTGGAAACTGTAAGTGATCGTTTACAAGGGGCTTGTGAAAATAGTACCCATAGAATTTATTTTCGTTGATTGTGAGGCCCGAAAGTTTCCGGAAATCACTGAATAACTCTGGCAGTGGCGTTAAGGTGCCCGACACATCTTTAAGAAATAATAATATATCATTCGCATAGGCAGAGATGACATGCTGGGTGTTGCGATTGGTTATTCCTCTATGTATCGCCACTGTCCGTGCTTTCATTAGTAAGGGTTCTAAGGCGATGATAAAGAGCAGGGGTGACAGTGGGCATCCCTGTCTGGTGCCTTTCGCTATGGCGAACTGCTCTGAAACACACGCGTTGGTTCTTACTCTCGCTGTACGGTCGTGATAGAGCAACTTCACCCATGCTATATATTCCTCAGGAATGCCGAATTTGGACAACACTGCAAACATGTAGTCCCACCTCAGGGAGTCGAAGGCTTGCCTGAGGTCTAAGGAGATACACCTTTCGTTCACTCCCTCTCTCCCTTGCGGTATCATCAGCTGACTCAACCTCCGTAAATTCAGTGTGGTGCTCCTCCCCGGAACAAATCCGTTTTGATCCGGATGGATGATATCCGCAATACAGTGCGATAGTCTCGTTGCCAGTAATTTACTGAGGATTTTATAATCCGTGTTCAGCAAGGATAAGGGCCTGTAATTCTCAAGTTGTAAGGCATCTCTGCCCGGCTTCAGTAGGGATACTATTATCGCCTGTAATGTCGAGTCTGGTAATACACTACCTGCCAGAGCCTCCCTATATAGTATCTGCAATCTTGGGGCCAATGTATCTATGAACGTCATATAGAATTCTGCCGGTAGACCATCTGATCCGGGGGCTTTGTTTCGCAGAAGTGCCTTAATGGCCTGTCTGATTTCCTGTAGTGATATTGGTTTTGAGAGCTCAGTCCTTTGAGTCGGTGTTAATTGTGGAGTTGCAGGTCTGAAAAAAAGTCGTCCAAATCCTGGGTATTAAGTGGGGAGTGTGGGCCATATAATTCAGTGTAGTAGCACCTAAATGTGTTATTTATATCTATTTGGGGACCACGATCCTCCCACTTCGATCTTTCACTTCCGTGATGGGGCTACTCTCCGGAACATTACGCGTTAAACGCGCCAGCAGGGGGCCTGCTCTATCTGCCTGAGTGTGTTGCCTATATGTGTATTCCTTATAGTCCATCAACCGCAGTTCCTCTAGCATTTCCGCATGCTGGATGTGTGCCTCCTGTAGCTGTGTAAGGTGACCATCTGTTCCCACTGCTTCGTTTTCAAGCAGTGCCAGCCCGCCCTCTACCTTCTTGAGGTTATCCAACAGTGTTCGCTTGACACCCACTTTAGTGCCCATCGCTATTCCGCGTATCGTCACCTTGAATGCATCCCATTCGATTTGTCTAGTACTGGCTGTGTTTTCGTTGTCTATAAAGTATTGGGTGGTGGCATCTAGCAGGGTGGAGCGGAAGACTGAGTCCTCCAAGAGGCCTGGCGATAAACGCCACGTTGGTATTGGGGGTAGGGATCCTCCCCCATCGCAATGTGACTTCTACAGGGTTGTGGTCCGACAATGTCTTGCCCATATGCGACACTGACGCTATGGACCCAAGCAGTGTTCGAGAACAGAATATACGGTCAATCCTAGTGTGTAATTTGTGCGGTGGGGAGTAAAATGTGTACTCTCTATTAGTTGTGTTCAGTGCCCGCCAAGCGTCTATAAGGTCCCACCCAGTTGCCCAGGCCGCCAGTGCTTCAGCTTGTCTTCGACTGTCCGTGGCGTACAGTGGGGGGTGTGATCTATCCAATGTGACGTCTAACACCGCATTACAATCTCCCCCAGTCACCCAATGTGACGTCTAACACCGCATTACAATCTCCCCCAGTCACCCAATCCTGGGCCACCCACCCTGACAGCATTCTACTGATATCACGGAAGAACCCAGATTGCTCTGAGTTAGGCGCATAAACACAACCCAACACTATGCTTATACCATCTAATATCCCTCGTATGAATACAAATCTTCCATCTTTGTCTATCTTTTGTTCTAGGGCTTAGAAAGGGGTGTTATTCCTTATCCAAATGGCTGCACCTCTGGAAAATGCCGAGTATTCCATAGCGAATAATTGGCCTTTCCACTTCCGCCTTAATTTAGCCCCCTCGTCCCTATTTAAGTGAGTTTCTTGTAAATATGCTATAGATATTTTACGCCTATTCAGTTGTGCCAAAGTTCTATGCCGTTTGTGTATTGAGCCCAATCCTCTTACATTCCAGGTGCAGATTGTATAGTGATTAGGAGTCGACATGGTACAGAGCTTCCCCAGTCCTGAACATCACCCAAAGTCCTATTTCAATTGACATTGTACACAATAGTGCGAGTGCTTCAACTGTAATGAACTTCCCAACTATAAGGTCCTTCTTACTAAACTGTGAAGGACCAAACCATATCACCCAACCGGGGTATAAACCAATCGTCATGGTGCCTTTGCCTGGGGGGGGTGCGCCCAGTCGGTAACCAACTGCAAGTCTCTACTTAAAGTCTCTCCTCTCAAATACCCCAACATTTATAAGCTACTTGGCATCTTTCTCCCTCCCCCGACTATGCGGTCGTACCAGTGTTACGTTACCAATCCGCATTCACTGTGACGCTCTTCAGAACTCCTCCGCCTTCTGCGCCGTGATTCGTGGGAATAATTGCACACTAGTGTCCGTATCCGATGCAGCCGTGCGAGAGCTGACCTGACTGTTAAGTGTCTCCGTCCATGTCTGCATCATGGGCTGCTAGTGCATCGGTTGTGAGAGCTGCTACTTGCAAAGAGGTTCCCGCCCGACTGATTTTGATCTCAATTTTGCGGGTGCGCGCCCTCTGACTCCTCCTACAGTGTCTGGTCCGAGCACTTCCCCAAGGGCTCCTGCGAGTGTTCGCTTTGCGCTCTCTTACTACCTCTTCGGGATCTGGGGGATGTGAGCGATACTTCTATCCATTCTGAGGCTTCCTCCGGGCTATCAAAGAAGAAGGGCTTATGGTTATGGATGACCCTAAGTCACGCCGGGAAGAATAGCGAATATTTCATGTTACGTTCACGGAGTGTCTTCTTCACCTCCCAAAAGGATGCTCGGGCTTTCTGTACTGCCTGCGTGAAGTCCGGATATATGGAGATTGTTGTATTCTCATACTTAATTGGGGATTTTTCCCTGGCGGTTTTCAATATCGCATCTCGGTCCCTGAAATGGAGCAGCCTGGCTATTAGCGGGCGCGGTGGGGCTCCTGGCTTCGGCGGTCTAGGTGGCACTCTGTGGGCTCTCTCCACGCTGTACAGCGGGGTCAGTTCCTCTGTGTCCATTATCGACCTCAACCAATCCTCCACAAATCTAGTCGGATTGGTCCCTTCGCTGCGCTCCGGCACACCCAAAATACGTATATTATTGCGACGGGAACGCCCTTCTGCGTCGTCCACCCTCTCTCTTAGATTCTTGACGTGTTTTTCCAGCTCCTCAAGTCTCGTGGAGTGCTCAGTCTGTTGAGGTATTATATCATCCAATGCGAGTTTATGTTCAGCCACTTTTTCGGATAGTTTTTTGTGGTCGTCTTTCAGCAGGGAGAGACCTGTGGACATCGAGTCCATTCTTACTTCGAGTGCTTCCCTGGAGGCCCTGATTTCCGTGAGGATAAGGTCCAGTTTGGCGTCTTGTGCCCCTAGGCCCGTCGGCGGGACGATGTCTTAAGTGGACGACGCCAGGGGATCTTCTGACCCAGAGGAGGGTACCAACGTGCGTGGCGCTGGGTCATGCCGGCGGGTTCCATTCCTCACCATTGCGTTACTGGCCTGTGGCTGCCCTCTCAGGTTCTCCGCGTTACCTGGAGGTTTCAATTTCTCGGCAGGAGCTTTCAGGAGTTGCACCCCCAGTCAGATTCTGGGACGGGGTAGTCCCACCGCTCACCGCAGTCCGCGTAGTGTGTCCCTCACCCGTCCACCCCGGTCCACACAGCGAGCCCCAGCATTTCTCGTATCCGCAGGTGTATTTGCACTTAAAGAGGTGTCCGTACTACTTACAGTAAGCGCATAGTAGCGCGGCACCTCTCATCCGGGGGCCGTCGTCTTGTAAGGTGGAGGGGGGGTAGAGCAGCGCGTCGTGGGGGCCGGGAGGTTATTCGTGCAACATCAGGTCAGCTAGCGCTGTCACACCGGGGGGGGGGGAGCCCGTCCTGCATCCGACATCCCAGCCCACTCCGCAGCCACTTCGCCTCTTGTATACCTCTATCGCCGAAGCACTTGTGGCAATGGCCGCCGTCTGCTGGTGCGGCAGGCCTCACAGTCGTAGCTCTCCGCCGCCCCCGTGCAGTCAGTGTGGTCTCCGTTCCCCCGTATGCTCCTCTCGTCCCGGATCCGGGCCTCTATGGTCGATTACAGAGGGGGGGCGGTAGTCACCGGGAGGGGCAAGCCGCGACTCGGCTCCGTTTCAGCTCCGTCCCCGAAGCCCGAACACCAGGCACCTGCAGTCCCGGGCTGGTCGATCGTAGTGCTGTGCGTTTGATTGTCGCTAGGTGGCCAGCTCAAGGACACCCGGGGGGGGTGGGAGGGGGGGAGCGCCAACGTTCCGCCGGGCCGCAAGTCAGGTGTCCACCGGCTGCAGCCAGAAGTGGACGTGGGCGGGCACACACCTCCCCGGACTCAGCTCACTTCCGGTCCGTCTCACTGTTCACTGTGGGCCGGGGACGTCTCGTCGCTGTTGGGCCGCACCTTCACTCCGCGGTGAGTTCGATCGCCAGCAGTTCTTGGCATCTAAAGTCTTTCCTTTTGCGGTCGGAGATCAACCCCGATCATATCATATGCAGGGAGATGGGGAGTTCCGCCAATAAAGCAGGAAAATTTACCAAAACTTGGGTTTATTCACGGAGCTAGGACGGCTCACGTCCTACATGCTTGGCTGTTGGCCACGCCCCCCAGGGCCTGGCCTTAATGTTTTTTATTTAAAGAAAAAGGGGAGGATCACATTTTCTATAGGAAAATCGTTTTTTGCTTTGCCAATACCTTTGCCGCCATGTGATGAATCTTCACAAAACGTTAAAAAAAGTCTCCTTTGTAGTTCAGCTGCGGTGTTGAAAGCGGGAGCTGAGAAAAAAGTGGGGGCCCCAAAACTCGTTTCCCCCATGTTATGTCTATGGGTTTTTTTCATTTTTTAAACACAACTACAGCCCAAACTGAAGAACGGAATTACACCAAATTTTGCAGATGTTTGTCCAAAAAACGTGCTTTTTGTGATTTGGTGTAAATCCCTTCAGTAGTTTCAGAGATATTTAAGCGTAAAAAATATAGCTATCTGGGAGCCCAAAATCATTGAAACCCTACTGAAATTTGATTGGCCGCCTACACTTCAACCAGAAAGTGTTGGCAGCCATCTTGGGACTTGGTTGTACCGAGTCCCACACAAAAAAGAAAAAAAAAGAAAAGAAAAAGGTTGTAGGGTAGAAACCCCTAGGCTTCATGAAGGGGGATACCACTGGGATCCCACAGAACCCAAAAAAGCTTTTTTTAAGCATATTCGGGCGAAAATTAAAAAACGAAGAGAAGCTCCCTCTTTTCGCAATAGGTCTTGCATTTGGGAGTGTTTAAACTATTGGGATTGTAAATGACAATGTCTTTTATTTATGTTTTGATAATTAACATATAATTAAAAGGCACTGTCATGTACAATGCCAATAGCTTAAACAAACTCTTGTAAACGCAAGACCTATTCAAAGAAGTGGCCACCATTGTTCCGGGCTGCTTAGAAAGTGAAAGTGCTCATGACGCGCTGAATGTTGCAGGAAAGCATGTCGTGTCTGCAGTAGGAGAAACCATTTAAAGAAATAGTGCTTACAGACTAAAAAGTCACTGTGTAACAACCGAAGAACAAGCATTTACAATGCAATGGTCTCGGCAGCATTAAAGGTAGAGCTATTGGCATTGCTCATGATTTTTTTTTTTTTTAAATCATAAATAAATGGCATTGTCATTTACATTGCCAATAGCTTCATCGCTTGCACATGCGAGACCTATTGCATTAGCACCCACACACAGAGTAAGTAGCAGAGTGAGAAGTTGATAGTGAGTAGGAGAGAGTTGCGCATCAGAGCTGTGTGAATAATAACAGCTGTGAGCCCGTGCCTGAGGTGCATCATCAGAGCTGTGTGAATAATAACAGCTGTGAGCCCGTACCTGAGGTGCATCATCAGAGCTGTGTGAATAATAACAGCTGTGAGCCCGTGCCTGAGGTGCATCATCAGAGCTGTGTGAATAATAACTGCGTCAGCCCTGTGCCTGAGGTGCATCATCAGAGCTGTGTGAATAATAACTGCTGTAACCCCCTGCCTGAGGTGCATCATCAGAGCTGTGTGAATAATAACTGCGTCAGCCCCGTGCCTGAGGTGCATCATCAGAGCTGTGTGAATAATAAGAGCTGTGAGCCCCTGCCTGAGGTGCATAATCAGAGCTGTGTGAATAATAACAGCTGTGAGCCCCTGCCTGAGGTGCATTAGAGCTGTGTGAATAATAACTGCGTCAGCCCTTGCCTGAGGTGCATCATCAGAGCTGTGTGAATAATAACTGCGTCAGCCCCGTGCCTGAGGTGCATCATCAGAGCTGTGTGAATAATAATAACAGCTGTGAGCCCCTGCCTGAGGTGCATCATCAGAGCTGTGTGAATAACTGCGTCAGCCCCGTGCCTGAGGTGATGACCTCGAAGACTAATCGGTTTTTAAGTATTTTACTCACCAACAATTTCACGCAAATAGGGCTTTTTCCGATCACCTATTGTTTTTACCCCACCCCACCTAACGTCATCCACACGTTTTTCGTGCTAAATTGTGAGCCCGTGCCTGTGGTCAAGGCACGCACACAAGGCCAGATGAGAAACACTCGTACCACTTTTATTAAAACCATACAAAGTTTTCCCAAATACTTCACCAAGCACGTCAGTATTCTCAAGTCACTCGCAGGGGTGATTAATGTCGCTGCCCGCCATGAAAAAAAAAGAGCTGGGGGAAGATAATGAGTCTGCTGGGATCCCTCTGTCCTCCCCGTGAACCCCTGCGCCTGTGAGCTCCGTGCCTGCCCGATATTCCGACACGCGCCTTGGGATTGGGTCGCGCGCGTGAGTGGTCTACGTTACAAGCTCACGCGCGCGACCCAATCCCAAGGCGCGCGTCGGAATCCGCCTCCGCCATAGACAATGCTGCGCGCTTGGCCAGCTCTTGTCTCCACTCCTGGTCGGGTCGTGTCGGCTGAGCCGACGACTATGGTTCTCTGGCGAGAAGAGCTTCGCGCGCTTCTAGCCGAGACCCAAAAAGGCCAGTAGCTGAAGAGAGCGGACTAAAAAGACCATTCTCTTTTTACTGCATCACGCATTTGTATATGCATATATTTTTGTATTGGTAACATAAGGTTTCCCACAACTCTCTACAGGAAAGGCCTCCAAAAATGCTATATTATTTCAGCTTTCCTCACAAAGTCACAGTGCTGAACACTTTTATACCCTCCAGATTGGACTACTTCAACATCAAGTTTTTGGTTTCCCGAAAACAGGGATACACTGTGTTGTATAGTCCAAAACAGGGTGGCCAGACTCCTACTACATCATGCTCTACCTACCCTCAAGAGAACAAACACTATAGTAGTTGCAGATGACTGAAGAAAAAAATGTTAAGTCACTGGCATGGTCCCCAAAGCACCATTCTCTCAAAAGCACTTTCCCTATAAATGGGAAAGGCCACGAGGCAGAGAATTTTCCATACCAACAGCTTTATTATGTAACATGCCTTCTTGCCTACACAGGAAGCGTGATCTTTTGATACTTAGGAATGGTTAGTAAACGTAGTTATTTCCTTAACGAAAAGTTACTTACCTTCGGTAACGATATATCTGTAAGAAACATTAGTTAGTTAGATTCCTTACCTTAGAATAACCCCCAGGCATCAGACTGGATCCGGAAAATTTTGCGTAGCAGTACCCTTGCGCGTCAGTAGGCGGCGTCTGCGGCTCCGCGTCCGTTGTCGTTGGTACCGGGATGACGTTGTCTGAGTACTTAGACGCCGCCCTCGTGAGCGGACGTCAGTTCTTATACACAGCTTTTCCGCACCAGAAACGCAGAGCCAGGATAAAAACAGACACTGGTGCCATGAAACTAGGGACCTGAAAGGGATGACCTTAACCCTAGATATCGGTTCGCAGAACGGGGAGGATGGGTGGGGCGGTAAGGAATCTAACTAACTAATGTTTCTTACAGATATATCATTACCGAAGGTAAGTAACTTGTTCATCTGAAAGAAACACGTTAGTTAGATTCCTTACCTTAGAATAGATACCCCAGCAATACCAACCCCGGTGGTGGGTCTGCGAACCAAGATCACACCAGAAAGTCCCGGAGAACAGAATGGCCAAAGAAGCCATCTCTCCGGACTTAGCTGTCCAGGCAGTAGTGTCTTGCGAACCTGTGCAGCGAGGCCCACGTAACTGCCTGACAGATGTCCTGCAAGGGGACTCCCCGACCAAGGGCAGTAATAGACGCTGTGGCCCGAGTAGAATGGGCCCTCAGCCCAACAGGAGGCTCCTTCCTCGCCAAAGAGTAGCAAATCTTGATGCACAAGACGACCCACAGAGAGATGGTTCGTTTGTGCACCGCCCGTCCCTTCTTAGCGCCCACGTAACCAACAAAGAGTTGGTCATCCACCCGGAACTGGCGTGTGCGATCCAGATAATATGAGAGCGCACGTTTTGGGTCCAGACGGTGGAGCCTCTCTTCCTCTTTCGAGGGATGCGGAGGCGGAAAGAAGGTGGGCAAGGTGATGGACTCCCCGATGTGGAAGGCTGTGACTACCTAGGGCAGGAAAGAGGGTCGCGTCCGCAACACAACTTTGTCCAGATGGACAGTAAGGAAGGGAGGTTGTGAAGAAAGGGCCTGGAACTCACGCACTCTCCTGGCAGAGGTGATGGAACCAGGAATGCAGTCTTAAAAGTGAGAAGACGAAGAGGACAGTTATGAAGTGGCTCAAAAGGAGCGCACATTAGATAAGTTAGAACAAGGTTCAAGTCCCACTGCGGCATCACGAAAGGAACAGGAGGAAACATATGAGTGATGCCCTTCAAGAACCTATTTACAACGGGGGACTTGAACAAAGAGGGCTGATCAGGTAGCCTTAAGGCGGAAATGGCAGAGAGGTAGCCTTAAATAGTGCCCAGAGCACAGCCCTGCTGGGCAAGAGAAAGAAGGAAGAGTAGAACCTCAGAAAGAGGGGCAGAGAGTGGATCCACAGCCTTTGCTGTGCACAATGCCACAAATTTGTTCCACCTGCAGGCGTATACCGATTTTGTGGTGGGACGCCTGGCTGCCAGAATTAAATCGCAGACTTCAGGAGGCAAGTCAAATGGCCTCAACTGTCGGCGCTCAATCTCCACGCATGGAGGTGGAGACTGGACAGGTTCGGGTGGAGGACCGTCCCTGCTGCTGCGACAGAAGGTCCTCCTGAAGAGGCAGACGAATCGGGGGATCAACTGACATGCTGAGTAGCTCGGGATACCAGGATCTTCGTGCCCAGTCCGGAGCCACAAGGTTGACTTGGGCCCTGTCGCGCCTGTTCATCTTCAGCACTCTGGGCAGAAGTGGTATAGGCGGAAAGGCGTACAACAGACCGCAACTCCACTCGCGATGAAAAGCGTCTCCGAGCGAGTGCCGCCTTGGAAATTCCAACGCGCAGAACTGATGAAATTGCACGTCCTCTTCTGTGGCGAATAGATCTAACCAAGGCTCTCCCCACTGCTGAAAGAGACCTTGCGCCACGTCCGAGTGCAGACACCATTCGTGATCCATCATGCACCGACGGCTGAGTTCGTCCGCCCTGGCGTTTAGGGAACCTGCCAGGTGTTGAACCACCAGGCTCACGCCCTGATGTTCCAGCCACAGCCAGAGGCGCAGTGCCTCCTGGCATAGGGTCCACGACCCCACCCCGCCCTGTTTGTTGCAGTACCACATGGCGGTGGTGTTGTTCGTGAACACCTGCACTACACTTCCCCGGACAGAGGGAAGGAATGCCTTCAGTGCAAGCCGGATCGCCCGCAGCTCCAGAAGGTTGATGTGGAGCTGGGACTCCGCCAGAGACCAGAGGCCTCCGATCTCCGCCTCTCCCATGTGGCTCCCCTAGCCCAGGAGGGACGCATCCGTCACAACAACATGTTCCGGTTGGAGAAGGGAGAGGGATCTGCCGCTGACCCAATCGCGGTCCGTGAGCCACCATTGCAACGGTCTCGCAGTGCCCTCCTAGATCCGGACATGGTCGGACAGGTTGTCCTGATGCTGGGCCCACTGAAAGTTCAGGTCCCACTGCAGAGCCCGCATCTGCCACCTGGCGTGATGCACCAGAAGGATGCAGGTGGCCATCAGCCCCAGAAGCCGCAGCGTCAACCTGACCGAGACCCGGGATAAAGGCTGAAAGATCAGAATCGGAGCCTGAATATCCCGAACCCCCTGCTCGGGAGGATAAACCCAAAACTGCGCCGAATCCAGAACCGCTCCGATGAAGAGGAGCCTTTGAGAGGGACACAGGTGCGACTTCGGCACATAGATGGAAAACCCCAGCAAGTGCAGGAGGTCGGCCGTAGTCTGAAGGTGGCTGACGACTGTCTGGGGCGAGCCCGCCTTCAACAACCAGTCGTCGAGGTGGGGGAAGACTGACACCCCTAACCTGCGCAGATGAGCTGCGACCACCGCCATCACTTTCGTGGACAACCGTGGGGCGCTGGTAAGGCCAAAGGGGAGCACGGTGAACTGGAAGTGCTCGTGGCCTACCATGAACCGCAGGTAACGCCGGTGGGCAGGCAGGACGGGATGTAGAAATACACGTCCTGCAAGTCCAACGCTACCATCCAGTCTCCGGGGTCCAGGGCAGCTAAGACCTGAGCCAGAGTCAGCATCTTGAACTTCTCCTTCCGGAGGAAGCCGTTCACGTTCCGTAGGTCGAAGATAGGGTGCAGGCCCCCTTTGCACTTCTTGGGAACCAGAAAGTAGTGGGAATAGCAACCACACCCTACTTCTGGCCCAGGAACGCGCTCGATGGCCCCCTTGGGCAAGAGGGCCAACACTTCCTCTTGCAGAAGTTGCAAGTGATCCCCCGACACGCGGTGGTACTGCGGTGGCATGGCTGGAGGGGTTGCCTCGAAGGGGAGGGAGTAGCCCCTTCGGACGATTTGCAGCACCCACCTGTACGAAGTGATGGTACGCCAGTGAAGGAGGTGATGGCGGACCCTGTCCCCCACTGGCGTTAAATGGGCCTGAAAGCTCGGACTAGGAGGGCTTTGAGGAGGATGCTGCGGGAGTGGATGTGGGCTGGCCGCGCCATTGTCCCCTGGCACCGCCACGGCGGTTACCACATCCGCCGCCGCGCTGGATGTTAGACTGCGGCCCGTGGCTGGCAGGACGTGAAGGGGCGCCCCTTCCTTGGCCACAAAAGGAGCGAAAGGCAGACTGCTGCTCATGCTGCCCCGAAGAGGCTTAAGAACTCGGCCGTAGCCCTGGAGTCCTTGAAACGTTCAAGCGCATGAACTGCCTTGCCACCAAAGAGGTGGCTGCCATCAAACGGCATGTCCATGAGGGTGTTCTGGACATCGGCTGAAAAGTTGGCGGACCTAAGCTAGGCGTGGCGGCGAACCGCCACTTTCGTTGACATCGCCCTGCCCAGCGAGTCCGTGGTATCCAGCCCACATCGTATAGAATACCGAGCTGCGTCTCGTCCCTCCGCGAGGGCTTGAGCGAGTTTTGCCCGGGCCCCCTCCGGACACTCTGGCAGCACGGCTGCAACCATATCCCACAGAGAGTGGGTATAACGGCCCAAAAGGCAAGCAGTGTTGACTGACCGCAACCCACAGCTGAGGGATGAAAACAGTTTCTTACCAAACTGTTCATACCTTTTGGACTCCCGATCTGGGGGTGCAGTGGGGAATGCGGATTGGGAAGTAGAGGCCTGGATAACCAGGCTCTCAGGGTGGGGTGGGTGGACACGAAGCTAGGGTCGCCCGGAGCTGGGCGGTGGAGCCTGGCGACGTTCCTATCTACAGCGGGGCCTGTAGCGGGCCTGGACCAGGTGCCCAACAGGACGTCCATGAGAGCCTCATTAAACAGCAGTAAAGGCTCTGGAGCACCAGTCTGCGGTTTCGGGGAGCGTAAGCGCCAAGCCCTCGGCTGCCCGTGTCAACACCACACTATAAGCAGCCCCCTCCTCCGTAGCCACGGTAGGAGGGGAGACAAAGCCAATGTCAGGGGAGGTATCAAGACCTCTGGCCTCCCCTAGCTCCTCTGTCCAGTCCTGGAAGGACTGACACTCACGTGTCAGAGGGTCCTCAGACCCCTCCCAATCCCCTTCGTTCTCAATCTCATGAAACTCAGGGTCAAAGGATGGTGCCGGATCAAACAAGAAAGGCTCTTCAGCCAGCGTTGACGCCGGTCCGACGCCGGATCCGGACCCAGAGAGGGATCCGGGACGGTGTCGTGCAGGGACGGCGCAGGGGCAACACCGTGGGGGTCGACGCCGGTGGGGTTGTGAGGTGGACCAGCGGCGACACGGATCCGGCACCGGATCCAGTGGGAGCCTGCGGCATTGGGACCGAAGTCACAGACGGCACCGGGGCGAAGCACCCGACGGCGCCGGAGCACCCGGCCCGCTTGGACTCCCAGTCGGGGCCGCGGGGTCCGTAGGCACCGCTGGACCAGACGGAGGAGAGAGAGACCTCATGGCCTCGATCTTCTCGGGCGTTGCGTGCAGCCCAGGGACCAGCGGGTATGGAGCTGGCCGCGGCGCCTGCGGCTCCGGCAGAGCCGCGGAAGCGGTGTCGCCCGAACCCCCGGCCACGCCGCGCCAGCATCGGGGGGAGTCAGAAGAGCGATGGCGTCTCTTCGACTTCTTGTGCCTCTTACCTGAGGACTTGGAGCCCGACGAATGGTGTCGACTCGTCGATCTTCGATGACTGTGGCCCCGTGACTGGTCCCTCGACCCCCTCCTGGACCGGGACCTTGAGCGGCGCGGGGCCGACTGCCGGAGCTCGAGGTGCTTACGGGACCGCTCCCGCATAGCCTCCGACGTCAAGGCCCGGCAGTCGGGGCACGACCGGTCGTCGTGGTCGGCCCTAAGGCAATACAGGCACCGGCGGTGGGGATCGGTAACCGACAGTCGGTTGCTGTCGGTACAGGGCTTGAACCCGGGCATACCCTACCGGCACCGAGAGTCGTGAAGACTCGAGAAGAGATCAAAAAGATCAAAACGTTTTAGTCAAAAAGTGACTAATGTACTGCTTTCTCCGGACCTGCGCTAGCTGGCGCGTAAAAAAGAAGAACTGACGTCAGTGCGCGAGGGTGGCGTCTAAGTACTCTGACAACGTCATCCCGGCGCCGACGACGGACGCGGAGCCGCAGACGACGCCTACCGATGCGCAAGGGTACTGCTACGCAAAATTTTCCGGTTCCAGTCTGACTCCTGGGGGTTATTCTAAGGTAAAGAATCCAACTAACGTGTTCCTTTCAGATAGCTAGCTAAAGCTGCTAAGATCACTAGGCTTCTTTAATTTTTCAATTCAATTTTCAATTGCACCTAGATGCCCATAGGCAAGCTGCTCTGTTATATAAATAAGCAAACCAACATCAGCTAAATAGGAAAAATTGCAAAATCAATATGCACAATGTATTTTTCCTACAACTCTTGTAGAGAGCCAAACAACTAAGGAAGTGAAAATACATTTGCAACAAGGATTTCCAAATATTTCACAATGGGACATTGTTGTGTGCATATATTTAACTGGAGTTTTATTTATTGTACACTCACAGTAAAGATTGAGATGTTGTTAGATAAAGCATTGGACGATTCATGTATCCAAAGTGGGTTTGGCACATATCTAATGCTATCACAGCTGGGAGAGCATGAACTACTGCCATTCTACCACATTATACTTGGTGAGGCTGTGATCTATAATCACGCTAGATACCAGCCAGAATTCAGCGCTAAGCTTCTTACACAGTTATTTTCAGCTTGCCTAAAATACAAAAATGTTATGGTTATTGGGGACTTCATGTCCACTTTGAAAAATCTAACAATACGGTGGTAACCCATCTAAAGAACGACATGTGGATCCTTCAACTAAAACAATGGATCAAGGGGCCCACACATATCGCAGGGCATACACTGGACTTATTGTTCTCCAATATAGAATCCACCATAGTCAAGGAGATCAAACCGGTCACATGTACCGATCACTCACTAATTACCTTCTCATTTACCCAACACGCAATACCAGCAAAAGCTCCCAAACCTACGCATGGAGTTTACAGCGCCTGGAAGTTAGTCACCCCTGACTCATTTCAACGCCACTTTGCCCCTAACGATCTAGAGGCTCTGGGAACCATCCCCACCAACAGGGGTGCAGTGAACCTCGAAACAGAGATCACTAATACACTTGACCAATGCGCACCAAAACTTAAACCTAAATCTACAAAAAGACCTGTATCCGAAAAGTGGTACACAGCAGAACTTAAGGCAAATATAAAATATTGGAACGCAACAGGAGACTGTCCATATTGGACCCCGACAGGTCAGCATACAAAACTGAACTCAGGAGCTACAATTATGCAATTAATAAGGCCAAAAAGACGTATTTTGCACAACGAATAAATGAGAACAGCAACTCGGTAAAAGAGCTACACAAAATAGTACGAGAATTATGCAAACCGACCTGTATGTCCCAAACTCTGCATCCATCAGCAGAATGCTGAGAAATGATCAGTGAATTGTTCAAAGATAAAATATGCACAGTTTACTTGTTATTTAGAATTAATATCCCATTAGATCCCATCAACTGGGAAAATATGGACCTTCATCCCGACGCCCCCGTACGGCTGGGGAATTTCGCCCCCTTTACAGAAGAGGAGGTCAAAAAGGCAATGGGGAAAGTTAATTTGGGATCCCCTCTTTACCCCTGCCCACATTTCATCTTTGCACAGATCATACCCACCCTGGGCCCATTCATCACACAGCTATTTAACCGAGCTCTGGAGACAGCAGCTTCCCAGAGATCTGGAAACAGGCCACAGTGACTCCCATGCTGAAGAAGGCGGGCTCAAATTTAAATAACCCAGCTAATTAACGGCCAATCTCATAACTCCCAAAGTATTGGAGAAGTTGGTCAATTCACATTTGTCTAACTATCTAGAGACCAACGAATTACTGGACTCCTCTCAAACGGGCTTCATGGCCACCAAGAGTACAGAGGCAACTCTCCTGGCAGTCCTAGATAATGCAAGATCATTGCTGGACCAGGGAAAGGCAGTAGCCTTGATCCTGCTGGACCTGTCGGCAGCGTTCGACACGGTCTCCCACCGGCTTCTACTGGAAAATCTGCACGAAAAAGGGATACACGCAAAAGCCCTTCAATGGCTAAGTTAATTCTTGAGCAACAGAACACAAACCGTGCAAATGGGTGCCTTCTCCTCAAGTCCCAAAAATCTCAGTTGTGGTATCCCGCAGGGAGCATCCCCGAGCCCTACTCTATTTAATGCCTATGTATCATCCTTGGCAAAAATTGGCACAAAGTGGGGCTTTGGAATTTGTTCCTATGCGGATGACATGCAACTGACAATAGCCATCAAAGACAGGCACGAGGACACCAGGGCTAAACTTAACAACTGCCTCACTGAAATGGCAACCTGGATGTCGGAACACTGCTTAAAGCTCAACCCTGAGAAATCGGAAATCCTGTTCCTCGGCGGAGCAAACCATATTTGGGATGCGTCATGGTGGCACCACTTGCTGGGTGATGCCCCCGCACCCCAGCAGTGTGCAAAAAATCTGGGTGTCTTTATTGATAACACCCTATACATGCAGGGTCACATGCGGACCCTGTGTGGAAGAAGCTTCGCTACGCTGAAGCTTTTAAAAAGCTCTTCCCCTGGATCCCACTGGAAAGCAGGAGAACATTCACACAGGCCCTACTTGTCAGCAGGCTGTATTTTGGAAATGCACTCTTCGTTGGCTTGCCAGACTACTTTTCCAAACGCCTGCAAGTGATACAAAATGCAGAGGTCAAACTGGTGTGAAATAAGGGCAGATACAGCTCAGCAACTGATTGCTTGAGGCAACTTCACTGGCTGCCCATGCGTCAAAGAGCAAGTTTTAAGCTCTTAGGACATGCACACAGGGCACTCTATCATACTGGCCCTATGATTCTTCGGAATAGAATCAAATTCTACACCCCTTCCAGGTGCCTAAGGTCACACCTTGAGGCACTAGTTGACACTAAAAGGATCAGAAAGAGCAGGGCAGGTGGACGCACCTTTTCATACCTTGCAGCTCTGCACTGGAACAAGCTTCCACTGGAACTACGGCTGATCGAGGATTACACTTGTTCAGGAAGAATCTTAAAACCCACTTATTCCCAAAGGCCTGATGTCACTGACCTTAACAGCCCTAGCTCTAATCACCACCCTCCAGCTACAGTAGCGCCGTGATATCACTATTAGATGAATGTTGCGCTTTACAAATAAATAAATAAATATACAAATAATTAAATAAATTACAGGACTAATCCACTCAAACGGGCAAACACGGACGCTGTATTGCTGTGGAATAATATCAACCCAATAACTTGCATGGAAAGTTATGGATGGGGATTTAAATATGGAGAACTACTGGATCAAATTATGCATAGATGAATGTAATCAATATATTAGATAAGTCCCACAAGAACGAAGCCCCATTTTAGCACCAAATCAACACCCAATCCACACTTCATCTTCATTTACTTAGAATAATGTGCAGTGCTTCAAGACATAACATGGTCTTCAAACTTTAACATAATTTACATAAAACATATCACACTGCGGGCCTTGAAACCACAACTTCTCAATGTCTTCACAGCAGCACTAGAAGTTCCAAAACTCTATCCATTGCTCCAAAGAGCCAAGCGAAGAGACTCTTAATACAGCGGCATCTATAGCTGACAAGATGCCTTCAGGATCATATCTTATCAAAGCTTATTGTTATTTAAAGTGAACCGCCCACCTACTGGTTGCGTTGAGGTTCACTCACAGAATCTAAGGAGTCTCTGAAGCATTTTCTCCCAGTTATACTTTTTATTTGTTTGCAGTCTTCAGCCGGACGTCCCTTCCACTGGATGATTTCAATTTCTCTCTAGATAAGGCATGACGCTTTGGATGGAATATGCTAATTTTGTACTGTTCAGGGCTTGAACTATCCCACGTCAAACATTTAAAAGCTATGCCTTTGTTTATATTACTCCCTCCCTCAAATGAATATCCCATTTTAGGTTAAGTCCCAAAAGGCTACCATCCGCATGGAATGGTCAGCCGCAAAGTGTACAGCATTTCTAGACTGGTTTGCAAATTATCATAACGAGTCAAATCATCGCAATACTGTTCTAATAGAGCTCTTTACATGAGCCCAGAGGGTAAGCAGAAGAGGGAGTTTGTGCTGTAACCTCCTCTGCTGGGGACCGGAGGAAATGGGTATGTAATTCTAGATACATGTAGCATGTCACAAATCCAGATAGCCAGCAGTTGTGACTGTAGACTTAAGATGAAAGGTAAATAGTCACATGGCCCTAGAGTGTAGGTTTCCACGTCACTGAAATATTGAATAAGAGATAACTAGAGGTAAAGAATTGTACTAGGGTAACAAAAGAATGAGACATCAGACCGTGTTAGAAGACGGTTTAACATATCCTTGCGCGGTCAAAGAGTGCAGGGATACCACGTGGCTACAACAGGACCTTTGCTGCTGGCGAACAGAGACAACAAAAAACACATGATCTTTTACTTGTTGCACGCCACCCTACTCCCCTAGCTCCTGTGTGCTACTGGACTACAGACCGAAGCCCTTACTAGCACACCTGGGGCACTTACTTGTCGCCACACCTACATCTAGTCCTCAGCACAAGCGTGCATGACTCGAGATGCAGGGCCTCCCGTCCACGGTCCAAGAGCAGGGTCCTTCGACGAGTAATGCACGAATGCCAGTAGCAGCTTATTTTTCCTCACTGTTTCCACCACACCCTCAAATCACAACCAAATCGACCAGCTGAGAGACCTGAATAAAATAAGCATTGGCAAAGGCATTAGGTCCCACCTTTCAATGGTGTTACCTGAGGTTTTGTGCTGCCAATCGGTTTTACTGATGAAGTCCCTTCTCATAAAAAGTTTTTTTTTTTAAATCATAGCACAATAATATAGAAGCCTGCCTGTGTCCGCATGCATTCGATTGTGTCATTATTCCATGATAGTGGGGACCAATCTCGGAGAAGTACATAAACAAGCGTGAAAATGCTTCTGAGGAATAGGTGTTCCTTCCTAGCAAATATCAGCTGCCAGACCTTGGTAGGAGTAATACGAACGCAAAGACCACAAGGGGAGGGTGAAGAAGTCCATGCCAGGAGAAGGGAGCATGTATGGGGGTTGCAACAAGGTGCAGGGGAGGAAAACAAAAAATACATTAAAATAACACTGACAGAAAAATTGGGGTAAGCAATGGACAAGCTGGGGGGAGAGGGGGCAATAGATGAGAGCAGGTCCCGATATTCAAGTGGGGAAGCAGACCATGATTGAGAGAGCAAGAAAAGACACGCCTCCCAGGGAGAGCTGAAAGAAAACAAGCATTTACAATGCAATGGTCTCAGCATCATTAAAGGTAGAGCTATTGACATTGCTCATGACATTTCTTTTTTTTCTTAAAATCATAAATAAATGGCATTGTCATTTACATTGCCAATACACACCACTCTGCACTCAACAGCACACACCACTCTGCACTCAACAGCACACACCACTCTGCACTCAACAGCACACACCACTCTGCACTCAACAGCACACACCACTCTGCACTCAACAGCACACACCACTCTGCACTCAACAGCACACACCACTCTGCACTCACTACTCTGCACTCACTACTCTGCACTCACTACTCACTACTCTGCACTCACTACTCACTACTATGCACTCACTACTCCCTACTCTGCACTCCCTACTCTGCACTCCCTACTCTGCACTCACCACTCTGCACTCACCACTCTGCACTCACCACTCTGCACTCACCACTCTGCACTCACCACTCTGCACTCACTACTCTGCACTCACTACTCTGCACTCACTACTCACTACTCTGCACTCACTACTCACTACTCTGCACTCACTACTCACTACTCTGCACTCACTACTCTGCACTCACTACTCTGCACTCACTACTCTGCACTCACTACTCTGCACTCACTACTCTGCACTCACTACTCACTACTCTGCACTCACTACTCACTACTCTGCACTCACTACACACTACTCTGCACTCACTACTCACTACTCTGCACTCACTACTCACTACTCTGCACTCACTACTCACTACTCTGCACTCACTACTCTGCACTCACTACTCTGCACTCACGACTCTGCACTCACTACTCACTACTCTGCCCTCACTACTCACTACTCTGCACTCACTACTCACTACTCTGCACTCACTACTCTGCACTCACTACTCACTACTTTGCACTCACTACTCACTACTCTGCACTCACTACTCTGCACTCACTACTCTGCACTCACTACTCTGCACTCACTACTCTGCACTCACTACTCTGCACTCACTACTCTGCATTCACTACTCACTACTCTGCACTCACTACTCACTACTCTGCACTCACTACTCACTACTCTGCACTCACTACTCACTACTCTGCACTCACTACTCTCTACTCTGCACTCACTACTCACTACTCTGCACTCACTACTCTGCACTCACTACTCTGCACTCACTACTCTGCACTCACTACTCTGCACACTCACTACTCTGCACACTCACTACTCCCTACTCTGCACACTCACTCTGCACTCTGCAAACTCACTCTGCACTCACTACTCTGCACTCACTACTCTGCACTCACTACTCTGCACTCACTACTCTGCACACTCACTACTCTGCACTCACTACTCTGCACACTCACTACTCTGCACACTCACTACTCTGCACACTCACTCTGCACTCTGCAAACTCACTCTGCACTCACTACTCTGCACTCACTACTCTGCACTCACTACTCTGCACTCACTACTCTGCACTCACTACTCTGCACTCACTACTCACTACTCACTACTCTGCACTCACTACTCTGCACACTCACTCTGCACTCTGCAAACTCACTCTGCACTCACTACTCTGCACTCACTACTCTGCACTCACTACTCTGCACTCACTACTCTGCACTCACTACTCTGCACTCACTACTCTGCACTCACTACTCACTACTCTGCACTCACTACTCTGCACTCACTACTCTGCACTCACTACTCACTACTCACCACTCACTACTCTGCACACTCACTCTGCACTCTTGACTCACACTCTGCACTCACTACTCTGCACACTCACTACTCTGCACACTCACTACTCTGCACACTCACTACTCTGCACACTCACTCTGCACTCTGCAAACTCACTACTCTGCACTCACTACTCTGCACTCACTACTCTGCACTCACTACTCTGCACTCACTACTCTGCACTCACTACTCTGCACACTCACTACTCTGCACACTCACAACTCTGCACACTCACTACTCTGCACACTCACTACTCTGCACACTCACTACTCTACACACTCACTACTCTGCACTCTGCAAACTCACTCTGCAAACTCACTCTGCACTCACTACTCTGCACTCACTACTCTGCACTCACTACTCACTACTCACTACTCTGCACTCACTACTCTGCACTCACTCACTACTCTGCACTCACTACTCTGCACTCACTACTCACTACTTTGCACTCACTACTCACTACTCTGCACTCACTACTCTACTCTGCACTCACTACTCACTACTCTGCACTCACTACTCACTACTCACTACTTTGCACTCACCACTCTGCACTCACCACTCTGCACTCACCACTCTGCACTCACCACTCTGCACTCACCACTCTGCACTCACCACTCTGCACTCACTACTCTGCTCTCACTACTCTGCACTCACTACTCTGCACACTCACTCTGCACTCTGGACTCACACTCTGCACTCACTACTCTGCACACTCACTACTCTGCACACTCACTACTCTGCACACTCACTACTCTGCACACTCACTACTCTGCACACTCACTCTGCACTCTGCAAACTCACTCTGCACTCACTACTCTGCACTCACTACTCTGCACTCACTACTCTGCACACACACTCTGCACTCTTGACTCACACTCTGCACTCACTACTCTGCACACTCACTACTCTGCACACTCACTACTCTGCACACTCACTACTCTGCACACTCACTACTCTGCACACTCACTCTGCACTCACTACTCTGCACTCACTACTCTGCACTCACTACTCTGCACTCACTACTCTGCACTCACTACTCTGCACTTACTACTCTGCACACTCACTCTGCACTCACACTCTGCACTCACTACTCTGCACACTCACTACTCTGCACACTCACTACTCTGCACACTCACTACTCTGCACACTCACTACTCTGCACACTCACTACTCTGCACACTCACTACTCTACACACTCACTACTCTGCACTCTGCAAACTCACTCTGCACTCTGCAAACTCACTCTGCACTCACTACTCTGCACTCACTACTCTGCACTCACTACTCTGCACTCACTACTCTGCACTCACTACTCTGCACTCACTACTCACTACTCTGCACTCACTACTCTGCACTCACTACTCACTACTCACTACTCTGCACTCACTACTCTGCACTCACTACTCTGCACTCACTACTCTGCACTCACTACTCACTACTCTGCACTCACTACTCACTACTCTGCACTCACTACACACTACTCTGCACTCACTACTCACTACTCTGCACTCACTACTCACTACTCTGCACTCACTACTCACTACTCTGCACTCACTACTCTGCACTCACTACTCTGCACTCACGACTCTGCACTCACTACTCACTACTCTGCCCTCACTACTCACTACTCTGCACTCACTACTCACTACTCTGCACTCACTACTCACTACTTTGCACTCACTACTCACTACTCTGCACTCACTACTCTGCACTCACTACTCTGCACTCACTACTCTGCACTCACTACTCTGCACTCACTACTCTGCACTCACTACTCTGCATTCACTACTCACTACTCTGCACTCACTACTCACTACTCTGCACTCACTACTCACTACTCTGCACTCACTACTCACTACTCTGCACTCACTACTCACTACTCTGCACTCACTACTCACTACTCTGCACTCACTACTCTGCACTCACTACTCTGCACTCACTACTCTGCACTCACTACTCTGCACACTCACTACTCTGCACACTCACTACTCCCTACTCTGCACACTCACTCTGCACTCTGCAAACTCACTCTGCACTCACTACTCTGCACTCACTACTCTGCACTCACTACTCTGCACTCACTACTCTGCACACTCACTACTCTGCACTCACTACTCTGCACACTCACTACTCTGCACACTCACTACTCTGCACACTCACTCTGCACTCTGCAAACTCACTCTGCACTCACTACTCTGCACTCACTACTCTGCACTCACTACTCTGCACTCACTACTCTGCACTCACTACTCTGCACTCACTACTCACTACTCACTACTCTGCACTCACTACTCTGCACACTCACTCTGCACTCTGCAAACTCACTCTGCACTCACTACTCTGCACTCACTACTCTGCACTCACTACTCTGCACTCACTACTCTGCACTCACTACTCTGCACTCACTACTCACTACTCTGCACTCACTACTCTGCACTCACTACTCTGCACTCACTACTCACTACTCACCACTCACTACTCTGCACACTCACTCTGCACTCTTGACTCACACTCTGCACTCACTACTCTGCACACTCACTACTCTGCACACTCACTACTCTGCACACTCACTACTCTGCACACTCACTCTGCACTCTGCAAACTCACTCTGCACTCACTACTCTGCACTCACTACTCTGCACTCACTACTCTGCACTCACTACTCTGCACTCACTACTCTGCACTCACTACTCTGCACACTCACTACTCTGCACACTCACAACTCTGCACACTCACTACTCTGCACACTCACTACTCTGCACACTCACTACTCTACACACTCACTACTCTGCACTCTGCAAACTCACTCTGCAAACTCACTCTGCACTCACTACTCTGCACTCACTACTCTGCACTCACTACTCACTACTCACTACTCTGCACTCACTACTCTGCACTCACTCACTACTCTGCACTCACTACTCTGCACTCACTACTCACTACTTTGCACTCACTACTCACTACTCTGCACTCACTACTCTACTCTGCACTCACTACTCACTACTCTGCACTCACTACTCACTACTCACTACTTTGCACTCACCACTCTGCACTCACCACTCTGCACTCACCACTCTGCACTCACCACTCTGCACTCACCACTCTGCACTCACCACTCTGCACTCACTACTCTGCTCTCACTACTCTGCACTCACTACTCTGCACACTCACTCTGCACTCTGGACTCACACTCTGCACTCACTACTCTGCACACTCACTACTCTGCACACTCACTACTCTGCACACTCACTACTCTGCACACTCACTACTCTGCACACTCACTCTGCACTCTGCAAACTCACTCTGCACTCACTACTCTGCACTCACTACTCTGCACTCACTACTCTGCACACACACTCTGCACTCTTGACTCACACTCTGCACTCACTACTCTGCACACTCACTACTCTGCACACTCACTACTCTGCACACTCACTACTCTGCACACTCACTACTCTGCACACTCACTCTGCACTCACTACTCTGCACTCACTACTCTGCACTCACTACTCTGCACTCACTACTCTGCACTCACTACTCTGCACTCACTACTCTGCACTTACTACTCTGCACACTCACTCTGCACTCACACTCTGCACTCACTACTCTGCACACTCACTACTCTGCACACTCACTACTCTGCACACTCACTACTCTGCACACTCACTACTCTGCACACTCACTACTCTGCACACTCACTACTCTACACACTCACTACTCTGCACTCTGCAAACTCACTCTGCACTCTGCAAACTCACTCTGCACTCACTACTCTGCACTCACTACTCTGCACTCACTACTCTGCACTCACTACTCTGCACTCACTACTCACTACTCTGCACTCACTACTCTGCACTCACTACTCACTACTCACTACTCTGCACTCACTACTCTGCACTCACTCACTACTCTGCACTCACTACTCTGCACTCACTACTCACTACTCTGCACTCACTACTCACTACTCTGCACTCACTACTCACTACTTTGCACTCACTACTCTGCACTCACTACTCTGCACTCACTACTCTGCACACTCACTCCGCACTCTGGACTCACACTCTGCACTCACTACTCTGCACACTCACTACTCTGCACACTCACTACTCTGCACACTCACTACTCTGCACACTCACTACTCTGCACACTCACTCTGCACACTCACTCTGCACTCACACTCTGCACTCACTACTCTGCACTCACTACTCTGCACACTCACTCTGCACTCTGGACTCACACTCTGCACTCACTACTCTGCACTCACTACTCTGCACTCACTACTCTGCACTCATGGAATCTTCCACCACACTTTCTAAAACTCTATAGTCCGAAGCATAATAGGCACAGGACCAAAAGAAGTGTAGACATTTGCTTAAAATAACCTTATTGTATTTATGAGAAGCAAAAGCGAGACTGTGAAATGTGCTGAATATCAGTTTGTTACGAATCAACAGAGTGGAGTTAGAGAACCAAGAAATAGTAATTTAGAATCCGGGTTAGAAGGAGTAGTAATCACAAGCTGAGGATCAACGGGCGCGAAACAGCGTGGTGGGCGCGCACGAGACGCAGCGTGGGCGTGCAGATCAGCTGAAGATCGCCGGAGAAGAGTCTGCCTGCTGCCATGACTGACCCGCTGCGGAGGGAAAGAGCCTGGTGAGTGGGGGTAGAGGGGGGCGGCAGAGAGGGAGTGGGCAGAGAGGGAGGGTGTGTGTGTGTGTGTGCGCGTGCGTGTGTGTGCGTGCGTGTGTCTGTCTGTCTGTCTATGTGTGTCTTTCGCGTGCCTGCCTGCCTGCCTGGGTGTGTGCGCGTCCACAGACCCTGGTCGGCTCGTGCACCGCTCTGTATTCCCTTGCGAGTTAACTCGGCGACAATAGATCTCGTTGCCGAGACCTAAAAAGGGCCAGTGGTCATGTAAGGTTACGAAAGAAGAGAAGGTAGTACTAAGGAGGGACTAACAAGCCTATGTACAAATCAGAAGGGAGCATTTACGGAGGACAATGACACAAGCTAATGACAAATATGGGCTGAGCGTGGACGGGGCTTCTATTCCATTCTCCAATACAGCATGGCTCACAGAGCAGCGCATGTGCTGCCCAGGCTCGACCCCAAAAAACGACATTAACCGCCCGTGTACCTTTTAAGCAAATGTGTAAATAGTGGATGGAGCTTGAGAAATGGTATGGCACCAAGTCACAGACTAAAAGAAACAACAGACCAATTTTTCCTTACACAACAGATATAGCAAAACCTGAGGCAGGATGACCTTCCTAACACACAAATCAGACATTAAAGAAAATAGTGCAATCTCCCCTTAAGCTGACCATGCAGTCAGTACAGGGGTTTCTAATGGAGAATTTTAATAAATCGACAGTAAACCAAAACTACATTACATCTCTTTTCTTTAAAGGCTATTTCTTCATCATCACAAATTGCTCAAGTCTCCAGAACAAAGGCAGACATGTCCACAGATTTTCAACATGAGCGTCCATAAAACGGAGACTGGAAAGAAACATTTGTCTCACATTTTGGTTTTTTTTTGGGGGGGGGGGGTAATAAGCTATTTTGTGTTTGGAAAATGTAAGTTGTGCTTCTTTCATTTCTTCCCAGACTTGTGCATTTTCACTTTTTATTTCTTTTGTGTTTATGAAAGTCATCTGGACTAGAACGATCCCTACTGAGTCTCATAAATTCTACAGCGCCTCCTGACTGAAGAAGTTGCCCTAAAAAGCATTCCTTGTTTAAAGTCTACAGCGCTTTTTTTTTAACTTTTCCCTAAAGTGAACTTTCTTGAAGTCCTGTAAAGCCACAGAATCCCACCTAGTCACTCTAACCAGACTAACTATTGCTTACTGGAAAATGGGAATATTTGCAGAAAGAGAGGGGTCTTTAAAAGTTGTCTGAATGAGTCTGTCCCAGACTCACCAACCTTAGAAGACCAATGCCAGATACAGTACTTATTCTGTATAGGTAGATGGCTCTGCTAGAGAGGTTGTTAAGGGGTTGAAACCGGATCGATTCTACCCCCATTTTACCAACCTTTCCAAGCCCCATGTCTGAAGCCCAAACACTAACTCACATAACCTACAAGTCTACCTCTGAGAGCAATATGTAGTAAACGCAGAATAAAGGACTACTTTAGGGGGCCCTTTAGCACACTCTCATACCTCTGACCAGCTCTAAATATGTTACACAATGCGGGAGTGAAGTTGTGACCACCACTGTATAGTAAACATACTGGAAAAGGGTTTGACAGAACACAAGGACCGACCACACCAGTGGCGTGCCGCCTGCGAGCCCCCCCTCCCTCCAATATCTGGCCCATTACAAACTTTGAATAACAAACCGCAGTCAAAGCCTTTCATCGAACAACAGACTGTTTTAAAGCGCAGAGAGGTTTCTTGTGGTTTACTGTAAAAACTGAAGAGGGTCACAGAGGTCTTTCACACTATAATAAGGATTAAAATTAACGTTCTGAGACAGCCATGTGACTGACCCTACCTCAACCCTACTGGCACTGGAGGTGAAAATTGATCCACCCTCGCATACCCACTTTTCTGAGGAAGCAGAATGGACTTGTCAAACACTGCCTCCACTTAAGCCTTTTCAAGGGCAGGTGAGCAAACTTTGTCCCAGCCCTGCCGCCCTCCGGAAATATTTGCTGTGCTAGGAAACCAACTTCATTTTGGCCAGCACCTTAAAAAGGAACAAGAAAAAAGTGCAGAAGTATCTATTGGCATTGTAAAAGTTTAAAAAAAGAGAAAGAGCATGGTGTCCCTGAAGTGGGCGCCACGGTCAGTAGTAAAGTTAAAAAAAAAAAAACAGCGCGGTGTCCCTGAAGCGTGCACCGCTCTCGGTTTAAAAGTTAGAATAAAAAATAAAATAAACAGAGCGCGGTGTCCCTGAAGCGGGTGCCGGGCTCCACATCAAACTTTTAAAAATAAAATTTAAACTGAGCGCGGTGTCCCTAAAGCGGGCGTCGCGCTCAGCATGCAAATATAACAAAGGAGCCCCCATTGTCTCCATTAGTGTCAATAAACAAAATAGTGCTTACCTACTAGATAAAGCAGACCGTGTAACGAGCCAAGTAAAAGACATTGTCCTTATGGGCTGTAACAAATTGAGGCAAAGTGGTACCCAGGAGGGACTAACAAGCCTCATAATGAAGCCAGTGTTTACAAAAGACAATGACAAAAGCCAATTAAAAATATGGGCGGAGAGTGGGCGGGGCTTCCACTGCACACTCTATTACAGAATGCCTCGCAGAGCGAGTAGTGCATGTGAGCTGCCGCTAGGCTTGACCTAAAAAGGAGGGGGTGCACGGGCCCCCTTCTCCTGGGGCTTATTATGCCCCGGGGACCACCACCTGTCCGAGGCTTCTTCAAATAATAATACAGGAAAAGCCCGTATGGCCTTCCCCGTTGCCCCTGCTGCCCCAGGGACCACCACATTAGCAAGATGTATTTCTTTTTAAATGAGGGGGACCTCTTAGACCCGCCCTGGCGACATCCACCGCCTTGGGGCTGTATTGTAAATCGATGCGGTGGGCTGCATGGACCCCCCACCCCCACCCGAGCTCCAGGGACCCGGGGATTCCTGAGAGGTCTTTGGAGCGCCGCCCCCTTTCTCCAGCACTCTGCCAACGTGCCTCCTGGTGCACTACTGGTTGGGGAATTAATTCCACTCAAAGCACGCCATAGAAAGATCTGAATAAATGATTTGGATAAAAAAGGATCCCAGCAGTGTCGATACTTGTTTCTTCTCAGAAGCAGGAGGTGGAAGTAATAGGTCCCGGGTGGCGTATGCTGTCAGGCTGCCAGAACGCCGGTGGCGCCGCTGTAAAGAGGTATCCGCCGACTACTCGTATATATAAAATCTCGACTCTCCGATGGATGAAAGCAAGCACACCAATCCAACGTGGTTCCCAAAGGATTTTATTGTGGGAAGAGCACTAGTCAATACGTTTCAGTTGTCACACACAACCTTGTTCTCAATAAACGAGTGCTATTACTCGTAGTGCTTATATCATGCGATCAAACAACATTTCATGGAAACATACAAAGATGTACTGCATTTTCTCTGTTACATTTTTGTGCGCCATCTTGTAACATATACTTTCAAGAAAAACACAATATTATACGTTTGATACTTGTTCGAATCAAAATGGGGGCGCGTCCTTGCAACATGGCAAAAACAATAAATGCACGTTTAATTATTTCAAGACCAAGAACAGTTACTGATCAACATTCGTAAAGTGCAAGTGCCTACACAAATCTACTTCATATAGGAAGAAAACCATTTCATTTGTTCCAACATGCAATATTAATCACATATTCACATTATATGGCAAGTGCCTGATTAAACGATAACCATTTTTCAAGCTACCTAAAAATGAAAGATTAAAATAATATTCTTCATACATGGGCATAATTGACTCACATAAAATCAGGTAATTCATCTATAATCCTATTAGATAAACTGCGTCTTGCCCAGTAGCCTGATTGCGGTTACATTAAATTAATGGTTATCGTTTAGTCAGGGGATGCTACATATTTTAATAAAGTACGCTGAAATAGAGAGAACTGAAAGACTAAAGAAGATCGATGAATTAAATGCTTTCATTGACAAAGCCAGCAATCAGGAAAAATAGCCCAAATTTAAAAAAGAACTAAAGGAACATCTGGCGAAATATAAACAATGCATGAAAGAAAAGAAAAACACATTTTTACGTGATTGATTAGAATACCGTAGATACCAAATTTATACCTTTGCAAAAAGATTTGATATAATTAGAAGGCAAAAAAGACAGGACATTAATAAAACTCAACAAGATTGTTCGTGTCGCGATCTCAGCTCTGACACTGGCTCAGAAGTGGAACAAGATGATTTTCTAAGGGGTGCTAGTGGAGTAAAACAATCTTCGGTAACAGACGAGTTACGTTTTTTACAAAGAGATCAAAGAACAGAATACAGGCCGCAAAGGGGACGAGGCAAAGCTCAAGGTGGAGGAAACAAAGGAGAGGAGGCAAAAGAAGAAAAAGGTCAACAAAGAAGAATGTTCCGGAAGATAGACCCAATCCAACCCCAAATAGGCCCAGATTAGCCAATAGAGGAGGAAAATACAATAGTTAATCTAGCAAATATTTCCCTCACCCAAAAAGATAAAGGGGTACTCTCCAAACAGACCTGTACAAGTTAACACATAAATTGACCAAAATGCATGCTCTTAGGAAAAGGAATCTGCAAGAAATCAGTTTGAACAGTAGCGCTATAGACATTCCTGTACCATCTAATCTTGTGGTAGCGTATAAAGATCTAATGGAGAACTTGTTTGTACTTGAAAGAAAGAGTGACCTGTCTCTTCCACAAGAATCACTACAAGCTCAATTGAACAGAGAATTGGTTATAGTGAACACTCAATCAGAATGTGCTACAGCTTTCCGTCCCCAATCAACATTTATACCACAGATGGGCAAAGATAACGTTGATGTTTTTTCAGATAATGTAACTAGAGACCTTAGCGGAATCGACCCAGCATCCAGTAAGAAAAGGTACTTCAGAGAAAATAAAGAACAATCTGTATTTGCGACTTTGAACAAAATAAAGAAAAGAAACAACCTTATTGCGAAACCACCGGATAAAGGAGGCAATGTCATACGGTGGTACAAAGAAAAATATTTAAAAGAAGCCTATTCCCAACGTAATGAAGTGGAGTGTTATAAACACATCACTGAGGATGAATATTCAACAGTGAAGGAAGTTTTTGGGAAAAGACTTAAGCTCTGGAAAAATCAAGAACTTTTAAGTTGGGGCAAGTATAATTTCCTTAAGCAAGATCACCCCACACTCCTGGTATTTTACATAATACCTAAATACCTAATACCTAAAATCCACAAAGATGCTTTAACCCTGCCAGGACGACCCATCGTAGTTCAGAACAGTTTGTTTGAAAATGTATCCAAATACATAGACGCTACTGTCTTATATTTGCAATACTACTGACTTTATGCGATGAATATTTGATATCAAATGGATGAACGATATGCTTCTTATGACTTTAGATGTATCTACGTTGTACACAAGTATTAAGCATCAGGATGGTCTGAGCGCTACTCAGTACTATTTAAGAATGAGAATAATAAGATGTTGAAAAGGATGAATTGGTGCCTGAGTAATAACATTTTTCTCCTTAACAATGAGATTTTTCAGCAGTTGAGAAGAACGCCTATCGCCCCCAGTTATGCAAATCTTCATGTGGGCTGGTGGGAAGAGCAGGTGCTCGCCCACCATACAATAGAATGTTGGACAGAACATATAGCATTATAGCTGAGGTTCATTGACGACCTCTTAGTGCTCTGGAGGGACACAGAGGAGGAGGCTAATCAATTGATAAATTATATAAATGACAACCAGCTTAATCTGAAGTTCACTGGTAAAACTAGCAATAGTTCCATAGAATATTTAGTTGTTATGGTGCAAGTAGGGAATGAAAAGTTGGAGACCATACTGTATCGCAAGCCTACAGCAGGGAATACCATTCTGCATGCCAGGAGTTTTTATCCAATTCCGTTGACTAAGAGTATCCCCTTTGGGTAAACTGTATACAGCCAGGAGGGTATGCAGTACTGACACAGACTATGATATGGTAGAAAAAAAGGTGGTTAGTCTTTTTAAACAGAGGGGATATATTTAGAGGACGTTTTAAATGTAGCATCCAACAGAGCACGAATACAAACAAGAGAAGCAGCCCACTTTGACCGAACCTTTACCAAGCTTAAAAAGTCTGAATCACAACCCCATAGGTTCATTACAACTTATAATATGGAGCATCAAAAAGTACGTAAAATCTTACAAAAACATTGGCACTTTTTTAGGAATTATCCTTTTATTGGATCTATGGTAACAAGTCATCTACAGATGACTTTTAGGAAATCCGAGTCTATAAGAGACCACCTACTTAAAAGTGATTTGGAAGCAGAGCAGCCAACAGCTACATGATTAACAAGCAAAGAACGTTTTTTGAAATGCACTAAATGCAAAGCATGCAAAAATGGTAAAAATAGAACTAGAACTAAAATTTGACCCCATTTAAGAAAACCATTCAAAACAAAGGCCCCTTAACATACAAAACTAGCTTTGCAGTGTATGTACTTGAATGCTTGTTCGCAAAACAATATGTGGGGAGCACAACTCTTCCAGTTCATAAGCGCATATTACAGATTTTAGGAGCTATTTCCAATAAGGATAGGGAGGCTGATAGGATAACCTATAAAGCTGCCCTGCAGGAATATAAGATCCAGCTGAAGAAGGCCAAGGCTCAATTTCTGGTAGATATGCTGGCCAAGGCCCCTAATAAATCGCAGGCTTTGTTCAAGGCGGTCGATAATCTAGCTAACCCGCCTTGTACTGTACCGGCTATCCCCGTCTCCCAGGAATTGTGTGATGCCGTGGCCTCTGCGTTTGAGGATAAGATTAAGAAAATCTTGAGTGGACTGCAGACGGGTGGCCTGCCTACATCTACCCTGCCTCCTCCTGCAGAACCCCCTCCTACGGAGACTCAGCTGTCCTGTTTTCCTTGTCCTTCCTTGGAGGAGTTCTGTGTCCTGGCAAATGGTGTGTCCTCAGGATCGCCATTGGATCCTATGCCCCATAAGATCTGGAAGGCATTCCAAACAGAGCTGTTTCCTCCGCTCCATGCCATCTGCTGCCAGTCACTGAACACAGCAACAGTGCCAGATAGTTGGAAGATGGCAATTGTTACACCACTGCTTAAAAAGGCCTCTCTGGACCCTTTAAGCCCGGCCAACTATAGGCCTATTTCGCTCCTTCCTTTTATTATAAAGGTGGTAGAGAAGTGGGTCACAAAAATACTGTCCAACTTTCTGGAAAGCAACGCTGGCCTGGATACATCACAGTTCGGCTTTAGGCCAGCTCACGGCACGGAGACTGCGCTGGTTACCGTGTTGGACGATCTTCGAACGCGTGTCGACATGGGAAAGTCAGCATTTCTAGTGCTGCTTGACATGTCGGCCGCGTTCGACACGGTAAACCATGCAGTATTACTGGACCGCCTCCGGAGTGCAGGAGTCACTGACCTGGCTTTGAGATGGATAACATCTTATCTCAGCGACAGACAGCAGGCAGTAGCATTACCACCTTTTCGCTCCTACGTGCAGCATGTGACTCAGGGTGTTCCACAGGGATCGGCGATTAGTCCGATCTTGTTTAATCTATACTTACGCCCCCTGGTTGCCCTGGTAAAGTCATTCGGCATATCTGTCATCAATTATGCCGATGACACCCAATTGATATTTTCATTTGAGGGTACCAGGGCAATATCGAGTGACACTTTCCATCGCTGCATGTCGGCTACTGCGGAATGGCTACGAGCCAACTCGCTCCAATTTAACGGCTCCAAAACAGAGGTCCTTCATTGCTCTTTAGATCGAACTCCCCGCCCGCTTCCGGACGATTTTTGGCCGACATCTATTCCAGGTACGGTGGAGGCGGCTAAATCGGCCCGTAATCTGGGAGTCCTATTCGAACCCAATCTGCAGCTTGATGCCTCGGTGAATAGAACTATAGCGGGCTGTATGGGCTTACTTCGTGCCCTACACAAGATCCTACCGCTTCTTCCTGAGGAGGTAAGGGCAGAAGTAGTGCGCAGTTCTATTCTTAGTCGATTAGACTACTGCAATGCACTACTTTTGGGAGCCCCAAAAACACTGATCCTAAAGCTGCAGAGGGTTCAAAATATGGCAGCAAAACTGGCCCTATCCCGCCCTCGCTCTGCCTCTTCTTCGGGTGCTCTAGCAGACCTTCACTGGCTGCCCATCCAAGAGAGAATTTGTTTCAAGGCTCTCTGTCTTGTCTTTAAGGCTTTGCATGGACAGGGGCCGTTTTCGCTTCGAAACCTCTTCTCTTGGTATTGTGCTGCCAGACCTTTAAGATCTGCCTCTGCGTTCCTAGTTACAGTTCCTAGGGTCAATAGAGTGAGGATGGGCGGCCGTGCGTTTAGTTTCGCGGCTGCCACACTCTGGAACACTCTTCCGCTGGCGCTGAGGTGCTCACAAGATCTTACCTCTTTTAAAAAGAACCTCAAAACCTTTCTGTTCCCTAAAACTTAGGTAGTGACAGTTCGCCAGCAGGATAGTTGCAGTCTCAGCGCCAGGATACCCTTGGGGTGGCAGCCGCGCTTAATAAGTAAATAAATAAATAAATAAATAAAATAAATAAATAAGGATCGTAGTTACCATGTTGCATGCCATATTGAAAAAGTCCACCTTAGTGATCCTACTGGTTTGAATTACAGCTGCTTAGCACATGTCCCTGAGAGAAAAAGAGGGGGCATTAGAAATAATTGCATTGACTGGAAACCTACTTTATATTGGAGCTAGACAGTAAAGAACCACGTGGGTTCAATATAGATGAAGAAATGCATACGTTTCTAGGACAGCTGGCTCTACCTCACACACACAGCTCTATGTTTGACCAGATGGTGGGTCTAATAATAACAGTTTTTTGTAGAATGCATTTTTAACAGTTTGTAAATTTTTTCTTGATTCTTGGATTTATGTTTTTCAACAAAAAGTAAGCAGGGTAGTAAAAGGGTAAGGTAACGGAAATATAAATAAGCTATTGGCTTTAGTGTTAAAAAAACATTAACTGGCAACTGTAAGCAAAATAAAAACCTCAAAACTAACAGTGATGCTTCTTCACTGTATCCAAGAATGCACCCACAGAAGGCATCTTTACAGCGACAAGCCTGTGGCATTTCACACATTGAGTAACCATCTCACTTAATTCTTTGCAGGCAGCTGGTATAGTAATGACTGCAGCTGATGATGGTTCTCTCAAGAATGCTATAGAGATGGACTGTGCTGCTGAACTTTCTTTCTCCTGCATCATATGGTTGTAGACCCTTTCATGAATTGTTTATAAGTGCTTCCATATGGAACTTGTACCATGTGAATACTTCTTTGCAGTACTTCTGGATAAATACTTGCCGCAAACACTGCACTGCACATACTTTGCTGTTACCTTCTTTTCTCCAGAAGGTATTGTAAAGTGCTTCCAGACATCACTTTCTTTTCTTCGTGGTGGTGTATCTACCCTTCTATCCTCAAGAAGTTCTGGATGTTCATTCTGGAGAGAAGATGTATCTTTAGCCATTCTCTGAAAGAGGAGCAACACTGTTTCTCAATCGTCTTTCTAGAGACTTCATTGTAAAACTAACTGTTTTAGGATGTGGTTTTCCACATGGATGTTCCTAATGTATCCAATCAGAAGGGAAAGTTTGGGTGTGTAATTGACCGAATTCACAAACCTGGTCAGTAGATTTGTGGGTTTGCTAAACTCGTAAAGTTGGTAACTTTCTTGAAAAACAGATACAGGGTGCCTTATATATACTTGTAAATATATTCACACTGATTTCCTTAATGAAAATGGAAGGGTGTACATATATTCAAAATAATTTATAGAATTTTTGGCTAAATTGCAGATTCATTCCGATCATGTGATCAGGATTAAAAACCATTGAGTACTAGTCCCATCTATGTTTTCGGACTCGCAGAGGTACCACGAAACCCAAAAATTATTTGAAAATTCTTTTGTTTAATTACATTAATAAAATTTTTTTTTTACAGTAAGTACGTTTGTGATTGTTTCCTTTTCAAAATGTATATAAAGTATATTTATAAAAAAATTGTTTATAGTTCAAAAAAATTCTGTTAAAAATCTAAATAAATTGTAGTATGCTTAGTATTAAAAGGAGACCCTAGAAATGAACTAAAAAAATGAAACATTACAGTGACATAATGCTTTAGAAATAGAATTTGAAAAACCTTTGAAATTCACCGAAAAAAACAAAGGTTACAGGGACGTTTAAGTTAGGAAATAACATTTAAAAACCTTAGAAATTCACTGAATAAACCAAAGGTTACAGAACTACATAGTTAGGATATAGAATTAAAAAACTCATTGAATTTCACGAAAAAAAATAAAGGTTATAGGGATGGTATAGTTAGTCTCAGATTTCGCTTGTATAAAACCATTGAAATTCAGCAGTTATAGTTACCTGAGCTAACTATAATGTACTCCACTGCAATGCACTGCTTATGGCCTCACAAATTACATCAGCCATGACATGGTCAGGTTCAAGTCAGTGAGTCCGTATGCCAGAGGGGGCCGCTGTGAATTTAGACATGGCCAGCATCACTGCAGTGCCGATTGGGCCACGTGCGGAGTGAAGTCAGCAACGCCAAATGCCAGAGGGAGCCACCATGAAGATTACTGCCATGCCGATTGGGCTGTAGCCTGTGTGCAGAGTGAAGTCTGCAATCCCATATGCCAGAGGGGGCCACAGTGAAGATTACTGCTGTGCTGATAGGGCCATCACCTGTGTGTGGAGTAAGGCTGGTTGGGTCACCAGTAAGGACAAGGACAGTTGCCTGATTCAAGCCGTCATTGAAAGGAGAGGCTGCCATGGTGACCCGTGTTGGCCTGAGCCCTGACTGAGGATCGTGACAAGAGCAACCCACCCTCCACCTGTTGGAAGGATAAAAGGAACTTACTGTCTCTCTGGAGGAAGCGTGGTGGACGCCCAGCCACTGCCCCTGTAGAGCCACAAGTGCTATTTACCAACAGCAGCCGCTCCCCATGGAGTCTCCGGTCATGCTATCCTTGCTGGTTTGAGTAAGACTGATTGCAGGGCCGGAAGAGACCCGGGGGGAACTTGTTCTGCCAATTAGACCCTAGGGCTCTGGAAAACTTTTGACCTATATCAGAGTCGGAGTGGGACTTCTGAGACTCAGACTACTAGTGGGTGCTCACCTGAATGTTTCCTATCGTGAATGGGGAATGACCACTACTGATAGTGAGTTGGAAGTTGGACTCAGGGAACTGCCTATTGAACACTTTTGGGTACTGAATTCAGAATTCTGTAAAATGCCACCATGACAACAGTGACAAAGCCCATGAAATGTAAAATGGTTTGAAAAGGAAAGGCAATTGCTTACTGTTGCCGGTCATGTCAGTTGTGTAGAGTACTACTACAATAAATCCTGCAAAACTTACCTGAATCATGTCCTCCTTTGAGAACTTTCAGTGGTGACGAGTGGTCTACGAGCCCTGCAACCGGCAGAGCAGGCGTTTTCAGCTGGGTCAGTCCTACCAGCTGAACGGAACAGAAGGAGTTTAAGGCACCTTCCTGATGTTGGAGTGGTTTCCCTGGAGTTTAAGGCACCTCCCTGATGTTGGAGTGGTGTACCTAGAGCAGTGAATGGTTTTCCTGTGTGACCCTCTGCAGCCACGTTACCCATTCAGGGGGGCGTAACAGAGGTTGGTGATGTCTCCGTTTTCGCAGGAGTGTCCTGATGCACATCAGGGCATGGAATCTTTTTCATGTGGCCTCTGTGGCAGGAAGTGTTTCTGACACGCATTGGTACTACGAGTTGTCTTTGATGAGGTTCTGGCCACAGCAAGTATTGTTGCTGACGCGCATCAGTGCATGTAGTCCTTACCGAGTGGCATCTTTGAAGAGGCTCGGTCTGCAGTTTCTGCATGTTCACATGGTCATGTGCCTTCAACAGCACAACTAGGAATGGCTACTCAAGCGGCAGTGGCATGGAGTGCTGCTACTGTCGTTTGTGAACACGGAGCATCTCAGCGTGTCGCATTTCTCGATGACATGCACACCTGCAAGTATTGTGTGAGTTGGGCCTATGCGTCCACTATTGGTGATGCGCACAACCCAAGCACACCTCAAGTATGGAGATAAATGTATGTGTTTCAGCAGGTATGCATACCTATGACCTGCATGCATTTAGCATACGTACTTTGGTAACTCATTTATGTATATTTGATAAATATATATTTCATATTTTATATATTCTATCAATTGTGTGTGTTTCAGCGGTGATACACGCACCATATGTCTACTATCTGTATTATTTGCCTTTCCCCTACACACTCCATTCTTTTGCTACCTGCATATGCATGGTGATAAGTGTGCATTGGAATAGTTTATACACATATCTGTACAGGGTACATGTACATTAAGGTGCAGATTATTTTGTGTAATTGTAGAAAGGAGAAAGGTGGCCGAAAGGAGGGAGCAACGGGGCTGAGCTCTGGGTCCTGGGATCACATCCAGTGCAAATCCCGACCAGAGCGACCCCCCCGATCACCCCCACACCCCCTGAGTGACGCAGCTCACAATCAGGGTCTCTCTTGCGGGTCTGGAACCGAGGTCCTCGCAACCCCCCTCTTGAACACGGAGGAGGCTACCGGTCCTGACGGCAGAGCTACAAGGGAAATTACCGCCCTCCCCTCCACACCAAGACAGAAGCATACCAGCAAAACCAAAACGAGACAATCACTCACCCGTGCCAAAGACTGACGGAGATTCGGACCGAATCGGTCATTAGCGGAGACCCCAGCCTGCAGCACAGCATGAGCGGCAACGACGGCAGCTGAGCCGTAAGACGAAGAATGCGACGTGGAGACAGTCGCAACCGAAACGCCGACCTCGGAGAGCTAGCACACCAGGCACAGAGCCACCGTTGCAGGAGGAGGCGGATTTCAGCACAGACCTGACGCTTCGCTCCATGACCTCCGGTGAGTGCCCGCCCGCTAGAGGAAGCTAAACCTACTTAGTGGTAAAGGCTGGTTCACCCCTGAAAGTTGTCAACCTAGGGTCGAACACCAGTTATTAACCACCAGGAAAAGAGTACTGGAACGCACGGCCAGCGCTGAGGATTCTAAGCCCCAACGTGCCTCTTTGGCACAGGTGAAGCCTGACCCCAAAATGGCCGCACCGCCCGGACATCTGCCCTCTCCTTAAGAGCTCGAGTTACTTGGACCAATTCGTTAAAATCAATAAATCTAATTAACCAAGTGGTGCCTACAGGTTCCTCTCGTGACGCAGCTGACACTCGCCTTCCCATTCAATTGTCGCAGGATTTTACTCGTATTGCAAATGGCGGCCAATTCCGCCCGTCCTCAAAGGTCGTCTTTTAAAATGTCGGCTAACTTCGTCAGTCTTTCCCCTAGCTCGTGGACGCAGCAGGCTATTTTATATTGACTTTTGTACCCCAAGTCGACTCTGAAGCAAGTAATACTTTTAACACAGAGGCCGCCTGACCCCAAAATGGCCGCTCCGCCCGGACATCTACCCCTGCCCAATGAAGCGTGAAACCTTTTGAGGCCCCTCACAAAGGTGGAGGCCTGAAGCAACCACCCCCCCCTCGGACTAGGGCAGCCCCCTCCAGTGGGATCGGAACCCCACCCCCTCCCCCCATCACCCCCAGACCCAAAAGAATAGCCCAACTGAGCCCTCGTACCGGCTAGAAGGGAGCCTGTCCCTAAATTAACCGCTGCACCCAGATACCAGCAAAATCAACCAGGAGTCAAATATGAAGCTCCAGAAGCCCACAGTGATCCTGCCTAGATCAGAGTAACCCAGAACCTTGTGTCGCTCCCTCACTTGAATAGAACCTAGGGTTCGACACCCCCGGTTCCCTAGCGCCTTGCCCTTAGAGAGGCCTCTTCCTAGCACTTGATCTAACGGCTCGCCCCTCCTTTCACCCCTCCCTCTCCCCCTCCCCTCAGAGCTAACTATTCGCACCACTAGAGAGTTCTCTGAGCGCTTGACCAAACTATCACCCCCTGAAGAACCCGTCCCTTCATTCCCCAAGCCCCCATTCCTGACTACTACCTCTTCCCACTGTCCTGTAAGATGCCTCCGACCTCGCACTTGGTCACGCACCCTCGCCCCACCCCGAACTTCCTATCTTCTCATGGACCAAACTCCTTCACGATTTCTTTCCCCCACACTCTCTCCTTCAAAGCAAAAAAACTATTCAAGTCCAAAGTAATTAGACGACATCCCGAAACACTAGTTGTTGACATCTATCACTGTTCATCCAAAGGACAGCGGAAAATGGACTTCATCTTCCACACGGACAGGAGTAACGTCTGGGTCACAATCTTCAACTCTCACCTCCACATCTCTACCATTACATCCCACAGCCGCAAATTAACCTTCTCCCTATTAAAACACCAGTCCCTAAGAGGAGACATCTCGATTACCATCTTTGAGAACGGCACCATACTAATTCAGGCTAAGGACGAAAACCTTGAATTCTTCGACTCCATCTTCCCTGCTTTAAAGAAAGCAGCTTCACAAAACGCACAACAGGCAAGGCTCACCCCCTCAAGCAACCCAATTCAAGCACTAAACCTCCTGCTCCCGCTCAGGCCCGATCCAAGAGACCACCCTTTCTTGCTACGAGATCGCCCTAGTCTAGACTCCTCCGCAACCGCAGACCATCCGACCACCTTCCCCTGACCCCTCACCCTCCCAACCCAACCTCCACAGCCCCCCTCCCATCCACTACTGCTCCACAGTCCCTCTCCTCCCACTAACCAGTCTATACCTAGTTCTCTTTCACCCGCCCAAGAGGGAATCCGACCCGTCACCCCACTAACACCTATTCAACCAGAACAGTGCTCCTCCAGCGAAGGGGACCTTATCCTACATCCTCAACTAGGCCTCCGACCCCTCCCCCTTGCCTCACCGCAGTTGGGTGACTTGCCAGAATCAGCTCCCCAGCCACCTCCTAACCCCCCTAGAATCGACACGGTCAGCAGCCTCTCGACCACAGGGCTCTACCCCTCCCTCCACCTCCCCCCCGCTCCTCCAGACAAGCTGATGCAACGCCTTGAATTGCTAGAAGCACAGCTCGGGATCCTAGTTCACGGCCTAAAGGAAACTCTTCACTCCCTAGGTAAAACACAGCGGTCATCCCCAGTCTTGGCTACCCCCCTTTCTCCTTCGCTAACTAACAGAATTGACCCACCACCCACCACCCAGACCATGGCTCACGCAAGCCCCCGGCCCCCTCTTAAGAAACCCTGGGTGGATTCACGACCAGAGAGACCCAGAAGAACGTATCCCAACCTTTCCCACCAGGAAGCGACCACACTCGCCGCATCTTACGACCACCCTACCATCCCCCTCCACAAGCTAGCTCCCAATCTACAGATATCGACTTCGCACACCTTAGCACAAACCCCGACTCTAACATCCTCACCCAAATCCGCAATCCAAGTTATTACTGGTATGGGTAGGGACCCTCCCCAACGCAGACCCCCCAGACCGCCAGAGTACCTAACTTCTATACCCAGGGCCCTCCCTGACACTCAGAAGCCTAAAGAAGAACCACACCTCAACTGTATGCTCATCAACAGCAGATCTGCTGCCAAACACGCTACAGAAATAGCGGAAGCCATCCTCTCACACAACCTGGATGTAGCCTTCATCACTGAAACATGGCTTAATACCCTGTCTCTCCCCAACATGGACATGCTAGTGCCCCCAGATTTCTCAATCATCCATAAAGACAGACCTGAGCACAGAGGGGGTGGTGTAGCTATCATTCACAAGAGCGACCTCTCCATTTCAAAACATCCCTCATGCCTTTATAATTCCTTCGAATGCCTATCGGTCATCATCAAATCGAGTACAAAGAGCCCACTTCACTGCCATCTCCTGTACCATCCTCCCGGTAACCACAACGAATTTGGAACACAGCTCAAGGACTTGATCACCCAATGCGCTCTCAGCAACGATAGTAGCCTAATTCTGGGAGACCTTAACCTGAGATGGAATGAATCAAAAAACCCACTCATCCAATCTCTGAATGAACTCCTGCTAGATAACGGTCTGTTCCAACATTGCCTAGAAGAAACACACCACCGAGGAGCAATCCTAGATGCAATCATCGCGGACAAGAAATCAATCACTATTGACTACATCATTCCTGTCGACTGGTCTGACCACCACATTATTCTTTTTCATATCAACCATCCGGCCCTTCCCAAACCCCCCACTCTGGCTCCTCCTAAATGGGTTAGGAACACATCCAGAGTACCTCGAGTCAAACTAGAAGAAGGGCTTAGCTCGCTCCTTCCAATTGAAGTGGAGCACCTCTCAACCTCTGATCTAACCTCTCTCTACCACTCTAACCTGACACTCTCCTTGGACAAGCTGGCTCCCTTGAAACAAAAAAAACCTAGAAAAACACCCTAAAGGACTTGGTTCACCACTGACATCAACGAGGAAAGAAGACACCTCAGAACTGTTGAGAGAACCTGGAGGAATAATCCCTCCTCCCTCCATCGCGATCAACTTAAGGCTGCACGCAGAAACTATAATAAGCACATCATGAACAAAAAGTCATCATTCTTCTTCCTGGCCCTAAACAACGCTAAAAACCGCCCCAACGAACTCTTTAACATCATTAGGAGCCAAACATCCAAATCGGCAACATCCAACATGACGGCGTCAAAATCGCTATGTAACAACTTTGCTAGCTTTTTCAATGATAAAATCGCCAAAATTGATCTGGCTCTCAGCACGGACCCGGCCTCTCTCACGGGGACCTCGACACTAGCAACATTAAGCAATCCTCTAGTGAGTCCTCCTACGCTTTGGTCCTCATTCCGCCCCATCCAGGAAGTTGAGATAATCAAGCTGATAGCCGCCGCTAAACCCTCATCCCACTCCCTAGACCAGCTCTCCTCGAACCTGATCAAAGACATGAAGCTCACCCTAGCCCCAATCTGGTGCAAGATAATCAATAGTTCACTGAGTACGGGACTCATTCCTGACTGCCTCAAAGTAGGCCAAGTCACGCCGTTACTAAAAAAACCTGGTCTGGACATTGAGGACATGAACAACTTCAGACCGGTGTCCAACCTTCCGCTCCTATCTAAAATTCTCGAAAGATGTGTTCTCCCTCAGCTAACCCAACACCTAGAGAATATCAATCTACTTGACCCTCACCAATCTGGATTCAGAAAGGGATGCAGCACCGAAACCGCAATCTTAAACGTCCTAGACGATCTTCACATGTCCCTCGACTCGGACCAATGCAGCCTTCTCATCCTACTTGACCTATCAGCCGCGTTCGATACAGTTGACCACTCCCTGCTCCTCAAAGCCCTCCAAGAGCGAGCGGGCATCGAAAGGACGGTACTTAAATGGTTCTCCTCCTTTCGCAACCGCTCACAAAGAATAAAAATCAACGACTTCGAGTCCGACCCCCGGCCCGTCAGTAGAGGAGTCCCTCAAGGATCAGTTCTCTCTCCTCAACTCTTCAACGTATATATGGAACCCCTTACCACACTTCTAAGGAAATGTAACATTCCCTTCCACCTCTACGCAGACGATACACAACTCTACGAGGAAACCACATCGATTGAAGACATCCACAGACTAAACGCCACACTCAAAGAGGTCCAGCAATGGCTCTCAATGAACCACCTCAAACTCAACCAAGAGAAAACAGAAGTTCTTCTCATCTCAAACAGAGACAAAAACCCGCAAATCGAAGAATGGCTCAAAGTCTTAGACGCCCTCAACGGGGCTGTCACGCCAACGAACTCTGTGAAATCCCTAGGGATCACCCTCGACTCCAAACTGGACATGAAAAAACACATCTCAAAAGCCGCAAAATCCGCATTCCTAAACCTGAAGCTCCTGTACAGAATAAAACCCTTCCTACCTCCCAAAGATCTCAAACAGGCCACACAGGCGTTGGTGCTTTCCAGAAACGATTATGGAATCTCAACCTTGACCGGTTCAGCAAGTTCTCACTTAGGTCCCCTGTCCACGACCCTCAATGCAGCAGCAAGAATGGTCACAGGAACGAAAAAGTTTGAGCACATCTCTCCGGCACTTAGGGAACTGAAGTGGCTTCCTATTGACCAACGAGCCAGCTTTCGCGCAGCCTGTCTCACCCATAAAGCCCTGCACACAGGCAAACCGGAATATCTGGCCGCCAAACTCAAAAGGGACGGTCAGTCCAGGAACCTCAGAAGCTCCAACACGCTTCTACTCATCCCACTAAGAGCTCGGAAACAAAAAACCAAAACGAAATCCTTTGTGGGTAATGCGCCCAAAATTTGAACTCCATCCCTCCCCACATCAGACTGACCCCCTCTTTCCCGAAATTCAAGATACTTCTAAAAGCCCTCTTCCTAGAGCGCTCTCGACCGTAAAGATGAACACAAAATGGACTGAAGAAGGCTTATATTGATTTCCCACCTCCGGGAATCACGCTCCGGTTCTGTTGTCATTCTGACGCTGATTTACTTAACCAAAGATGCTTTGTCTGTATTTTCTTCTTTGCTCCTATTTTCCGTTCAGATATTGTTTGCACACAATTTGTACATGCTGTGAAGCGCTCTGATACCTCCGGGTCCAGCTAGCGCTATACAAAACTTCAATAAAAAAATAAATAAATTGTCATTGGGTCACTTTACATTGTTGGTAGACTATTACATTATTATTCCTGTCTGCTAACTCACAACAATATGCAACAAAGGGTAGTACCATCACCTCCTTTCTTGTAATCACCGGGAAATCCCCCAGTGGATTGGGAACCATTGTTTGAAGGGTTTGAGGTCTCTATAGAGGCCATTGAGCAGGAAGTTTTTACTCGGAAGAAGAAGCAGCTAGTATGATTGTCTCACTCTTTGGGCACAGAGGGTTGGAAGGTACTAAAGCATTTACCTGTTGCCGTTGTTATGGGAGAGTGTGATGCTGTGGATGATTATGCATCTGCTATTAAAATTACGGAGATGCGATTTAAGAAAAAATGCAACATCATTATGGAAATTCATAAATTTTACATAAGGGAAGCAAATTCCTGGTGTGCCTGTGGAGAGTTTTGTGAGTGATCTTATGAGTGTTAACGGCAACGTGCGGTTACCAAACTTTTGAGGACGAGATGATAAAGGATCAACTGGTAGAAAAGACAAATAGTAAGAAAATCCATGAAAAGTTATTAATGACAGAAGACTTAACCTTAGAAAAATCTCCCGAAATAGCCAAGAGTGTGGAGAACACACCAGTATTCATGAAACAAGTGGCTTTAGACACGTGTTGTGGTTTCAGAGAACGTATTGAAAAGAGGAGAAAAGAAAGTAAACGTTCTAAATGTAGCAGCAGAAATGATTTAGGTAACGCTTCCTCTTGTCCGGCAGTAGAAAAAAACTGTGCCAAATGTAAAAGGAAAGGACATTTTGCCAGAGTGTGCAAATCTGAAACAGCTACCACTAGACCCCAACCCAAGAGAATTCTCTTAGTTGAGAGCTTCCCTGAAGTGAATGCAGATTCTGATGAGGGAAATGTTGCAATAATGAAAGATCAATAAGTAGAAGGATGCCCGGGAAACAGAGACCATGGTAAGAGGGAGATGTTGAAAGTGGGTCCAAGCACCATCAAAAGACCATTCTCTCTAATTGAAATTTCTGGTACTCCAGTTTCCATGATGGGGGATTCTGGCTCAGTTTTTACCCTTATTGGTCCAGATGAGTGGAAGAAATTTGGCAATGTCAATTTGAGGAGAACTCAGGTCACAAGCCGGTGGTTTTGGGAGAATTTGATGGTACCCTCAGTTTCAAAGGGAACGGTCCCCCAGCCACTCTTTATGTAGCTAAAGATGGATCTTGCCTTTTGGGTTGTTGGGAGCAAAAGGAATTTGGGCATTACTTAGACCAAAACAGCCCTGAGCAAGTTATGTTGAAGGATGAGTGCATGTCTGTAAGAAGAGTTGATAAAGAAGGGTGGGAGTGTTTAATGAAAAATTGGGAAGCTTCAAGGGTTTTTCCTACTGTATAATTTTGACAGCGGGTGCAAGTCCTGTGGTCCATAAACCTAAATGGATGCCTCTTGCCTTGAGAAAGGAATTGGATCAAGAGTTGAAGTAGTTGTGTCAACAAAGTATTATCGAACCCATAGAAAGCTCGGAATCTGTGTCACCAGTGGTGTTGGCCAGGAAAGGCAAAGGAACTTTAAGGATGTGCATAGATTTAAGGATTTGAACAAATGACAATGAGTAGATTGACATCTGTTGCCCAACATCACAGAAATGTTGAGTTAATTGAAGGAAGCTAGAGTTTTTATAACATTAGACATGTCGTCTGTCTATCACCTGATCACTTTGCAGAAACAAGAGTTATCATTTAACATCATTTGTCACCCATAGTAGAGCATATAGATTTAAAAGAATACCTTTCGGTTTGGCGTTATCATCAGCTGTTTTCCAGAGGGTGAGGCAGGCTATGTTTATAGGGGTTCCCATTCAAAAGTGATTCCAATATGCCATTATGGTGTATGGGAAAGACGTGGAGACCCGGGACAAAATGCTAGGACAGATTTTGATTATTTTGAGAGGGAGAAGTGTTACCCTGAAGGCAGGTGGGGTTTAATAAGTGTCTGCAGGGAACAGAGTTTACCATCCGGATAGACCACAAGCCATTAGTGAATTTGCTTACTACTCCGGAGCCAAGCAAAGCAAAGCCTCCCATTACCTAATGTCATTATAGGCTGCTAGAGTTCAGTTCCAGTTAGAATATATACCGGGTGCAAAGAATGTTTTCTCTGACTGCTTGTCCAGGTTGCCTCTCAAGAACGAAGGGGCAGTAAAGGATTTGAATGTTGATTTCTGTGTTCTTGCAGCATTGGTAGATTCCAATTATGGATGTATATCGGAGGAGGAATGGAAGGCTGCTGTACAGAAAGGTGAGGAATTTTAAGAAGTGGCCAATATGTTAAACAATGGCTGGGTGTCTGAAGGTGCGACGGAGGCTGTGGTTGCATTTAAATTTGAGTTCTCAGAGTTGAGTGTAAAGGAGGGAGTCCTAGAAGAACAGATTTGCTGATCGTTCCACATGGTATGCAGAGCAAAGTGCTAGGTGTGGCACATAAAGGACATGTGGGAATGGCAGCCATGAATAGCCGGACTAGTGAAACATTTTGGTGGCCTGTCGTGATCAGATGTGTGGAGAACTATGCGAGAGAATATTTAGCTTGTGCTGTGAGTGACACAGCACAGGTCACTTTTCTCAGTCCGGTGGAAGCCTTACCGGTTCCTGAGAAGCCTTGCACAAGTTGGGTTTGGATGTCATAGGACCAATGTATGAGTTGGATGAGCAGAATAGTGTGGTTTGGTGTTAATAGACTATAGTACACGATGGCCTGAAGTGCAGTTTGTTAGATAAGCAAATTCTGAGGCGGTAGTGAAGTTTTTACATATTTTTGAGACTGTGTGACCCTGTGGAACTCGTTACTGACAATGGCGTACAATTTATGTCAAAGGAGTTCCATAAATGTATGTCCCATTGGGGTATACAACATGTAATAACCTTTTTGTACCTTCCCCGCAGCATTGGTTTGGTGGAGCATTGTAACAGAGCTCCAAACTAATGGTTTGGAGGAAAGAGCTCAAAGATTTGAAGTGGTCTGTAAGCACTACTCCCAATGGCACCACAAGTGTATAACTGTTTACGTTGTTGAAGGGTCGGTTGGCTGCCACAAAGCTAGTCAGACCCTGGATGTGTGATTTGAAGGTGTCTGAGGAGAGATGGAAGCAGGTAAAGGACAGTTGTGAGAAAGTGCAAGGGATTTATTTAAGCAAGAAAGAGATACAACAGGTAATTTTCAAAACTGGAGATTGAAGGTGAACTGCCTGATATAATATCTAATGGACAGTCAAAGTATTCCAACCCGAAGGAAATTGTGTGTGTCAAGGAGAAGTTGGTTAAACTATGTCCTGGAAAGTGGTGGAACAAAAACGAAACTGTCCATACAAAGAGGGGTGGGAGACCTTCTTGCTGATTAGTGCAAGTTCTCATCTGTGCGTGTGGATGCAAGGAGCCTGCGATTGGAAGAGGAGAGAAGATCATCTGCAATGTTCATTGACTATGTCTGCGCAAGCACTTTATTCAGACTTCTGAAGGGTACATTTTGTCATCTAAGGCTTAGTTGTAATTAAGTAGGCTGGGTTTTAGAGAGTGGTATGCTCAAGTTGTGTATCACAATGCTACTTGTCATTTGTGCATGCATTTATATTCTCACTTTTTCATGCTTTTCTATTTCTTGTGTTCTGAGGGTTTTGCTTTGGGTCGGAGTTCATCTTATTTCGGTTATGACGGCGTTCTGACAATTGGCACCTTACATTTAGGAGCCTTGGATACAGGTGTGGCATTGGCCATTTCCAATTTCCATATACAATTACACCCACATGTAGGGTTCACATAACAACTGAATTGCCTCTTAGTTCACTTATGGCAGTGTCATCAAGATGGGGGAGCAGTTCAAAACTATCAATTTTAATAAATAACTCAGATAGTTGTAAGTGATATAATCTGATGATTTAACGTGAAATGCTCCGGCATGTTAGAATGACGCTTTTTTAAATTTGAAGAGAGCAAGCTTGGCTCGTGTAGGGGCTCTTAGAGCCAAGCCAGACTGTCCTCCAATCAGAGAAACTGCAACATGGATACCAGGAAATGCCTGTGAACTGCATCCATAAAGATGCACCAGCACCCTTGGAATGCGGGCTGGACTTCGAGGGAGTTCTGCAATATTCTACGTCATCACTGCTGCCTTCCACTCCATCCTGTTGCTTTTCTTCATCGCCGCTGCTGCTGATTACACCACCTTTTCATAATTTTATACTTTTTATGCTTCATCTTTGTGGTTGCTTCGTGGCTGTCTCTGCACTAGGACCTCCTTGCTATTTCTCTTGCTGTTTCCAGGGCAACCAAAGCTTTCCAGAACTGTTAGGCAAGCTGCCTCTTCTACACCTCATCCACCATGCCCTGGCTTTTCACCTGTTAGATTATCTGTGGTTGGTAGCTGACCCTGGGAACAATAAACTTCACCCACAAAACCGAAACGACTGGTGTCTGTTGGCCTTCATCTCTAGACGAGTGTGTTTTGCTGCTTTTCACAACCTTTCTTCTTGCCCTCCCACGACGAAGGCTTAGGTGAGCCAGTCTGAACTTTCAACATGTTGCCCTCCACCTGCACCAAGTGCACGGGCACACATGTTCACAGTGAATACCATTCTCCTTCCAGACACCAACTGAACGTCTGCCCTGCAGGGAAGGGCACTTCCAGGGGCACTGTCGTGAACAAGGCCGTGGGTCACCTGCTAGGGACACCAGATGCTCAGTCTGCTGCAAGATTACCTCTGTGTATAGTCCAAGCGCGCTCATCACAAGGGCATACAGTACCCGATGGCCGCCCTTTCTCCACCTCAACATAATTATTGCCCAGGCGACTAGACACTGTGGCCGCCAGCCTCTTTTCAATTTCCATTGGTCTTCCGATGTTATAGTTCACTTGGCTAAGACGGTTACCAAAAACGGAAGGAGATAACAAAAGCTAAAATAATAACAGGTGAATTAGAATGATTCTGTGACCCCAACCAGTACCAAGTTCTAGAAATGTGTGTGTGTGTGGGGTGGGATGCCGGGAGAGGGGGGTCCTTACGCCAAAAAAGTTTGAAGACCATTGTGTCATTGTAATTTGTGGGCTGGGTATAGTAAAGAAGGGAAATATATTTGTAGATGAAGCAGTAGTGCCATCTACTGGATATAATGAAATTAACATTACATACAATCATGTTTTTAATGCAGTGTTAATAATGGAAGAATAATCATAAAAATAGCGACCCGAAATTAATTACCCAAGACTAATCCCAGTTTAGTTGTCGGTCCCTGGATAAGGGCAGGGAGACGTCCATTGCTTCTGTAACCTCTAAAGCCCTCGCAGAAGATGTTACCTAACTCCTGCCGACATCACCAAAGGTCAAGCAAGCTTCGGCTAGGAAAAAGTGATTTCCACTCGAGCACACACTCTAGAGCGAATTCTGCCACCTTATAAGAGACACACACACATCCGTGACATAAGTAACTATGCACAAGCGTCTAAGCTTCAATACTTCTTCTGATGGAAATAAAGTGCCGTTTAGAGCACCCGTGGAAATGAGGACCTGGTACTTTAAAGAACGAAGCATAATGTTATTGAAAATCAAATGTCTGTATACACCTGCTCGCAGCCCACCTGAACTCAAATTCTTGTTTGATGGGCACATGTGCTACTATTGCTGCATCATTTAATCGATTTAAACCTCATTTGAACCAAAATACATTAATGAAATGTTACTGCACTATCTAACCCACTTGCAGCTCACGTAAGTTGAAATTGTCCGTGATGTACACGTTTGTATACACATGCTTGATGGCCACTCAAATTGAAATTGTGTTTGAAATATACGTTGGTATAATCAATGCCACTACAATAAAGGGTGGTTACTTAGGCTACTTTTAACACGCCATTTATTGATTTTACATCATCTGATTTAACATGTATTCTTACATTGCTGATTCTTGATGTGATCGGCGCAGATCAGGTGAACTGTAACCTGTAATACTGCTAGGACTACCATGTGGTCAATGGATGTCTGCAGGCCATGCTTCCCTGGGCTGCACTACTTCCTGCCAATCAACCTTGGAATGCTTATCTCACTTCCTGGTCCTTACTGCATATACTAAACAATGGTTATTTAATACACCTTACTGTTGATCCATCTTTAACACTCCTTGCGGGGATTACCAGGCTAGTCCAAAGGAAGCTTACTGCGGGTCTGTCTTTTCTTGGAGGAACACAACCTCTGCCACAAAGTGTGACCTTCTATACTACATTTGCTAAATTGAGTGTATGACAATTGTTTGAACGGGTCAGTCGTTTTCAGACTGGGTGTAATGATCAAACATATACCACCCTGGCCCACATAGACACGTCAGAGTATATAAAAGGGTACTCTTCAGTTGGTTCTGGATTGACCTCAGAGACCATATACTATGGCTGATCATATACTGCCTATTCACATTGACGGCCCCTTCAGGACTCTCCCGCTTCCCCCCAGAGAATATGATCCAGCTGATGGTAAATCTCCATTCCCATTGGCTGCCCAGCCCCTCTTGGATTATAGAGCAGATCTCACAAGTTCCATCTTTCCCCAGAGCAAATATAAAGGTGGAGGCATAATCACCACTCACATTGGTTGCATTACTGGCACTTTTTATTGATTTTCAAAAACAAGTAAGTACAACCATCAGAAATGGCAATACAACAAATACCAGTACATTCCCGCATCCTTCATCCCAACATGTATGAGAACAATTAGACATTATTTAAGTCTGTACAGTTTACATGGTAATATCGAGTTAGCGCACAGATGTCATGTGTCAAACCTGAGGCCAGGTATTTCTAGTTATCTTAGAGTTCACGGAGTTTCAGAAGTTCCCACATTCTGCAGATAGCTTGTTAAATAAGCCCAATAGCTAAATAAGCCCAATAGTCTTTCGGTCTAGATCTCGCTGGTAGTTCTTCTTCATAAGTCAGCAGTTGAGTCTTGCAGTGCGTCAGGTCTTTTAGCCACTGTTTCGTGTTCGGTACTCTCGTGCCACCCCAACATTGAGAGATTTGCCTTTTGGCCAACATCAGGGAGATTGCACAGTATTTACGTTTCCCGGCTTTGACCCCGGGTAGCAGGCCCAGCAGACACATTTTTATAGAACAGTCAAACTCTATTCCCACCATTTTACGAAGGGTTGTGGTCACTTGTCCCCAGTAGTCCTGTATTTTCGGGCATGACCAGGCCAGGTGGATGAAGTCAGCGTCTTGTTCCCCACATCGTTTACATTTAGCATCCTCCCGCAGCCCAAACTTATGGAGACGTGACGGAGTGTGATACGACTGGTGGAGGTACTTCAGGTGTAGAATGCGTACATTGCCATTAGGAGTGAGTAATTTAGTCAGTGTGCATGCAGTGTACCATTCCTTTTCAGTTAGCGGGTCTAGTAGGGACTCGTTCCAACGCGCCCAGGCTTTCTTGGACGTGAATGGTATCTCGCTTTGGGCCAGCTTGTACAGTCGGGAAACTAGGTGTGCTGAATTTGAAGAGGTGATGACGCATTGCAGCGTGTCCAAGCAAGGGGTTTCTGCCGGGCAGTCCGGGTAAAGATCACGGATTGCCCTTTGTAACCTATAATATGTGAAACGGAACAGTGCGGTTTGATTGCTGATATAGGACAGGTCATCTATAGTCTTGAATACGCCATCATGATAGAGGTCACCCAATGTATCAATACCTGCTTGTGTCAGGAGACCCATACCCACTTGTTCGTTAGTGACAGAAATCTGGGGGTGATGGTGTAATGGCAGCGCCGGTGCATAGAGTGGTGTCTTGTGCGTCAGGCGGCCAAGTGAGCACCGAGCGGCCACAGTTGTGTCTACTGTGTTAATGTCTGCTGTATGTAATGGCGGGCGTTTATGCGTGATCACTGAGGTAAGTGGTATTGGAAAGGCGTCCCCTTCCTCCACCGCTGTGTGTGTGAAATAAGGAACTGCGTGATACCAATATGTTACATACTGTGCCTGGGACTGGGTAGTGTACCTTCCTTGCTGCCACATCGCAGGCACTTAGGGGAGTTTAACAGCCCCGCCCTCCAAAGTTGGTATCTGGTCAAATGGGTACGATGTAAATACTTGAATTGAATAAGTCGGAGACGAGATGCAATTGCTGCACATCTCGGGGATTCCAAGGCTTCTGTCCAATCATCACCATTTAGGTAACCATGGTCTGTCTGCTCTTTCTCCCGAAGTGAATCTAAAGTCTTGGAAAGGTTCGTCACCAATGTTTGGTATATTGTAGCAGTTTTGTGATCTCATAGATCTCCCATAAAGACCTTTGCCTCAATAGGGTTAAACTCCGGAAAGGGATTCTAAATGTGTAATATATGGGGATAGGGCATGTTTTAATTGCAAGCATTTATAAAATTGTGTATGTGGCATGGCGTATTCATGTCTGAGTTCCTGAAAGGATCTCGTCGTGGTACCATGCATGGCATTTCCCAACATGGAAATTCCTATAGCATTTCATTGTTTAAACCCTACTAGCTCGGACACTTGCGGCATAAGGCCGCTCTGCCAAAGGGGGGTCTCCCTTGTCAATTGTTTCCACCACCCTATCTTGCTCATTGAGTCTTTCCACACTCCGAAAACCACACGCTTAGCAGGTGGTAGCTTCTGCAGCTCTTTCGGCGTGTATAGTAGTTTTTGGGGCAATACATCTCCCATAAGCCATCTGTCTACTCGGTAGGCTGGGTCATTGCTAATACCGTACCACCAGTCATTCAAAACCCAGAGGTGGGATGCTGCGTGACATGATTAAACATCAGGGGTCGCTATACCTCCGCAGTAAGTTGATTGAAAGCAAGTTTTAAGTGTTACCCTAGCGGCCTGATCGTACCCCAGAAAGCGGATCAGCCTGGAGTTGAGCTGCCGGAACCAGGAGGTTGCTATCTGAAAAAAGTGCTTCTGCAGTTGGCAGAGAAGGCGAGGGAGGGACACCATTTTTAATATTGCTGATCTACCCAGTATGGAAAGGGGCATACGCGCACAAGACTCCATCTCTGCCTGTGCGCGCGTCCACATGGGGGCAATGTTTTTATTCCATAACACCGATTGAGAGTCCGAAATATAGACTCAAGGTATTTCAGTCCGGTTGTGGCCAGCACTACGTCCTGCTGCACAGGTGCCCATAACTGAGCCACCGCGAATGGGCCAAATAATTGATTTCTTAGCATTCATATATAGGCCCGAGTGCTGACTGAAAATCTGCCTAATGCGGAGAATACGAAGTCCCGTCCGCTGCAGATCCATTAGGAAGAAAAGGACATCGTCCACATATAGGGCGATCCGATCTGAAAACCCCGTGGCCATTCTAAGCCCCTCACCTGGGCAACGATTTGAACCCATGAGGCTAGCAGTTCCATAGCTAAAGCAAACAAATACGGTGAGAGGGGGCATCCCTGCAGAGTGCCGCAATCTATAGGGAAGGGATCCGATTTTGCACCAGCCACTTTAACCGCGGCTGAGAGGGCTGTATATAATAGTCTAATATAGGACATGAGTTGTGGTCCTATGTTTAAGCGCTATAAAAGAGAAAACCGGTACGTCCATCCGAGTGAGTCAAATGCTCTATCTATGTCGGCCACTAATAAGGCCGCGACCCCCCAGGTAATTGATTGCCGCTACTGCACTGTGTACCCGTCGGATATTGTGATGGGTCGCCCGATGGGGCATAAAGCTGGCCTGATCTGGGTGGACTAGTTCCGATATATAGGGGAGGATACGGTTGGCCAAGGCTTTGGCCAATAATTTGGCCTCCACATTTAGCAATGAAGTGGGGCGATATGAAGAATGTTTATCTGGAGGTCGGCCAGGTTTCGGAAAAAATTTGATTTCAGCATGTCGCCTGTCCGGCGGAAGCCTACCCTCCTCGAGGGCATCATCTACCACTGCCAGGGAATGAGGAAGGAATTGAGATTGGAACGATTTATGAAACTCACTCGGGAAGCCATTCAGGCCTGGTGCTTTACCGGAGTGTAAGTCAACCAGGGCGGGGCCCAGCTCTTTAACCACCAGCGGGGCATCAAGATTCAACCGTGCCCCGTCTGAAATGGCCTTAGGGGGCAAATCATCGAGATATTGGTGGAGCAAGGGTGCCGGTAGGGCGTTATTAGGGGCATAGAGCTCTGCATAATATGTCGCAAAGCTAGAAGCAATTTGAGTAGGGTCCGTGAGTGTACGACAGTCATGGCCGAGAATACCTGGGATACTTATCGGGCGGAGGACCCGCTGGCACAAACGGTGTAGTGGGGAACGCGATTTATTGCCCCATTGATAGGTTCTACTGCGGGAAGCCAGCCAAGCCTGTTTGGCCTCATCACGTAGTGTGTTGGAATAGGTTTGTTGCAGAAGAAGCAGTGGGCGGCGAGTCTTCCCGCCGTTCACACCTCTATAACCCCGCTCCAGTTCCCGCAGCTGGCCCTCAGTCCGAAGCAGCACCTCTCTGCGTTTCTTCCGTTGAGTGGCACAATATGAGATATCCGCACCCCGAATGGTGGGCTTCATTGCCTCCCAAATTCTTGCTGCGGAACTGACCCTGCCCAGATTGTCGGCAAAAGAATCCTTAATTGTCTGACATATGTGCGATTTATATTGCGGTTTTTGGAGATGCCACGGCGACGGGCACCCTCGAAAGGGGGGTGGGTGGGCCACACTCCATCGTAAAGTCAGGACCACTGGAGAGTGATCCGACAAAGCACTGGGCATTATATCTGCCGCAACAATTCGAGAATAGTATGCGTTAGGTATAAATATATAATCCAGCTGGAAGAAAGAGTCATGGACTGCCAGATAATATGTGTAGCCTTGTGTGGTTGGGTGTAGGTGTCTCCACGAGTCCAACCATCCCATGTTACCCACCAGTGCCTGCAGACGTGTACCTCAAGGTGTTTCTGGCACGGCACGCGATCTCCATCTATCTTGAGCCACACTCACTACATCATTCCAGTCTCCACCTATTATTGAGAGGCCCATCGGTATCCCCAACAGCGTGTTCGTCAGGTGCTCTACAAACGAGTCAGAAAGCGGGGGGCATAGATACTGCCCAGTGTAACGGACTCTCCATGCAGAGTCCCAGGAATAATAATATACCTGCCGTGGGGTTCAGATCATGTTTTGGTATGTGTATATGGAACCCGGCGGTGAATGAGGACTGCTACCCCACCGGAGCCTCTTGTAAACCCTGCGTGAAAAATTTGAATATAGCCGAAACGAGCAAGACATAGCACCTTGGTGCCCATAAGATGGGTCTCCTGCAGTAAGAGGACATCGGCTAACGGCGCGCTTGGCTTGTCGAAGGATCGCACCTCTCTTGATTTTATCTAGTGACCCCGTATGATCCCACTGACTACGTGTAGCCTACCAACAGGGTCCATCACAGTGGAAAGTATCTAAGAGAAGAGTGGAGATTCAGTCTGTCACAGGGCATATAGACCATATAAGTAAGTGAGTAGGACAAAGTATTTTCAATAACATTTAACAAACCCAACCCCTCCTCCACCCACCCCACCCAATACCTCAAAACAGCAGAATCATCTGTTGCGGTAGGTGACATACCTCTGCCCCAACGGGAGCAGGGCACAACCCCATACCAAGGGTTCCCCACAACCCCATACCAAGGGTTCCCCAAGCAACAGTCCACAAACATAGTTAATGTTTCCAGATACTTAGAACAGAGTTATTGGGGAAGGCCTCACATAGGCCCGTAGATGTTGACATCAGCTTAATACACATTACAGTCAAAGTTCTCAAACCCCATGTCATGCTGGTGATGGGTCTCGCTGGGCACCCGCCGCCTGGGAGCCGGAAGCACTCCGTGACTTTGAACGGCGTCTCGAACACGACCTGCAGGCTGGCTTTACCTTGGGCTTGGTAACCTGCCTCGTGGCTTCTCCAGATGAGGATTTTGAATTGCAACCATGACGAGGTATGTGACCTGGGTGTCTGTCTCTCATCTGTCCAGGCGAAGACCTCTTCTGGAGTGACAAAGAAGTGGGTGCGTGACTTGTAGACAACTCACAGTCGGGCAGGAAATATTTATTATTTATTTATTTTATTTTTTAAACTTGTAAGGCGCGACAGCTACCCAAGAAGGTTTTCCCGGCGCCGAGACAAAGAACAAAGATGGCAGGGGATTTCTGCTTAGTCAAGATATTATTCGAATAACCAGGTCTTGACGTGCTTTTCTGAACATGGCATGGTTTTCCTCCCTTCGAATGTAGAGAGGGAGTGCATTCCAGAGGGATGGTCCTAGGTGGGCAAAGGATCTGCCTCCCATTCTAGCAAGTTTGAATCTAGGTACGCAGAAGTTGGCGGCTGATTACGATCGAAGGGTTCGTTTGGGAGCATAAGGATGAGCCAAAGCTAAAAGGTATTTTGGTGCGGTACCTGCTTTGATTCTGAACATATAGTTCAGGGCTTTGAAGCAGATTCTGTTTTCGATCCTGAGCCAATGGAGCTCACGACGGTAGTTCGAGACTCCGGAATTTTTTGGGGATTTTGCACAGTAGTCGAACAGCTGCGTTTTGGGCAAGCTGCAGCCGACTGACTTTGTTGGAACCAAGGTACAGAATATTGCCGTAGTCAAGCCGAGATGTTATGAGGGCATTGACTACGTTTTTTTGAGTAGAGGAGGGCAGCATCCAAAGGATTTTCCTCAGGCATTTGATGATGGTAAGGCACAGGCCAACAACTTTGCTGGCCTGTTGTTTCATGGAGAGGGAACTATCCATGATGACTCCCAGATTACGTACTTGGGTGACTGGGGTGGGAAAATTTCCCATCTGGTTGGGCCAGTGTGAGGGGTTCCAAAGATCTTGTTGTTTCCCTAGTAGAAGAATCTCTGTTTTGTCTCCGTTAAGCTTTAATTGATTTCTTGTCATCCAATTTAGGATGTTTTGAAGCCCTAATTTGAGAAGGGATGGAGCTAAAGGACAAGATTCAGACAGGGAGAAAATAATTTGGGAATCGTCGGCGTAGGTCATGAGGGTGAGACCAGACCTCTCCGCAAGATCGGCCAGGGGTCTGAGGTAAAGGTTAAAGAACAGGGGGCTCAAAATAGATCCCTGTGGCACTCCGTACGGGGCTTCAAAGGTGTTGGAGCAGGCCAAAGAGGATGTTATTTGGAATGTCTGTTGAGCCAAAAAGGACCGTATCCATTCGAGCGCTTTCCCACAGACTCCGTTCCTGTATAACACCTTGATGAGTGTTTCGTGGGAAATGGTGTCAAAGGCCGCGCTCAGGTCTAGAAGTACGAGCGCGACCGTTTGACCATTATCGAGGAGGTTCCGGATATGTTCCGTAACTCCTAGAAGGGTGGATTCTGTCGAGAAACCAGCCCAGAAACCTGATTGCGAAGGGTGCAAAAGCAAATTGTTTTCAGCAAAGGTGTATAAGACTGAGTGGACGTGTCTCTCTAAGCATTTGGTGAAAGCAGGGAGTAGAGATATAGGTCTATAGTTTGCTGGGGTTTCTGGATCTGCTGTGTTTTTTTTTTAGCAATGGCGTTATCATGGCGTGTTTCCAGAGGGCCGGGACTGTTGAAAGCTCAAATGATGAATTGAGCATATCCACGATAATTTCCAGGGAGCGATCGTCCAGTTGTTTAAGTACTTTGATGGGAATCGGGTCTCGGGGGAACCGGATTTGATGGTCTTAAAGATGGTCTTCAGTGTGTTAACCTTAATGGAGGGCCAAGATTCCAAGGCATTCTCAGCAGGGGGAGCATATTCTGTGTCAGCCAAAGAAGATGGTACATTGTTGTTGGTTTTGATGTCCCTAATAATTTTCTCGATTTTTTTCGGTAAAGAAACAGGCTAGATCTTGGCATTGTTTGGTATTTAAGGGGGGAGCCATAGCTGTGGTTTGTGCACCCGCAAGTTCTCTGACTTCATTAAACAAAGTTTTCGGCTTGTTGGTTGCTTCCCTGATAGTGTTTGCAACAAACAAGGCTCGCGCTTTCGCGCAAGCAGTGTGGTATACATTTCTGGCTTCATGGTAGGTCTTTTTTATGTCAGGGGCGTAGTCTTTACGCCATTGACGCTCTAGTGCCTTGCATTTCGATTTCTCAACTTTCAAGCTGTCATTAAACCATGGGGCAGGGTGACGGTGTCTATTTCCTTTGGCAAGAGAGGTGGGTAAGCAGTGGTCAGCGGCTTCACTGAGCCATAGTTGAGTGGCTACTGCTAAGCTATCCATGTTGTGGCCTGTTCTGGGGGGGTTTTCATGGAGTGCAGAGTTAAATTTTGCCATGTCCAATAATTTCCAGTTTTTCCTGGGCGCGGCCAGAAAAACAGACTGCGTGGTAGTGGAAGGTGGGAGATTGATGCTGAATTTTACTAAATGGTGATCAGACCAACAAATGGGGAAAGTGTCAAGCCATTTTAAATCATTAATGTTAGAAAGGATGGGGTCGAGCAAGTGGCCCGCTTTGTGGGTAGGTCCAGAATTGACCAACGTCAGGTTAAAGACCGTTAGATCCTCTAACAAATTCGAGCAAGAGGGGATAGAAAGGTCGTCAAGGTGTAAATTAAGGTCACCGATAATTGAGAAGTTTTTAGAGGTTAGGAAATACGGGGTGATATGATTGGCTAGATTTGACGCCCATTGGGACGAATTGCCGGGGGCGCGGTATATCAATAGGCCAGACATCGTAAAGTTCGGATTCACAGATATTTTAAAAGAGCCGGCTTCACAGTCAGGGATGTCAACTGGATCTAACGTACATTTCAAATCTCTATTGAAGATGATTGCAATTCCACCACCAAGTTGTTGATTTCTATCTATCCTAGTGATTGCATAGTTGGCGGGGAGGGCAGTAGCAACGTCCGGGCCAGCACTCTCGTGTAGCCACGTTTCTGTCAGGAAGAGGACGCTAGGTCTGTCTTCTAGTAGGAGATTAAAGATATCTAAGTTGTGTTTCGGTAATGAACGGCAGTTAGTTCTGTAGAAAAAGTATTCTTGTGCCTTGACATTACGTGGCTGTGCATGCTGGAGTTTGAGCCGAGCCGAGCTTTAGCATCCGTAAATGACTGGCGACGTTGCTGTACCAGTCTCGTGTAGTCCGGAAAAATTAGGATATGATGCGAATTGGAGTTTGCCAGCAAGGCTGGCCTGCGCGAGGGCCCCAGACGGCGGCTTTTGTATTAAGGTACGGTGCGCCCGTTCAATAATAAAGCACTGCAACATCCTGACGAATGAGTGCCACATCCGACCCCACCTCTCCAATCTTAGCCTCCAGTGCCTCACGAGACTGGGTTATCACCGCCATCAGCGCAGCATTATCCGGGCTGACAGAGCTCTGGCTCGATGTTTCCGGGGCCTGAGTCCCAGGCCCCGTATAGCAATCCAGGGTGCTCTGTTTCTGTAGTTTGTCCCGAGTCATTGTCAATGATAATGATCGTATACTGACCCAGCGAAGAGGGATATTGCGGCACCAGATATATTAGTTTGTGTTCACAGTGCCAGCAGCTTTTAAGAGGTAGGAGTCTACGCCTCCGTTGTTGTACAAATCGGCGGGAAGATCAGCGCTAAGGCAACCCGCACAAAGGCCGCACCAGGCCTAGCCCGGCTGCTTCCGCGTACAGACACCCTCGTACCCCCCTACTGGGTGTCACAAATCCACCCAAAGTTGCGGTGTCCCAATAGAAGGAGGCCACTGCTGGACCCCAGGTGAACAGGCACGTTGATTCCCCCGTGCACCACAACCAAGGCCTGGGGAAGTGGGATGTAGCAAAGCGCAGCGCAGCGCAATCCTCTCGCTCTTAAGAGATATATTGAAGCAAATCCCTGCAGGCAAGAGTCCGCAGCGGCCACAGTGCCGAATCCTGTGGGGAGCAGCATAGAGACAGCCAGGCACTTTCCACTCTCAATCACTTTTTTTGTTGTTCAGGGTGGCGGGGGGGGGGAGGCGATATGGTGGGGGCGCCACCAGGGGCTCTGACCGGCCACCCTGCTTCACCACTTCGCAGCACACACAACATTGTCTGTTCCCCAGAGAGGAGCACACAGGACAGCAAAGGGCCCAAGTATAGTTCCAGGAAGGGGGCCACCATGCAGCCACAGTTCTAGGCGGGCCTCCACCAACCCCTGAACGCACCAAATATGTCAGGGGTAGCATGGTTCACTCACCGCAATAGTGCCCAATCAACAGGAGAAAGTTGGGGACAGGGGCCACAGTCTCCGACCTCTCAACCACCCAGTCCTTGTGTCGGCGGCCGCCGCCATCCAGGTTGTGCCCGCGGTGCCCTGTGGACCGAAATGTGGCGCGGGATCCGCCCAGCACCTGGCGGACCAGCCGACAACTGCACCAGGGCGCAACGACGTCCAGCCACGAGGATCCAGTGTCAGCTGCAGCTGGGTTATAATAGTGCAGCTTTGCTGCCGCTGGTTCTGGGTCCCTAGGTCGGCTCACAAGATGGTCGTCTGCTCAGGAAGAATCGCAAAGCTCACCAGGCCGTGCCCGGCCTCAGGATTGTGGGATTCCGGAGGTGCTGTATTCCGGGCAGTCATCGCACCAAGGTCTGCTCTCGATGTCCGGGAGCCCTACTCGGCTCGGACAGCTCCGCAGAGGCAGCAGCCTAGCGCCCCCCGAGCGTCACCCCCTATCTGGCACCGCCCTGCAGGGCCATATTAATAATGCAGCGATGGCCGTGCGCGCGGGCCGGGTCTGACCTCCAGCTTCCCAGATGTAGTCAGTTCTTGGAGCGACACAACCGCCACTCCACGAGGCATCCGGCACGGGGAGAGACAGGTAGGGGTAAATTGTGGAGGCTGATACACAGGATAATTGTAGGATGACTAGCAGGGACACGGAGCTCGGCTAAGGCGCATCCACCATGTCGGACCTCTTGGCCATGCCCCGTCTAAATATCTATTTAAAGAATTGTATATTATTATTGCTTTAATTTATTGGTGGTAATTTGTGCTTGTAAGGGAATGGGAAGGGAGGTGTTTTAAAATGTATATTTTATAATATCTATACATTGTTATAATTACTGCCTTAAATTTTAATTGGTTAATTATATTAGTATGTACAATAATTAGTTAATTATAATATGTATATTTGTTTGCCTTTGTTGATGTATTCTTTGTTTTGTATTAACTATTATTTTTTGTCTAATGTAATTTATATATTATCATAACTTTAAGAAAATGTTTATTTTATTGGTGGGGTGTTGGATTTGTAGGAGTGCAGGGAAGTAAATATATTAAATGTGCATATTTTAATGTTTTAAATTCTTTAGTTAATTTTTAAATTCATTAATTTATTTTTCCAGTAAACACATTTTATGAGTAGTTCAATGTTTTGTAAAATTGTTAAATACATTTTTTATATCTGTTACTTGTTATTTTATTTCGTTTATGTTCATTATGGTTGATAAAAATGATAATAATATTCTTTTATTTTTCTGTTTGGTGGGTTGTTTGGTTTGTAGGGTTAGAGTAGATGTGTTTTCACATATACTTCTATTATGTTTGAATTTTTCCATTACTTAATTGATAAAATAGTTTAACTTGTGTAAATTAAGTGTTTAAATAATTTCTACTGATTTTATACAATTTTGTAATTGTTATGTTATATATCTTTATATATGTCTTTTCTAAATATGCTTAATTTTAAATGATCATGCTTATGTTTACATTTGTCTATTTATTTGATTTTTTTATATGTAGGCACATTTTGTAATATTCATTTTAATGTGATTCTACATTTAAATGTTATTTACATTGATATATTTTTTATTACTTAATTTATTGTGTTTGTTGTGTTTTTAGTGGCAATTGTTTAATTTATTTAAATATATATTTATATATTTTTTACCTTATTTCTATGTAATTGATTTATAATTTAGGTTTGGGACTAGTAAATGTGATTTTTAGAGGGCTAAACCTTTTCTACTGCTGGTCAAGTTGGAATGAGAACTGTAAGTTTGACCTCTCCAAAGTCTAACATGTTCTCTACTGTTATGTAGGTTGACGAGGAAATAGTAAATCTAACTACTCCAAGGTCCAATACCTTCAGCAATGTTTCTCATTCTGGAGGGAAATAGTAAATCTGACCTCTCCAAAGCCCAGCGCTTTCCTTACTGTTGCTCATTTTGGAGTAGCACTGGTAAATCTCACCTTTCCAAACATCAACACTTTCCCTACTGTTGCTTACATTGGAGTGACAATAGCAAATTAGACCCCTCAAAAATCCGCCATTGTTCCCTACTTTTGTATGTGTTGGGTTTGGACAGTAAATCTGATCCATCCAAGGTCCAACTATTCCTCTACTGCTGCTCAGACAGGAGTAACATTAGTAAATCTGAATTATTTTTTTGGGTAAACAGATTTTTATTGGATCAAATAAGAAACAGTAGAATTGTTGTTCTTACAAGAAATTAAAGGAAGGAGAAGTTGATTTGAGCAATCAAGTCAATATACAGTCAGGACCGGTAGCAATACATTGTCCATGATGGGATGTCCCTATCGTTAAATTAAGTCACATGAAACCTAAGCGCATCATTAAAAGATAATAAAACAGAAGAAAAAGTAATCACATGGTCGATAATCCATCCAGTGTCCAACATAGATCAATAATAGAAAATGCTCAAAGCCATCATAAGATATCAAACACCAAGTAGCCACCCCCCACCCCCCTCCCCCGAGCTGGCAAAATGTGGAACCAATGGTAGAGAATGTGAGAGGATAGCAGTTACTCTCCTATGGGTATGGAATCCCAGCATCAATGCCTGTTGTTGGCAGGAGCACAGGGAAGAGGAAACCCAGAAAGTCAGGCATCATCGAAGTGGGGGGCTCAGTATGAGGGCGAGAACACCATCTGCATGGTCTTTAAACACGGCCCTCCTCATCACTCCCACTCCCACCTCCCTAGAAATCGGCTAGCACCGCATCCCATGCTCTGGTGAAGTCCATAGAACTTCCACCCTGACGTGCTTCTTGGAAGAATGTTACTCCTTCCCATGTCGCCCAGTGCTGAACATCTGCCTTTGAGCCCTCCAAGCGAGGTCCCTCAACACGTTTCGAAATCATAATAGTTCTCTGTTCAGCCTGTACGAGGGCTAATTCAATTAAATGAGAAGTAACGCTGTACTTAACAGGGTGAGGAAATAGACACAATAGGCAAAAGTGGGGCGTGGGTGTACAGTTAGTGACTTCCAATAAGAGGTGCTCCACCTCAGTCCAATATGAGGTCAACTGGAGGCAGCTCCAGAGCATATGAAGAAGATCCCCCATGGCAACATGGCAACACGGACAATCGGGAGGGGTTGGCGGAAAATAGATGCTGAGCTTCGGGGACGTGAGGTAAGCCCTAGGGACGATATAAAAGTGTATCAGTTTGAAGCCAGTATTTTTACTTAGGTACCACCTCCCATATTTTGGTCCAATCTCTTTCTGAAAGAGGAGAACCCCGGTCAGTTTCCCAGTGGTCTTACAACACGGCAAGAGGGGAAGAAATATCATCACACAATGCACTATACGATTCCGAGACTAGCCATCCGGTATTAGCCATGTCACATATATAGCGGCAGCTCTAGAGGAGCTGAGGCGCCGCTCCACGTCCACACTAAAGTTTGTGTACAGTCGCAGTCAGGGTGCCATACAGTAGGAACTGACCTGCAGAAATATCGAACTCCTCGCATAAATCAGCAAAAGGCTTCAACATGCCCTCTGAAAACAACGCGCCAAACATCTCCAGCCCAACCACCTCCCAGTTCAATAATGTCTCTCTTCCACCTCAGATAGCTGCAAGATTAACGTTGGTTGAGGAGGCCCCCAGGAAGTATGGGGATCACACCTTCGCCCACTGAAGGATCTTTATCCAACACGCTTGAAGGGCAACAAGGTCTTGTTAACTGCCAGTGGTTGCCTTTCTCAAGTTAAGTATAAGGGTCCAAAGCTGTCATACGTTGAGGGGATCCTGCAGTCGCATCAGTCTCAGGGCCTCCCTCTCCGGGAACCAGCCCATGACAGCTGCGCCACCAATTAGTAGGAATTAAAATCCACAACAATGCATCGCCGCTTCTTTATCCATAGGCGATCTATAAGTATAGAATCAAGGTCTCAGAAAATAGATTGCGGTATCACTAATGGGAGCACTGCAAAGAAGTATAACAGGCAAGGTAGTGCTACCATTTTGGCCATGTCTATGCTGCCCGCCACCGATAGGAGCAGGGTCTTCCAAAATGCTACGTTGCATGCATAGCAACCATTCTTGTACTACGTCCCAGGAGTTCAGGGATGGTTAGGTATATGTGGACTCCGAGGTATTGTACCACTGTTTGCATGTCTCCCAAGTCTGGGGGTTCCTCCATGTCACCACGGAATGAGAACTGTGTGTAGGTCATGCAAGTAAAGTACCATGTCATCTGCATACAGAGAAATAAAATGGGATGCGCCTGAGCCCAGATACCAGCATATGACAGGCCACCAAGAGCTTTACAACCCTGTGGTTCCACCGCAATGGCAAAGCGCAGCGGGAAGAGTGGGAAACCCTGGCATGTCCCAATTCCCACAACACATTGGTCCGATATCATGCGACCATTGCAAATCCTGGCAACGGGGTCAATGTATAATAGAAAAGCCCAAGAGACAAAGCGTTGCCCCAGACCCATCTAGAGCATGGCGACGCAGATAAAGTTTTAATCTAGGCTTTCAAATGCCTTTTCAATGTCCACAAACATGCACCCTGCCCATTCCCCCATTCTGGCAATAGTTGTCCCTCTCCCATTAGTACCAATAGGCGTCTAACATTTAGACCGAGGAACTGCATACCCTCTTCTCCCACTGTCTAAGAGTTAGAGCCATGCACCAATGGTACTGGTCGGCGTGAATCAATCTGGGCATGTGGGGGAGTAAGCGGTGAGCTAGTATTCCACTTAGGGTTTTGTAATCAATGTTTAAAATTGACATGGGACAGTAGACAGCCATTTCCAAGGCAGGGTTACTCGTTTGGAGCAAGGAGACTATAAGTACCTCTAGTATAGTGTGGGGCCGAGCCTTGGTGGCCAATGTGCTTTGGTATAACGTCACCAAGACCACAGACCACTCCAAAAACCTCGTCACGGTACTCGACGCATCGATCACCATGAACCGACAGGTCAATGCCGTCACCTCCAACTGCTTCAACACACTCCGCATCCTCCGCAAGACCTTCAAATGGATCCCCCCATAGTCAAGAAAGACGGTCACCCACGCACTCATCACCAGCACACTGGACTACGGAAATGCCCTCTACGCCGGCATAAAAAAATCACTACTCCACAGACTACAGACAATACAGAACGCCGCTGCCAGACTAGTCCTAGGCCTCCCCAAGCATGAACACACCAGCCAACACCTACATAGACTCCACTGGCTCCCCATGGAGAAAAGAGTCACCTTCAAGATTCTCACCCATGCCTACTCCACCAACCTCACCCTGGCCTAAACCCCACGCATCCACAGAGCCAGAGCAGGCGCAAGATTCCTCTCCCACATTGCATTCAAAACATGGAACGAGTTACCGGCAGTCATCAGGCGAACACCTTCAGAAAAACCCTCAAGACCCGGCTCTTCGGCTAAGCAGATCTACCCTCCCCCTCCCCCAGCACCTTGAGACCCTCACGGGTGAGTAGCACGCTTACAATCCCCTGATTGATTGATTGATTAAAGTGTGGGGTGAAAATATCAAGATAAGCAGCATAGAATTTCACAGGGAGGCTGTTGGTTCCCGGAACCTTCCCACAGGTCCTGTGCCGAAACTCAGCAGGGATCTCCTCTTCCCTAATACCATCCCCTATAGCAGAGGTCTTCAAACTTTTGTAGGTTGAGCCCCCCAGCTGAATTTTTTTAGATGTTGCCCCCACCTGACAGAAATTTCTGGACTCGACCGCCACGCGCACATTCCGGGCATATTCAGCGAATAACATTCAATACAATAAGAATGTTTAGTAAACTGTAGGTTTGTGAGTGGGTGGGTGTGGTGAAATGACAGAGGCTTATTACACACCTCAAAACACCACTTTCCAAGATAAAATGTGTGCAAATTATTTTTACTAGGATGCTTTGTTTTACATATGACATGGATTGATAATAACACCACCAACATAAATGTGTCAGGTGTGCCTGTTTTTCAGAGACGGTCAATCTGTGGATGGATTTTTGCTACTGCCATCCTCAGGTTGTGCTCCACATCCAGTCTTGAACGGTACTTCGTCTTTAATGCCGCATGTGCTGAGAACACAACAGTGGTGGGCTTATTGGAGTGAGATTGCAGATTGAACAGTGAGGGGGGCAGGTGAGTGAAGTGTCAACAGTGCAGGTTGAGTAGTGTGCTCGTTTGACTGCAGGGTGAGGTACAGGGTGAAAATCGCAAGTGCATTGTGAGTGCAGAGTGATCACTGTGAGTGGAGGGTAAGTGGGTAAATGGTGTGAGAACATGATGATCTGTGTGAGTGCAGGGTGAGCGGGTGAATGGTGTGAGTGCATCGTGATCAGTGTGAGCACATTGTGATCGCTGTGAGTGCAGACTGATCGCTGTGAGTGGAGGGTAAGTGGGTGAATGGTGTGAGAACATGGTGATCAGTGTGAGTGCTGGGTGAGCGGGTGAAAAGTGTGAGTGCATGCTGATCAGTGTGAGTGCATTGTGATCGCTTTGAGTGCAGAGTGAATCCTGTGAGTGGAGGGTAAGTGGGTGAATGGTGTGAGTGCATCGGGGTGAGTGTGAGTGCAGGGTGAGTGTGAAAGTAAAGGGCGAGAATGCGGAGTGAGTGGTCTGAATGCAGGGTGCATTCCCAGACACTTGAAGTAACTCAGCATGTTATTGACGGCAGCGTAGGATTTCAAATGTGTTAAACTATTGATATTATGGCCGTAACCAGGGATCAGGGTGGAGGAAATAAATAATGTGCTGATTGATCCCTCAACAAACTTCCAGTCTTATGATTACGGTTGCCAGCTAATTATTTTGATGTCAAAGATGGTATAAAAATAAGCAACACCTAAAGCTGTATTTTCAGCACTTGTCTGTGCATACTTTGAACAGCAAATATAAATAGAAAGAACTTTTAATTGTTTTCTAGAGCTGCATGAATGATCCGTGACTGATAATAAAAGGGAACAAAGATAGAAAAGTCACATTACAAATGAATCAACAAAAAGAAGGGGGGACCGAGAGCTCGTTAACATTACAAATGAATACATACTTCTTATTTATAACCATATTTAGCAATTTGCAAGCTGTTTAAACAACACATGGCTGGCTGGCATTTTGCGCGCCTGCCTGTGTAATTTTAAAAGAAACTTTCAGGGACGTTTTAAGGATTTTGGGTCCTGTGGGCCAAATGTATTTTTGGGGCCCCAGTTCGGACCAGCTTTGATTTTATGATCTAGTCTCAGCTCTTTCATGCCTTCTTTGGTCAAATACTAAATGTGTGTACATCGGATATTCAGGGATAGTGATGTGTGTTTTCAGTATGTAACACAACAGCAGTTCACTAATATTACTGTAAATAATCTGTCACACCCTTCTATTTCTCATATGTGAGGTCATGTATTGATCTAAAATAAACTTTTTATATGGATGTCACGTGACGCATAAACACATTTTGTCTGCAAAATGTCTGCAATAGACTTTTACACATTAAAAATGAATGATTGAAAAACGCTATTTATAACATTGTGTATTAAAATCATTCAAGGTCATGAGGGCAAGACTGTAGAATAGAGCTGGCTCTATCAAAGCCCCTCCTCCCACCCCCAACTCCCACCCCCTTTGAAAGGCTGGGTCCCTGTGCCAGAGCCCACTTTGCCCGTGCCTTAAACTTCCCTGGAAACTTTGTCTCCATTCTGGGAAGAGCCATAGCTGCCAAGGTTTTAGATTGCTATGTGTGACATTTCCATAATTTCAGTGTAATTATAAGTGACATTCAACAACTATGAGTGACTCTTTCTTGTGAGCAAAATAAAAGCACTAAAACATCTTCGAACTGCTCTAGATCCCTGAAATGGAAACTTAAGATACAGATACCAATGAGACATCTGTTCAGGGCACCAACATCACATGGTAGCAGTCAGAAACGTAATATTAATAGTGCTGAATGTTTGCAAAGGGCTGCAGAGTGTGAATGGGGATGCTTGTCTATAGGATTAGGGCTGCAGAGTGTGCATGGGGATGCTTGTCTATAGGATTAGGGCTGCAGAGTGTGCATGGGGATGCTTGTCTATAGGATTAAACTGTGCAGACAGCTGTCGGTTACCGCGTCTACCCTTGACTCGAGGCCTGGGGCCTAATAGCTAACTCTCAGCTTCGATTCCCCTCCTGCTTATGACACTCGATACCCACCAGTTAAAAGAGGAGTGTTAACAGCAGACCTACCTTGTGCTTCAGGCGAGTTCTACCTTTGCGGGTCTCAGTATGTATCAACGCAGCCAGTAGGGCTGGATCGGGGTCCATACCTGACCTGGCTGTATTTTCGGTTTCCTGCTCTTATTGTTCTGTAAAAGGAAAGGAGGCCAAACAAAACCGTGTCTTCCCTCTTCTTCCTCTGGATACACGGATTGGCCTCTTTTCATTTTACAGAAACAATCAGAGGAGGAAACCGAAAATACTGCCAGGTCAGTTTCATTGCATTGCTTCGTCTTCAGTCTCTGTGGTCCTGGGATAATTAATGACGAAACTCGAGATGATCGGGAGCTAACTCTCTCAGGAGGGGGTTAATTCACAGAGCTAAGAGCTTCAGGTGCAGTGGGAGGCCAGGGGTCTCCTCTGCTAAAACCGAAAGAGTGTCTGTTTGTTTGCTTTTGGTTTTAGCAGAGGAGACTCCTTGCCTCCCAATGCAGCTGAAGCTGTCAGCTCTGCGAATTAACCCCCTCCTGGGAGCGTTAACAGGACAAAAGAACAGCACCTCCTGCCCCATCGATCTCCCCTCCCTCCCCCTTCCACATACAAGAAGACTTGCACGGAGGGACGGACGCAGGGCACAGGGAACAAAGGTCGGATTGAAGTGGAGTGCGCACCCCCCCTGGGAAGGTGTTGCGCCCCCCCAGGGGGGCGCGCCCCACAGATTGAAGAACACTGCCCTATAGCATCAATGTCCTCCCGGGTCATCCCATTAGGCGAAAAGGCAGTTAGCCATTCACCAATAATGGAGGCATTAGGTGGTTCCCATTCTGCGTGTAGACATGAACAATAGTCTGCGAAGGAGTGTTCAATGTCTCCCAGAGTGAATAGACGGGTGCCATCTGTAGCTATTAATTCTAGAATTGAGTATCCTGGACACAAGGGATTTGCCAGCAGAGAGCCTAACCTGTCTGCGTCTGAGTATGCCCTAACCATATAAGCTTTATGATCAAAACAGCGGAGACGCTCCACATGTTCCCCCACCCTTTCCTTCGCTTTTAACAACTCTCGCTGCAGATCCGATTTTTCAGGCGTAAGCGCTCTAAGTCTCAGAGGGTGCAATCGTGGGTGACAGGGCTTTAAGTGGGCCGGGTCTCAAGGGGTCGGAGCACCGGCAGTTTTTTTAAGGGGGCCTCGAACCGGGTCTCTATCGGGCTCTGTTTTGAGCCCTGGCACCAGCGGTCCGTTTTTTCCCCAGACTGCAGTGACAGCAGCCACCTCGATGTGCGTGTGGTGCGCGTTGCAGGTGAAGGGAAATCCTTTAGAGAGTCATTTTCTCTCTGGATTTCCCTTCTCTTTTTTAAACTAAGGAGCACTACCATCATCGTGGTGTCACCAGGGCATTGTGTGGAAGTTTTTCAATATTATAAACAAGCCATAGTTGCTGCGTATTTATCATATGCAACTAGTAATGACTTGTAGGTATGATGTGACTTGTATCATATTTGGACGCAATGACAGGAACAGCAAAATACAAGTCGGGCGGCACACTTACCTTACGTGTTTTTAAGCCACGCCCTTAATTACATTGACCACGCCCATTTGAGAGACCCCCCAGTTTTTTCATCCCACTTAAAGCCCTGGTGGGTGACGATATCTCGTAACAAAGTCCTCATGAGCACAGGAGATTCCGATAGGCACTGCCCTTAATCCCAATTTTTTTTTTTTTTTTTAATTCTGTTTATTGGGTTTTTTCAAACAAAGAGAAAAGCAAGGCAAGACAAGGTGTTGGTTTTACAGTCAATGAGGAAGCATCTGAAACATTCAACAGTTACAGTATAATACAAAGCAATGGCATGAATATAGCGGCGGTGAAGCGTCATAAGGGCAATCTATTCGTCAATCAGGGGCAGTATCATAGTGTTAGCATACATCAAAAAGGAACCACATCACAACATAGCACATGAAAATGCAGGGTACATCATCAGTAGGACATATGCGTATTGACAGGTAGGAGTGGCTGGTTACAATTGATAGGAAGGTGAACATACATATACAGTACAGCTGATCGTAAGCCGAAGCCTCCCAAGGAATGTGTTATCCGAGTGGGCAGACAGGTCACGTCTGTACTTCACCGCCATCCCGGAGATCGCCTCCATCCTGACCTTCATCTCGAGCTGCCTGTGCCAAAAGATAGTCGACCAGGGGCCCCCAGATGTCTCTCGGCCTGATAGAGAGTGGGAGTAATTCAGCAAAGACTACTTGTTGTTCCTGACTATGTGTCATATCGGCCAGCCACTCCTTGAATTTCGGGGCTCTACCACGACCCCATCTACATGCTACACGTCGCTTCGCCAGGAGTAAAGAAATATCTAAGAATTTCCTGCATGTCTTGGGGATGTGTGATGTGTGTCCCAGAAGCATCAGTAAGGGGTCTGGATTTATGGATTCTCCAGTCATGTATTCCAGGGAGCTATGTACCTGTTGCCAGTAGGTCTGGACAGAGGGGCATTCCCAGGCAAGATGTAAGAAATCTGCATGTTCTGCGCGGCAACGCTCACAACGATCGTCTTCAGACAGCTGAAACCTGTATTTTTTTACCGGTGTGTAGTATAAGCGCTGCTAGAATTTGTAGTGGATCATCTTAAGCCTGCTACTGGCCGATATGCGAGCCGTGAGGGTACAGCAATACAACCACTGATCATCAGTGATGTCAATGGCCAGTTCAGCAGTCCAGTGTAGTTGGGCTGAGGTCGCCGGCATCGTGCCACAGAACCTGACGTGGCGATACATGCCTGACACCAGATGGGAGCCATCCTGAGAACAAAGCATAAAGTGGAGTGGGGACACTATCTCAGGCTCATTAGGAAAGTCAGGAAGGATGTCCCTCATCCCTTGGCGCAACCGTAGGTAATAGAATACATCGAGCGGGGTACGGTTGTGTGTTGCAAAGAATAGGTCTGCAGTTTTAAAGCGGCCTGCGGAGAAGAGATCCCCCCAGCAGGTGATTTGTAGGGATCCACATAGCACTCGGAAACCACGCTCCTGCAGGAGTTCAAGCTTGGGGTGATATGCCAGTGGCATCCGGGGGGAGTACAGTAGACTGCATCCCAGCTTTTTAGCCATACGGCACCAGGCATCTATAGTGCATGTGACGGACGTATATGGTGTTGTTATGGTCGACGCGGGACAGTGAAGGAGGCCATTGAGAGGAAGAGGGTGTGCAATCCAATCCTCCACCGCTAACTGGGGCATAAAAGGAGTGGGGACCATCCAGTGATAGGCATAGTGTGCCTGAGCACATATATAGTAGACCTCGAAGTCGGGGAGATCGAAACCCCCCTTATCGTACGGCTGGATCAGCATGGACCATTTCAGCCGCGGGCTCTTACCCCCCCCCAAAATAGACGACAGAGTTCCGACTTCAATGTTTTAAAGAAATGGGCGCCCGGGTAGTAGGGGATATTAGGGAATAGGTAAAGAAAGCGGGGGAGCACCACCATTTTATTAAGCGACGCCCTGCCTGCCATGGAAATGGGAAGGGAGATCCATTGATCTACCAGTGCAGTGAGTTTCGTGAATGCTACCCCATAGTTGGAGCGCAGCGTTTCATCCTTGTCACGCAAAATTTGAATACCCAGGTATCGGAGATCTGTACGGCACCACTCTAGGGGGTAGTCCAGTGGAAAGTCAACGACCGCATCCGTGAGTGGGTAAAATAGTGACTTGGCCCAGTTGATATGTACTCCAGACATTCTGCCGAAGACTGCAAACTCTCGAAGTAGGGGATTACGGTTGCGCACCGGGTCTTTGACGAACAGCGTTAATGTCGTCAGCATATAACGATACATCAATCTGGCGCTGAAAACAGTGGATCGCGCCTGCACGATGAAGCTGACGGATTTTACAGGCAAGCAGTTCAACGGCTATCGCGAATAGGAGACGGGATAGCGGGCACCCCTGCCGGGTGCCCCCGGAGATGACGATTGAGGTGGAAAGGTGGCCATTAATCAGGACCTTCGCAAATGAATAAGTTAGGGAAACCCATACGTGCTAGAACAGTGAATAGGTATGGCCATTCGACCGAGTCAAAGGCCTTAGTGGCGTCTAAGAAGGTCGCTGCGACAGGGAGGTCAGGGTGCACCGTGCGAAGTAGGGAAAACAGAGTGCGTAGATTATGGGAGGTGGAACGTCCCGAGACGAATCCCGATTGATCAGGCAATACAATCCGGGTCATCAAAAGAGATAGTCTGGTAGCCAGCACCTTCGCCAATATTTTAACATCACAATTCAGGAGCGAGAGCGGCCTATAGGAATCACAGGCAGTGGGGTTCTTGCCAGGTTTTAACAACGAAGTGATGACGACTTGGCGCATTGAACTGGGGAGGACGCCATCAGTGAGGGATTCCTCGAAAACCTCGCGCAGGACAGGAGCCATGATGTCTATATATGTTTTATAAAACTCGGCAGGTATCCCGTCTAGGCCGGGTACCTTCCCATTTTGAAGTGACATAATAGCATCCCGGATTTCATCTAACTCAAATGGGGCAGCGAGGAAGGCCCTGTCGCCATCGCTAAGCCAGCAGAGAGCAATATCTCCCAGAAAGTCATCATAAGGCACATCAGGGGTCGTGGCTGTGGTGTAGAGTGTATGATAATGAGTAACGAAGGCGGCAAGTATGTCATCGGAATCTCTGACAGTGCGTCCCTGGTCGACCATCACTTCTAGGATCGTGTTGTTGGTGTATGGTGTACGCGTCAGCATTGCCAGCGCCCTGCCTGGTCTGTCTCCCTCGCAATATTATCTCGCCTGCCAGTGCTTGCCCCTAAACTTGGCGGCCCTGTTTGCCTCCTCTTCATATTGTGTCAGTTTATCTCTAAATTCTGCGTAAGTGTCAGTAATGTCTCCCTCCACCATACGAGCCTCCAAGGCCTTCAATTCACTATCAAGTGTGCGGATTGTGCGCTGAATGTCACGCAAGACCCCAAAGCTCTTTGAAATGCAGTATCCCCTGATCGTCCCCTTGAACGCCTCCCAAATGTGTTCGACCGAAGCAACAGAACCCTTATTTCTGGGGAGGAAGGCGGCGATCTCCTCGCCAAGTTCGGTACGGAACACAGTGTCTAGTAGGGCCGCTGGTTGTAACCTCCAGTGTGGTCTAGGATTGTCCCACCCAGGCATCTTCAGGGTCATGAGGACCGGACTGTGGTCAGAATATGTCCTCGGAAGATGCACCACATCAGTCACCCCTGCATAGATCTCTCTAGTCGTGAAAAAGTAGTCCAGTCGTGCCCATGTGCCTGACAACGAAGTGAAATGTGTGCCTTCTGTGCGGAGAGGGTGCAGGTTGCGCCAGGCGTCCACCAGGTCGCTCTCAGAGATCACACCCTCCAGCGCCTCCCTGGATCTGGGTTTGTAATGTGCCACTCCATCAGCCCTATCCAATTGAGGCACCAGTGCTATGTTAAAGTCCCCTCCCCAAATAACATGTCGGGAACCTATGTCTAAAATTTTCCCCCAAAGTGTGGTGAAAAATGAGGGCACATCCAGGTTAGGTGCATAACAATTTACTAGGGTGAGGGTGTCGCGGCCCAGCCGTCCCCACAGTAGAACGAAGCGGCCCTCTGTATCCGCTAGTTCCCCACAGACTTGAAAGGGCACTGTACGTTTAATTAGGATGACAACTCCTCTCGCATAAGTAGAGTAAAAGGAGAAGGCACGGGCAGTAGCCCATTTTCATCCAAAGGGAGGGCGTGCTTGTTGTGATATGTGCGTTTCCTGTAACATGGCAACTTGAACAAGGTGGCGATCCAAATATGCAATCACATTTCGACACTTTTTAGCATTGTTAAGGCCCCGTATGTTCCACGACATACATATCAATCTTGCATCAAGCCCTAGACCCGCCATAGCATAGTAACTGCCAGATAAATGCGCCATACCACAGTAGATGCTAAACAGATAGCAGTTCTTAGGTGATAACCAACATTACATCGACTAACCAATTGCCCTTCCTTTCCGCCAAAACAACCCCCACCCTTAAAAGAACTCAACCCCCCTCCCACTACTGCATCCCAATCATGCCAGCAGCCGCCCGACCCCGCACCTCCCCACCCCCCATCTCCCCAGAACTTCCAGAACTTGCACCTACAAGTGGGGTGTACCCGCAGGGGGATCAACATCAAGGACGCACAGCCACTTCTCCCCCCGGTAGCCTCCCGTACTGTACCACCCTCGGGGAGGCTAGGGCAGGGATAGTGGTCCCTGTAATTTCTTACCACCGGAAAAGTCAACTAGTCCCATACTGTACCAAGGTGTTCACTCCATCTAGGTTACCGTCCGTAGGGCCAGGTCAAGTGGACAAAACCGAACCAATCTGGTCCGTGGGGGAGCACTGCCCATCAAATGTCATCTTCTACCAGAGGTGGGTCATCCTCGGGGTCCGCATTCCCATCTCGTCCGCCCCTCCGTGCTTTGCGAAGTGTTTTCAAGTAGTCCTCTGCTTTTTGCGGGTTTGTGAAAAAGCGCTGCTGGCCCTGGTGTGTCACCCGCAACTTCGCCGGGTAAAGCAGGGCATAGTCCAGCTGAGCTTCTCGTAGTTTCTTTTTAACAAGCCAGGAATTTGAGTCGTTCTTCCTGCACTAGGGGAGTGAAATCAGGATAGAGGGAGAACGTAACGCCATTGTAGTGCGGGTTCTGCTTGGACCGAGCTGCCCTCAGAGCGATGTCTCGGTCGCGATAATTTAGCAGACGGGCAATGATTGGTCTAGGCGGCAGTCCAGGCTTCGGGATGGGGGCCAAAGATCTATGCGCCCTTTCTACGACGAACTGAGATGAAAAGGCATCCTCCCCCACCGATGCTCGGAGGAGTTTTTCCACATATAGCTCCATCCTGCCAGTGTCTGTGGACTCCGGAACGCCCGTGACGCGGATATTGTTGCGTCTGCTACGGGCTTCCAAGTCCTCGTTCTTGGCCGCTATAACGCGTAGCAGATTGTCCATGCGGGCGAGTTGAGAGGTATGAGTGGCCGTGAGATCATCGTTATCTGATATCCGTTGTTCCGCCGCTGTTATCCTCTCTTCATGCTGATCTACCTTATGCACTAGGGCATCAACCTGGAGGACATCCTGTCCACTTTCTCTACCACTGTAGCGAAGCCCTGTCTCATCTCCTGAAGCAGACGTTGCATGTCCAGTTCTTTCGAGAGAGAAGATATAGCAGGAGGATCCGTGCTACTAGGGCCCGGTTCAGCTGACCCCGGCTTCGACCCTTTCCTGGCACCCTCAAAGTTGATTTTTGTCTGGCGGTTCTCGGGGCGCACCATCGTGCTCTTGCGCTTCTCTCGATTCGCCATCTTGGGGTATGCTGAGGCGAAAAAAATGAGGGGTACACCCCACTGTTGAGGAGGCTGGCGGGCCCCCCCTAGCCTGTCCCCGAATCAAAAACAGTTCCAGCAGTGCGCCTCGCGCCTCAGCGAGTTCCCACCAAAGGATCAATTGCCTAGCAAGGTAGCAGGTCAGATCACAGGTTCGGAAGCTTCCAGCAGGAGCGACACCCAGTAGGTCCCGGGCCCTAGGTTCATAAGTAGCGCCGATTGAGCAGGCGTGGCGCAGGGGGTGGAGATGGTCTATGTACAGCGCAGCGATCGCACCTCTATGGCTGACCCCTTTGTGCGTTCAGTACCTCAGGGGCTTCTAGCCGCTCCAGTCCTGTGGGTCTCAGCACCTCTAGAGGCCGTCCCAGCAGTGTCACGTAGTTAGTCCCACGATCAGAGAATGCTGTTCGTACAACCCTCGCGGCGTCTCCAGCAGCTCCAGGTGGGTCAGGTTCGATACGTATCCAGGGGGTAGGGGGGAGCTCCACCTCCCGCGATCCCATCAGCGCGGCCCCCACTGCCCCAGCACTCTGCACGTTGGCCACGGGAAAGGCGACGGACTCCGCTCCGCAGGGCCGCCGCTCTCAAGCGCAGGGGGAGCAAACTGTCTCTCCCTCGTGGGTATCGGGGATTGCAGTCCCGTCCCCCTCTATGCCCCGTACCTTCGAGTCTCCAATGGGGGGCCAAGTCCGCGACGCTATAGCGGCGCCCGCTGCGTGCTGCACTCCCCGCAGGATGTCGCCGTTCAGCTTCGGGTCACCCGCTGGATGTGGGTCTTCAATCCCTATCGGAGCTTTGGAGTGTGTCTCTGTGCTCAGGGGGTCAGGAGCCGCCCGCCAGGTCCACCGCCAAAGGCACAGCGAGACCCGTAGCCGATCCCGCGCTCGAGGCCCTCCGCCTCGTGGCGAGCACCGGACTTGCGTGCCCGCCGGCGCCCGAGTCCTCCGTCACCTCAGCTCCAGAGGTATCGTCGGCAAATCTTGCGGATCCGTTTTCTCGCTGCCGGTAGCCGTCAGCTGTCCGGGAGTTGGACCGAGTGTAGTACACCCTTAACAGCACCAAATCAGCTGCTTTTGAGAGTGTCCGCTCTCCAGGTGGTCAGGATTTTTGGAGGATCAATGCCACAGGGAACAGGAGCCACGCAGTTAGGCGGCCATTCCGTATGTGCGCCCTCTAGCGCCCCCGCCCCTAATCCCAAATTTAAAGGTTTCCCACTCCACAGCGGAGAGGAAGCTGAGCCGGCATTTTCGTCAAAATAACACTGAATACCCTATTTATTTATTTTTATTTTATTTAATGAGTTTTATATATGGCTGGCTAGACCCGTAGGTATCAGAGAGCTTTACATTGGGTTACACACTGTTACAGAAAATGATAACAAATACACATTACATCAAAAATAAGCAACATTGAGAGAGGAAAGAAAGGTGAGAAAAATAGAGCGTAGGGGGGAAAGGAGAAGTGTGAGGCGGAGAATGAGAGAAAGGACGGCAGGAGAGAGGAAAGGAAGTCTACCCAAAGACCAACTGGGTAGGTGATGTCCGAGGAGGGAATCCACAGACCGTCTCCCCTTTAGCTAAACAAGGTAGCACCACCGGGCATCACTCAAATAGCTAGGTCTCAACTGATGAGGGAAAGTTTAACAGAAGAAAGTCCAGTGGATAAATAGGGTGGAAACTGTGGGCAAGGACGGGTTAGGGCAAAGGTCAATAGCTGAAAAGCAGAGAAGAGTAGAGCGGAAGGGGTAAAGGGTAGGGTGAAGGGGGAGGAGGGATATAAGGTCACGAGAGACGCAGGAGAGTTTATCCAGAGACTGGCTGGGTAGGCCATGTCCAAGGAGAGAATCCATAGTCCATCTCCCCTTTAGCTCTTGAGGTAGCTCCACGGGCATCAGTCAAAAAGGCTAGGTCTCAACTGTCTAGGGAAAGTTCTCAAATTAAATGTCCAGGTGGGTGAGCAAGAACAGGGTCAGGTGAGGGCTGGTCAAGATCATGACAATGACCAATGATTTTAGACCAGGAGAGCTAGAGCATTGAGGAGAGTCCCACTGAGGCGGCCATCTTGAGGTCAGGCAAGGGGGATGAGTCCTTGAAGTTCGAATTCAGACGGTCCCCATTATTCTCTGTTAGAAGCAGAGCAGGAGGGGGGATGAGGGAACCACCAGTTTTGTGGAGCCATGGGCAGCACATCGTCGACAGGGGCTTGAATACTGAACATCATGAAGTTTACAACTGGTACTGGTACATTGCAAGATAAGCTGTTCTCAGGCTGAGAGTATTGGCAGATAGCCCCCCAGCTTGTTATAAAGGGAATGGATGAATTGAGCTTACGTTGCAGCAATTTAAGATGGTTGTATTTCTGATTTGATTTTGCCGACGTCTAAGTCCCGGGCGCCATCTTAGGGTCAGACACCGCACTGAGGGCGATCGCCCAGCTGAGAAGATCAATTTTCATGCAGAAATGTTCCCCATAAACATCAGACCCAGCCGTATCACAGTAAATGCTCAAAATTGCCAGTAGACTGCAGCCGCAGCTCCGCAGGAGAAGATTACGCGCATCCTGTACCTTTCAAACAGCCGCCAACAGCCTTTGCATGCATCCGCCTCCATTCTTAAAAAAACACCCGACCAAACAGTTTCCCGGAACATGGGGTCTTCCAGGCTCTCCACTCTCAGGCTCCAACTGGGAATACAAGTGTGTGGTTCACCCCAGTGTAACGTAAAAAATAAGGGATTATGGTCAGAGATGGTGCAGGCTAAATATTCAATGGACAAAATGATCCCCAGAAGGTATGGGGAAAATAAAATATGTCAAGCCATACATGTAGTGCGGGCATGGTCAAGTGGAAAGAATAAACCTATTCTAGGGGGTAGTGGTGATGCCAACCATCAATCAAACCCCAGTGCTCCTGCCATGACTCACATATTTGAGCCAGGCAAAAAGCATTGGAGTCAAAGTGAGGGGGGTGGAAGCGGTCTAAATCTATGTTGGCCATCTCTTAAAATTACCTCCGACAGTGGCTTAATGAAACTTGAGGGGGGCCCCATGCAAATTCCATGGAGGGGGCCCCCACTCTCTGGACCCGGTCAGGAGCATGCAGACCTGGAGCCCACCGCCCATGCACAGTGCCGGATTGGGCCCTCCTCACTGAGGGGGCTGCGTGGGCTATTGTTATGCCACTGGCCTCTGACAATAAGAGCAAGCACTCGGGACAATTTATCCATGAACAAAAATTGATCAGCGTGAGGGGTGTAGACATTAACGAAGGTGATATCTCACCCATCCAAATGGCCCATCAGAACAGAGTATCGACCCTCTGGGCCAACCATGTCGCTAGTAGGCTGAAACGGGACTCCCAGTTTCACCCATATTACACGCTAAACATCCTTAACCCTACATTTTTTACTCCGCATATCTTTACCCTGCATTTTTCACTCCACAAAACGTTTACAAGGCAGGGCTTTACACCGCAAACTGTTACAATGCATTCCCCAAAGTAACGCCCTCCTTGATTTAGAATAGTAATTGAGTTGTAATGCGGAATGCGTTGTAACATTGTGCGTTGTAAAGCTCTGCGTTGTAAAAGATGTTGCGGAGTAAAAACTGCGGGGTAAAAGCATGCGGGTAAATGCATGCGGGGTAACGTCATACAAGCTATTACACAGAGCTGCCCCTTCACTAGCATTCAAATGAGTCTCCTGTAGGAAAGCCACATAGACATTCCTGCATTTCAAGAATGCCAACACCTTATATCGTTTGACCATGCTGTGAAGACCCCAGACATTCCAGGTGAGGAATTTATAAGTGTGTGCTCTATCCTCCATGAAAGTATTAGAGCCTAAAACCAACCTGTAGAGCGCCGGCACATCTGAGGAGGGGCACAGAGCCATGCCAAGAGGGGAGAGGAAAAAGAGCAGGCCTCTGCAGGACCCAAGTTAATCCCAACAAACAATAAAACAAACCAGCATCCCTCCCCAGGACAGTATTGCAATAACTTCCCCATCCAAACTGAGAAACTACTATGACTAATCAAGTTTGTGGATCAAAATATAGGCTCATTCTAAGCAGGGTGGTGACTGAGATAAGACACAGTACCCTCTAAAGGGAAAGGGACCCCCGACGGGCAACTCCAACCCGTGGCACAAACCAAATAATGAACCAGGGATTACCCAGGCTCCCAGACGAAAGGAAAGAACCCCTCAGCCCCACTGCAAGGAAATGGCAGATCCTACCTGCAAGCAAAACAGATTAAAGAGAAAGGGGCCAAGCAAACAGAGAGCAGAGTAGAAAAGATAACATCTCATGCCCAATGTGTTAAATCAGTCCTTCCGCAGTTTGCGGGTTGATCTCAGGCGGATCCCAACTCCTGTTAATGAGCCGCCATCTAGGGTGTGGGAGCGCCCAGCATGGGTGCTAGGTGGACTGCGACCAGGCAGCCTCTAGTGAGGGAGTATAAATGACAGCGGGGTCACCCAGCACCCCAGATCGGATCCCCCCGTGGCTCAAGCTCGGGAGTCACAGCAGTTGCGTGCTGGCTCCAGCAAAAGGTAGAAAGGCTCCTCACCGATCAGCGCGATCCCTCGGGCATATGCAATTGCTCCGGTCCACCTGCCAGGCCTCCGCTCTGTCCGGCAAGCTCCTTCATCCATTGCCTGTTTTGGCTCCTTTCAGGTCTTGCCAGGAAAAGTCACCATCTTGTGTGCGCGTGTACAGCTTGGCCAAAAAGTCAGCAGCTGAAGCACTTCAGTGGTATCAACTGGGACTCCAAATAGCAGGTGGGGGTTCCCCCAGTCATGCAGGTGGTGGTACAAATGGGGTCAGATGCCTCCAGGGGGAATTATTAGCGGTAGGATAAGGTCTAAACAAGGACCCCGCTGGGAGCTCCCAAAACCACGGCTCACTCCATCAGCAGTTGTCCACCCCCACTGGTATTATTAAATCTGATCCCTCTACAACCACCTTTCCATAATATTTCTTGCATTGGAGTGGTAATAGTGCATTTATCCCCCACAAAGAGAAGTACTTAGGCTGGAACTTGAGTAGCAAATTTCGTTTTCTTTGCTTTGCGTATTTGTTGTAACATTTGTTTGCAGTGAGTTGTAATAGTTTTTTCTTTTCTTTAATTGCTTATTAAATTGGAGTTAGATCTGTAATTATTTTTCCTCTTTATTCAAGTTTATGACATTTATTTATGTTTTAGGTTTTTTTTGTACACCTATTTGTGACTATTTGTAAATTATTCTTTAATTTGAATGTTTTTCTTTTTTGTATATGTTTTAGTAGATTTTGTTATTTTTTTAAAATATATATTTATTTTAATTTTTATAATTGTATATATTTTGTGTTCCATTTTTGTTTTTTATATTTAATTTCCATGATTCTATAATTATATTTTAGCTTTTTAATTTGATTTATTTTATTAATTCTATATTGTTTTTTGTTATATCAGTTTTTTCATTATTTTAGTTTATTTAAATAATGTATTTATGACTGGTGCATATATGTTGATTTTCTGTTGAAATTTTATTTGAAGTAACATTTGTTTTATTTATGTGTTATTTTATTTATGATTACTTCTTTCTATATTTTGAAATATAATTGTTAAATGGTAATTTAGTTCTCAAAGTTATTTTAATTTGACATACTTTTACATGCATATAGTTCTGACAAAATATTTTTGATATTTTTGTATAGAATGTTCTTGTAGTTGACAATATTATACTTTACATAGTAAGTATGTAAAGTCGATATTTTTGCTGTGATTTCTTTTTTTAATCACAATTTGTTTAACCTCGATATTATGTCACCCAACCCTGCAATTGTGAATGCAGAAAACCCTCCATAAAGGTGTCAATTTCCACTTTCCTGAAGTCCTTTGTTGAATGGAAACTTCCCCTCTAGTAAGATTCAGGATGGAGAAATTCCTGTTCAAGTAAACATTTTTCACATCATAGTTAAATTTAGGCGTGCAAAATGCTCAACCATGCTCAAAGTCCTAAACAGAAAACTGTGATATGAATATATGAATATGAAAAAGCTACATGTTGATGTGTCATATGCGTTTGAGTTGAAATACTGCCATTCTCGTATTCTACGTAACCACTTTTTGATTTCACGTTATATGTTGGTTTTCTGTTTAAGGTCACCTGTCCGGGAGTTTTCCTGCCAGAAAAAGATGACATCTATCTCAGTGTCTCTATGTTGGATCAATGGAAGGAAACAGAGTGCCTTCCTCCGGTGTTTCCACTGCTGTTCCACGAGAAGATGAAATTTGAAAAGGTGAATGTAATAATGCGACTAATATATAGTTGAGATGAGATTTTGAAATATATATTCCATATTATTTTGCATATTGAACACATTTATTGAGAAAATGCTATGCTGTTAGCCGCAGTGGTTGCGTAAATATCTCAGTCGCATTAGTAAGTAAGTAAGTTTTGCAAATATTTTGGATAAGAATGGAGAATGAGACAAAAAACAAGTAGCAAAAGCCCGCTCCTTACCTGAAGTACACTGCGTTAGAATGGGTTATGTTATTTTGAATCAAAATGAAAGGACATGAATGGCGTAGACTGATGCTCCAGAAATTGTAGCTTTTATTCGGACAAAGAGAGTACAGCGTTATAGTATTAATGAGTTACTATGGTTGCAATGAGAACCTTATAAGCACCATTGATCTAGGGGTTTCCATGAATCCATATCAATTGCCTTATCCATTTTTCAGAATCAGGCTGTTATTCTATAAAAATACCTTTATGACATGAGCCCAGTTAATTACTCATAAGGTCACTCCTTCCTCCTAACTATATTCATGTCACATGCTTTTACCTCCACAGGAGCAGCATCATTAATTCTCAGCTCCTACGCCCAGCCAAGTAAAGTGATCAAATAATCAATTGCTTAAAACACTGACCAAGCTCGGCCTATTGTTAGGTGTCCTACCCAATGAATTTGTCCGCTTCCTTTTCAGACATGTTTACAGACAGAGGTGCTGAGTACTGCCATGGAAAGACCAAACCAGGCAGTAGTATGCCATACCAACTTTTTCATTTCCATTCTTAAATGTCTGCTACTTCCTTCTGAGTGCACCAATCCTTATTTGAGTTTACTTAGTGCCCTGTGTGATAAGAACAGGACAATGTATCCATGTTGAGGTGCACCATCATATTGACAAGGAAACTGACTAAACATAGTTACACAACTTACAAACCCTGAGCATCATCTCAACGGTAACTGTAAGATCTAAAGACTTAAAAGGTGTTTGAGCTGAGAGACAGTAATTTTGCCGGTATGAAAAAATAGTAATCCATACAATTCAGTCATCCCTGGTTTGATTTCATGCTTGACATCCATGGTGGTCCCTCAGATCACAGCAAACACTTCTTCCTCACTATACAGAGTTTTGTTGCTGAAGAAAGGGCATATTTGCCCAACAACCATTCAGAACATCCCCAGAATAAATCTTCCTAATGCCTGTCTGGAAGTGTAATAGGCTTGTTTCATCATCACATGTGGGTCAGAGTGTAGTTGATGTAAACATGAAGAATGAAAGATGAATAACTTGATAAGTCAAGAAGCACAACTCAGTCACTCAATTTCACCCTTGGTTTACTTCTGGTAGCAAGTTTCAAGTCCATGCACTCATCTTCCTTCGAGCACATCTCAGTCTTTGTGCTCTGGACGTTGTGATGCCTGCATGCCAGGTCAGATGGTGAGGCGGGTGCAGCCTGTGCTTGCAGTAGCTGCTCCTGGATGCTGATTTCACTGGGTGAGGGCAGATCGGGTTCGGATGTCACAGCCCCGCCTAGGCAGTGGCGGGGGCCTCTTCAGTCAATCAGGCTAACAGCAGTGCCATGCCGGTACAGCCTCCCAGGACAACTGGATTCACTGTGAGGTTGCACAGTGCTGCTGATGCAGCGCTACTCCGGAAATAATTTCTAAAACCATGTCACCTTTTCCTGAAGTACAAAATCACACATATACTCGACAGTGGGGCCCATAACACCGCGAGTCACTCATAAACACTTACATCCTACTCCATGGATTGGTGAAATTCAAAGGAGAGCTGCTGTATCATAGTGGAGTGTCTAAAACTAAAACCGGATATTTATACTATTTACACCTGCAGTTTAAATGAATTTACCACGGTTTTCATTGACAAAACATTTATTTAGACACGCCAGCTTTAAGGTTGACGGATCTGCTAGTAAAAAATAGACGTAGGAAAACTCAAGACCAGCTTAATTCTCCATTTATCTAATTTTTATTAAAAGCAAAATTTAGCATGTCTAAAAGTTTATTCACTTTATTTATTTATTTATTCAAAAACGACATTTAAAGAATAAGAGTTTTATCTCAAACAGTTAATTTCATTTATTTTAGAAAATTCAGAAATAGACATTTTATTTAGATTTCAAAAATGCAAGTATTAGCAAAAGACAGATAGTTCCCAAAGTCCATTTTTTTCCTCCTAACTTCCCTGACTAATAACCTCATCTAAAGCTCAGTCCTCATTCGAAAAGAAATGGGAAATTATTCAGAGTCTTACATCTCAGGAAAACCCGCATACCAGCAGCATCTCTAGTTGAAATCGAAAGGAAGTTTTTTCCTCAGTAAAACCAGAACTTTTTATACCTTTTTCACTAGCTCTATCTAAAAAAGTAACTTTCAGCCTAAATTCGAGTTCTTATTGGACAATTTTGGGTGGAAGAGCATCACCTCATCATTACATTATTCCATTTTTTCTTCCGTCAGCAAAAAATCTAAAGGTTCATTGTTCATACAACGTCCGGCCTAGTCCTGTTCTCATCTAGCAACTTCACTAGATCTTCTCACGTTCAGAACCATTGTGCTCATCCTTTTTGGCAGCCATCTGGACTTCCAGGCCACATTGTCCTTGAACTTCATTCACTCCAGGCACAAGCAGCTCGCATTCGAACTCAGACTTTGGCTTGCGCATGCCCAGTTCATTTTCTTTTCGCAGTTTAACAGGACAGCCATTTCTTCACCAGGCCTCACAGGCCATAATGGGAACTATCATAGAAACAAACTCAAACGAATGTTAATTTTTGAAATCTAGCCCTTCTGTTTACCTCCCCCGTTACTAAGGTTTTCCCTATTAGTAGTTACCTAGCGAAATAAGCAACATTTAGGCAGAATATACTCACCTATCCTTCGGTTTCTGCCACAAACACTTAAACAAAAAGCACATTTATGCCGCATTTCATTATTTCAAAGCTGCTTATTAGTTTAGGACACGACAGAATCACATAATTAGTTAATTATGATTGCAACATAAGCAAAATTAGTTCCCACGTGTACTTGTGTAGGTGCAATTTTATTCTAGGTCGCTTAATTTCACACATCATTCCATTAGTTCAAATTATGGTTATGGAAGTGTAATTTCACAAGGGGTACACACAATTTTGTTTCTCCACCTTGCTCCATCACTGCCTCCCAGGCCTATCAGGCTCACAATGCTGAGGGTCGGTTACTGCATCCTAGGCCAATCAGGCTTACATAGGCGAGCTGCATTTCTTCTCTTGATGGCTGATCAGGCTTTCAGCAGAGAAGTGCAGTTGTGGCCTCCTAGACTGATCATGCTTCCAGAAGTGAGCTGCAGTTGCAGCCTCTGAGGCAAGCCAAATTGGCAGTGGTGAGGTGCATCTGCAGTCTCCCAGGCCGATCAGGTTCACAATGGTGATTTGCAGTGGCAGCCGACTGGAGTCACAGCCACAGTGGACAGCAGATACTGCCATGTCTGATTGAAACAGCCTTTGACGCAGTTATCAGGTTTGAACCATACCAGAATTACAGGGGTCCATGGGTCACCTTCATGATGCAGTTCATTTCTGGCCCCACTCTATGATAGCATCTGGTTTCCCTGGGTGCGCCACACACCAGGGACCCACTGGGTTTCTCCTCCTTTACAGTCTCTCTTCCTGCAGGGCTATGCATGCTCTTACTCTCTCAGCCAGAAGGCAGACAGGCTTCTAGACACTAGATAGACCCTCAGTTGCCTACTGTCTAGGCAAGAAAGTGCAGACTTTAGGTGCGATCCCGTCACTTTTGGGAGCCTGGCTGATTTCACAGCAGTTCACAGCAGTTCTTCCAATAGTCTGGAGTACTCCCTTCCTTGGCCAAGCAGAACTTGGGACTGTAATAAAGTGTGTGTCACTTTTATTCACATTTTCTGGAAAGGCAATGTTATGCACTGTCTCCAGTTTCAGAGCTGGTTTCAGTGGTTCTCCCTAAACTGCCCTTCTCGCTTTCCTGGCACAACCTTTGTGTAAAGTGATTCTTTTCAAAGCAGGTAGCACTGGGGCTGTCTCCAACAAGGACCTTCCATCACATGAGCACAATGAAGTGTGAGATATGTGCTCCTGGCAGTCATCAGCCTTTCTAAAGTAGTAATCAGCGACAAAGTGGCAGACCTGTTCTAGAAATGTCCTCATCTTGAACAACAGAAACTGCAATCTGATCTTTCCCTCTCCCATCCACCAAATTGTAGTGCTCAGGGAGAACTAATTGGCTACCCTTTCTAGCAAACTCTTCATGCAATTTCTGAAGGTAGTCTATCCTCATCCTTCTCAACTAATGTCTGGATCTCCACCTTCCAGTCACAGGAATGACCGCCATACGCTTCCTCTGTCTGAAGAAGTTATCCATATCCTGCACACTCAGCCATGTTAAACAAGGAACATCCAATACGGATCCTAGCATTACTTAGACTCACACACAGAGTCCTACTACCATGCATGTATCACACACTCACTGTACATGCAGTTGACATACACATGATGTAAAGGCAAGTTTTGAAAGGATACATAACAGCCATACTAGAAGAATTTTACACAAGAGGGGTCAGTATACCACACTCACTGATACAGATAAAAAGATCTGGTCACACTATAAATTACAGAACATAGTATGCTGTCACCACTACCTTATGTGCTACATCCTGTCCCGATTGAGGATACATTTGGTGCACCCCACCAGGGCACAGGACAAGACCTGGAACTCGCATTCTCAGGAACAGGTAATTTTTCCTTTGTGCACGTGCTAGATCAATGTGTTCACTAATGCCAAAATAAAATGCAGGATACCAGATTTGCGTGCAGTCAGGAACTCGGGTCAAGTAAAAACCCTTGTACTCAATGCAAGGTATATGCTCATTCCAATAGCCTGCTACTTCTCTTTTGGAGGCTAGAGCAAGTCATTAGACAGTCACGTAGTATGGATGTGTTTAGGCTGGAGTTGGATATGGTGGCTAGGAAGCTTCTTGCTATTCAATCGTAGCTTTTATCTTGACCTGGAGTGTACCCTAGTTGGTTCACTGAATGCCTTAATAGAAGTACTGAAAGTTGAAGTGAACCTCTGCATGTGATCATGTAGAGATTGCCTTATTATGAGTTTGACGGATGGGATTCCTTGGCACAAACATGACGGATATCCCATCCGCCGTATTACAGTTCCATTATGTCCTGTAGAACTTGTAATATGGCGGATGGGATGTCCGTCACAGTTGTGATGGAGTATCCTACCTGCCAATCTTGTAATCAGGCCATAAATTATCAAATTGGGCTGCTGGTCTAATTAGCAAATCGAAGTCCATCTAAAGAGGCCTTCAAGTAGGAGCACAGAAATTTAATTAAAGGAGTACTAAGTACATTTACCGTCTCAGGAGAAGAAACCTGCAAATTCTTCGTACAATATTTTGACTCTTGCAGTAGTGGTATACTGTTCTCTGCCTTCGTCATCGAAAGGAGTTTTCAGTTTGGGCATAAATGTGTTTGGTTAGTCGAATGCTGCCTCACAGGCTTCCCTTTTTAAAACATAGTTCATTGCTTTTGTAAATGTGATTCTATTGGCAGCAGTTGCCACAGTGTGTGGCAAACTGAAGTGAAGTCACTCTAAAGTTTTATTGCATGATTTTGTTATCAAAGCACCCTCAATTACATTTTATAAGTCTGGAGCATGTGGTCCACTTTGTATCAGCATCTAGAGGTCTATGAATGTTTGTAAACATATTTCAAAGGTTTGAGAGATCATGTGTTGGAACATCCATTGATGGTAACATCTGACTTGTATGATGCATTAGTAAAACAATTATGGTCATGACCTGCTGTTGTAATGTTTGCATGGTTTTGTAATGTATTTGCTTGCTGTAATTGAGTTATTGCATTTCTTTTGTACAGGTATTTGAAGATGTCACTGACCCTGCTGCTGTAGCAGAACTGCTAGAATGTATGTATCACGCAGAGGGTAAAAAAGTGAATATGATTTGTGGCAGAACGTACTAAAGTGATAAAGGTTATGATGTCAGTTAAATATTGTTTGAACATGTCATTTATAACGTAAATATCGTTGATAAAACTATGAAAAGTATATCGACCAAAGACTCCTAGGAGGTACTTTTCCAAAGAGAACATCTAGGGGCCAGATGTAGGAAGGCAAATACCGGTCGGTAACGGCCGATTTCGGCCGTTACCGACCGGTATTTGCAGATGGAGATGTAGGGGCCTGAAAATGTTACAAATCGGTATATTTACCGATTCTGTATATTTACCGATTCGGTATATTTACAGAATCGGTAAATCTACATGTAGGTGGCACTGTAATCAGTGCCATAGGCCCTTACCGAATCGTTATTTACCATGGAATACTATTCCATGGTAAATAACGAATTCCTGTGTACATGCACATCTGTGCATGTACCCCTGTGCCATGTGACACACATACATGCCCTTAGGGCATATATGTGTGTCACATGGCACACAAGCCAGTACCAGGGGTTCAACAGGGTGTCAAAGTGACACCCTGTCCCCCTTGCAAATTCGGTATTTTTACCGAATCTGTACTTACAGATTCGGTAATTGACATTGATTCAATCAATGACAATTACCGAATTGGTAAATACCGATTCGGTAATTACAGAATCCTACAGATTCGGTAAAAAATACCGAATTTTTACTACATCTCATTTACCGAATCTAGAATACCGAATCGGTAAAATTCGGTATTCTAGAGTCGGTAAATGAGAATTACCTACATCTAGCCCAAAGTGTTTAGTAATTTCCTTCTGGGATTGGATGTCTTATGGAATATCGATTGCAAAAGTATCATGTGGACAGAATATTGAGTCGAAAATATCGAGGAGCAAAAATCGTAAGGTAAGTCCAAATAGTTAAGTATAGTAAAACTTTGCTGCTTTCCCATAAAAACTTACCTTCACTATATTTTTTTCCTTGATATTCTTGACACTATATTTTGTCCACACGATATTTATTCATCGATATTTTGTCAGAACGTCCTGGGATTTTGTGAATAAATGAATCCTGTATTAAAAGGTAGGTCTCCTGGTGCTGCAAACACATGAGACCATTAGTGAGTGTGCTTGAGAAACTAGCAGTCTATGCAAAGGTTTTATGTTTGTTTTTTCCAATAAACTAGGTGATTGGCTAGAATGCAGAGATTGAGTGGAACACGGTTCCAAAAAGTGTTGCCAAGGTAAAGATCAGCCTCTTTCTCTGGAATGGCAGGAACTTTCAGGTGGATCCTAGATGATGTCCAGGAGAGTAAAGTGCCAAGTGAGAACAGTAGTTGCTGGGACCAACTCCTCCTAGTGTCTGTGCACAGTGGCTTAAAGATAATTTGCTTGTTGAAAGGGAGCCAGTGAAGGTTTTCCAAATTATGATCTTTTTTCTGTCTAAGGCATTTTTAGTCATTAAAAAAAATCGACATTGGTACATCCATGGCTCCTAGGGTACAGGTTATTCTTCCCTTTGGATGTCCAACCTCTCTCCACACTTTACCCCAGATAAGAAAAATCAGACCCACACAGTAAATTGCAATACACCATATGGAATGGTATTTCATGTAACTGTGAGAGAAACCGCTACCTCCAAACACTCATTACTATAGATCAGGGATCCCAATGGCTCTTACACGATAAAGTAAGTGATCCTAGTTGCAGATACTATATGAGAAGTCTCCCAATAACACTAAATCTTTATTTTTCATTTTGCATATCTTAAGACAACATTTCCATTGCTATCACTGTCCGAGGACTTCTGGACCAAGCAGAAGCTCTCTTCCAATTAGTTGCTATCACCTGCTTTTGCTGCTAGCAGCATGTTTGTAACAAGGGCTCAACCATTGCTTGACAAACCTTCTAGATTCTTGGGCCGAATAATGGATGGAGTATTCCACAAGTTCTATCCCAGAGTCCATTTGATGTGACCACTGGACCGCCGTAGTCGCGGTGGTGGTCCGTGGACCGGTAGACTGGTGGGCACCTTTCGTATTACAATTTCAACAGTTGGACCTCCATTGGACTGCTGCTCCCACCGGGGATCCGTAATCTTGTGGCGGTGATGCTGCAGTCTGTGTAAGTCATTTGCTGGCGGTGCCACTGGGGCACTGCAGAGCATATAACGACTATCCTATCTGCCCTCCTTTTCATGGCAGTGAGCCCACCATGAAAATGGTGGCGGAGAGGAAACTATGGCGGCCCTAGCAGGGCCCCTGGTCCCCTCTGTGCATGGGAGTGCAGGCAGAGGGGACACATGGTGTGTCCCCCTGTATTTCTGCACCCCCTGTTCCTGCACGGGAAGAAATGTACAACATGGTGCATTTCTTCCTGTGCAAGAACGTGCTGCAGCGCTCGCAAGGTGGCGTCTTTCTAAGGCTCTCCTTTGAGCCTTAGAAAGGCACCGCCGTGGAACCACCGCAGCATGCACCACCCACCATGATTCAATTCATAATCCGGCAGACGGTCTGACTACAAGTTTGGTGGTGTTCCAGTGGGGCGCAGGTCCCTAGTACTTCCTTCCAACATGTTTGCAAAACCAAACATGACCATCAAATAAGCATTTTATTCCCCCCTCCGACCCCTCGTTGTTCTACATTGTCTACATTTGTGTTGGGGTACATTTTCTTTTATTTTCACAATCGTGTACAAGTAGAACATTATTTTATTTTGGGGTTTTCCTGTTCTGTACAATACAGGTAGTGACACACCACAAGACCTGACATCGGTGGTGTGTTATACATTTCTCCAGTGTTCTCCCACATCTCTACATGCAAGCCAAGCTTGTAGGAGTCTAATTATCAGCCAAGATTGAATAAAGGTTAGTAATGAGACCTTTAGTGGAACAATTACTCAGTAGTGTCAGGTGCCGTGATCGGCTTCTGTTTTGGAGGGAGAACAAACCCAGTGTTTCATATAACGCCCTTCCTCCATTTCGTCTGGAAAAAAGTCTTTCTTACTTCTGCCAAGATGTTTTTATTTTGCCCTGAATGAATAAGTCCCTAAAAGTACGACAACTCCTTACCTTACACAATACAAACTGTTCCTCCGTCAATGCTAGGGTGAGGTCTGGTCTAATAGATGGGCATGACAGGTGATAGAAACTTGGTAATCCACGGATTTGGAGGGAATAGGTATAAAGGGTTCAGCACTGAGGTGGCTTGAAATTTTTTTAGCTGACAGGTCCTACCAGGTATTTTCTAAAAATAACACCTCCGAGATCTTAACTTCCCCACATGGAGTTTCTCAAGGGTCAATCCTGAGTCCCCTGTTATTTAATATTTATATTGCCCCTCTTGCGTGCATAGTGGACAGATTTGGTCTGACAATATTTTCGTACGCAGACGATACACAACTGGTGTTCTACTTGTCATCAACCGATAAAAAGACTCCCTCCTCCCTTCACTCCGGATTACAGAGCATGGCGCAATGGATGCACTCCAAGAAATTAAAACTGAATGGAGACAAAACCGAACTACTCATATTCGGGAACGAGAAAGATCTTTGGGGTCCAGTGCATTGGCCGGTGGAAATGGGGCCTCTCCCGAGAGCCGTTGTGTCAGCTCGTAACTTAGGAGTAATAATAGATGACAAATTGACAATGCGTACCCAGGTCACGAAAACAGCATCAGTCTGCTTTGCCATTCTCAAATGGTTGAGAAAAATTTTGTGGCAACTCCCGGAAGGGGCACAGAGAACTGTAGTGCAAGCATTGATTGGGTCAAGGCTAGACTACGGTAACATCTTGTTCCTGGGGACCAACAAGGAAATTATACGCCGACTTCATGTCGTGCAAAATGCGGCAGCTAGGATACTTCTCCATCTACCTAGGCGAGCACATATATCGGAACATCTACGAAATCTACATTGGCTCAAGATGGGTAACAGAGTTAAATTTAAAGCGCTATGCTTCATGTATAAAATAAACACAGGATAAGCACCAGCTTATTTGTGTAAACTGGTCCATAAGTACATCCCGTCCCGGAACCTCCGGTCTATCCATCAGGAGAGATTTGATGTCCCTAGATTCAGGCGGGCAAGACTAGGAGGACGCTCTTTTGGATACATGGCGCCAGTACTATGGAACTCAATCCCGCTCATTCTGCGCCTGGAAACTAACTATATGAAATTTAGGAAAGGTGTCAAAGCATGGCTTTTCAACCAAGAATGATACCTGAATTTATGACCCTATGGAATATTTTGATCCAAGGCGCCGGGAAACCCTCAGGGTAGCTGTTGCGCCATACAAATGGAATAAATAAAGGATTTCTCATAAAATTATCTTCAACATTCTTCAAGGGGCATATCATCTATATGCATAACCACCTTGGGTCTATGCTGGTTTGGAAGCCATAGCAGATGCGAAGTTACCCTACCCATCAAGCCATATTCCATTTGGGGACAATGGTTTTCAGTGGCTTTCAAGAACAATTCAGGTGCAGTTCTTGCTGCTGTCTGTGTAGTCATTTTCTCTATTTGAGAGCCTGTCTTCCATCCTGATTCCTGGCGTGCATCAGTGATCTAGAGATCTGAGACTTTTCAACCTCACCCCACCATTTAAACAAATAACAACATGATTGTATTTTGGTTAACTCATTTTTGGGCATCATTAGTGGGGGAGATTGAAATAACTGCTGGAGTCTAGGAAGATTATTTAGCTTCAATGCTTCAATCCCCCCATCCATGAAGTAAACAAAGGTTGGCATCAATCACAATCTTTTTTGTCTTACTGCTATCAGAGTTGAATAGTTTGCTCTCTATAGTCCCTTAGTCATTTAGTTATTAATATTCCCAGGTATTTACTTTTTTCCCTTCGCCTACTGAAAGGGGGAAGTTATTTACAATTGCTCACTAATCCCGAATGTAACCATATTCTCTTCAACTCTTATTTGTCCATGTTCGCTTTAAATCCTGAAATGGCTCGCCAAGTGTTCTTTAACAGAGGAATGTTTGGAAAGATTAAGACAGTTAAGCGGCAATGTTTAGGAATTACAAGTGCTCAGTTAAGCTCTGACCTTGGGTAGAGGCTGCCCAGACTATGTAGGGTTAAGCTACTGAGCATCATTGGGGATGTCTTTGAGTGTGAATGTGAGTCACCCACCTGCCACTTTTCGGATTGCTCTGTTTTTAGTACTGATGCCTTACGTCAGATCCTGTTCCATAACAAACACAATCACTGACTCTTGTCTCTGTCGTGCCTAATAAATGCAACATACATAAATGGCCATTCACTAAAGGACACTATCTCACTGTTAATGATCAAAGACTTTGGGCCATTCTTTGTCCTTTTCAAGTCTTGGTCTGATTTTCCCCTAGGTTAGGGTACCACTGAATTGGAATCTTCCAGGCCAGAATTGTTCACGGGTGCCTAATGCAGTGCACCATACAGACATCCTCACATGCCCTCTTTGGATCAAAACTTCTAATTGAAAAGTGTGAGGTCTGAGCCCAGTGGGACAAATAATCTGACAATCCACTCTGTGGTTGCAACATCATGAAATTATTGCTTGATCTCTTTAGAGGGTTTGATGCCAATGAGCTGCTGCTAGACCACTGGAGACTTGAAGCAACACTCTGTGCTGCATCAAGAATACCCCTCTTGCCCAAATTCATCTGAAGCTATGCTTTTTCCTTGCCCATACGGCCATGTAACCTAAGGGAATCCACCAGGTTCTTCCGTACTGAATGGGTTCAGTAGGATGTTTTCCAGTATAAGAAGTAGGGATACAGATATGGCCAAGGACCCCTGTCATGGGGATATACATTCAAGAGCAAACACAAGGAGATGATGGACAGAGCGCTGAAACTTTTCAGACACTCACCCCCAGTCACAGATCTGGGTTGAATCCATCGTTGTTCTTTCGCTCACTTTGCCACCCTAGTTCAGACACAGCCATATACAAATCAGTCTTGTCCCTGTGCCTCATGGGAACAGTCCAGCCCAAGCTGCCAAGTCAGGTCTTCCCTGAACCGGAAACAAGCTTCCGAGGACCGTTTTCTGGCATTACAGCCGTCTTCAGCCCGGCTTGCTTGAATCCAGTGGCAAAGTGAGCAAGGCATACCCTGCCAGCTTAGGACGATCAAAGCAAACACAAGGAGATGATGGACGGTGCGCTGAAACTTTTCAGACACTCACTCCCAGGCACAGATCTGGGTTGAATCCATCATCATTCTTTAGCTTTTCATTAGGACTTCATTGCAATTTCACCCATCTCAAAATTGTCACTGTACTTACTGCCTTGAATGGCTTAATAAAAGATATTAACAATTGCTACTCACCATCTCTTCTATTTTCCAATACTCTACATTCTTATTCTTTCAAACACTCTACTACAGATAATTTTTTACTCTCTTTCTATCAAAGTCAACATGTTTGTAGTCCTTTCACAAATTTGACTGAAAGTTTTATAACTCACCTCTAGACATTTTACATCTGATACTCTTTAACACAACACCAAACACAACAGTGTCGCCAATTTTACGTAAGATTCTTAGTACTCAAATACCTGTTCATTGGCCATTCCAGAAACAACTTCAAGACTTGGCGGCCGATTACCATCTCATTAGGAAACTTCTGACCAAAACGGTTTCGGAATCATTTCTGAACTAATCAGGTTCTACGAATCTGACCGACTGATTGCGATGCTTCCCAACATCGTTCGGTCGGATTCCCGTTAACTTCAATGGGAGCCTGTGTTCCGAACGAGAACACAGGCTCCCATTGAAACAATTATGTGATCGGAGGCCCCAGCTGGGAGGCGCAGCCCAGGCCTGGTGTGTGTTCTTTTGGACGGTGACAACATTCGCTCAGTGACACTTTTTACCAAATTAAATGTAATACTAGTAAAACAAAACAAAAATGCGCTGTGAACCATCACACTAATAGACCTGATTGTGTAAGTTACTATTTGGTGACTAAAATAGAGGATGTTACGTTATAGGCGCGCAACACCCATTGAACTCACCGGGCTTCAGATACCTCTGGTCTAAACTATTGTCACCAGTAAGTAGTTAGCTTTTTATCTTACTAGGAAATCTCTACTTCTCCAAAATTAAAATGCCACATTTTCCAGAGTAGTATTGACGTTGTTTTGTTTCCGTGTGCAGGTATTTACCCTGAATTGAGGTGTCTGGGGGTGGTTCTCTCCCTCTTGCTGTGTTGGCGCTTTTATGTGATAGCCGGGTCTCGAAATTCAGAGTGAGGGATTATATGGAGGTGTAAACTTCTATATGTCCCTGTATTTTGCTCCTGCTATTTAATATATATACTTATAAAGCTTTAGAGCATTATGGTTTCTTTGTTCATAAAGTGCCTTTTTTATATTTATTTCTTTGCTTTGGGTCGTAAAGGGGATTTTTTAGGGCGAGGCCTCCGCCCACGTAAGTGGGAGGAGTTTCGAGATCCTAATGTTAAAGAAGAGGAAAAAAAAAGTATCTCCTAGGGCTTTGGCGAGACAAATTCCACACATTCCTTACTGTGTTCTGTCATCTGGCCAGTGATTCGTCTTCGTTGTGTTGTCGTTTTAATAGGCTTGAAGTGATAGGGTAAATGTAGTTTTGTTCCGCCATCTTGGGCATTTTTCGTTCGTGCTCGCGCAAAGAAGTACATTAATTATAATTAGGAGCTGTCAGGGTGCCTCCGTAAGTGAATCCAGATGGCCGGGCGCGTTCACCATTCAGCAGCGCTCAGCGCGCAGCTGCTGCATGCCAGGCCGGGAATCCGGAGTACATTCAAGCCTTTAGTAAGCTTTCCATCCAATATCCAACTGCAGTGCGCCGTATTAGATGGTAAGACTCGGTTACTACTCAAGACAACTGAGCTTTATTTGAAGTAGCCACTGGACTTTAACTGTGAAACTTCTACCATTGGCTACAGGGGCTTCGTTTCCCACAGGGTAAGATAAAATATCCTGGCTATTAATTTTTGAGTGTGGACCGTTCGGTGTTGCGTCTTTTAATACACCCTTTAAACTCCCATGCTGTCTCCCTGCCTCCATGACGCCCCCTCTAGCATCTTTTGGTAGAGCCCAGTCAGCTCTCGTGCGCCGTGCCTAGACGCAGAGCTCCCATGTGCCAGTCACTCAGATCAGCAGGTTCCTCATATTAGGATGATTAATGACTGTTAATGCTGCGATTTCTTCCTGGCAGGGGAGGGACACGGGCGGTGGGCAGGCAAAAGCCCCCATCTTTGGGGTTTGGTAAGGAGGAGGTTCCCCGCCCCCTCCTGGAGCCGCTCAGACTCAGCAGCAGCTTACTCCAGGAGTGTCCCTTTCATCTCGCTGCTGCTGGAGCCTGCAAACAGCCATCCACCAGAGCCCCCTCCCTCCGCCTGCGCTCCCTCCCTCCAGCTACAGAGACGCATACCGCAAGGCACAGCAATACTGTGTTCAGAAATGCACACTCTCAGGGGCTAGGTTCTCACCCTCTGACGAGAGTGATTGTAGCGGGGTGGGGGCATTATTATTTTGGGGCAGTGCTATAATTGGTAAAAAAGAGACAGAGAGGCCAAATTCACTCAGTACCTATCCCTTATACACCTAAACACTTGTATTATCAGACTTTGTTACGTGTTCCACAACCTACGTTTGTTAATTTAATTAATTTTATTCTCTCTAAACCATTCACGTCCATGGTATACTATCTCACGGGGATTTGCGGGGCAAGGAACAAGGCAAGACATTGTGATTGTACACGTGCAATGAAAGCGAGGGCTCACAAAGGAACCCAGTAACCATATCAAGACTACATTTCTAGGGCCTCAGAATTGAGTGTTATTTTTCGTACCCAATAATTAACGAGATCTTGTGGTATACTATTTATCGAATGAAATACATAATGCCATTTGCGAGTTTCCCTATTGAAATGGGGAATAACACTCAGCTCGTGTCCCACATTTCAGCAAATTCCACATCCTACCCCCTACGAAGCATTTTTCACCCAGTAAATTTCAGCAGGTTTAAACCGATTGTCTGATTTTTCTGACACACTCATAATTCTGACACCCATTGCAAACCATCATTTATGTGGGTTTCAGAAGTTTCTGAGACATTTATATGTGCGGGCTTTGTGCCCATTACCATGCCTTACATGGTATGGGGACAAAAAGATGCCGGTAGGGGGGGCCCCGCTGGGATATACGGAACTTCCACCCGCCTTTCACAATTCCAATCCCAAACACAAGTGCACAAGTTCTTGCTGCTGAATTTTGAAAAGGCACGTGAAGTGGGAATCAGAGTGCAGAATCAGAGTGCAGTTTGAGAGTGCAGAATGCAGTTTGAGAGTTGAGACTGCAGTTTGAGAGTGCAGTTTGAGAGTTGAGAGTGCAGATTGAGAGTGCAGAGTGCAGTTTGAGAGTGCAGTATGAGAGTTGAGAGTGCAGATTGAGAGTGCAGTTTGAGAGTGCAGATTGAGAGTGCATTTTGAGAGTGCAGAATCAGAGTGCAGAGTGCAGATTGCAGTTTGAGAGTGCAGTTTGAGAGTGCAGAGTGCAGTTTGAGAGTGGAGAGTGCAGATTGAGAGTGCAGATTGAGAGTGCATTTTTAGAGTGCAGTTTGAGAGTGCAGAGTGGCAGTGAGTGCAGACTGAGTGCAGAGTGACAGCGAGTGCAGACTGAGTGCAGAGTGACAGTGAGTGCAGACTGAGTGCAGAGTGACAGTGAGTGCAGAGTGACAGTGAGTGCAGAGTGACAGTGAGTGCAGAGTGAGTGCAGAGTGAGTGCAGAGTGAGTGCAGAGTGAGTGCAGAGTGAGTGCAGAGTGAGTGCAGAGTGACTGTAGAGTGCAGAGTGACTGTAGAGTGCAGAGTGACTGTAGAGTGCAGAGTGACAGTGAGTGCAGAGTGACAGTGAGTGCAGAGTGGCAGTGAGTGCAGAGTGACAGTGAGTGCAGAGTGACAGTGAGTGCAGAGTGACAGTGAGTGCAGAGTGACAGCAGAGTGACAGTGAGTGCAGAGTGACAGTGAGTGCAGAGTGACAGCAGAGTGACAGTGAGTGCAGAGTGACAGTGAGTGCAGAGTGACAGCAGAGTGACAGTGAGTGCAGAGTGACAGTGAGTGCAGAGTGACAGCAGAGTGACAGTGAGTGCAGAGTGACAGTAAGGGCATAGTGACAGTGAGTGCAGAGTGACAGTGAGTGCAGAGTGACAGTGAGTGCAGAGTGACAGCAGAGTGACATTGAGTGCAGAGTGACAGTGAGTGCAGAGTGACAGCAGAGTGACAGTGAGTGCAGAGTGAGAGTGAGTGCAGAGTGACAGTGAGTGCAGAGTGACAGTGAGTGCAGAGTGACAGTGAGTGCAGAGTGACAGTGAGTGCAGAGTGACTGCAGAGACAGTGTGTCAGGGTGCACATTGTGTGAGTGTGCAGAATGAGTGTGCAGGGTAAACAGTGTGTGACTATGCAGGGTGACATTGGGAGTGTGCGGGTGAGCAGTGTGAATGTGTAGGGGCAGTGTGTGAGTGTGCAGAAAACACCACACACACATACACCACACACACATAACGCACACACAAACCACACACCTCAGTCTCTCAACACCACACACTTGTCACCTCTCAACACAACACACTCACCACCACACTCACTCCCCAGGCTCACCCCCACAGACTCACCACCACACACTCACCAGCACAGAGAAAACAACACACACAACAACACACCCCCAGCCGTCAATGAATGCTTTCACCATGCACAAACACCATCAACCATCATCCATCTGTGCACGCTTTTACAAAGCACACACCCACCAGCCGTCAGTGCACCCTTCCACCAGGCACACACACCTCCAGCCGGCAGTGCACTTTTCCACCAAGCAATCGCAGTATGGTACACTTTACTTTTAAACATATTCATATAAAGCACAGCATGCCACCATTGGTAAAATTACAATTCAACCAACATACTTCCACTACACACCACATGCACACACTTCATAACACATGGCAAAAAGACATTGGCATTTACAATGCCATTAGCTCAAACTCAAATAAATCCGAGCCCGATTGCATTTCTAATGCTTGTTTTTCTTTCCCAGTCTCTCACTTTCAGTGCTCTTTCCCGACCTCATTTGTACAGTGTATTTTAGCGGGTTTCTCACTGCTAACTGCAATGGGTCACACCTACATAGTTCAGGCAGTTTTTACAGCCCTTGGACAGAGCTAAATTGGCTATGGTGCTGCTGCTGAAAAAGTAATGTGCACATTGATTTTGTATGGCACTCACTTCAACCATCCTGAGTCCACAGTCGCTCGTTTCATTTAATTCGGAGAAGGCCCTTGCGGGAGAGCTCCGGGCTGTTTGCAATGAGCACGCATTTTGTGCGTCCTTCTACCAAGCTGTGCCTCTACCAAGGACTTCTGTGCGTCTTCTGATACCAAAACAACTGCTAGGCGCTGCAGAACCGTTCTGCCAATCTTTCCTGCTCTCCCCTATCCCATGCCTTCGCAGGTATGTTTTGCAACAATACGTCTTTGCGTGTTGACTTTCACTGAACGGGCCCTGTGTACATCTTTTCTTGAGCTCAGAAACTCTACTTTTTTAACCAGAGCCTTGCTGACATTCCTCTGAAGACGATAGGGCGGAGAGAAAAAAGGGTGTTCTGTTCATATTGCCCCTGTCACACCAATGCCGACACAGACGGGGCTTAATTTCTGCGTGTGCTTTCAGAACAATACTGTGCCTCAGGGAGAAGTCTGCGCTGAAAAGAAACCTGCGACTGCGAGAGTGAGTTGAGCCGAAGAGACGGGAAGTGTAGGTTCGTGGAACAACGGGCATTGGGGAGATTCAAGACTGGGCAGCCTGGGTGTTCAGCAACAGCCTTGCCCGCGCAGGCCTTCTAAAACAAGCGAGGCCGCGTGGCCGCAACATTGAAAGCGGGAAATGCAGTTGCAACGCGCGCGCAAAATTGAAAGTGAGGAATGCAGATGCAGCGGGTTTTTTGGCTGTTTTCCCCAAGTCATGACGCACCCGCTCACTAACATCTGTTAGTCTTATCTACAGTAAGCTTGGTCACATGCACATTGGAAGGTAGTATGGCAAACTGTCATTTTACCTACACTTTTCAACATGATGTGAGGCAAGACCAGTGTGTTCAATCTCATATGTCATCATAATTTAATTCCCTAAAAACCTGATAGCGGAAGAATTATCTATGAAATTATACATAGAAGTTGTTGCTTTTGAATTCAGACAGTGAGGTCTGCTGATCTTCTTTCCTGGCTCACCGCTCACTGGTTCGTTTCTTAATTTGAGGATGAATACGTCGGTCAGGAAGCCCATTAGCTATGGCATTTAAAGACGCCGGCAAAGCACCTGTGGAACAGGAAGTAGCTATCCACCGTATCAGAATCTCCCTGACTAGTCGCAATGTAAAGTCACTTGAAAAGGTGTGTGAGGATCTCATTAGAGGTGTGAAGGAGAAAAACCTGAAAGTGAAGAGGCCAGTTTGCATGCCTACCAAGACTCTGCGTATTACTACTCGAAAAATACCTTGTGGTGAAGGTTCAAAGACTTGGTATCGGTTCCAGAAGCGTATTCACAAGCGCTTGATTGACTTCCACAGCCGTTCTGAAATTTTGAAGCAAAATACATCCATTAGTATAGAGCCTGGGATAGAAGTTGAAGTTACCATTGCTGATGCATAATTTAATCTTTTAATAAAAGATTCTTTTTTGTGACATACAAGTTGTTAGAAACAGACGTGGAAGATGTTAGCATTATCCTGCAGATGTGAAGGCAGTATGTCTGATCTTTAATGCCCAACGTTGTAGTTGCCCCTTAATTTATATTGGTCTTGGTCTCATATGGTTATGTTCTGTTATAATTACCTAAAGCTTTCTCATTTATGCTTTTCAGGTGAAATAGTAAAATTTGAATTAACGCAACTCACTCCTCCAGGTAAGATCTGCCTTTTTTAACCTGTGCCCTTTTTCTCAGTGTACTTTAATGTAATATGATATTAACTTTCTAAAGAACATATGAAACTCTTACTGTTGCAGATATGTTAATGAAAAGCGTTGTAGATAGCTCAAGTAACTTTGCCACATGGTTGATTACCTGCCCGTCTCCCTTTTTGAGCTCTCTCCACAATGGTTTGTTTTTTTGGTTACTATTGTAATCTAGAAATTACTCTCATACATCATATTTTTTTCTGAGTGTTGGCTGTGCATTATTTGGGTCTTTTTTTAAATAACCCTGAAGCTTTCCACTGTAGCAATCCTGAAAATTAGCCATTTTCCAGCTTTTTTAATGCACTTTAACGTGACTTTTATATTATAGGAAAGATAAGATTAGCAACCTATGTGTCCATTTATCTAAAACAGTTACTGTCTGACAGAAGGCCATTGGCGGATTCCAAACTGAATTGGTTTGAATTGTGCATTTCTCAATATTAGCTTACAAGCCCTAGTCCATTCCAGTTAGGTAAGTTCTATTTGTATATCTGAGATTCATTGTTCCATCAGTGCACAGGTTGTGTAGGGAATCTTCTTAGTGTACAGTTTCAATTCATATGGGGGTAGCAACATCATGGGCAGGCTATTCACAAAATTGTATAGGCCCATTACTCTTGGTACTGCAGTTCCCCAGTCACCACACACTTTTATATTAAATATAGATGAGTTTTGATCCAAGGGTAGTATCACGCTACCTTTAGCTGATTTGTATATATGAATGTAGGGGATTTACAAAGCACAAATGTAGCTTCTATGCACAGGAACAAATAAATATAGGGTAAAAGAGGTGGTAGGATAATGACCTGAGTGCTGTGGTGGCCATGGAGAAAAGAGATGTCTGAACTGAAAAATGTTTAGCTTCTTGTGGCACTGTAGTGGTGTGGGTGCTGATTGAATTCATATTGGGATATCAAGTTCTTGGAGAATAACAAGGGATGGCTTGCTCGACGGTCATCTCTTTCTTGCATTTTCTGTTCTCTAGTCTTGTGATGTTGCTGCTGCTGGAGTTGTGGATACTATTGAAGATCTTGTTCTTGAAGGTATTGAAGGCTAGGTCCATGCATGTAATGTGGGCATACACATCATGCAGAGTCAGTGGGGTTCTCAAAGCTCGTGTGCAATCTCATCAAATTTTCATGGTCCTTTGATCTGACAGGCTGCAGCCTTGACCCTCTTCAATACGGTGAGGTAGGATTGAGATAAAATGGTCAGCATGGCAATGTGTCTGTCGAATTGGGACAGTTCCATGGGTTTCTTAGACGTCTTTTTCTGTAGGCTTTCTCTTGGGCTAAATTTGAGGTATCAAGTACAGATGAACCATAGTATTGAGAGTAAAGAGTTGTGTAAGATAATGCAGTCAATTAGAACTGTCTTGGAGTCAGTAGGGTTTGGCTGGGTGACCAGTGCTCTTTTATTTTGGGAAGACCCAGACCATTGTAGCACTTGACCTTGAAGAGGACGTTGAGCAGAGCTTGGTGGCCGACGTTGTCAAAGACTACTGAATGGTCAAGAATGATGAGTAGACATAGGTTGCTGCTGGCAGAGATTTTGAGGACATCATCCATTACTTGAATGGATGTTGTCTTTGTGCTACACTACCACCTAAAACCTGACTGGTAATTGTGGAGGAGGAGGTTGTCATTGGTTAACAATTTTGTGCTTTCAGTGATCTTTCCATATAGGGAAGATGGGTGACTAGCACTATTGTATGAGGTTGTCAGTGTCCGGGTTGTTTTGTTTCATGAGGGATAGGATGCATTTGTGAGAGAGGCATTGATGATGTGGAGTAGCAACTTAAATATTTTGTCCTGTTAATCCTTGGAGTGACAAAACATTTGGAAACTGCTATTCCCATAACATAGTCTGTTAGTGATCTAAATAGAAAGAAGGTGTTGTGTTCATTCCTTGTCTTTTTACTAATTAGCATGGAGGTAAGTTGTCAGCACAGGTGTGAATATGCTTAGATTGTATCCACAGCAGTTACTCAGGAATCCTGAAAATTCATCATTAAAGTGATTTTTTATTTTAACTAATGGTAAAGTGTACCAGTATTAGTCACCTCATAGTAGAAAAAAAATTACAATTAAATGTTGGTCCAACGCGGTGTCCTTGTTCTTTCTGGGTATCAATCGAGTTTGTTTTCTTTTTTTCCCATTGTCAACAGTTAGTATAAACTGAAGTCTTTTTCTCTGGTAAGGTTAGAGGTCTTCTTCTTAAATATGGTTCTTGTCTTCCACTTATTTCACCAGCCATTTCAGGAAATGGAGTACTGTATGGGGTACCTCGGGGAATGTGAAACATAGGTTAAGCAATTTTGCTTCTACTTTCTTACTAATAATATAGGTAGGGTCCAGTACTTGGCTCAGTGTCAACACAGGTTTAGCATGAATGCCTATGGTTTCATTGGAGTGCTCTACCTTCACTTCCTGGCCTGTGATGTTAGCCGTGCTATCTACCCTCTCACCACCAAATGTGTATTGGAAAAGTGCCCCCTGCACTTGCCGGAAGCCACAGAACTATGGCAGTAGAGTGTTGTGTTATTGTCTCCTGCTCCTCCATAGAGCTGTCATCTCCTGGGCTCTCAGGAAAAATAGCTTTTCTTCACTGACTCTGTTGGTCACCTGGCTCCCGCCCATTCATTCCTTACTCTTCTCGTCTGAACGCTTGTATGTGTTCCGCCAACTCTGTGTTGTGCAACGTTCTCCTCAGTATCCTCTGCTCCTGCTTCCTCTTGGATATCGACATCCACTGACAACTTTTTTGTTCTTCATGGTGTGAGGATTTCTAGTTCTGGCTGTCGTGTAAATCCTATGGCCTGACTCCATTTTGTCCTTGATTGAGACATCCCTTTATCTTAGGCCTATTTACAAAATGGCAGCCTTTTGCTTCTTAAGTTTAAAACATGGTGGTCTTTGATTTCCTGGGGAAAATATATATGTCACAACCCTTTGACCCGTAATTGTGTCACATCCTTTTGACCCTAATGTGTAAAGATATCATATTCGCCCAGTGGTGACATACAAAAGATGCTGTATCCTCCCAGTAGTGACATATAAAAGTTGTCATATCCTCCTGGTACTGACAGAAATCAAAGTCCCTCTTATGACAGTAGTTTGAAATGGGTTCCTTTTCCAAGGTCAAATGGCATTTATAACCCAATTGGCATATTTGATGTATATGATTGCCAATACATTTGTTAAGAAAGATCTCTCCTTCTGTAACCAAGGCAGAGGTTCTCACCTGATGATGCCCTTCTGACCAGTCAGCCACATTTTGAAGCTGTGGTGCACTGTAGTAGTTTTTTAAATGCTCCAGTGGTTCCCAATCTGTGCGCTGCGGTACCCCGGTGTGCCGTCAAAACTAGCAAGGGGTGCCCTGCGCCAAGCACACAGTAGGGAACCACTGCGTGACTCAATCCTGACTTCTTGGCCCACTGCCACATGGTACTTGAGCTTCAGCAATTCAGTGGGTGCATGGATGTCAATAGACTCCATGGAGTTCTGTGTTTTTAAGCCAACAGTACAAACAACAATGGAACTGTAGTTTCCATTGTTCAATTCAAGTATTGGCCTGCAAGCCTGGTATGGTTTGTTATGTTTGCTGAAAACCCCGAAACTCATAGCCTGTGTCAGGATCACAGCCAGGCATGTGATGGCGATGAATAGGAGGGCATGTTTCAGTGGTGACATCCTTATTCTTATATTTGCAAATGTGAGGTATGCTGTGCTACCTTTCCATCAGACCTGCCGGCTGAGTCCTGTGAATGCCATTCATTTTGTGATGTTAAACAAGGCGTGCCCACTTGTTTTGGAACTTCCGGGATTCATGGGGACTTGTTTCCTCGTTTTGGAGGTTTTTGTCAAGGAGAGTAGCAGGCAGGGGTCTTGGTCGCACTCTCTAGCAGTCCAGCCAGCCCCATAGCTATCGTTTCTGTCTAGGAGTCAGCGAGTGTCCCGGTCTTTACTCATTGCCGGGAGCCTTGTAAGGTAGGCGCTGGTTATTGCTGCATGCATGCAATGTATACTAGAGGGGTACTGTAAGTTTTATACGCCCCTCTGTATATGCCTATTCATGATTTTGTCCTAGTAAAACTTAAAAAACTTCAGGGAAATCCTCCTTTCCTAGGTTTCCTTTGTTTTGTACCCCTCTCACATTGTCTCAACACCGCTCTTTCCTCTCCCAAATATCTCTTTACTTGCCACCTTTTGGTCTTCCCAGACCCACCTCTACTCCCTTGCCTATACTTCCCAGTCGCATATTATACCTTGCTTCCTTGACTGATATCATCTCCCCACCTCATTTCCCTTTGTCTCCTCCTGCCAAGCCACACTGCCTTACTTCTGTCTTTTGTCCACCACACGGCGCAGAAGATAATCTGCATCCTGAGATTCCCAAAAGCGCTACTAGGTAGTGTGCAGTTTCATGATTTTCCTGTTTGTTTCAGTAGTAGCCACAGCCACTTATTTATATGACGGCATCCCTGACCATTTCAATATTTGGTTCGTACTTTTTTGGTCAGACAATTTTTTTCATGAGGTTAGAGCCTTAAAATGTTTTGCATGTTAACTTCGACACCCACCCTTCCCTTGCTGAAATGCAATTGTAACATGTCATGGTCTTATAACTGAAAAATAAATTTGATTTTATGCACAAGGCAACACTATGCTAGCGTTGCACGTCAAAGAAAATGCGTACGTTGATCCTGCAGCAAAAAGATGAACGGAAAAGATAAGGAGCTCCATGTCACGTCCCATGGTACATAACTAAAAGAATTTTCTAAGGAAATGTTGATGCAAGATTGTTGAGCTGTTCTGGTGGATAATTACAGAAATCTCACGTCACTTTGGTAAGAAATGAGTTTGGTGCGTTCTGAGTCATTTTTTGGGGATGTAGGTAGAATGCTTATAGTTGTTTAGGTGGGCAGTTAAAGATAAAGGAATCTTATAAGACAGTTGTAAAACATGTGTTGGGTGTCATCAGCTTTATAAGGATTATTGGTTATTCATCAAAGCATAGGATTCGAAAAGAGAAAGTCATCTAGTTTACAATATTTCAAACCATTCTTCTCTAGAGACTGGTGTGTTTAAATGACGACTAAATTCAGCACCCTGGACCTCAACCGAAACTAGATTGCTCAGATGCACCTGTGCTCAACCCTAGGACTTTCCCAGGGTCACAAATGGACGTGGTCTTAGATTTGTGGGCATATTTCCGGGGCAATGGGCGTTTTCCTAGGCTTTCAAGCGTATACGATTATAATACCTTCATCGGCTTCCTCACAATAATTTTCTGGGAGAAAAATGGAAGTACTCCTGAGGTCGGGATTAAATCTCCCCCACCAGCCCAAAAAAAGTAACCTTATTGGGAGCTGCGGTCAGCGGCCAAAAGGTCATGGGAGCCACAGATCAAAAAAGTTTGGGAACCACTGTGCTGTGTTCTTTCTCCATATTGTCCTAGGGTAACATCAGAGTTAACTACCCATAGTAATCCAAACTGAAGTCCATCAACTTTTTTGAAGATGTACTACATCAATACAGGTATTGAAGGCATGGAAATGTTATCTTCTTTAAAATGGTCAGTCATCACTTCAATCGGTGTTTTTAACAGAATTTTCAATAACCCCTTTATTAAAATACAATTATACTGTAATAGATTAGATTACTTATGAAATAACCTATATCCCAGATATTGAAAGGATACAATGGCCAATTGCAACTTAATAACCTAGTCTTACTACAAACCCATAGAAACAGATACCATATATCGTTTTTGATGCTTTTATAATATCATTAAACATTAGAATTGTAGACTAATAGTAAGAGTCTAATTATCCGTTACCAATCCATTTCGAAGAATGTATTTCTTCTTCAGGGGATCACAAGTTAAAATCTCTAAAACAACCTACAACAAAAAAGCAGTATTTAATAAATGTACCCTGCTTTGATACTGCATTTTATATGGACGTTTTCAATCTGAATAGAATTTTCGTTTGCTCTCATTTAGAATCCTAATCCAGAGTGCCTCTGTGTCCATTCTTTTCACCAAGTACATGGACATCTGCCTAGTATTCCTGTTTCTTTGCAGGTCCAAAATGTCAGTTTAGCAAATGCATTGTCTCCCCTCAACAGCATTGTCCGGTCACTCATCTAATTACACAAGTTCCTTATTGCCATACTTGCCTGCTTATATATCTTCCACCTTTAATGTTCAAAATGTAAAAACTGTACTCGTTATGTGATCGTGAACGGGTAATCCATTCTCTTCCATTGTCGTGCTATATTTCTAGTATTCAAAACAGAAAACTTTATTGCCAGGCTCCTAATAATCTATAGGTCCACATGAGTATCTCCATATCTGTGCCTACCTGATCCAAAAGGACAGTTTGTAAAAAGTTGAAGTTGCAAATAATAGCAAATTAAAGCCTGAGAACCTTGCAATCCATTTGCTTTATTGTTTTCAAGAATCCAATACATTTCTCTTCACAATTATTTTCCCTGTGAGCTCCACATTTGGGAACTTTACTAACTATTTTCAACACCCGTACATTCAGTTGTGCAATTTGGTGTCCAAAATGCACACAGTGATTACCAGTGATGGTTTAAGATTCTTAATCCTCAAGTGAGATCTGAGTACCTTCAACATATTTCTAATGCTCTCTCTGTTATTCTCACATAGTAAAAACATGTGAACATTTTATTCCATAAATACAATCCGTACACTCAATTGTAAAATACTTCTGTGTAATCAGTGTAGGGGGTAGTATACTATCCCTCCTGTCAAAATGAAATTATATTTTGTACAGTTTAGACAGGGAAATGCTACTGCTTTTGTGATACAGTTTTTTTGTGTATTTGACACTTCACTTGTCTGCTCCTATAATTTTTACATTTTGAAATGTCACCTTTGTTTGTTATTTAAAGAGCTTTCAAAAACTCACCATAGTCAAGTATATTCCAATTTCTACACAATTTTGATGGTATTTGTTTATGCTGTCGTGAATATTTAGTATAATAGAAAAGACAATGTTTTAAAGTTGTATCTTGGCACCTTATATGCCATCTCTGTTCACCCATGTGGCTTTTTGAACAGTTTTAGCCGCAATAATTTTAACATAACTCCTCTGTTAAAACTTGTCTTGTAACACTTTTGCTTGTACTGAAATTCTTCCTCTTCAAAACATTTCTTCTGACTCTTAATAGTTGACTATACGGCAGATTGTTGTTTAATTTTTCTGAATGGAAATTTGGAGTCAATAGCAAGGCTATTTTAATCTTTAAGTTTTGTGTGTATGTTCGTTTCCCACTGCCCATTTGTCTTAGCTGCTTGTACACCCAGATATTTTGTTTTTATAAACAAATTCTTGAAGGGATTTCATTGTGTTCTTTATTTTGATTGCAAGGATGTTTATGCACTAGACCACACCCTAGACCTAGAAGATGTTGTCTATGTATCGTCCATTAGAAGTTAATCTATCTTTCCAATCCTCATTGTCCAATATATGTTGTTGTTCATAGTTTTCCATTAATATATTGGCTATTGAAGAGGTAGCATTAGAGCCCATCAAAGCTCCACTTACTCAGAGGAAGTATTTAATCTGCCACTGATAGATATTTTATTTGAGAACAATTTCTAAAAGTTGCATTAAGAAAACTTTCTTTGATTCACACTCCTCCCATTTTAGTAATGCTTGTACTATGTATTCCTTTCCTTCTTCATGTGATATATTTGAATAAAATAATGTTTTTCAAAGCAGAAAGATCAGAAATCATTTTCTCTCAGTACGTTGTGCTCCACTCCAAAGCCAGTTCATTAGTTAAGATCATGTCTAGTCTGATGAATATTTTGTGGGGTTGAGAGAATAAACATAACTCATGACTTAGTTGAAGTGGCTTCTGTAAAACTTTCATGCCGTATTCCTGAAAAATAACCAGTACAATTTTGGTCAGTAGGCCAAGACTGTGATGAAAGGGAGATGGGTCTAGCCATTCTGTGATTACAAGTACTTAACCCAAGTGTAAATCCAATATATCGTATGTATTTATTATTATGGAGTTACCTTTGTAGAATACCGTGTACCACAGTGAATCTGACTGATCAATCTATATGTTCATGCAATATGCAGTATTGAATCCTAGCATTGTCCATGCCAGTTTACTACTGACGTTGTTTGTAAAATACAGGAAAAACATTTATCCTGCCCTAACTTTTCCTGAGCTTTACATTATCTTCCTGAGGCTGTGCATTTCTTGGAGCATATCTAGTTTACCCTTCCTCCATTGAAAGAAAAGCCCAATTCTCTATGTCTTTTTAACTATGTGAATTTTTAGAGTACCTGCCATTCAGGCAGTAATGAATACTTTTACCAATTCCTCACTTGCTGCAATCAAGACTAACCTCTTCAATCATTGATGTATGAGGAAAAAAAACCAACCTGCCAACCAGTTATAAACTCCTCTGTTGACTCCACCCTAGGTAGCCCTACTAGTAAGCAAATAGAGTGTTGTTCCTACAATCACTTAGAATTAAATAGTATTAATTATCTTCCATCTGTCAATCCAACTGCAACAAGCAACAAAGTGAAGGAAGGGATGCTTAAATTAGTCTCTTCCACTGGGATCAATTGGGCTGCATTGCAGGCCATCATTTTTCATCCCCTCTTGTCATTCTAGACCTAGATAGGGTATATGCAAATCAACCTTCTTCCTGTTCCTACAGGAGCAGACTAGCTTGGAATTCCAGGTCAGGTGCCCTCCAGATGGGGACACCAGCAACTCCAATCCAGATGGCTAGCATGCTAATAACTTTATTTATTACTTGTGTTTTGTAATATGGAATCTTAAAGTGTCAATATGTATGTGCATTGGTGGGGTATGGAATAGGGAACTCATATATGGCCTAACCCACCCAGAGATGTCTCATGAAATCATCCAGTCAGACAAACAGTATACCATAGAGATTGAAAATTATATCTGAACTTTTTAAATAGTTCACTTTGATGGCTAACTAGAGTCCACCCAGGATTCACTCCATCAAGAAACAGACAACATGTTTTCCAGTCTTACCTCTTAGACTTACCAAGTATATAGTGTACAAATGGCACAGAGGAGGCTCCTATCTGTATAATGGTCACATAGAAAGAGAGACAGTATGCCTGCGCCCCTATGGACTTGAAAGCTATCCTTCTGGTCATCCAGTTCCCATGGCTTTTGTGCAATGATTATGAATGAATCTGGGCAGGTGCTTTCACAGTCTTTGCTGCCCCTCCACCTCCACATTTTGAGTTCATCCCTATACTTGTTCCTACTATGTACTGTCTTACACAACTTCTCATCTTACCACATGCATAGCTTCTGTATTTACTGTTGCTCTACCCTAAACTAGATCTTTCTGATGTATCTATGCCCTGTCCCTAAAGTGAAGCCATATTCCATGGGTGTCTATTGGGTAACACTCCTGCCTGGTCTTATTAAGTCAAGTTAAAGTTGTTTCCAAGCTAGACCAGCTCAGACCAGCTTATTTGTGCTTTCTGCATGCAGGAAGGGGACCTTTCCCAACTTTCAGAGTTTAATCATTAGAACGCCTAGATTCTGTTTCTCTCCTGGAATTAATTGTCCCTGTGTTATCAGTACCAGTGCCAGCCCCCTTTCAATTTCTGTAGAAAGTTCAGGAGAATGATTTCTCTCTGCATTTCATTGTTATATTATTTCTCTCATGTATACTTCCGCTGGCATAGATGTCTTGTCTGCCTTTCTTGCTTTAGCATTATCTCTAAGTCCCAAGTCTACTATTTCCCAGGCCAACAGAGTATCCTCATCCTCAATTTCACATGATATATATATATATATATATATATATATATTTTTTTTATATATATATTTAAAAAAACATGCAGGGCAGCATCGACTGTTAAACGTGCGCAGCACCAGCCAGGTAGTGCTCCGAACGTTCAACGGCCGACGGCAGCACTTAACGGGTTAAAGAAACTAATCAACATGCAGTATAGACAGCTGTGTACTGGAATACTTTGTCATGAAATTTCTTGTGATTTTTAAGAACTGGGTAGATTCTGCTAAAGAATAAAACCAAAGTATATATATTTTTATATATTACCTACTGGTGGTTGACAGTAGATAGTTATAGTTAGGACCTAGTTTCCATAGGAAGAATGTTTTTTCATTTGCCAATAATGCCGTTTGACGAATCTTCACAACATTTTCAGAACTGATATGACGCTCACCTCGGCTGCAAGATGGCAGCTGAAGTGAGCGTCACATCAGTTTTGAATATTCTGTGAAGATTTGTCAAACGGCGCCAAAGTTATTGGCATATACTGAAAGTTTTGGGGTGATCCATCAAGCGGGGTTGAGAACCAGGGAGTGCTTAAAAGCGCTGTTCCCCCATGTTAATTTCGATAGGACCTTTAGAAACGGCTACTGCCCAAGCTGAACGGAATTACACCAAATTTGGCAGGAAGGTAGCTGTTGGTCCAAGGAAGTGCCTTTTTGTGATTTGGTGTAAATCAATTCAGTAGTTATGGAGTTATGGAGTTATTTAAAGGTTTTTCAGATGTACAGCTGGAGACGCTGAGGTTCCGCGGCCCTTCCCGAGTTCTTGTGCTGAGATCTGATTGGCTGCCAACACTTTAAACCATGAAGTGTTGGCAGCCATCTTGTGAATCGGTTAAACTAATTCACCGGAAAAACATTAAAATAAAGAAAAAGGGGCAGCGTAGAAACATTCTAACCACCTAGGCCTCTTCGGTTGCCCCACAGGTCGAAAAAAGCTTTTTTACCCCAAAAGATTTCAGCGAGAGTCGTCTGGATCTGCGTCTTCTTCTGAAATGTAAACAAAAATAGAAGAGAGGCCTCCCCCGCTTTGTTAAATATAGGCCCCGGGTGGGCCAGGTGCTGGGGAATTGTGGAAACATAGGAGGGGGATACACGCAGCCCCCTCCTGAGGACATTCAAAGCCCTGGGGACCGCCACCTCCCAGGAGCAGTAACAAGATTATATGTAGGGGAGCCTTGAGACTCCGCTGCTGCCTCGGGGATCACCACCTCCTCGAGGCACAGATTTACTTTAAAAATAATGCAGGGCAGGCCCTATGGCATCAGCCGCAGCCCCCGGGACTGCCACCTCCCTCGAGCTCATAATGTATTAATGCGGGAGGCCCGGGGATTGTCACCTTCCTGCTGCAGTATCATGATTTATTGAGGTGTAGCCTTGTGGCTCACCCGCTGTCCCAGGGTCTGCCACCTCCCTGGGGCACAGATTTACATAAAAAATAATGCCAAGTGGCCTGATGTCCTCCCCACAGTCCTTGGGACCGCGCCTCCCGGGGGCTCATAATGTATTAATGCGGGGGGCACTAAGCCCCCCTGCAACCCCGGGGCCGCCACCTCCCTGGAGCAATGATTAACAGGAATTCTGGGGGCCACACGCACCACCCACCCCCCTTGGGGACCACTGCATCCCTTGGGAAATGATTAACAGAAATGCAGGGGCCACGTGGCCTCATTGCAGCCCCCGGGACTGCCACCTCCCCATCGCTATCACTAATAAAAATGTCGGGGACCCACTAGGCCCTCCGCTGCCCTAGGTACCACCACCTACTGGCACCCAAATTATATATATGCAGGGGGTCACCAGGGCAAATTTGAACAAAGGAGGCCGCCCCACCTCGTGGAGCCCTAGATGGCCCTGGGGACGACACCCTCCAGGTCAGGCTCCAGCAATGTCCCGGGGTGCCCCCTCCCCCGGGACATAGCAGCTTGCTATGTCATGGTGGGAGTACTGCTCCCACCATATCAAACAATGCTCCGCTTTCAGCAAGCGAGAGCATTTTGCTCTCGCTTGCTCAGAGGGGAGCACAATTTGCTTTTACACACTGGGAGCTGCATGTTAGCAGTGCTTATGACCTCACATATTACATCACTCATGACATGGCCAGTGACATCACTGATGACATCTCAAATGACATCACTGGATCATTGACACCCGATAGAACCTTTCATACACCCACTCCCACACAACCATTCACAAACCCATATCAGTACTTACACGCCCATTCACTGATTCATAGATCTACACACACATCTACTCAGTCACCCATACAGTCACTCACACAGCCACTCAGTCACTAATACAGCCACTGACATATCCACTCATAAACCCATATAGCCACTCACACAGTGAGTCAGTCACCCATAGAGCTACTCACAAACCTAGTTGCTCACCCATACAGTCAATCACACAGCCAGTTACACACCCATACAGATACACACACACCCACTCACTTACCCATACAGATACTAACACATACTCACTCACCTATATAGTCACTGACACAAGCACCTACTCACCCATACAGCCAATCTCACATTCACTCACTCAACCATACAGTGACTCATATACCGCATCACTCACCTACACTGCCTTTCACATACCTAGTTACATATACACACTCACTGAGCTATACAGCCCCTCACACATGCACTCACTAACCCATACAGCCACTGACTCACTGACTCACTCATCCATACAGACAGTAACACACCCCCTCACCCACCCACCCACACAGACACTCAGACAACCACGAGTTATGAGTTAAAATTGGACAGCATATCGAATGCTTCGCATAACTAATGTGCATAAGAAAGTTGAATACTAAAGATTTACTTCCTCTACTTTTGGGTCATTGTTGATTTAATTAGCACATATCCTTCATGGGATATATGAGTACATCAAGGTATTAAGTACTTTATCCAATTGAAATGCTTTTTCCGACAGAACCATTATTGTTTGCTTAATTACCCGCCCAGGTTCTGAGGGTTACAGGGTTACCCCATTACATTTAATGGCCATTGAACTAAAGCACGGCATGGGGAGCTTTTACAAAAAAAAACACTTGTATGTCAACTTCATAAAATAATTTTTTTTGTAAAAGCACCCAATGCCGTGCTTTCACTTTAATGGTAGCCGCGCTCTTTCTTTAGACGTGGCTGGCTGTAACCTGAGTACAGTGAGCAATGTCTAAAGAAAGGGTCTCGGCCACCATTAAAGTAGTTTCGCATTTGCGAGATTTTGAGCTATTGGCATTAGAAATGACAATGCCTTTTATATATGTGTTGGTTTGCAAAACACATGAATAAAAGGCATTGTCATTTACAATGCCAATAGCTTAAACTCTAGCAAATGCGAGACCTTTTGCATTGCAAATGCTTGTTTCCCTGATGACTTCGTGCAAATGGTTTTTATGCACTGGTCGAGCGATGTACAATTACTTAAGAGCAGAGCACTATTGCTGCCCTCTGTGCAGTCTTTGTTAACTGGTCTGTGATATTTAAAAATAGGTCTTTCTTAAAGTAAGTCAGCGGGCGATGCTTCTGGTGACCTTGCAAACTTTAAAGACAGAACTGATACACTGCACTTGGCAGTACTCAAGACAAAACTGCGTTGAAAACATTGTGGGGTAGATTTACTGGTTGTCTTAATTTATGCTCTGTCTGGGGTAAACACCCCCCCCCCCCCCCCCCCCCGATAAAGGGAACGCTAGCAGAGTGCTTCGCGAGAGCTCTGATCCTAATTTACGGTGATTCGTTTTATAAGCAGTCTAGCTACGAGGTAAATTATTCCTTCAGCCTTCCCTCATTAAAAGCTAAAATGAGAATAAAGTATTTAGAAACCGAGTTTAAAGAAGTTAAATATGAGTTATAGTACATTTGAGAATACTAGTTGTGTTGCCATGATTGTTGCAAGGTGCACTCTGAGTATTTTGTAAAAACAATAAGCAGCCAATAATAAGTTGCATCAAAGAGTCTTTTTAGCTATAGGTTTATTGCAAACCAGCATTGGCAAAGCCAATAGGTCTCGGCAAAGCCAATAGGTCTCGCCTAAGCAAGGTATTGGCTAACGGGTGTGTTAGAAAGCAAATGCAGAGAGAAATCTGAGCCAAACCCCAGCCAGGGGTCTAAGAACCCTAACAGGAGCCAAGCCAGAACATGATTTTGCTTCTAAACTACGAAATATTCGTCATGTACAAATCTGATATTCTTCATAATTAGAAAAAGTTTTTTTTAACAGTGTTTCATTTGGATGGCCGTGTGTTGACTGTATTTTGTTTCTAAACATGAATTTAGAAGCATTAAAGAAAACCCCAATACCCTAATGACATTCCCATGAGTCAACAAATAAATACTTTGTTATCTGGACTGTATATAGTCAGGCTCACGATATTTCTAGCAACATTATTACCTATTAAACCATAGATAAATGGGTTTGTTTCTATAGAGCTCATCCTGATCTGAGTTACACCAAGGTGCTTTCAAACTGTTTACTCAAAGAAAAAGAAACAGTGAAATTGAAAGATTTGTATCACACAATTTGGTAAAGTGAGGAAGATGGGAATTAAGCCCAGGTTTCCTTGTTATACATTGTGTAATTTAACCTATATGGATTTTGTCTTCAGTTTCCCATTTAACAGCCAAGGATATTGGGGCACATGAGGGGCGTGGCCAAGCACCTAAGATGGCGGACGCACACTGAGAGCGCTCCGCATCCTATCTCCTGGTTATCCTGAGCATCCTGGCTTCCCGAGGGCCTAAAATAACATCAACCCCACTGAGTATAAGCGCTTACGTCTACCGCACCACCGCAGCGCTTCCTGTGATCAAACTGCTTGCGGAAGCGGTGCCTTGAGGGGCGCAGCCTACTGCCTTGAGAGAGCCTGGCACGGGCCTACCAGTTGGCGCCTTCACAGTCCTCTTAGAAGATCCGGATCCTGCTCTGTGGCCCATGCGACAATCAGGCTCCAGTGCTGCCGGCGGATCCGGCTTGGCGGTGAGTGGCCGCTCTTGGGATTGACTAGTACCACCGCTGGGCCCGTATCTTGGCTGTGTACTTGGGCTCTACACGAGAGGCCCTCCGCCCTTCCACTACAGAGGTGGGTCTCCGGCTGGACTCATCGCCAAAGACCCGCTGACAACTGCGCGCCAGGAGTTCCTGCTGATATCGTGTGGGACGGGCTGGTGGCGGAGCGTCCTTGAAGCAGTTGCCATCTGGGGCTGTCCGGGCCCAATAAGAAAGGGGAAGGGGGCTTCTCTGCTCCTCCCGCCGTGGCACCGGCCTGCGGGCGTATCCAGCGGCTTTGGTCAGCGGAAGACACGGATGATTGCCCGTTGTGGAAAATCACCTGCCCTCTGTGTGGACCATCTTCTGGTGTTGTTGCCTGCCACCTGGGACTGGTGGGGGATCGTGGATGGACTCGGTGACCCGTTGGCCCTGACAGCCCTTACTGGAGGCTGGGGCGTGTCGTGCCCCCTCCCACACAGATCAGCGGTCGCCACATGTGGTGACGTACAGAGGGATCACGCGCAATGGGCAGGAGGTGTGCTCAGACTGGAGCAGCCCTAGTGGACCGTGCGGGGAAACCATCCGGGCCTAACCAGGCGGTCCTCTCTGCAAAATTGGACTTAGTACTGGCTGCGGTAGAGTGGATTGGCACTGCACTAGATCAAACTCAGACCTCTCTTGAAGGCAGAATAGACAATGTCACCTCTGACTTCTTCGCGCAGATCATCAGAAATTGTCCGAATGCGTACAAGGAGTGGAGATTGCACTGGCAGACCACCAGCCTAAGACCCGCAACCACACTGCAATGCTGCACGATCTGCTAAACCATGTCTGCTCCCTTGAAGAAAAACTGGATGACGCAGAAGAATGCTCGCTTTGAACAATGTGCGGGTAATTTGCCAGCTGGAGGGGTCGGAGGGACGCGATGCAGTTAGGTACGCTGCGTCCTGGCTGAAGGGGCTACTCTTGCCTGGAACACTCTCTCCCCCAATTTGTTGTTGAGCAGGCGCACAGGGTCCCTGCTCATAAACCTCCTCCTAGGGCTCGCCCTCACCCTTTCCGGATTCATCTGTTGAACTTCCAAGACCAAGATGTGATATTGAGAGAAGTCAGATGGCACCCCGGACCCAAGGTACAAAATATCTCGGTCTCCCTCTTCCGGGACTGTACTGCCCAAGTACATAGGAGACATGCCAATTTCAGAGCAGTAAAACAACAACTGAGAGCCAAAGACATATGCTACTCACTGCTGCTCCCGGCCCGCCTCCGGGTGGCCCACAACAGCGCAGCGTGATTTTTTGACTTCCCATCCGATGCTTGGGATTTGCTTGAAGAGAATGGGCTGGCAACTGTCTCTAGGCCACGGGAAAATGTCATATCCTAGAAGGGACAAAGGTGGCGACGTCGGAGGGGTAGAGTTGGACGATCGAAACGTCGGCCATCACCTGTCAGCACCCCGGATCCAGACCAGATCCTATCAGAATGCCAAGACACGCTGCACATTGCCTCACTCCTCCAGTCCACCAGATTGTCACCCAAACCCGCTTCATCACCATCCAGTTCTGAAGGAGACACAGATTCCCTGCAGGCCTGGTCTGCTGATCCGGACTTTCCTCACCCTCCAGTGGTCACGCCTCAAACATCGGACAATATTGTCTAGATCAATAGATAGCCATAATCACCTCCATTGTTTGTAACTGTACCTTACTGTAGTTAGGTAACTGCCACCCATGCCCGCACTCAGACATTCTACATCGCACACACGAGTCAATTTACACATCCCTAGGAACGCCCTCGGATTCCAGTTTCTAGTTTGATGTAGTCGGGGGATGAATCATTAGAGGCTATCTCCTTCTCCTGCATACCCCTCAGCAGCCTACATCCGACTACATGTTAATTACCATGGTTGGCCGTGTTAGTTTGGGTCAATCCCCGTATGGGGTTCGCTCTTATGTAGTTTTTCCGCCTAGGTTGAATATTATTGTTTTTTCCCTCCGTATATGTTGCCCCACATTGTGACCTAGGGCTGCTGCTGTTGCAGCAACACATGTTTACTGCTGCACTGATTAGGTTCTACAGTCCTTTATCATACTCATGACAGACAGCAACATAATTTCCTGGAACGTTAGGAGCAACCACACCCCAGCACGCAGGTATGCTTACTTACGCCGCAGGTCCACCGGGATTGCATTTTTACAGGAGACACACCTGACAAGCCTAGAAGCAGGCAGACTTCGGCACCTCTGGCACGGCCATGTATACAGCACTAACTACTCATCTCAGGCCAGGGGCACTCTGATATGGGTGTGGGCGGGAACCCCTGGGAGGAGGAGGAGGAGGAGGTGGTGGTAGACCCAGTGGGGCACTATGTGTGCTTCAAGGGTAGGCTCAATGGTCAATTACTTCTGTTAGGCTCCATATATGCCTCTAACACAGACCAAAATACGTTCCTTGGCAGCCTCTCCACCAAGCTTTCTAGTTGGTGTGGGGGTATCCCCTGGTTACTAGGCGGGGACTTTGGGGTCCTCGATGTCTCACTTGACCGCTCCTTCCCCCCTCTTACTCGTACCAATGCTACGTCTAATGCTCAGGCCCTTCGCGCCTGGCTAGGTCACTAGTCCCTAATAGAAGTTTGGCGTGCTCGTCATCTGGACCTGAGAGTATATTCCTTTTACTCGCCAGTCCACGATCTCCATGTGTGGCTGGATCATATTGTAAAAAGAACAATTGATGGACAGAATGCAGAACAATGTCATACATTCACCCCAGTACAGAGATCTGGGCCTAAATCCATTGTTTTTTTGCTCACCATGCCATTCCAGTTTGGACCCAGTGATGGCGCGTGATTACCAGCTCAGAGCACAATACTCACCTGGGCCCATAAATATTCCTACTCTGAACCGGCAATCAATTTCTACTTGCCTATCAGAACTTTTGTTTCACTTAGAACTTATACCTGCACACCATGACTTACCAAATCCTTGTCACTTATGGTCTAAGTCCTAAATCTGTTGGATCAAAGGAGTTAGAATAATAGGTAGTATCACAACATATACCTTTATGTATAATAACCACAGACTCGGGAAAGTTTTAAACACTTTATCTATGCAAAGTTTTGTGAGCCAAGTTCCACAACCGTGAGATCAGAGAAATTTCAAGTAAGAAAATATTAAAGCAACAATCTAATAAGACCTTAAGCAAATACCTTTAGACATTGGTACCTGGGAAGGGTGAGAAAAGGGATATGGTACAAGGACATACCACACAGATTATATTTACCTAGAATGGTGCGAAGACCAACCCTGGCCACGGGTTGGGACAAGAAAGGGCTCCCGACTAATCAAGTGACAACAGGACAGAACAGGCGCGAAACAGGACAGGTAACCTCTTCTAAGTGCAATGCCAGCGTCACACCCCTCTCTGCAGATACTCTCGATATCCCACTGGAAGTCAGAGTCTTCTCCCTCAGCAATTTCCCAATTATTTTTTCAGAGTGCACGGCCAGCCCTCTGAGGTCTGCGGCATCCACAATTCTTCTCCAGCATACGTTGGGTCAGTGACAGGTCTGTGACAAGTCAGACAATCTAACTAACTAAACCTTCCTTAGTTATCCATTTCCAGGGCATGTACCACCCCCAATATTGCGAATGTGTATTCCCTTCGTTTGATTGGTCAGAAAGACGAGGAGAGGTCAGCACAGCATATCAGCAGAGATCATTTCCATTCAATATAATTGATCAAAGTTCCCGCCCATAATTTACTTTTCCATGCTTTTATTCCACCCAGCAATATTTGTTTAAAAACATATACAATGTATTAAATACAGTCCATATTTCTTCCTCTCCTGGGGTCATTTGGTCTAGTTCCCAGGAACATTGCGAGTAAGTCAGGACTTTGGCTGCAATTCAATGACAGTGCTTCGAAGTTCTCAGTCCTTGTGTGCGCAGGCGCAGCCTTTTCAAAATGGAGTTTGCGACACCCTTCAGGCCCAAATACGAGCTAATAATAAAGTCAAAGAGAGACATGTTAGAATACGAAAATAAATGAATGCACTGTATACCACTTATTTCTACTCTAATCCCATTACTTTATTTTAACTGTAGCATTAATAGTTAAGTAGGACATACAAAATTTAGTTTGAACAGGAGCATGTGCATTAGTATGTGAAGCTTGAAGCGGCCATCTTTGGCACTAGTGCGCAGCTGCAAAGAATTCCCACCAAAAGCATAGATATGTCACACTATGTAGATGTAGCAGACGCATGTGCAAAAAGGTTGCCACGTTTTTGGCGGCCATATTAGGACACTCGAGTTACTGTTACTAAAAGCACATAAGGAAGCTTCCCCTTGATACTAAAATATCGTGAAATGCAATGATTAGTAATCACAAAACATGTTGGTTAATAAGTTACATGTTATTTCAAGAGGATTGAATGCAAGCAAGTTTCTTTACGTATGAAACCTTGCTCCATCAATACCCTTTTTGATGGTATTCTATACCATCACTCATTGCGGAACCAGATGCCAACTTTAGCAGTTTCCCAATTCAATTTCTTATATTACTTTAGAATTTCCTCTTTCCCTTTTCTTTTGAAAGCCTTTCATTCTCTTGTAAATATCCCCTTTCATCTCTTCAAGTTGAATTTCATCATATTTTTGTTTCTTTCTTTTCTTATTTACTGCATACCATTTTCTATGTCTGCAGCATTTGCACCAAATCATTATCACTAGAATTTGTAGGGCTATTCCCATTATTGGCATCAGTATTCGACCTACAATACTTTTTCCTACATTTGAAAACCAACTACTTACAGAGGAGAGACCATCAGTTAGTCTCTTCCATGCACTATCAACCTCCAGTGGTTTCAATTCTTCTTCCAAATGGGTGATGTTTTTCACGTATCTCCCAATTTCAACACTTTTGTCAGGTATGTAAGTGCAACAATGTTGCGCTTTCAACATTCTACAAACTCCGCCCTCTTTTGCCAATAATATATCAAGAGCAAATCGATTTTGTAAAACCATTCATCTTATCGCAAGTAATTCAGTATTGATCAATAAAAATCCTCCAGCAGTGTCAGTCGATAAGCGATCAACCACTGTAGGCAATTTACAAATTCTTTGTGTATTCAGAATTACTTCCACTGAAGGCATCAATGCACTAAATATATCTCCTACAATTTATGAAAAACTAGCTCTTATATTTCGTGTTAGTCCATTATTTTCTTTATTGCTTCCAGTGATTCTTTTTACATGATATACCTTTGGGAATACTATTCCGAAATAGCAACTCCCATACCAATGATCAGGCAATCTAAAATAAGCGATGTTTCCACAAATATAATAAACTCCAGGAAATACTGGATCAGTTCCCCCTTTTAGTCCCCAACCCCCAATTATCAAGAAATTATGTTCACATTCACTGGAACCAATGAATATATTGTTATACCCAGTTTTTACCCTATGGAGACAGATGCTCCCTTTCTTTTCAAAGTCCAGAGTCAATGCAGCATGAGTCTTGCCAGTTGCAATAAATTCTTCTCTTTCAGCCCATTTGGGTATCTGGGGTTTTGGTTCAGTAGCCTTCTTATGGAAATCCTGTCTCCTTTTCTCGACTAAATTCAAAAATATTTTGTCTTATTTATGTAACCTACATGTTGAATTGTCTTTATGTGCTTCAGCTATATCTATAGTTTTCATTGTTAGGAAAAATTCCATAATTCCATTCCATAAACTGTGAATCTTTACTACTAAGGACAGGGTTCATGTTTCTACGCACAGGAATTTCAGAAAAGATCACATCTATGAATAATAATACTGCAACTTTCCAGTTTTGTAAAATGAACTAGCTAGAATACTACATGAAATACCATATGTCAATGGTAAATGATGATATGTTACTCCTTCTGCTACTGATGTCGGTAACTTCATGCACACATAGCAGTCACTAACTTCCATTGTTTCTACATAATGTACAAACAGATTATCAAACACATTTAAATCTGTCTCATTTTTATATATACTGTGGTGTAATTCTATCTCATCTGGTGCTTCTAATTCTACTCGGCCTGGCTTAAGGTTAGCTACCTTTCCATGTGCACTAGTGTCATTTTGTCTATTTTCATTCTTTAGGTAAGGTATAGCTATTGTCAGTCCTAACCATGCTGTGAGTACTATCAATATACTACATATGCATATCCTACAACATGTCTTTATACAATTTCTTTTTTTTTTGCAGCAGCAGCTCTATTATCAGCTGTTTCTGACTAGGGAGAATTTTACCCTTCTTTGTAACTTTTACACAGAGTATAACCTGTGAATTTAGTTTTCAAGTTGGCCTCACTTCTTCATCACTTTACCCCGCAATTAATTCTTCATCACTTTCTGCATTTATCTCCAGATTCTCAAAATCCTCGAGAATCACAAATGTCCATTCAGTACCCTTGAATTTGTTATTCAGTCTTTTCAAGCGTGGACTTCTCCTTCTGGGTTTCTCTGTGGATGGTCCAGACTGACTTGTTATTTCATCTACTTGGTCTGGTTCTTCACTTATTGTTTTCAAGGGATATTTCAGTCTTTTATTAATACTAGGCCAAGTATCACCTTTTCTGAGTCTTTTAGCTGGCACTGTGTTTTTATTTTCTTCAAATGTCCTTTTATTTTCATTAACTTGTGGCATACTTTGATTTTTCTCGTCTTCAGATTCCCTCTCTATCAGACCTTGTCCAGAGCTTATTATCTTTGCCATTTCTGCCTGGATAGATGTCTGATCCTGCTCAGGTCTTTCTATTTCTTGATTGTCCTTTGCCTGGGCGTTTTCTCTAGTGCCTATCTGTCCCTCCTCAGACACATTGATAAGACTGTTGAATTTGTCTGTCTGAGTAATTTGCTCTTTCCTTATCTGATCCTCCTCAGATTTGATAGTTGCTTTGGGTTCTATAATCTGAGTGCATTCTTCTATTCCTGTCTCATCCTCACTATCACTCTGTCTGTCCTAAATATGTTTGACTTCCTGTTCATACTGTTATCTCAGGTATATCAACAATGGGAATTCACTCATCCTGACTGGTGCTAGGTCGTTCTCCATCAGCTACTTCAGGATCAATTTCTTGGAATCCTTCAGCTGTACAACCTTCAGCCTCTCCTTTGTCAGGTTCTGTCACTCTTTTGGAATGGCTGGCATGAATCCAGTGTGGCAGACCTGCACACTTCACAGCTGTGGTGGTAACCAAAATGACTTGATGTGGTTTTCCACACCTTGGTGCTAGACACAATTCTCGGGTGTGATCTTTTATCACTACGCAATCACCTTGAGTCGACTGTCTGGCCACAGCGCCTTCCCCAACCTGGTGAGAGATAGAACACACTTGGCCAGCTAACTCTTTGCAGTATTCCAATACCAAATCTTCAGATGCATTTAATAGCTTGTGTCCTGGTACACATGCTTGCCTCATTGCCCTTCCCATGAGTATCTCATGGGGACTCAAGCCTGTATTTTTGTCTGGGATGCATCTGAGTTCCATCAAGACAAGAGGTAAAGCATCAGGCCACTCCAATGGGGTGGATTCACACACCTTTCCCAATCTTGCTTTAATTGTGCCATTGAGTTGTTCTGCCACTCCAGAAGCCTCTGGGTGGTATGCACAGTGGAGCGTTTGCTCAATTTTAAATGCTTCACAAATTAACCAAATTATTTCATTATTAAAATGAGACCCTCGGTCTGATTCAGTCGTTACTGGAAAACCAAACCTAGGAATGAGTTCTCTCAAAAGGAGTTTTGCTACAGTTATGCTGTTATTCCTCCTGGTCGGGTAAGCCTCCCCCATTTGGAGAATAAACACACAATGACAAGGACATATTTTAATCCTCGACAAGCAGGTAACTGTATGAAATCAATTTGGAGTCTGATGAATGGACCTTCTGCCTTTCCAATTTTCCCAGGGCAAACAACAGTTTTCCTACCAGGGTCATTTGTTGACAAATTAAGCATCTCTGGCAAAGACTCTCTGCTACGCTTCTGAACCTTGTGCTAAATCAATCTTGTCTGAACAGTCTTATCATTGCATCTCTACATATGTGTGTGTCTCCGTGGTACATCCTAGCCATGGCTGCAAGTATACAGTCAGGTAACACTGGTCTCCCATCTAAGTAAATTATCACATCCTCATTTCTTCTCTGACAACCTATTTTCTCCTATTCTTCCTTTTCTTTGGGTTCTGCTTCATTTTGTAGCTCTCTCACTTCTTCCCATGTTCTTATGCCCCCTAACAGCATAAGTTGTCAGCTGATTACACATGCATCGATTTTCTTGTTTACTGCCATTTTATACTTAGCACAATGTTGGGCCACCTGGTCAGCATATCGATTACCAGCTGTCTCTTTATTATTTCCAGATTGGGGAGCAGCACACTTGACTACGGCCACTTCTTTTGGTAACTGAATTGCTTTAAGTAATTCTTTTACAAAGTGTCCATTTTTAATAGGGGTTCCTGAAGAAGTCATGAACTCCCTTTGCATCCAAAGCTGGCCAAAGTCATGTCATGCACAACCCCACAACCACACTGACTGTCAGTGTATATGGTTACTCTCCAATTTTTTCCAATTTCTCAAGCTTTTATTAAAGCAATCAATTGGCTACTTGTGCAGACTTGACTCCTGGTAAATAGGATGCTTCAACTATACCAGCCAATGTGCACACAGCATAAGCAGCACTCAATCCTCCTTCCTCATGATGCATGCATGAACCATCTTCAAATAGCTCATGTTCTGGATTCTTTAATGGTTCTTCCTGTATGTCTGGGCGTGGTTTAATACTGTATTCAGTGAGGTCGATACAATCATTATCGACTTCTTCCTTTACCTCTTCAAAATGTGAATTAGGTAACATGGTTGCTGGATTCATAACAGTACATCTGACTATTGTCACATTTTCGCCACCTAGAATGGCTCGCTCATACTTAGTCAGCAGACTAGGTGTTAGGTACTGAGTACGGGTTCTTGTCAACAAAATTACAACTGATTGTGGAACATACACTGTCACAGGATGTCCCATTACAATGGATTCACTTTGTTCAAGACCCATGCAAGTTGCAACTGCAGATTTTAAACATCCTGGTAATGCTGATGCTACCGGGTTCAATGTGGCAGAAAAGTATGCCACAGGATGTCGCATTAGGCCATGTGTCTGAGTTAAAACTGAAAGAGCACAATTGTCTCTTGCATCACAGAATAGTGCAAACTCTTTGGAATAATTTGCCATACCCATTGCAGGTGCCTCACACAGGCAGTTGCGTAATTTCAAAAAAGCTGCCATGGTTTCATCATCCCATTCCACTGGGCCTCTTGCTCGTTTCTTTGTGATCTGAATCAATGGCTTAGCTAGCACTGCAAATCCCACAATTCACTGCCTACACTATTATTCTGTAATAATTTACACTCGTTTTTCCAATGCCCCAATTTTCGGCACCCGTGACAGGGAAACTTTTTCTTTGCCTCTTCTTTGCTCATTCTCCCTCTTGGCTTGCCCCCACTACCTTCACCTTGTCCTTCCCCTCTTCCTTGATTATTTGCCTGTTGAGTTCCTGCTGTTCTGCCAATTTTACTTGAGCCCACATTACTTTTTCTTCTAATTTCTGTCACCTATTATTAATTTCATCCCCACAGTATTTTGCATTCTTGAGAATTTCATCAATAGGCTTTGCCTGCCAACATAATTTATTCTCTTTGATCATTTGCGACATCTCTGGATTTAGTCCGGACACAAAACGATATATAAAATGTCATTTCCTTATTAGCAATATTTTCCAACCCACTATACTGTTGAACACCTGCAAAAGATGCTCATAATATGCATGTACTGATTCATCATTATCTTGGGTTGTTCTGTCTATTTCTGTCCAATCTGTCTCTTTTGGGGGTACCTTTCCTTTCAAATAAGTTATTACCTGTTGATATGTCTTCATTACGTCATCTGACGGAGGTCCTGTCTTTGGATCACTAGGGTATTCATCATTTGGCAAATCAACTGTAATTTTGCATTCTGTCCATAAATCTGCAGGAACAATTTTGTCAAACAACCCATCTAAATCTTTTAGCAGTACTTTTGAAACCTTCACAAACCTTTCAACTTGCCTGTCTGTACCATTCTATGGGGTTCTCTCTGAGTTTTGGGAAAACATTGATAAAGGATAAAATATCCTGTCTGGACCAGGGGGCATGTACATAACCTCCTCCTGGAACTTCTCTCATTGGACATAATCTTTCAACCTTTTCTGTTTCTTTCATTAGATACTCAGATGTAGTTCGATTTGCCTGTGCTTCCTCCTTTTTCTTTGTCCACCTAGCTTTCCGTCTATCTAGGTCTCCCCATTTTTGTAACAATGACAACAATTCTTTTATTTGCAATTTTCGTCCTGACACATTCATGTTTTCTAGATCTTTGTCAGAAAATTCAGCTCTATAAGTTTTCTGCAATACTTTAGATTTACCTATGTCAATTCCCATATCAGAGGCCAAATTCATTAATTTCTCATGAAATAGTTTTGTAGTTCGAGTTATACTTCTGCATATGAATAACAACTCTTCTTCATTGAAGGAATTTAATCTCTCTAATCCTACATTCCCAGCTATCATTTCTTCCAATTCTACTCTTAATTTAAAAATTTCTATTACTTTCGGCTGCAATTTTGGCTTCTCTATGTCTCTTGTCCATCTTTCTAATTCTTCTGGTGTGACTATAGTGGCACTTCTTTTTCCTGTGATTGTTTCAATCTGTACTTCTCTAGAGCAGTCTGGGGTAAGTTTCCGGATTGTATTACTTATTGGTTCTCTTATAGGCAAATCCATTAGGTTAAATAACTGAATCGCACTCACTTGCCTGGTCATCAATTATTATATTTTCTTTTCTGAGTTGTACTTTGGGTGTAGTCAGAACGGGAGTTTTAGGACTAGGTTGCTTATCTCCATACAAGGGAACAACAGGACCTATAGTTACTGGTATTGTTAGGGCTTCAGGACTCGTATTCAGTTGGGTGATTCTCTGAATCAATTCACTTCTCTGTTTATTTATTGCTTCTCTTTCTTTCTCTTGTAGTACCTTTTCTATAGTGGTCTAATGTACAATCTGCGGGAACCAAAGGTGGTTTTAAAAACGGAGCACTAGGAGTAACTGTATATAGTCCTTCCACTAACATAGACTGTCTCCATTGCTTCATCTGCTTATCTCTGGTATCTTTTGGAAATCTGGGATTAAATGTACTTAGATTTCTGTCACAAAGCCTCAGCATCCCATTCTTCTAATGCTTCCTCTGCATTAATCTTGGTCTGGGTTCTAATTCATTCATGCGAGTTCGCAAGTTGTGCAAAATTCTCCCATTAAAGGTACCATATTCTGGAAATGCGAATATTCCATCATCTTTTGTGTATTCTATCCAATTCTCTAACAATACACAAGTGTGGTGACCTCTTTCTATCATCATATATGATGGTGGAGGAATAATAATAATTCCTTCTCTCGTTTTATTGATCTTATCCTTTTTAAAATAATTCTTAATTCTCTGTAAAAAGGACATTTTTCTTTTTTCTCAGTACATGATATACGGCCTTCCTCTAATATACTGTTCTTGGGCAAAACCTAGATATCGTCTATCAGGGCTATTTCCTATAAATGTTGGATCTAGATGCCACATATAATTACCGCTGTTTACTTCACTTAAATGCTTTTCCAATTTCAGCGCGTCTCTTATTTGTAATGACTAATCAATTTTTGTTTTACAAAACCTGTTAACCAATGCTTGTATGGCTTTTCTGTCACGTGAGTTTCACACTCTGCACTCACCCTTCCTTTACAATTTTACCTCAGCCACACACCCGCTGTCTCAACCAATCCCAGCGCGGCTCTCTGTGACGTTGTGTCAACACCCGCAACTGACCCCTCCTTAGCAAGGTTATACGACAAATCAATTTCTTTCAATTTTAAATACACATTTCATTAATAACAACAGAAAACATTCGCTACTGTGCCTGATTTACTAAATTCAAAGAAAAGACAGTTTCTTTCACGGCGAGTAAAATCTTTCCGCTTACCCTTCACACACTACGAGTAAAACATCTTCCACTTACTCTTCACTTAAGCATCGAAGAACCTGTTACTCCTTCAGACTTGCCCTTTCTAGGTGATATAAGACCAAAGTTTCACCAGCGAACTCCTTTGCTGTCAAACACTCTCACTTTTATACAAGAAAATAATCCCTAACCAGTGCTTCAAGTTCTACCTAACTATCTGCATTTACTTCATCAGGCCTGTAACCTCACTGCAGTGTGACTTCCATTTACCACCTGCTATTCATTTTCCCGGGGATGTCCAACAACATATAACAATACAAACAGGTTTTTTGTAATACATAAATCAATATAAAAATCAATACACAGCTTAACTACCTATGTTAACTAATCCCTAACCATAACTCTGCTACCAAAGAAATACTGATGGCGCGTGATTACCAGCTCGGAGCATAATACTCACCTGGGCCCATAAATATTCACACTCTGAACCGGCAATCAATTTCTACCTGCCTATCAGAAATGTTATTACACTTAGGACTTAAACCTGCACACCATGGCTTACCAAATCCTTGTCACGTATGCTCTAGGTCCTAATTCTGTTGGATCAAAGGAGTTAGAATAATAGGTAGTATCACAACATATACCTTTATGAATAATAACCACAGACTCTGGAAAGTTGTAAACACTTTATCTATGCAAAATGTTGTGAGCCAAGTTCCACAACAGTGAGATCAGGGAAATTTCAAGTAAGAAAATAATTATTAAAGCAACAATCTTATGGGACCTTAAGCAAATACCTTTAGACATTGGTACCTGGGAAGGGTGAGAAAAGGGATATGGTACAAGGACATACCACACAGATTATATTTACCTAGAATGGTGCAAGGACCAACCCTGGCCACGGGCTGGGATAAGAAAGGGCTCCCGACTAATCAAGTGCCAACAGGACAGAACAGGTGCGAAACAGGACAGGTAACATCTTCTAAGTGCAACACCAGCATCATACCCCTCTCTGCAGCTACTCTCGATATCCCACTGGAAGTCAGAGTCTTCTCCCTCAGCAATTTCCCAATTCTTCTTTCAGAGTGCCCAAACAGCCCTCTGAGGTGTGCGGCATCCAAAATTCTTCTCCAGCATACGTTGGGTCAGTGACAGGTCTGTGACAAGTCGGACAATCTAACTAACTAAACCTTCTTTAGTTATACTATTTCCAGGGCATGTACCAGCCCCCAATGTTACGAATATGTGTATTCCCTTCATTTGATTGGTCAGAAAGACGAGGAGAGGTCATCACACCATACCATTATGAGATCATTTCCATTCGATATAATTGACCAAAGTTCCCGCCCATAATTTACTTTCCCATGCTTTTATTCCACCGAGCAATATTTTTTTCAAAACTTATACAATGTTTTCAGTCCATATTTCTTCCTCTCCTGGGGTCATACGGTCAGGTTCCTAGGAACATTGTGAGTAAGTCAGGACTTTGACTGCAATTCAATGACAGTACTTCAAGGTTCTCAGTCCTTGTGTGTGTACAGGCGCTGCCTTTTCAAAATGGAGTTTGTGCCACCCTTCAGTCCCAAATACGAGCTAATAATAAAGTCAAAGAGAGACATGTTAGAGTATGAACATAAATAAATGCACTGTATACCACCTATTTCTACTCTAATCCCATTACTTATTTTTACTATAGCATCAATAGTTAAGCAGGACATAAAAAATTTAGTTTGAGCAGGAGCATGTGCATTAGTATGTGAAGCTTGAAGCGGCCATCTTTGGCACTAGTGCGCAGCTGCAAAGAATTCCCACCAAAAGCATAGATACATAACACTACGTAGATGTAGCAGACGCTTGCGCAGAAAGTTTTTTCAGCTGTTATATTAGTACACTCGAGTTACTGTTAGTAAAAGCACATAGGAAAGCTTCCCCTTGATACTAAAATCTTGTGAAATGCAATGATTAGTAATCACAAAACATGTTGGTTAATAAGTTACATGTTATTTCGAGAAGATTGAATACAAGTTTCTCTACGTATGAAAACCTTGCTCCATCATTAAATCAATCCTGACCCTGCGCCCAATGGGAACAGTCATGCCCGGACTGCCAAGCCAGGTCCTCTCTGCACTGGAAACAAGCATCCTAGGACCGGTTTCGGGCTTTCAGCTCTCATCAGCCAGGGTAGCTTGATTTCAGTGGCATGGAGAGCACAGGACCCACGGTACTTGTGGAGCCCCATCAGGTGCTCCTTCTGCAGGGTTATCCCTTCTGCCCTGGCCCAGTTGAGCAAAGAGTGGCACCAGGCCAGTGTGCCAGTGTATGGGGCGCCATCGGAGCTTTCCACCTTTTAGTAATTAGGTGTTTCGCCATGATTAGACCCAAGTTTAAAATTCATGTGGCATCCTTGTGTTTCCTGCCCCTCATAAAGAGATGCAAGTTATACACTTCTCAGTGAAAGGGAATTTCACATTTAGTGCAACAAGACAGGGTGGCCGCCATGCCGATCCAATACCCTCCTAGGGCAGGGCAATGCCACAGCATATGTAGGAGATCTGCATTGGGCCGGCGACATCTGAGGCATTCAGCGTCCCCACAAGGGAAGTACTTATTTATTGGGGCAGGGGAGAGGTAGGCATGGTTCAGGGTAAAATACTGAATCTGACGCTGATTGTGAGGGATATGTATCGGATCTCTATCGCACTTTCTAGGATTGTCAACCATTCCTTCTCAGATAGAACCCGTCCCAAGTCTTCCTCCCAGTGCTGTCTCGGGGAGGGGGGGGGGGTCAGTGGAATCGTAATATGTTGACTAAAGGACCCATTATGTGGAAGTATTGCAACAGGTGGTGTGTGGGAGGTTCCATTGTGATATTACCCCACTTAGATGAAGGCGAGGCTATGAGTAGACCGTCTGCTGAGATTTACATCTGTGTAGGGTATCAAGGCGCCAGCTCTAAAAAGTGTCATATATATCACCCACCTCCCGACCACGCAGCTCTGTTGTTGTGATGCTTGAACAGCCCCTCGGTGACCACAGCAGGGGAATTGCAGGAGCATATGGTGTAGTAGTGCGAGTGATGTATAAGCTTCTATGGTAGCATTTGAACGCTATCAAGAGCAGTAAAGAGTCCACCTTACTAGGCCTAGCTCAGGGGTGAAACATGCGGAGTAAAGCGTGAAGTGACCGAGGAGGTTGTTGTGTGGCAGTGTCTGACAGGTTCCATGAGGCCAGCCATCTAGCCACCAATTGTAGTTGGGCCGCTAAATAGTAATGTTCAAAGTTAGGCATCAAAGAAAAACCAAAGGAAATGATGGACGGAGCGTTGACAATACAAGCACTCACCCCCAGTCAACTGATCTGGGTTTAATCCATCACCGTTCTTTAGCCCACTCTGCCACCCCAGTTCAGACATGGCCATATGCAAATCAGTCTGACCCTGTGCCTCTTGGGAACAGTCCAGCCCAAACTGCCAAGCCGTGCCTTCCCTGGACCGGAAACATGCTACAGAGGACCGGTTTCTGGCATTTCAGCCGTCTTCAGCCCGGCTTGCTTGAATCCAGTGGCAAAGTGAGCAAGGGACTCACGTCTGAGCATACCCTGCCAACTTATGGCGAACAAAGAAAAACCAAAGGAAATGATGGACGGAGCGTTGACAATACAAGCACTCACCCCCAGTCAACTGATCTGGGTTTAATAAAAAAAACGATGGATTTAGGCCCAGATCTCTGTACTGGGGTAAATGTATGACATTCTGTCCATCAATTGTTGTTTTTGCTTTTGTCACCCCGAGTGGGATGGGTATGCTCAGATGTGAGTCCCATGCTCTCCACACCACTGGAGTCAAGCTATCCTGGCTGAAGACGGCTGATAGCCAGAAACCGGTCCTAGGATGCTTGATTCTGGTCCAGGGAAGACATTTCGGGCTGGACTGTTCCCATGAGGCACAGGGTCAAGGCTGATTTGCATATGGCCATGTCTGAACTGGGGTGGTGTGGAGTGCAAAAAAACGATGGATTTAGGCCCAGATCTCTGTACTGGGGTGAATGTATGACATTGTTCTGCATTCTGTCCATCAATTGTTGTTTTTGAGGTTAGGCATTGCCAGTCCGCCCTGTCCCACAGGCAGGTATAGATTCCTGATGGAGACCCTGTGCCTAGATGCCCCCTAAAAAAAGACCCTCATTTTAGACTCCAGCTTGTTGAAATAGGAGGGGGAATGTAAAGTGGCAGGGTGGCGAAGTAATAGAGAAGACATGGGAGAACCACCATCTTTACCAGGGCCACTCTACCCGAAATAGACAAAGGGAGAGTCTTCCAGAATGCCATCTGTGAGTAAATCGAGGAGGTGGCTCTAGTAATGTTTCCTTCAAACAGGTCAAATTTGGAACAACATACATGAATACCCAAGTATTGGAAAGTACCTGTGCACCAGGACACCGGGACCCCCCTCAATGAGGACCCTGGATCTGGAGTAGACAGTGTGAACGGCAAAACAGTGGACTTTGTTGCATTACCCCTGAGGGCTGAAACTGTGGCGAATTGTGACAATGCTGCGTTTAGTGTTTGGGTGGTAGCGTGAAGATCCCTGCAGTACCTAAAAGAGATTGTGTGTGTGTTTTCGCCTAAGGGAATGCCCATGTCTACCCGGGCACATATAAATGCTGCTAGGGGCTCCACCGCTAGGGAGTAAAAGAGTGGGGAGGGAGGGCAGCCTTGACTGGTCCCGTTCCGCCGCCCACCCAGATGGAGTATGATAAATAGGGTCCAGTTTTAACACAGATCATTGGATGCTTGTATAACAGCCGAACAATGCTGAGAAAGTAGGGGCCAATGCAAAACCTCGGTAGCACAGCGAAGAGATAGTCCCACTCCAGGGAATCAAATGCTCTCCCAAGGTCAAGCACAAGGCATCCTGAGGGGGGGCCAGTTCAGGGGGGTATACTCAGCTATTCTAAAGTAGCGGCGGAGATTGAGTGCGGTGTTTCGGGCTGGAACAAACCCATTTTGGTCCGAGTGTACCAGGAGGAGCACAAGAGGGGCAAGCCGAATAGCGAGTGCTTTTGCAAGGACTTTTTAGTTGATGTTGAGGATCACCACTGGTCTATTACACCCTAAGGTTGTGGGATACCTGCCCAGTTTCAACAGGGAGAAAAGTTGGCTGCACAAAGAGAGGGAGAACTAACTGCATTTTCAAGCGCTGCTGTATAGAGTACTTGTAAATGGGACACTAGTGCCTCTGATTAGGTCTTGAAAAACTCTGTAGAGTACCCATCAAGGCCCTGTATTTTACCAGATGTAAGGTACACTAGCGCCCCCCTGACCTCGCCGCCGATAAGGAGGAATCCAACTCTAGGAATTGGTCAACGGTTAGAGAGGGTAGCTGCACAGAGTCCTGGAACGAGCTATTTGTTGGACATCCCCGTGAGCCCTACAAGCATATAATGTGGTGCAATGTTTAGTCATGGCCTCGTGTATGTCTCTCTGCGTGTATTTCATCTGACCAAGCTCATCCCTAATGGCTTGTTTGGGATGATGTGGGTGCTGCTGTCTGATAAGGTACACAAGCAGTTTGCATGCCCTGTCTGATGTGGCATGGGTGCGGGCAGATGACAGAGGATGATGGACGGAGTGTTGAACATTGCAACCACTCACCCCCAGTCAACTGATCTGGGTTTAATCCATCATCATTCTTTAGCTCACTCCGCCACCCCAGTTCAGACATGGCCATATGCAAATCAGTCTGACCCTGTGCCTCATGTGCTCAAATGTGCATTATGGTATACATTGGGAGATGAAGTGTGTGATGCTATAGGCAGTGGTGCACTAATTGTGCAACTTCAAGTTGATGGTAATTTGTGCATGCTTTAGGGCATGTGTGCCTGGAGGTTGAATGTTGAGGTTCCATGCTGTGTCCACTGGAGGTTCCATGTTGAGCATATGGTGGTTACTGAGGACTTTCCATGCACCTCCAGTGGTAGGTACAACAGTGAGGACATCCACTCATTACATCTTGTGGATCTAGAGATTCTGAAGGGCTACTTCACAGCCATCACTTATGTGAGCTGCTTTAGTTATGAGAACATTTTGAATGGTTTTGGCTGTAAAATTTTGAACATGGCGAGGGACCAGAAGAGATGAAACTTTTTTTAAAGCCCTCCGAGATGCCAGCAATATGAGACAGATCTCTGTGTGCATTCAGGGTTCTGTCAGTTGTATAATCTTGAGTGTCCAAATTTTAGCTTATAGACAGGTATTAACACCTTGCGTGCGGCGCCGATTCTCCCCCGGTGCTGAACATTCCAATCGCGGGTGTGGTCATGACGGAACGGTTCCGTCATGAGCACAGCGCGACCGATGCTCATGACGAAACCGTTCCGTCATGAGCATCGAAGGGGTTAAAGGAAGAAATTGGTTTCTGGTGGGTTCCATGGTGCGCCGCTCACAAGCATCGGCAGCAGCTGGCCTGCTGTAGTTTTCCATCATGCATAGGACACTTTGCTCAGGCATCCACTCGCGGTTCTGGGAATCTCCATTTCACTGCACAGGAGCTCGGTGTCTGAGCACACGTCCCAGGGCTTCTCCTTGATCCCCACTGCTTAGCAACTCTACTATTTAATTTATACTTTGTAGACCTCTCCATAGAATTGGATGGCCAGACATCTCACACTCGAACCTTGGTGGCCAACAATTGTCCAACATTCTGTATGCCGACGATCTGCTACTACTTAGTAACACCAGAATAGGCCTACAGAGATTCCCGAACCGCCTCGGATCATATGCACAGGACAACGAGCTGGAAATTAATCTCAAAATGACGAAAGTGATCTCCTTCAATTGACTTATTTTAAATCAACGCAAATGGCATCTTAACGGAAACACAATTGATGAAGCACCTGCATACGACAATAACAATAATACGCTTTATTTTGACAGCTTGTGTCATAAAAGCAGAACAGACGAGCATAAAATGTGGTTAAAAGGCATAAAAGAAAAAAGAGTATACAGTTCTTAAGACACATGTCACGGGGTGCACACAACTTCTTCCTAATGTGGAAACTAGATCTTTGCAGCGTGGAGACTGTTTGTATATTTGTCAGAATACAGTCCCTTGTACATTGTTAGTATCAGTTACCCGGTGCCAGTGCTGGGGCTGACAAAGAATAAGGTTGAGTCCGGCATTTGTGCCTTAAAAGAGCCCGCCTGTCATGATCAAATTAAAAACAGGTTATCTTACAAAAGCATTATTGCAGTAAAAAGGTTACATTCATAAAAAATGAGGTGGTGCATACATTTATTTAGGAGTTCAGATAGATGCAAGAGCTACATATGCACTCCAAAGAGAGGTGATTATGGGAAAGTGCAGGCCCTTAATCATGCTTTTACAACACCAACAATATCCCTTCAGGCCAAAACCTTAAGCCACTGGTAGCAGTAATGAAGACTAAACTGTTATCTACCCTCTCATATGGATCGGAAATGACAGGCGCTGAGGCTAGCCTCCTTGATAAAATCATGATAACATCCTATAAACAAGTCTTTTGGCTACCCAGATTGGTACCCTCTGCCCAAGTTAGGCTGGAGTTCTCATTGACAAAGCAGTCACTCGCCAAACCTCCTGCATTTATCAAGTGCTGCCATAAACTACGGTCAGCCGCCTAGGGTACTCTGGCTAATCTAGTCTGGTCCGAAATCAATCTTCAAAGGGGGAACAGTGAATATAAAAAATACCTTAAAAAAAGCATCATGATGCTTGAGCTGGGCAACCTGTGGAACATCAATATATCAGGTCAAGCTTTCAGAAGAGCCATAAATAAATCCATTAAGTTGCAAAGTTCGATGAACGATAAAGAAAGAGTGTCCAAGCGTCGCACGGGTAGTTGTGGCTGAAATCTTATGAAGTCCAAAGAGAGTCACCCCTCCTGGAAGCCACCTACCACTCTAAGATAAAACAGAGATTACTGGCATTAAGATACAGTGATATTCCAACTTTAGGTTTTCTTCCAAAGTGAAGGGATGATCGCCAAAGAGGAGACAAGAAATGCCACCTTCGTCATTAGCCAGACGAAGCCTTGCAGCATGTCATATGTATTTGCCCTGCTCTGGCCATACAGCGAAGATGCTTGCTGAAAAAAAAGATACTAATTTAGGGATCAGGTCCTACACATCAGCACAAATTGAGTGACTGGATCCAAGGAACACAACGCTGAACATTCGACTGGTACAGTTCCTGGACATTTTTAAATCATTTGTTTTAGGGGATCCATGGACTTAGGTGGAGGCAAGGTAAATGGTGAAGAAAGCCCCAACAAGAACCTTTGAATGTATTTATACCTTGGCGGGCTGCTAGAGACCATAAATCCTTGTTGCTTCCTATTCCATCAGGTTAAGTACCAGTTTGATAGTCCCCCCAATTTGTTCAAGTGCATAGGCTTTCTCCTCTAATCAGATGTCAGCACCTTTGCACCCTCTACTTAAATTGCTCGATGTGTAGGCTCAGTAAATTCAATGGCCATTTTCCAAACAAGAAAGCCGGTTCATATGTTTGCCCTTTAATGTATTTATACTAATGCAGGCTGCTAGGGACCATGAATCCTGTTGCTTCCTATCCCGTCTGGTTTACTACCAGTTTGACACTTTCCCAATTGCTCTTTTGGCTAAACATTGGCTTATTTTGCGCAAACTTGCACATTGCAGAGGCCTTTGCCTGCCCTACCAATCAAATGTTAGCATTTTTGCACATGCTGCTAAATTTGCTCACTGTGTAGGCCCGGCAAATTTAGAACAAATGGCCATTGCCCAATGAGAAAGTAGGTTCTCAGGTTAGCACTTTAAGCATCACCTTGTTCACGCTGGTAGCACTAGAACCAGTCAAACTGTTTCTTTGCACGATTTTGCACATCGTATAGGCGTCAGCTGTTTGCTTTAGTGTAGGTTGCTACGGGGCGGCAGATAGGACTTAAGCTATTACAGCCCGCTAAACTGCACCTGTACACACCAATTGTATATGATTGATAATTACACCCTAGACGTTTATCTATTAATATGCTCAGATGTGTATGCTTTTTATGATGTTTATGGTTTTTATTGACTAATAAATGAATATTCACTGCTACATTGCTTATGGGCCTTAGCATGCTGATCTTCTGTCCTATCACCACTTCTATCACAGCAAGCCGCCTTTTCTGTGCTACCTCGTTGTCTCCCAAACAGGCCCCACTGGTTCGAGCAGGCATTTTCTCTGGTCAGCAGGTAGCAGAGGCACCTCGCTCACTGTGCAGATCCAACTTTAAGCCTGTGGGTTTGATGCCAGTCAGATGACTCTTCAGGTACTGATTCCTGTCAAGTTATGGAAACTTAGCAGGCTGTGGCAGGATTCTGATGCATGGTGAAGCCGTTGGTATGACCCATCTACTCCGCCTTCTTGACTGGCCACACACCCAGAAAATTCTTTAGTTAAGGTAGTAACTTGAACTTAACTGTCTCCCTCAACATCCTGATGGAGTAACCACACTCCGAATCTGGAGATGTCCACAGCCCCAGCAGGCATCTCTTATATTGGCAGGAAGTACTGTCCCAGTCGTTCCTGTTAATTTATTGAATGTGTGCGTGTGGTTCCGTCATCAAGCTTTCAATATCTGTTTTAATTTTCAAAAATAAAATACCAAAGTTAGATGATCTGTTGTTTAAAAGAAATGAAAAAATCAATGACCCCCACGTCATGGGAATTTTCTCCCGGCGTGAGGGTCATTCAAATGATTGTACTTTCACTTACCCCCACATTTGTGAAAGTAAAATGTTGCCATTTGTCGACCCACTCTCAGTAGGGTGCGCAGACAAAGGGCCAAACCTCAGATGGCCCGAAAGTGTAATGGCCGTCAGACGAGTATGTCAGCAGCAGAGATATTGTAGTTTCTGTCGCTGACATGCTTAAGTTCCGCTCTACTTTAAATGACGCAAAACTTCAGGTTGGCAGAGAGTTATTCCTTCGCTGTTGCAATGGAGTACCTTGTCCACCAAACTCTAAATAAGGCCCTCAGTCTCTGTCAAATGTTTGGACTGACTGATGTCTTAAATAGTTGAAGCAGTGCTATTTTAACCCCTTGCGTGCTGCGGACGGCCCCTGGCTGTCACACGTCACGGTGGGCGTTTGCGGAGAACGGCCGGGGGCCGTCTGAACCCCGCCCACTCTTTGTTTCGCCCGCACAACGCGAAAATTCAGCCAGTGCGCAAGGGTTAAACCCTTAGACAGTGGTAAATGGTTGCTCACAGGAACTCCCAAGGAATGTGCTGCTGTTGGCTGGAAATGTAGCAGGCTTTGTTCACATATCTAAATTAAACAACAGAGCATAACAGAATAACACAGAACATAATATAACAGTTAAGACATAACTGGGCACATTACAACAAAACACATCACAACAACCACAATACAACAGAACAGCATAATATTGCAGCAATGCAGCACAGAAATACAGGAGCACAAGAGGAAGCAGAACAATTCACAACAAAATTCCACACAAAAAATGTACACAAGCATTCTTGTCACACACAACCACCTTCCGAATCCTGTTTCCATAATAAGGCGGTAAAAGGTTTTTGTAGTGAGCACTGCCTTAACTTACCACTAAACACTTGAAACTGCTGCCAGTTTAAAATATTTTGTAATCCGGCTCATGGTGGTAGAATTATTCTATATTTTAGATCTTTGCCACTTCTTAGTTATCTAAGAGAGAACATCTATTGCATTTTTATATAAACAACAAAGTGCATTGGTTAAGACCTTTACTTGAAGCATAGTTCTACAGGAAAGATGAGGCATTTTATGGTAATTCTCCATTTTAAAACGCATTTTCCCATTTGACACACTGTGTAGAAGAAGGTCAGATTGATATACAATGTACTCATGCACACACATGCAATTTTCCATAGTTGCAGGATTTACAATTCAATTAACTGGTATGCACCGCTCATTCGTTATAAACTTGTGTCGTATTGCAATGCATCAAAGTGCTAGATGCAGAAGTGCGTCCTTAGCAGTTTATAGAGTGTGAAGGAATTGCTGATTTTAGCTCTTTGCTGACCTGGAGGTGGGGTGTGCACAGTCGTAGGTACAGGAGTAGGACATTGATTTTCGCCGCCTAATAGAAGAATGCCTGCTTCTGATATGCAGTGAAACAGCCTTAAGAGTACAGGTTTGGTTATTACCCATGATGAATGGTGAACAATAGAGAAATATGAATCTGCTGCTGCTGTTAGTCGAAAGAATTGTGTTGCCCTGGTAGTCGCTGACCGCCTGGACTTAAAGGCCCTGGATGCCAGACCTATAGGAATGAGCCTCAGATGAAATGATGAGCCTGCCTAGGGCGAGGAGAGGCAACACATTGAGTACCTACACAGTCAAGTGAGATAGACCAGTTGAAGCATTATCACACCCAGCAGATGAGTCACCCTGAAAGTAATGTTATTTTGATGGCAGTGACTATGACAGTGACTAACATGGTGTCACACATCACTACTCAGTTTATTTTAGTCTTGTCTCAAATATCGGCCATTCAGTTTTTCAACAGTGTTTTTTTCTGCTTTTATCACTAGAAGCTATCTTCCAGCAAAGCCCATCATGTGCATAAAGTGCTCTGCGTCCGCCTGCAAAAAGAACATGAGTCCCTCTAGATAAATCTGAACCTACAGCCTTCCTGGTATCTAGTTTCCACTCATTCCACTGGGACACTGATAACTGTGGCCAATTCACTGTTGTTCTAGCTAGGTCTTTATTGAAAAGAATTCCTCAGGTACCTGTTATTGGATCAAGGTCCACACTGACCGATTATGAACACAATATGCTTAGTTCTACTTTCTCTTTTCTTCCGAATCTCACTACTGTGTCATTTATCCCTAATTAATGATCTCATATATCTGGATTTCTGCCTCTGCTTGTTTCTCCATTCTGAATTCGGGGGTTTCCAACCCATTGCTTGAATGGCTCTTGAAAGATGTCCATATAACCTTTGCCACTGCCTCTTTACCCAGCTGGACCTTTTCTCACACCTACCATCCTTGTCTTGACTGGCATAACTATATTTGCTGTGTAGTTTATTTCTACATGTCCATTAAATTGCAGTGTTTGCACATGTCTTAGTTCCAGGATTAAGATGTGTCCTCAATGAGCTGCGATATTGCACGTGTCCTCTTGTGGCCCTCTTGTCTAAACTATTCCCATTGATTTGTGTTGTTGTGCACAACCGCATTATTTGCTACCTTCACATATACCCATGGGCTCCTCATCACTCTAGCACCTGTGGTTGGCAATTGCCTATTCCTTTCTCTATTTATTTTGTTGAGATGAAATACTTTCACAGGTTCCCTTTTTGATTTTTTCTGGAAATGTTCTCTATTGGTTTTTTTTTTGTTTACATTTATTTTATTGGTTTCAGCAGCAATCGCAGGCATTACAAAGCAGTATGGAAGCCACAAGAATGAGTGACAAGCAGGCTGGACAATCTTTTTCGAATAGCTAGACATACAACTCCCAGAGTTCGTAGGCCCCCGTTGTCGTCTTTTCGTGTTGTCTCTCCCATAAGTAGTGGCGAGGAGCGAAGACCCTGCCATAAAGCCTGACTAATAAAAACAACAATAAGAAGGAAAACCAGACCCACCCCCTTCCCCCTAAACTCCCCCCTCCCCAATCAGTGTGTCGGATTATATGAATGTAGAGCATAGCGTTCTTAGCGTCCTCACCGTGCTCCCTTTTCGGACTCTGGAGGACCATTTTCTGCAGCTGTCAGGTGCAATAAACGGAGATATCTAGGACATGTGATCTCATTGAACTCTTGAGAAAGAAGCGTTAGTATTGGCTGCCAAGCTGTGTGGAATGTTGCCACGGTTTGTGTGAGTGTGCCTGAATACGCTCCATTCCCAATGTGAACCAAAGTCTGTGGAGCCAACCCGTGTGGGTGGGTCGAGTGGTCGTCCCCCAGAGGGATAAGATGTGTTGGGAAGCAACTTGTATCGCAAGACCCATTTGGCGTCCCCTCACGGATTTCAGAGGGAAGGTAAGTGCATTCAGGAGACCAATGATGGTGTAGGCAGGGAATCTTGGGATCTTAGTGTCTAATGAGCTATCTATATCGTTGAGTACTGCTGTCCAATATGCCCTAACTTCTGTGCAGTCCCAAAGTAAGTGTGTCAGGGTACCTCTTCCCCCACAGCCCTTCCAGGAGGACGCGCTTCGGGTCGGATTGCCTCTGTTGAGCCTCACAGGGGTGAGGTACCAATACGTGGCCAGTTTTACCGCCATCTCCCTGCCCGCCGTATTCCGTGCTGTGTGGTTGGCCCTGTAATAAATCGAGCGCCATTCCCGAAGCAACAGTGTCCTTCCTAATTCCTCCTCCCGGCGTCTCTGCCCCGCAGTGTGATGTGTCTCAGGAGGGGGGGTGAGCAGCTTATATAAGTCTGTGATAAGGCCTCTATCTGATTCCTTCGTGACCAGCCATCTTTCAAACTCAGTCATGTGCCTTCCAACAAATGGGGCTTGTTCAGTGCTTGTTCAGGTTGTGTGAGCCAATGCCTGAGTTGAAAGTACTGATAAAGCTAAAGCTGTGGCGAGGCAATGTCATACCCCCTAGACAACTCCAAGAAGGGAATAAAGCCCTTCAGATCGAAGAGGTGGCCTGCTGATCTACAGCTGGAGCTACGTCATTGTGGGAATGCTCGGGGATCAGTGCCAGGTGGAAATTCGGGGTTGTCCAAGAGAGGGGTGAGCGGGGAGGGGAACATTGTAAGAGCACATGGGAGAGTGTTGGAGAGAACGTGGCCTGTGAGTGCGGCGGAGGAACAGTATTTTCCACAGGGATGTTTGAGCCATGGCCCTGTCTTGGAAGAGCCAACTCTTCTCTGATTCTGGTCTGTACCACTCAACTAAATATCGCAGTTGGGCTGCTTGAAAGTATTGCTGGAGATTGAGAATCCCCAGACCTCCTTCGTCCATCTCCCGGTATGCTAGTTGCTTGTGCAAGCGTGGTCTCTTCCCTCCCCATATAAAGTGCTGGAGAGCAGTTTGTAGATTCGCAATGGTCCCGGCCGGTGGGGACACTGGAATAGTTTGAAAGTTGTAAAGAATCTTAGGGAGGGCCGACATTTTCACCGCTGCAATCCTCCCTAACAAGGAGAGCGGTTGTTTAGTCTAGCGTGCCAGGTCTTTTTGAATTTGCGATGTAAGAGTAGTATAGTTGAGTGCAATCGTCCTTTCGGTGGACGACGTAAGGGTGATACCCAGATATGGAAGTTATGACTGTGTCAATACACCCCCCGTACACTGGCATGTCATGGGCAGGGCGTGCATTCTTATCCAGCGGCAGGATCAATGACTTCCCTCTGTTCATCCGGAAGCCCGACACTTTCCCAAAGGATTCTACCTCTTCCAGGAATGCTGGCACTGAACTCTCCGGGTGGTCAAGAGCCGCCAGAATGTCATCAGCATACAAGGCCTATGGAGTGTGGCTCCCCGCCGAATGTTATGCCTTGAATGCTCGGGTGGTCACGCACTTTCTGTGCCAGCGGTTTGACGTAAAGCGTGAACAGAAGAGGGGACACCCCTGCCTGGTACCGCGTTGGATTTCAAAGGGGTTAGAGCGTAAGCCGCCCAGGCGGACCCGCGCCTGGGTGAGATGGTAACAGCTCGCAACCCATGCCTGGAAATGCTCCCCTACTCCGAAATGCGTCAGGACCTTTTGTAAAAAACCCCAGTCAACCCGGTCAAACGCTTTTTCAGCGTCAATGGCTAATAAGACCGAATCCGATTGCTGGAAGTGGGTTTTATCAATCAGGTATAGGAATCGCTTCGTACATTGTCGACCAGGAACAAAGCCCGATTGATCCGGCTCTATAATCCTGGGTAAACAAGGTCCAAGCTGCGCGGCCAACACACCCGTAAATAACTTAAGGTCGAGGTTAAGCAAAGAGATTGGTCGGAACGCCGAGCATTGCGTGGCATCCTTGCCCGGTTTGGGCAGCACCACGATCTCCGCTTCCAGCATGTCGGGCGGGATGGGACCTGGGCCTTGAAATGAATTAAAAAGCTTTGTGAGTATCGGGGCAAGCAGCGGGCAGAAAGCTTTATAAAAACTAGCTGAGAAACCGTCTGGGCCTGGCGATTTTAGGGGTTTGAGGCAGGTTATGACCGCAACCACCTCGACAAGTCGGATTGGGTCATCTAGGGCGTTCGTGTTCGCTGAATTCAGCGCCGTGGTAGCGGAATCCCTCAGATAGGTGTCGGCGTCTGCCCCCAAGACCGTGTCCGCCTGATACAGTGAGGCATAATAATTTCGAAATGCCTCCGCTATCTGCGCCTCATCTCTCACTTCGTCCCCATCCCCATTACGTAAGTCTAGAATTTTCGAGCGCTGGACCTTTGCCCTTAGTGCACTTGCAAGGAGGCGACCAGTTTTGTTCCCCCCTACATAATAAGTATGGCGCAGGCGGAGAGCCACATATTCGGCCCTGTCGGTGTCCAGACTTGCCAACTGAGCCCTGGCTGCTTTTAATTGCTTCCAGACCCTAGGAGCCCTTGTGCAACTATGGACCCGCTCCAGCTCTACGACCTGGGCTGTTAGGACCTCTCGCTTAGCTTTACGTTCCTTGGACTCCGCCGCTGCCACCACAATAAGTTTGCCCCATACCACCGCCTTCAATGCCCCCCACAGTGCCGACACTGGCGTTTCGGGGCTATCATTGATAGCTAAATAATCAGTGATGCATTTACGGAGTTGCTGGGCCACTTCTGTGCGCTGCAGAAGGGGTTCACTTAGCCTCCACCTACCTGGGGGCCTCTTAACATTAGGGACCTTGAGCGTAAGCTCCACAGCATCATGGTCAGAGATGGCTGCCGGGGTGATGCTCACATCAACCACCCGGGCCTCCAGCTCGTAAGAAACTATAAAGTGGTCTAATCTGGCATAGGTGCGATGTACATGAGAGTAGAAAGTGTACTGTGATGTTCCTGGATATTTAGCCCTCCACAGGTACACCAGCCCCTTTTGCTCTAGCCATTCCTTACCTGTCCCCGAGACAGCGCCTGTGCTCCCATATCTGTGCCCGACCTATCCTTATCGGTATCCATCACTAAATTAAGATCCCCCCCCAGAAGTAGAAGGGGGTCTGAGGAGCACAGTACTTCCGAAAGGGCATTTCCTAGGAAGGGGTCCTGCCCCGTGTTTGGTACATACAGAGACCCTACCGTTATCTGCTGACAACCCACCATAATACTATGGGCTAACAGTCTACCTTTAATCTCTCCCACTTTGTCCTTGACCTGCCCGCGGAAGTGTTTGGCCACCAAAATCGCAACCCCTGCCTTTTTCTCCGGCGTTGAGGAAAAGAATTGTTGGGGGAACGCTCTGGACCGTAACCTGTGCCAGTCTTTAGAAAGTAAATGTGTTTCCTGAAGCAAACAAATCTCGGCCCCTGAATTTTCTAGATATGATAACACTGCTCTCCGCTTAATGGGGTTGTTCAGGCCTTTCACATTTAGTGTTAAAATTTTTAAAGTAGTTTCTGCCATCCTGGAATCAGTGGATAGTGTTTGCTAAGTGAACCTAGTGACATTTCGTCCTGCCGCATGATTGAGCCCTGTCCCTTCCGACACACCGGTTCCCACCCTTTACCCCCCTAACCCACGAACTCCAGTGTCAACGCCCAACCCCCCCGCCCTGACCTCCACCGCCTCCCGTGGAACCACCCTCCCCCAACCAACCATCCGCCCCCCTTCCCAAGGTCCCCTCCCCCATTCTTTCCCCACCACCCCACTCCCCACTCCCCTCCACCCCCCGCCCTAACCCCAACAAAGAACTCCCAGAGTCGATTCATAGTCCCAGGCCGGTTAACTCCCAGTTGTGGCCTGTGGCAACATTATGTGAAGGAGCGTGTGGCCCCCCGCCCGCCCCCCCATTGGACCCGCATGGTCAGAATGCTAAGAGAGCCCCCATCTCTGCTAGGTCAATTCAATGCCGCTGTGTCCTTAGACACTTCCTGGATAGCCGAGGCTTGTTCCTGTGCCACAATGGCCGGGTCCTGTTTTAAGTTGACCTTGGGCGAACGTCTGTGGCCCACCCTGTGCGCCCTGTCTATGCGAATTGCAAAGTCGTCGGTTTCCCCCAGAATCTCCCGGTTCATTCCCTGCAAGAAGCTTGTGACATTATCCCCTTCTGCTTTGGATGGAACGTCTCGGACCCTAATGTTGTTCCTAATAGAGCGGTTCTCGAGGTCCTCCGTGTGCGCCTGAAGGTCAACTTGCTGTTCTCTGAGACGAATGACTTCTTGCTGAAGCTGTTCCACTTCTTCGCTTCTGGACTATTCCGCCTCCTCCACCGCCGCCACTCGTTTGCCCAATCCATCTACATCTCGATGCAGCTTGCAGTGCTCTCCGGCCATTTCCTGTTTAAGCGCCTGGAAGTCCTCGCGCAGGGAGTTAAATAAAGTTTCAAGAAACGATTTAGTGATGGGCATCTCCTCGTCCCCTGGCCCGTGGTCTCCTTCGCCGCTGTCGAGGAAAGGGATGGGGGACTCTTCTCTCCCTTAGGGGTGCCCTTGACCAACATGTCCGTTATGGTGCGCCCGCCTCTACGCCCTGCATTGGCCATGGTTCGCCGTCTGCTCCCACCTCAGAGTCGCCCCAGCTGTTTGCTCTTATGGGGGAGTGTGCACCGGCGCGCGCGTGTGCGGCCCACCAGAGTATCTCAGCGTTACTTGGGCAGTCACGCAGCCCCCTCACCTCCTCCGTACGCAGTCTTCCTGTATTCACCGCACCCTTATGTCTGCTTCCACAGGGGCCGGGCGCTGCGAAGATTTACCCCGGACCCCAGGGGTTTCAGATCTCCAGAAGCTCTCCGCCCCACCAGGGGGAACACTCGCAGCCGGAACGGGGTGGGTCCAGGCAAGCTCTTCCCCGCGTCGGTGCAAGCCAGGTGGTGTATATACAGAGGCCGCGCAGGCCTGATCAAAGGTGCTGTTTGACGGGCCTCTCACTGGTGTCAGTCGTCTTTCTCAAAGGCCCCAGGTGGGTCACAATGGGCTCACGGTGGCTCCAACAGCTCCCTCTACTCCTCACCTTGCAATCCTTAGAGCCCGCTCGTTGAGCAGGAGCAAGTAACAGGTGAGCTCGTAGCTCAAGCCCCGCCGTTCCGAGCACAGGCGCTCACCGCCTCAGTGTTCTCTTCTGCGGCGCTAGGCCCCTCGCTTCAGCTCTGCCACGGCCACAAAAGTCCCAGCGGACAGGCCCCCTGTTTCGCTCCACCGCAGTCCGTGATGGGCGGGTTACCGCGCAGGCCCCGCGCGTCACCTGTTACCAGCCAGGGAGGGCCGATGGATGCAGTTCAGCTGTAGGCCTCAAAACCTGTGCCTCAATTTTTGCGCCTCCCGCTGCCGGGCACTATCACCGCCGCCGGCGGCTCACTCCTTGAGTCTCGGCGTCGGCAATGTGCAGAAGCGCTGCCTCACCTTCCGGCCCCGGAATCCACCTCGGACAATCGTCCTCCAGGCGGAGCGCCCTTCTGATGGCCCACAGGCGGCGGGGAAGCGTCTCGATCCTCACTGCTCACTCTGCCGCCATGTTGTGGCCGCGTCCCTATGCTCTCCGCTCCGCAAAAGAATGGCGTCACTTCTCTTTTCTCGCCTCGGGGACCGCAACTCGTTGCGCCAGAGCTCCCAGCCCCAATGCACACCAGATAGGGGCTTAGGTGCCGAGAATAGGGCAACAACGGGGGGTCTGGAGCGGGGAGCCTCTCGATCTAGCTTCCACTCAGGCCGCCATCTTGGCCACGCCCCCCTTCTCTATTGTTTTGAGTTGTAATACGTATGTGCTTTTGTGGTTTCCTCAGAAACCCGTCTGCCCAAACTAAGCTCTACTGTTTGTCCATGCCCCTTATGCTTGATCTCTTCCAACATAGGCCCCTGTTATGAGTCCCCTGAAAAAGTTTGCTTTATTTCTTCTCCCCAGAATTACCAAATAAAAGAACTTACACTTTTTGCTGACTAACAGCTGGAAAATGGTATTTCAGAGCAGATTTCCACATGTTTTCTCAAGTGAGAGTAGGCTGGTTCAAGCAGTTTCACACCTAAGTGCTTACCTTGAATATTCAATTTTGAACTGGCTCAAAACTGTTGACTGCTTTATTGTAAGTCCTTTATGAGTCAAAACTCATCTGATACCAGGGCCCATATTACAGAAGTAACACTTGTGCACCCCCTTCTGTAATACAGATTGCGCTGGGGGCGTGACCCATGCAAATGAAGGAGTCTCTTTACTACTGTGTCTGCGCCGTATTATGGACGTGGGCGCAGAGTTAAAGAAGTTGGCAGGAGGTATACTGACAGAGCACCACAAGAAGGTGCTGCACTGTCAGTGCGCCACCTGATAGCAACCCTCTGGAGGGTGTCAAGTGGGTGGACCCCTCCGACATCCCCTTACAGGCAGGTGCAGTCACTCACTGCACCCACCTGTTAGGTGGATCTCTCTCCCCTCTTTAAAGTGCTGGTGGGTGCCGCCTGAACAGTGAAACATGGAGCGGCTTTGAAGCAGCTGCTTTGTATTTCACTTGAATGCGCTGCCCCCAGGACTGCATGAGTTTGCGACTGCCAAGAGGGCAGGGCATTAAACCTAATAGGGCAAACTTTCTCTGTTAGTGCACAGTGCACCTATTTGAAGGTGCGCCACAGACAGGGAAAATGCAAACTATACAAAATAGGGCCCCATGAAGATGACCGTATGTATCCTTCTGTGGCACTGGAGTAATGACATCCTTCTGAAGCAAACCCTAATCTATGAATCAAAATACCTTGTGCAGTCCTTACTTTAAAGAGCTTCACGTATGTGTGCGCTTAGAGGGCAATTGGTGCTAAGTCTATAATGTATTCGTTGGTGATAACCTCTAGAACCCACCAGTTTGTGATCACCCTTTATACGATGCAAGAAGTGCAAATGCCTTCCAACTGATACATTGTGTTTTCACGCCACTCCATGGTGGGAATGCCATGAGGACCTTGAGAAAGAGCTCATTGGAGGTTTACCTGACCTGTCTCTTGGAGGTGTTGTGGTAAAAGCACATCTGTTCTCATATTGACCGGAGTGACTGAAGAACTGCTATCATTTTAGGGTTTAAGTACTTCATGGACCAGATGTCTGAGCTGATGGCAAAGAGGCTGTTTGCCTGGAAATGTCATCCTAAGAGGATGCTGTTCTCTACTTCGAAAGCCTTTTAGTCTCTTTTGCAGAGCTGCCTACTCACAACAAAAGTAGCACCTACTGCTGGAAACTTGGCTCTCACATGCTGAAGATGAAGTCAGAAACATTTCTGTCTTTGCATAGTATATTTTACGTACGTTCTGTGCATTTGATCTGATCCTGAATAGCAGAGGGAAAGATCTGACATTGTTTCAACGAAGATTTAGCAGCGTATGCTGAGTTAGGTTCCAGCCTTAATGGCCAAATGTGAAGCCACATAGATTTTGTTAGTGCCACCTACACCAATTTGCGTTGAATACAGCCTGAATAATTAGTTACCATCGAATCCACCTTGTGGTATTGTAAAAGATTAGTGCAAGGGGATTTATCTGAAACAATTAAGTGTGGCATAAAGTTCTGACGTGGCATCTCCCATTTCTGAAAAATCAGTTCCTTCCTGGCTTATTTATTTTCGATCTTGTATGATATTTATTTTAGAATTGTATTGATCATTCACCGTCGTCCACGGAAACACATATAATAAAATGACATATGCACAGAACTCTATTCTAAAAATATTCGAAAAATGTATGCAAACGATAACTTATGTTGACCAAAAGAGGTCAATATAATGCCTGCTTAGCATCTTTTATATTAAAAAATTGATTCTTTGAAAAGGTTGGTTTGATAAATCTACGACAGGCTAAGATTAGAGGTGAGGTGAGCATATGAGAAGAAAATGTACAGTACTTTGGATCACTGCCAACATAAAGTACATACTCTAGGTGTAATATGTCTTAATTGATTGAAAGCCGTGGCAGTGTAGATCTGTGAGTCCCAGGGAAAGGGCACAGTGGTATGTGGAGATCATTGAAGCCCCCTTGGTGCCACTGCTGTACTTTCATATCAGTTGCTACTCTAATAGAACTTTTCACCCCTGTAAACTTTGCTTGGGGTGAGAAGCTTTCCTGCATTTCTTATATTTGTGAGAGTGATTGTCTTAGATTCTTCCACATTTCCTGGGTCAATAAGCCAAGGGATATGCCTTCTAATAGGTCCAGAGAGTAAAGTTGTCTGCATTTTAATTTTTAAATTCTCACGCTCTCCCTTCATAATATAATGAGGCAAACTATTGCCTAGTGACAAGAAACGTAATAATATAATCCACTTCTCCACTGTAATCGGGGGATCCTAATGATTTACTGGCAGGGCCGCAGATTCAGGAGTGACTCTGAAGTGTTTAGCACTTATTTTGCCACTAGTCTACTGGTATCTGACAAGAACACACACAGGTTAATGATAGAGTGGAGCGCCCTTGGAAAGGAGTCTTAGGGAATGCTGCTCCCAAGAGCACAAGGCCAAGTCATGCTGTATAAACTGCAAATCAGAAACCCACGAGTAAAGCCCAACCACGTCCCTTGAGCTGTAAAGTTGGGAGGCCTCCTTTCATGAGCCTCAGAAGGAATCCATCCCAACAATTGTAAGCTTTTCAGAAAAAAAAAATAAACTAGCAGAGAGCACTGGATCCAGCCATGGCTAATGGGGTTCTACTTGGAGACTTACATATGTCTGGAGGTATTAGGGTACGGTGGCCTTATATGGATTCTCGCTACAGTTGGTGTAAAGGTTTGGTTACATTTTTATTTATTTATTTATTTTGAAAGTTTTATATAGCGCGAACATGATCTTTGCAGATATCAGAGCGCTTTACAAAGTAGGGAATACCAACAAGAGAGTGAATAACAGGTCATTAAGTATATGGAAATTATTGGTAGTAAGTGGGATGGGTAGGTACGTGAGGGAGCATAAACGCACAGGTAAATCAATACTGCAAGTAGATAGTCAGGTAAGTGAATCAATAATACAGGTAAAACACATGGTCGTAGGGATCGAGCAGAATAATACAGGAAAAACACATAGTCGTAGGGATCGAGCAGAATAATACAGGAAAAACACATAGTCGTAGGGATCGAGCAGAATAATACATGACATTACACATTAAATTGTGGCATGGCAAATCAAGATGAGAACTTCATTAGGGTATAATTTAGTAGCACCCCTTTTGTTTCATTCGGAGATTTGACCTTACAATTTTCACAGAAAAGTGAAAAAATGTTCTTGATTCTAGAAAGCTCAATAACGAATACTTTTTTACAGTACCTGCCCTGTCCACCCTGTCCCCATTTTATTTTTCTCTCTAATTCCCTTATGTAACAAGCTTTTACCGTGGAATTTGAGAAGTTAAATTGTACTATTGATTTTTAAATTTTTTTTTATTGTTGAAACCTAAGTTTTCCGTACAAAACATGGTTCAGGAACAGCACCACTGCCCCGTTTGTCGTGTCATATTATAATTCGGTAGCATAGGTTTTGGCTTTAACTAAAACCAAGTGTAGTTTTTCATGCAGGGATGTGATTGAACAGTGATTTGCTTGTCTGACTAAAGAAGCAAGGAGAAATGGGATTAACGTCAGAATGAACTCATTTTAAAACGCAACATCTATCGGCACATTGGTTCTTGAGGAAAACACAGAAATAGTACAAGGAAAACTAACAGGCCATAAAAGAACCGGGGCCTCAACAGGGTATGTATAAAAACAAGTTTTACATTTGATCATGAAGACTGAGTAGCTAGTCAGAAGCAAAAGTTCCCAAGGACGATTGGTCCGGATTGGGAGCTCCCAAGAAAAACAAGCATTGGCAACGTCAATAAGTCCTGCATATGAAAGAGATATTGGCTTTGCCAATGTGTTTTAGCCATGTTGCACACAAGTGTGGCTGCTGTTCAGCATGGCGAAAGGTTAGTGGCACAGAGGAGAGTGGTGTGAAGTGTCCTAGAGTGGAATGGCGAAGATTGGAGTAGAGCGTTGTAGAGTGGAGTGGCAGGACAGAGAGTGACATGTATTGGAGTAGCATAGTGTGGAGTCGTGTAGAGACACGTGCGCAACAAATAGGTACACACAGAAACATGCACACACAAACATATACACAGATGTACCAACACACAAGCACACAGGTGGAGGGTTAAACCGCTCCATGGTGAAACTATTGCAATGTCTGTAACACATTCTGCAAAGTACATGTTCCCAATCTCTGCAAGTCTACCCCCGGGGAACATGTGCGGTTTCTGATACTGGCCTGGTGTAGGAAGGTATATTACATTACAAATCACCATAGGAATGCCCCATTCACTGGTCAATGCCAGCCCCTGAGCAGGACACGTGCAGCCTGTCCAGGTGGGCAGGAATGGGACAACAGTGGACATGCAGTCACTTTCATACAGGGTGCACCAGAAAACCCAGACCCCAGAGGCTACACCTCCTACATGTTTATGGGGCTTTTCACCCTTGAATCCATCCAGTAGCACTGGGAGTCAGTTACCCTCACAGGGCAAAGGTCACATCCCCAGCTTTACGACTGGCTCTCCTAAGGGGAGGTGTTATGGGGCTAAACTGGTGGGAATGTTAACAGCCACATGGGAGAGAATGAAGAAAGGCTCCCACTGCCCCTCCCAAAGAAAGACTTGCTAATAAAGGTCACTGCTGATATGTTTTGGTCCTTTGTCACAAAGTGCATGGCCCCAAATAACTTCTATGCAGAACTGTAATTGGCCCTGTTCCTGGGGAAAGAGGACACGATCTTTAATGGAACTCCACATTCCCCTAACGTCGGCACATTTGCAATCTCTTCCTTTTTTCTCTTGTGCCACAAACACAAGTTGTCTTTTTATTGCATGGTCTGAGCACAGGGGTCATAAAAGAGTGTATTTGAGACTTTTAGCAAGAACCAGCAAGGGCAGGGAAGGGGTGGTTTAGACAAGCAAGGACAGAGTAGGGGGTTTGGCGAAGGGGACAGCAGATAGTGAAATGGTGGGTGGGATGGGAAAGCAGTAACACAGGAAAAACAAAACAATCAAAGTAATGTGCTGGTCATACAAAAGCTGCATGTGCTGTTCGAACAAAAGCCGCATGAGCACCATAATAATATTATTAAGAAAAGTTTGTTTACACACGCTACCTTCTTGTTGGAAAATGTAAATGCCCCCACCTGTGTGGATTTCACTTGAAAAGCACAGAAACACCACATTCCGAAAACAAGACTTGAGAAGAAAATAAAAGAATGCACCAAAACTATCATTAATAGACAGGAGGGAATAAGTACATGTAATAGGGCCAGTCGCCAATGGAGGAAACTAAGCACCAAAAGCAGGGATAAATACAACAAATGGACCACTGAAAGACCAGCATTTAAAAATTGCACACAAAAGAACAAATGAAAATTGTTGGGCATGCTCGAAGCCCACAGAGTAGATACAGCATGTCTCAAGGAGAGAGCGTGTGTGCTGCCAATTCTAGGTCTAAAAAGGATTACAACACTGGAGAGCCGAATCCTAGGCATTCTCAGAAGATCGTATAAAGTCGTCTTTAATACATGATCAGGCATACAAGGCTGAAAATGATCTCATATATTGCAGACAGGCACCCATGAATGTTTAGTGTAGCGTACACATGGATTTACAAGCAAAGTGCTTCTCAAACGGCAGCCAGAGAAGCTTGTGCAAGTATGGTATGGCTTAGGTACAACTTGGAAATTTGAAAAAAAGTTGTGCCGCTTCCTTCTTAAAGACTCACGAGTGGTTTGAAGAGATAGTTAGGAAAGCCCTATAGGGTATGATTGCCATAGTCTTGGTGTGATGATACAGATACGTGAACCATCAGATGCCTACCTTCGTTAGTTTGAAATCAGAAGATTTTCATAGGACTCTAAAAAAAGGAAAAACTTGTGTGCAAATCTTTTAACGTGATATATAACTGATAATGCATGGCCAATACTAATACCACAATTCTTATCCTACATAGGAGTAGGAACAGTGCCAAGAGCAGAGAGGCACCAGGTAGATTTCAAAACAGAGAACTGTTTGACCATGATGAAAACCTCTGTTTTTTAAAGTTCAACTTTTTAAATATTTAGGACTACTCAGTTGGAAGCCGCTATGAGTTATTTCTGCAGATGTTCATTGGAGGCTGAGCTGTTCCCAGCAGGCTGGGCAGGCATGTTGATAAAGAAATAAAAGAAATTTAAAAAGAACAAATTAATATAGCAAGATGAATGGTGTAAAGATTAATTACGGTAGGATTCAGGGAAAGATCCTGATGAATTTTGAAGGTCATTGGAAGAGCAAGGCATTGAAAAGGTGCAAGGGCATGCTTGCTAATGATCCTGAAGAAAGAGCCAATTCAAACTTTTATCATGGACTCCTACTGTATAGTTTATCAAAATACCATAATCTACTGTATCACAAACTGTTGACAAGTCTAAAAGGATAATGGTGGCAGTACAGCATTGATGACAGAAGAGAATGGCCAGGTGACTTAACCGGAAGAAGAATGAGTGGAGAATCTTATCCTTTGCTAGATGGGTTAGGTGGAGTTGCTGGTATGTATCTTATTGTCAATGGTTAGACAATTCTAGACAAGACAATTTAAAGTTACTCTAACTTCTTGTTTCTTTGGTCTATGAGTTGTATAATTTACATTTGATCTGAAGTGTCTGGCCTCATAACATAGAAGTAATATTATGGCCATTTTATGTGAGCTATTCAATTCTATGTGTTACTTTGGTACTCAGTTAAAACCTTTTCAAGCAATGTCAAATATGTGGCATGGGTCAGCTTTACACTGTTTCAAGTTTGAAACCACGAAACAGTCACCAGGAGTGACTTAGTCCAGAATGAGATGTCCAAAGGTCCCAACATGAACAGCATTGTTTTTGTGATTTTCCTGTGGCTATGATTTAAAATATTCTGCAGCTATGTTTTGTTTCTGGAAGCCTTGTACCTCAGTCCTAGTCTTTGAATAACCCTTTACCATTGATGAATACATTGACATTTCCAATCAACCTTCTCTTTTCGATTGTAAGATTGTCGCAGGAGTATTCAAATTATATTAATATAACATTTCATTACTTGTTAACGATTAAAAAAAAAGTTGAAATTCCAGAATGTTTCTTTTTTTAAATTACAATGCATAAACTACTTGGAAAGTGCAATAGATGGTGAGAAAATATTTACTGTGTGCATTTCTAGATTATGTACTCTGATGTCAAGATTCAACTTGGATATCTGCAAAGTGGTTCCCATGCAGGAAGGCGGCAGGTCTCCTTAGTAAATTGTTGAGTCCAGCTTTAAGCAAGAGGCAGTCATTGGTGTGCTTTGCCCTTAGCTATGAGATACAAACATTAATCTTTCGGGAAGGTAGTGTACCTACCAAAAGGTCACAATAAAATACTACCAATTACTTTTCTTAATCATAAAATCAAAACAATGACCTTACCAGAGCAGCATCCTGTCTTCATACTTAACCCCTTCGACGCTCATGACGAGCTGGGCTCGTCATGAGGTAGCCTCCTCGCACGCTCATGACGAGCCCAGCTCGTCATGTAAAGTGCACTTTACGGATTCCCAGCGTACGGGCGGAATTCCGCCCGCACGCATGCGGTTAAATGCCAATAACAAGGATGAATGGAGGCAAACAACAATAGTGTTGTTGTTGCTGCAGAACAACCTTTCATTAATTTCATTTGCAGAAAGCACTGTGCCGTCGTTGTTCGGTTTCTGGATTACTTGGTGGTTGTCTTCATTACACAAAGTCCTGCTTTTCCCAGTCTCAGACGTTAATTCATAAGGGGATGCCTACAATCAAGCCCTCATGGGGGAAGGGAAAAATATATACATTTTTCTTGTGAAAAACCCACAGGGAAGACTTAACAGACAATTAATTAACAGAAAATACTATTTATAATAGTCTTGTGGGTGTGGAAGCAGGATCTAATGTAATGAATGTTGCTAATAAATGATCAGGATATTACAGCTTCATCTCTCAACCATGCACCACTCCTTAAGTCATTTTTATCTCATCTTATTGATTATGAAATATAAAAGGTAAGTGCAGTTTGACTTATGATTGCCTATGTACATTTTAATGATACATACAAAAACAAAATGTTCAATCTTCCCCTATTCTGAGCGCTGTTCATACAAACTCAGCCTCATTGGTACTCATATCCAGTCTGTAATGTCTCATATGGCTATCTGATACATGGCAGTCATTAATCCAGTTATATATCCTTGGCAAAGAAACTGCACCATAGGAAGAGGGATCCTGTGCAATGCACACAAATGCACATTCATGGTGAAAGTATAAGTAGACATGACCTGAGGGCAAAAGGAAGATGAAGCACATAAAACCAAACTCACTAAGAGGAACCTCATAAAGGAGTACTATAATGGAAACCATATTTGTGCTCTATTCCCCACATTCCTTTGCTACAAGCAACTAGTTTTTTGACCCCTGTAGTATCTGCAGTCAGCTGAAAAGGCCCCATGGTTTCTGTTTTTTTTGTTGGCATTTGTCTTTACAATATGCTAAAACAAAAAGTGGGTCTCTGTGCAGATCCTCTGAACAGTTGCATGGTGTACAGATATGGAAAGCAAGAGTGAAGGATTAATTCGTACCCTCTGCATTAAAACCTTAACATGTGATTTTAGATTGCATAATTTTTAAGCAACCATTGCTGCAATATATACCTCATGCCTATAAAAATGTAATATTACATGTAATGTTTGTTTGGAACATTTTATCAACACCACATTTGCATCATGTTGGAACCTGAACTACAAAACCGCAGCGAAGTAAAATTGTTAGTAAATACACTTACAGTAGTTTTGAAATATGAAATATATTCTGCCTGATCTCAACTAAAGTGCATTCCAATTTTGCACGCTTTTCTGTCTAGAACTGCACTCACATCACACATTATGCTGACTTTGTATTCAAACTCAAAAGAACCGCTCACCCACTGACCAGGATGTCTAGTGTCTGAGGTCCTGCCAAGTGTGACATCATAGACTGGGGTGGAATCTCTACCACCCTTTCCATTCAGAAGGCAGGCCAAGGAGACTAAGTATAATCATGCTCTGTAGGCCAAGCACTAGTTTGGGTAACAGCTTTCCTTTATGCAACTTAAATGGGATGGTCAGAGGTGAAGTAGGGAGGGAAGAGAGAATTCTGCAAAGCTAAGTTGTAGATTACATGTATAGAACTTTGCTGCAAAGAATGTTCTCAGCAGAGATAACAGACAGTATTGGAACAAAACAGAAAGTGGGAAGCAAGAATATTATTAGGATTGGCTAGATCCCCCCAACGATGCCAACGATGAAGGACTGCAAACACTATTCTTGGCCTACTCAAGGAGGATATCTGCCTGGATCTTAAAGTTAGACATTTCTGCTGTGCCTAAAAGGTCCTGCATGTCTTCCAGAGCTTTTTACAGAGGGTTGTCTGGAGCCTCTTGCTGTACCTGGGCTTGTGTCTCCAGCATTTTGCTCAGTCTCTTACTGAAGGAGCCATTATCCTGCCTTTGAGGCCTTTGAGACCTGTTTGCTCCTGTGGAGCTCCTCTAATGATTTGCCACTTTTTTCCAATGGTAGCAATACTGCCAGAATGTGTGCACAATGTTGTACATTCTTAAAAATATGCTCTTAAAGATGGATTGTTACCTGTCAGTTTTCCCTGAAAAAGGGGCTGCATTGGCAAGCTCAACTTTGTGATTCTTCCCGATGGAGTTTTTGTTGGAAGATTTGAGGTTGTTGAAGTAATGCCTTATTTTTGTATCCAATCTTCTGATGCCTATGCAAAGTACATCCTGCACGTTTGCACGCTGAAGCTATTTTTCATCCAGAAACATCAATAAGTTTGTAGGTAAAAATTCGCAGTGGTATCAGTCACCAATTTGTTTTCAATCTTGTTCATTTGTCATCAGAAAATTATTGTGGACAAAGGTATGGAGTAGATTTTTGCAATTTTTTTCAGATTTGTTGTGCATTTCTCAGAGGATATCATTGAATGGTTTTCCCCATGCTTTCTTAAGAGGTGTTTTTGTTTTCTTTATCATTTTTAATCTGGCATTCTATTTTATTCATTTTTGTGGTATTTTTGTATTAACAATATTAGTGGGGTTTTTTTGTGACACACATATCACTTTATGCTGCTTCACAAAGCTACCAATTATGATCCATATATTCTTCACAAAAAATACTTTGTCCATGTGGTTCACGTAGTTGGGCCCCTGTGGGAGCTATTGCACAGCTCAAATCAAAACAGTGGCTTTTCCTAACAGGCTGTCTCCCTACTGGGGCTCAGACAATATAGATACCGATTCCCCATTCTACTTCAGATTATGGCTGCTGGAAAACCACCTTGATTGAAAGATAATTAAGGTCAAATTTGTTTTGGATGCTGAAAGGAGGCTGGAGGACCAGTAAAAACAAAGATAAATTGTAAGCAGGAATGAAGGACCTAACCCTCAAGGAGATCATTTGAAAACCATGCAGGCGACAAAGATCATGGGGTTCAGTCTTCCTTAAACACCCTAATGGTCCAAACTGCTCCATTGGGAGTGGGGATAATTTACTTCTAAAAGCAAACCAACCCTCTAGGAAATTAAGACTTTAGGGGATTTTATAAGAGGGGTAAAATTAATTACTAGCACACCAAACATAATGGGCTTTCTAGTGTGTTTAACATTTGTGGATGAAGGATTAAAAATTCTGTTGTACTGATTTGACTATCTCTACTCAGAGGCTCTTTTACTGAAACTCATACTTCTGAGTGTTCAAAACATCAGGGGAATACAGAGGTGCATCATTGGGAGCAGATATGGCAGGCCTTCCAGAACTACAAAGAGTGTCTATGCGAGGCCAAAAGCTACAGGAAGATTTAGACCTTTGGAAAATGCTAGCATGTAATTTGATGCATCCTCTGCAGACAGAACCCATTGAATCACTTGTGATCTTGTGTCAAAATACTGCAGTGAATATGTATTGTACTATTACTTCTTAACAACATGAATCTAGAGGTCATCAGCTTCAAAGAGACTCTTTGCTCATTTCTTTGGAGCAAAGGCAGCGTCATTGCCATTTCAAAGACACATTCCCATTAAATACGTTTCTGTAAAGGAGCGAAGTGGGCCATTCGGTGCATACGTTTTGCAGACATGCTGGACTCCACTAGGAAAATTTGGTTTTAGCCTGGGGGTACTAAAGAACTTGTTTACGCGGAGGTTAATTTGGCATATCATTTCTCTCCTAGCTGAACAAAAAAAAATTGCAAAAATCAAGAGGACAATCATTTTGGAATAAGGGGTATTCTGATGACATTATAGGAAAAGATACCTTCATAGCAATTAAATTATGCTTATGTTTGCTCTCTCTTTTACAAAATACAAACAACAATCCTCTCATCCCCCTTTAGTTTAAATTTATCTGCAACCCTCTATGCACGTGGTTTTTAAATCAGCCTTGGATGTTGCATATGTTAACATGAATTTGGAGTTGAGCTCCTATGTATGAGGGTACTTTTGCACCTATATTGTTCTAAATTTATTTTAAAGTAATATCACTCTTTTTGATCCTTTTCAGTTCCTGCGTCCAAACGCAGGCAGTTTCCCACTCAATAGAGTACGCTAATCACCATGAAGTTCATGTTCCTATCTCTGTGACTTCAGAATATGTATTGATTTGAATTTTAAATATTCACTTAGACTATATTCAATATGGAGTTGGAAAGGAACCTGTGACTCTTCTGCTGTTCATTAAGACACTGATGTTGGAGTTTAAAACTCCTGCAGCATTTAGCTTTGTTTAAAAGTCACCTTTAGAACATTTTTGTATTCAGGATACCAAATATTTCAATAAAATCTCAAAAAGATTTTTAAATAATTCTAACTTTTTGGGGGGCGGAGCTTGCTGAGGTCCAAGATGGACGCTTAGCTCACGAGCTCCGCTATGCCGACTTTATAATCCTTCATTATCCTGGCAAGCGAGCGCTGAAACCGAAGTAAACCTGAGCACAAGGACAGCCAAGGTGACCGGCTATACAGCGACCCAGCTGCGGGCACGAGGCGGTACCCTACTGCGGACCTAGAACGAACGACGCTAGGACCGCCTCATAGGCCGCAAAGCACCGAACTTTCCTGCAGAGGCCGGCCGAGTACGTCCCTCTACGTGCGGCACGAACCAAACGAGGTGGCCCGGGGTCCGGAGAGAGTGCGCGGCGAGCGGATCCGGCATCGCCCTCCGAACTGCAGACGATTGCCCCAGTGGAACGAAGCGTGAGGGCATAGCAAGAAGGCGGAGCGGGGGCAGAGACTGGCGACGTCGCGGACCTCGCAACTCACCCGATCCTTCCCGCAGCGCTGCAGGGACCAGTGACGGCGAGGTAGGTGCCGAGACAGCTCTAGGCACCGGGGAACGGTCGGTCCGCTGCCTCTGGAGGAACATAGAGCAGAGCGGAGGGCACGGGCAGTAATAACGCCCTCTAGCTGGACGAACTCACAGGGCTGCGCCCCCCCTCTCTCCCCAACCCAACATAAGATCCGAGGATTGCGCCCCACACAGTAGTAGGCGAGGAGTGACCACCAGGGGGATCGCGGGACACTGGGCCCCCGCTATTAAGCCACTCGCCTGCTGGGGGGGAAGGAGTGCGCCGGTCGAGGCTACCACGCTCTGCAGCCCGACACCAGCGGCGGAGTGGCGCAGTTGCTCCCTGGCCCCGCCAGAATGGGGAAACCTGACCGAAACCAGGCCAAACTGCCGTTCACACAGACATGCAGCAAAGACCAGAACGCACGTGGGGGCGAGGAGAGTGGAACGGACAGCGCAACTACCAACCAGGACCTGCGCAACATCCTGAAGTCTATGGAGAAGGGGCTGCAGGATGGAATCTCCGCCCTAGGGTCCAAAATGGATGCGCTCACGTACAGGCTAGACAGAATGGGCGAAAGGCTGGACAAGCATGCGGAGAGGCACGACATGGCTGAACGGCGGCTCACAGAAGTGGAGGAAGCACATACCATCCTAAACACCGACCATAAACAGCTAGGTATGGTCCTACAAATACTACAGGAAAAAACGGAGGATTTGGAGGCCCGCTCTCGGAGATGCAATATACGCATCCTAGGCCTGCCAGAGACGACCTCGACGGGCAAGCTGGAGACCTTCATAGAAACCCTACTGTCTACACTCTTGGGCGCGGAGACTTTTTCCAATACATTCATTGTTGAGCGAGCGCACCGCACCCTCGCCCCACGACCCAAGCCGGGAGCCCCCCCGAGACCAATAATTGCTAAGCTGCTCAATTACCGAGATAGAGATGCCGCCCTAAGAGTAGCTCGAGAAAAGCAGACGCTGACGTACGAGGGCTCCACCTTGTCATTATACCCCGACTTCACAGCAAAGGTGCAGGAGGCGAGGAAACACTTCAGCCCAATGAAACGGCAGCTGCGCGACATGGGACTGGACTATGCTATGCTATACCCGGCCAAATTTAAAGTTACCAGAGACGGACAGTCACATTTTTTCACAGAGCCAAAGGCACTACAGAAGGCATTAAAAACGTGGTCCATCGAACAAAGGAGGTCCTGGGAGAGGCCGCAGGGGGAAGCCTGGATGATCAGGACTAATCTAGGCTGGACACCAAGCAATGACGCTCCGGATTCGGCGCAAGCGAAACGGCCAGCAGTTGGCTGGCAGGAGGTTACCGAGAACGAACAATGCAGAAGTCACGACGCTTGGTAGAGGACTGCAGCAACCTTTGCCCACGTGTGGTAACACCAAAGATGGGATTGAAATTTGAGAAAGTTGGGGAGGGTGGGGGGACTGGATTCGGGGACATTTCTCCACGACCTAGTTGGGGGAGGTCTGCTGTGGGTGGGGAGGGTGGCACCAGGGGAACAAGTTCAGATGTTCACTGGGGGTATTTTCTTGAAGTGCAGGGCGACAGGGGGGGTTTTCTGGGAGGGGGGTAGGCTGGGTTCCTCACGTTATAGATCCAATCAGTTAAGCACGACCTATGTATGCACACAATGACAGGTACACATGCCCTAGTCCAACACGCTGACAAACCGCCACTAGGATGACCACGCAGGACAGTAACGGCACTATGCTTGCCAGGGAGGGCCATAAAAGGGTCAGAGTGCTGACGTGGAACGTCAGGGGAGTGAACGATCACTGCAAACTGCAAAGCGTCCTGAATTTCCTGACTAGACACCGAGTGGACTTAGCACTGCTGCAAGAGACTCACCTCCCCACACATAGCCCCAGATTACGGGATAGGGAACTGAGGGGACAGATCAGCGCAGCTGGCTACACGGCGCACGCGCGCGGGGTGCTAACTTGGGTTAACCCTAAAACCAACATAGCGCTTACAACACACTGCGCAGACCCAAATGGTCGCTATGTAATCTCTAAAGCGAAGGGCAGGGGCATTGAGCTCGACATAGTCAACCTATACGGTCCAAACTACGACTGCCCGGAGTTCTATGCCCGACTAGCACAGGCGGCGCGAGAAACATCGAGCGCGGCGACTATTTGGGGGGGTGACTTCACGTAGTTAGGGTCCCAACGTGGACAGATCAGGAGGCCCCCCCCCCCGCCAGCAGACCAAAGCGGCAAGGGAGTTAGACAGAATACTCATCAGGGAAGGCCTGTCGGATGTATGGCGTAGCTTTCACCCAGATCAGGGCGGATACACGCATTACTCAGCCCCACACGACCTTTCCACACGCTTTGATTACTGGCTGGCGCCCACGGACTTGCTCCCGCGCATACGAGAATGCAAAGTGCTCCTGCGCACCCTCTCTGACCACTCCCCGATACTGATAGAGCTATCTGCCCCAAGCGCAACAATACCCCCATTCCTGTGGCGGTTCCCACCATACTCTCTGCTAGACGCGGCTTTCCGTGAGGAACTACACGAAGCCATAGAAACCTTTTTCGAGACAAACATTGGCTCAGTGGACGAATTCCAAACGGTCTGGGAGACGTTCAAGGTTTATGTCAGGGGGTAGTCATGAGCAAGCACTCCGGAGTGCTCCGCTCTATCCGAAATAGGCTGTACAGTCTAGAAAAAAAGATAGCGGAATGCGAAGAGCAGCAGGTGACAGGGCATGCAGGTGTGATAGGAGAAACCCTAAAACAACTTTTGGCAGAATATCACGAAGAGGCCGCCGCAGAAGTTAAACACCTCGGCAAATATGCCACAGCCAGGGTGTATGGGGAGAGAGACAGACCGGGGTCAGTATTAGCGAATATGGCTAAACAACAGCGCCGGAAAGTCACAGTTAACGAGATAAGGTCCAATGACGGCACACTTCTATCGGAAGAAGTGGACATTGCAAGCAGATTCCGGGACTATTACGAAGACCTGTATAGGTCGCGTGCCACGGAAGGGGACGCTGACATACTGGACTATTTGGAGCACATAGAGCTCCCATTCCTAACTAACTCCCAGAGAGAGTTCCTAATGCTCCCTATAGAATACGACGAAATTGGAGAGGCATTGGCTGGCATGAGAGCGGGCAGTGCACCGGGGGAGGACGGCCTGATGGTGACGTTCTACAAGACATATTTGGATGTTCTATTGCCGCACCTATCTGCGCTATATGCGGAAATGGGGGAAATGGGACAAATGCCTAACTCTATGCGAGAGGCACTGATAGTGGCAATCCCCAAACCGGGCAAGCCCCCGGACGATTGCAGCTCGTATTGCCCTCTGTCGTTGCTGAATGTCGACACCAAGATCTATGCAAAGGTCCTGGCAACCAGGCTGGCACTATTGGCCCCTGACCTAGTAGCGCCGGAGCAAGCAGGGTTCATGCTCGGCAGGAACATAACGTACAACCTGCGAACGGTGTTCGGGGCTATGCAGCACACCCGCCCAGAGTCGAAGGCACTGGCAGTATTCCTGGACATGGAGAAGGCCTTCGACTCTGTGACATGGCCATTTATGTGGGCTGTGCTTTCCAGACTCGGGCTCGGCCAAGGATTCCTACAGAGGATGGCGGCACTATATTACGTTCCAGTGGCCCGCATCCGCGTCGGCAATATTGTCACAAACCCGATACCAATCAGGAGAGGCACCAGACAGGGATGCCCACTGTCGCCCACACTGTACGCGTTGGTGGCAGAACCGTTAGCGAGGGCAATAAGAGAATACCACTCACATAGGGGCCTCCAGTTCCCCTCCTACCAGTTAGTAATTTCCACATACGTGGACGATACTCTGCTATACGTTAGAGAACCGGAGAAGAACTTAGCCCCACTTCTACGTGAGGTGGTCAGATACGGGGCGCTGTCGGGACTGACGGTAAATTGGCCCAAGTCCATTGCGTTTCCCATAACGGCGGCTACGGACACATTTGAGATGGAGTTCCTCCTACAGTGGACCACCGACCCCATACGATATCTAGGTATACAAATACACACTGACTCAGAGACGGTCTTTCGCGAAAATTACGGAAGAGCTATCTCATGCCTAGAAGACAAGGTGGCTATATGGAAGGGCCTACCGCTCTTCCTGATGGGAAGGAACTCGCTTATGAAAATGATAGTGCTGCCACAACTGTTGTTCCTCTTCACGAACATCCCAATGGTTCTCCCGAAGAGCTTCTTTGCCCGTCTAATATCAATGATGGTGGACCTGGCCTGGGCGGGCAAACCGCCACGTGTATGCTGGCAGACCCTCATATTGCCATACACTATGGGGGGTCTCGGGGCACCCGACTTCGAGCTGTATTATCGGGCTGCTCAAGGGATGCAACTACATAGCTGGATTCACAATGACGGCACTGCCCCTTTCATAAAGATGGAGGCCCTGTTTGCGTCGCCGACGCCTCTACCGGCTGTTGTATTTGAGTCGGCTCTCAACGCCCCGCGACACGCATGGAATGCCGTATTGCAGCTACATGCCGGGGTGCTGCTATACTCCCCGGAGATGCCGATATCGTGGGCGATGTGGCTGACCCCATGCAGAGACAAGGGCGTGATAGTGGCCCTGGAAGCCCTAGGACTCTGCAAGATGGGAGACATGTTCTCCAAGGGTGTCCTACGGCCCCTGTCAGATGTGACCTCACAGCGGGAAAAGCCAACGCTGCTGCAGAGTTTCCAATACCACAGGGTACGCGAGGCATGGCGAGAGCAACTAGGTGAGGACCTACAAGAACCACCAGAAATCAAGGAGCTCACATATGTGATCAGGGCGGAAGCCCAGCGCAAACTTGTCACGGTCCTATACAGGCTGGCTATGGAGGATAAAGAGACTCTACTTAACAAGGCCCGCACGGATTGGCAGAAAGATTTGGGCATAACTATAGAGGACGACATGTGGAAATACTGCTGCAGCTGCACGAGGTCGGTATCACTGAACGGAAGACACAGATTAGTACATTTTAAGTACCTGAACAGGGTAAACTACACCCCAGCTAGGCTCCACCGGTACGGGCTGCGAAACAACGCAGCATGCGAGAGATGCGCGCACCCTAACGCTGACTTTCTCCATTTGTCATGGTACTGTCCGAGGGTGAATGATTTCTGGAACAAGGTGTTCAGTGAACTCAGCACAATTCTGGAAACGGAAATACAGCCGTCCCCAGCGCTTGCGTTGCTAGGCTATACTAGACCCCTTCCAAAAGCACGGCGTAAGATAGTGGCACTGGGCCTACTTTTGGCCAAAAGGCACTTAGCGATGTGCTGGATGAGAGGGCCGCTGCCTACAGCAGAAGGATGGGCCAGAGATCTGACATACTGCTGTACACAATCAGAGAACTATAACGAGCTGCTCCCGCTCAGGAGCAGGCCCAAGAAATTCTGGGATCTCTACCTGGAGTACAGAGGGAGGCAAGACGGGAGCAGCGAAACACACGCACATGTCACAGGGCGAGCGACACCACTCTCCATTGCGGCCCCAACACAATCCGATGACCCCTAGCCCCCTTCACCAAGTATCGTGGCACCGGGAGACTCCCCCTGAACTTGCATACACACTGACGGCCCTGATGGGCAATGATACTTCAGACCCAGGGCCAAATGGCAACACAACCTGGTCATAGGAGGCGACACCTTACGCTAGCGAACTGGACAGCACGGTTCATTATTTGATGCAACACAGATGGTTGTACTTCTTTTCTTTTTTCTTTCCCAGTGCTTTGTTTCTGGGAGTTATTTAAGTTAAAAATGTGATGACATTCCTAGTCTGGATTGACCCTGAGCTCTACATGTTACGGTAATGCTCCAAGGGAAGCAGGGGGTTGAAGTTATTTCGCCGCCCGTCCTCCGGGATGTGGGCTGAATGGCTGTGTATGTACCTAAGCGTGTAGCCCCCCAGGGCGCTATACCCTAGACAAAAGTAATGTAATAAGCTAATCAATTTTCATCACAATAAAAAATAAAAAAATAAAAAAATTACAACTTTTTAAACCATCTTTTGAAAAAAAACTTGTCACTTTTTAACTACAAACTCAAACTTTAAAATGTCTTAATAATCTGTTGGCTCATGTACTCGTTAAATATTTGTACAGATGTGAATCTCCTATCTGTATGTTTTTTCTCCCAGTCTTACTTAATTTACCAGTTAAGAACAATACACTAATATCCAGTTTTTAGGTAAGCTTTTTATAATAGATCTTGAATCATGCTCAAATTTAATGATATAAACCATTGCCAATATGCTTATAGTTGATGATAATTAAACTTGTGACACTCTTAATTTGTTAGCGGCGTGTTGGTGGTGGGGAGTGGAGGAAAGCACATGACACTGTTTCATTCAAAATATGTAACTTTCATTAGCAGATATTCATTGGTCTTTTTATTACAGGGAATGCAAACTTTTTGAAAATGCTCCAACTTCTACAGTGAGCAACTGAAAAGTTGGCTTCCTTAAGAACAAATCCTAAAATTAATGATATGTTTTTTCTGTTTTTCAGTGGGAGAGTTTCTGGCTTTCTTTGAAGATAACACTCGAGAGTTTCTCTTCCCAGAACCAAAGCTGACCCCTTCATACCCTGGGGTGGGGAGAGAGCTGTTAATGAATACTGTTAGAAGTTTCCCTGTAAGTTTTTTTGCACAGTGCTCGTGTTTTTTAATGATGAAAGATATTTATTGATTGTTTCAGATATTATATATATATATATATATATATATATATATACACTTTATGCTAGTTTATAGAAGCTCTTGACATGCAAGATGACCCCTTACAGGCCAGGGTTCAGTTCGAAGAGATGTTCAGAGGGAGTTGTTTTATCAGACCTGAAAAGTAACAGTTGATGGTGGTGTATGTGTTCTTATACTATTTTCAATTGTTCTTCCCACTGTTGTTCATAGCTATTTATCAGTACCCTAGCATGCTATGGGTTCACTGGTTTCACCATGATTGATGAATTTACTTTTTATCTGACCAGTCCCTATATGTGCTGTTTTCCTATGATTTCACATATTATTTGACATGTCAAATTCCACATGGGTTCTGCCTCTCACTTATTTTGTTTAAACTTTGTGTGCAATATCTGGAACAGTTGATCAGATGTTATGGGTTTTTAAGTTTACATTTTGAGAACCACACCCAGGTTATACATTATGTTGAATGGAACTTTATTTTTTAAGTTATAGTTTTTTTTATCATAACGTAGTTTAATTAATAGTTCTTATGGAACTGCACTGGCTCCCCATCCGCCAACGTATTCAGTTCAAAACATGTTGTATTACCCACAAGGCATTGGTCAATCTGGGTCCCTCATATCTCGTTGAGAAATTTGTGCCTTACACCCCCTGCAGAGCCCTTCGCTCAGGTGCCAAACACCTTCTGGTGGTACCACGAATCAGAAAGGCCAGACTAGACTCGTGGCGCCACCCGCAAGCACCACCAGCTGATCCGCACCACCAAGAAGACAGCATTCAAAGAAAGACTGGACAACAACGCCCACAACAGCAAGGAACTCTTCAGCATCGTCAAAGAGCTCTCCAACCCCAGCGCCAGAAACAACGACATCACTCCTTCACAAGACCTCTGCGACTCACTCGCCTCGGTCTTCCACCGCAAGATCGCCGACATACACAACAGCTTCGGCGCACCAACCACGCACCCAACCGCCGAACCAACGCCCCCCACCACCACCCTCTGCGCCTGGACCCCGGTCAGCACCGAAGACACCACCCGCACGATGAACACCATCCACTCCGGATCACCAACCGACCCCTGCCCCCACCACGTCTTCAACAAGGCCGACTCCATCATCGCACCCCAACTCCGGGACATCATCAACACCTCCTTCCACACCGCCACCTTCCCGGAGAGCTGGAAGCACGCCAAGCTCAGCGCCCTCCTGAAGAAACCAACAGCGGACCCCACCGACCTCAAGAACTTCCGCCCCATCTCGCTCCTCCCTTTTCCTGCCAAAGACATTGAGAAGACCGTCAACGGACAGCTCGCTGCCTTCCTCGAGACGAACGGATCCCTCGACCCCTCGCAGTCCGGTTTTCGAGCCAACCACAGCACAGAGACCGCACTGATCTCAGCCACTGATGACATCAGATCCCTGCTCGACAACGGGGAAACAGCGGCCCTCATCCTCCTGGACCTCTCTGCAGCATTCGACACTGTCTGCCACCGCACCCTAGTACAGCGCCTCAGCAACATTGGGATCCAAGAGAAGGCACTGAAGTGGATCATCTCGTTCCTCGCCGGAAGAACTCAGAGAGTCCGCCTCCCCCCGTTCCGATCCGAGGCCACCGAAGTCATCAGCGGCGTACCACAAGGATCATCACTCAGCCCAACCCTCTTCAACGTCTACATGAGCCCCCTCGCAGCCATCGCACGCCAACACAACCTCAACATCATCTCCTAAGCCAACGACACCCAGCTGTTCCTCTCCCTCAACAACGACCCCGCCACCGCCAGAACCAGCCTCCAGGAAGGGATGAAAGACGTCGCCGAATGGATGAAGAACAGCCGCCTGAAACTGAACTCAGACAAGACGGAAGTCCTCATCCTGGGATCATCGCCTGGGACGACTCCTGGTGGCCCCCTGCCTGGGCACCACTCCCAAGCCAACGGACCACGCACGCAACCTGGGCTTCATCCTGGACTCCTCCCTCTCGATGACCAGACAAGTCAACGCCGTCATCTGTGAACACTCTCTACGCCGGAACCACAGCCAAACTTCAGAAAAGACTCCAACGCATCCAGAACGTCACCGCACGACTCGTCCTAGACAACCCCCGACACAGCCACATCTCCGGCCACCTGAGAGACCTGCACTGGCTCCCCGTCAGCAAGAGGATCACGTTCAGGCTCCTCACCCACGCACACAAGGCTCTCCACGACCTGGGCCCCAAGTACCTCAACAACCGCCTGACCTTCTACACGCCCACCCGCCAGCTACGATCGACCATCCTCGCCCTCGCCACCGTACCACGCATCCGCAGAGCCACTGCCGGAGGAAGATCCTTCTCCTACATGGCAGCCAAGACTTGGAACTCCGTCCCCATCCACCTTCGGCGGACCCAGGGCCATCTCTCCTTCAGGAAGCAACTCAAGACCTGGCTCTTCGAGCAGTAACGGACCCCTCTCCCCCAGCGCCTTGAGACCCTTCCGGGTGAGTAGCGCACTATACAAATGCTATGATTGATTGATTGACTAGGTGGAAAAGCTCTTTCCTACTGTGGCCCTCGTCTGTGGAATGAACTCCCACTGCACCTGAGACAATGCGACGAACATCTGCAGTTTAGAAAAATGCTCAAGACATTCCTATTCTGTCATGACTGATCTGTCTTCCTCTTTATCCCGGAATATACAGTCATCCCCTCACAGTTCCGCAAAGCACAGAGATACCCCTCAGGGGTTCGATTCTAGCGCTATACAAACAATCACAAATACAAATAGTGATTTAATTTGTATATCACATCAAATGAGAGATCGGGAAAACAAGGGAAATAAGCTCACCCATATACGGTCTCTATCATGTTGCATAAGTTTACGTTGTGCCATTTAAAATATTATGTAGTAGGTGAAGTGACTGTAGTAACTTTCTGCTTGACAATATCATATACATCGAATACTGGCTCCACATACAGTGTACTATGTGTATACCAGGCAAGACATGTACATTGGTTCTGCCAATTCTTTTTACATATGTTATTAGACATTTGTTTCCCCCCTATCAAAGTTGCAGTGCAGAACCGTATCCAGTATTCTGACCTGGAAGCTATTGGAAATCTAACCCAAGTTGCATATGTTATGTGAATTTGCAAAGCAAACTATCACCCATAAAGTTATCCTGGCACTGTGCAGGTTTGTGTGCTTTGCCCTGCCTATGGTAGGTCAGTTAAGTGAAAAGCCAGCTCTTTAGCTCCTTGCAGAATTCAAGGGGAGAGGAAGAGGCTCTGTTGTGGAGTCAGAGTTTGCTCCACACGTATGAGTAATGTTAGAGAGCACCATCCTCCAGATCTGGTTCTGCGCATGTGTGGGATGTGTGCAGGTAGGAGTCCTGTGGAGGTGTCTATTTGGTTGATGGAAAGAGATGCAACTGTTTAGATAGGTGGTGACTTGAATGTGTAAGCAGTTTGAACCAAGCATGTTTGTGTATCATTAGCCACTGGAACCCTCTGAGGTGTGGTGTGATGTAAATTCTGTGTGGGAGGTTGAGGATGAGTCTGGCTGCTGAGTTATGGATGGTTTGTAGTCTTTTATTGCATTGCTAGGTGATCAAGGCATTGAGGGTGTTTCCATATGCCACCTTGCTGGTGACTAGGGTATGAGTGACAGTTTTTCTGTTGTTGCTTGGGAGCCATTTGAACATCTTCCTCAGCATCTTCCGGGTCTGGAAGCAAGATGCAGTGATGACATTGACCTTTGCAGTCATGTCCAATTTGCTGTTGATGATTATTCCAAGGCTCCTGGCATGGATGCTGGGTGTGGGTCTGGGTTCGGCTGGACACCAATTGGAGTTCCAAAGTGAGGTGTTCTTGCCGAAGATCACTACTTCTGTCTTGTTGGTGTCGAGCTTGAGACAGTTGGATTTCATCCAGTTTGTGATTTCAGTCATGCAGGGGTAAAAGTGTTTGTTGTGTTTGGGGTCTTGTCCGAGAGGGAGAGTATAAGTTGCGTGCCATTGGTGTAGGAGAGCATGTTGATGTCAAGCGCACAAATGATGTTGGCCAGAGGCATCATGTATATGTTGATGGGAAATCCAATAGGGTTTTAGGTTGATAGATACTACATTCATAAAGGTATTTCCTGAGTTTTACTGTGACACCAGATATCTAGTGTGTCTTATATCCTACTACCACAAAAAGAGAGGAAAAGATTACGTCACTGAATAAGTAAATCTTCAAATTATATAGTGTAATGGTTGTGTCTGGCTTTCTACACCTGATGTTTTATTAATATTGAAACAATAGCATTTAGAACTTCCTCTTTCAGAATTATTCCAGCAGTCTTTTTCTACTTTGCATTCATCTTATAGAGGTTTGCACAATCTAAATATGCATGGTCTTTGCAGGTCATCTGCATCTAAAACATAGAGCAGTACAGAATGTTTGGAACCCTGTCAATGTTTATATGTCCCTGAATCAGTCTGCTCCTTTTTTTCTTCCCCCTATATATGTTTGATTTTGTTTACCCTTGTGTAATAGAAAAAACCTTGTGTCTCACACATTGCGTTTTTGTAGAATTTTCCTTTTAAGTACAATGGGGCTAGGTCCACTTTACTCATTAAGAGGGTACTGTTTTATCCAGTAACTCAAGCATCTTATGGTTTGTTTTTTCAAATAGAGCTTTTATGGTTTTTCTGATTGTATTGTCTTGTTAATATTTTGAACATACTAACAGAGACTGCTTGAAGTGTACCGATTTGCATAGATTTCAGGCCCATTGTCTGCTCTGTGGGGTGTCCGTAAACATGTTAATATTAAGGTAATTATTGTTGTGGGTGGTGACATGGCTTTCACTGTGTTTACTTTGCTTTCTATTGTGGAGGACATTCCAACAGGTGCATTGTGATCTCTACCATGGTATAGTCGGGTAGACCCATGGAGACAAATTGATGTCTTCCTGATATCCTCCTCTCAGTGTCTTATGGAAGTGTGTTTTATTCTGTTGGACACTGTAAGGACTTGGGAAAAACAAAAGTCCCTAGCATCGTTGTTCTTCACGTACATAGCACCTCTATGGCCAATATCAAAATTGTTTGTGTTTACAGCACCACTAGGGTGACATGTTGGAATGGATATTAAACACCTCTGCAGGAAGCAGCTGGATACATCACACATCAATGAATCCTCAAAGAAATTAAATAAAATTCAATGAAATGAAGAATGTATAAAGCGCTACACAGACCCTGAGGTATCTAGGTGCTAGATAGATAGGCAGGCAGAGAGGTCGAATTATCTGGTAAGTTGGTAAACCCAGGTTTTTAAACGCTTCCTGGGTTGTAGCAAGTTGCGCTCATTTTTGAGTGAAGTAGGCAGGGAGTTCCAGAGTTTTGCGGTGTAATAAGTGAAGCTTTTACCTCCCCATTTTACTCTGTATATCTTGGGGATGGTCAGATTGCCACTGTCTGACAATCTCAGTGATCTGGCCGGGATATCAGGCTTGAAGAGTGGCAACAATTGCCCTGGACCCTTGCCGCGTGTAGCCTTAAACGCAATACACAAAGCTTTGAACTTAATGCGTTTGCTAATAGGCAACCAATGAAGTTCAGCGAGGGCCTTGGAAGCAGAGTCAAAACAGGTGAGCTCAATCAGGACTCTTGCAGCGGCATTCTGCGTCATCTGGAGTTTATGTATATTGCTCTTGCTCGCGCTATTGAAAAGGGCGTTGCAGTAGTCCAGCCTAGAACTAATTAAAGCTGTGACCACTGTTTTCCGTAGCTAGGAAGGGATGAACGGAAGTACTTTTTTTTTTAATTTTAAGGATAAAAAAAAACTGGCTGCTGTGTTACAATTTATCTGGGATTCAAAGGAAAGCTTGGAGTCGGAGAGAATTCCAAGGTTCTTTACCTTACTGGCTGGTATTGGAGGAGGGCCCATATCAATTGGCCACCAGCTATCTGACTAGGTAATTGGGGTGATGCCGAATAGCATGACTTTCGTTTTTGAGGTGTTAAGTTTCAGTTAACCTGCATCCGCTTTCCTATATGGCTAATGCAGTCTTTAAATCGAGATGCGGTAACTGTAGATGGACTGTCGATGGACATAATGATCCGAGTGTCGTCAGCGTAGGACACCAACGTGAAACAGAAGCTTCTTATTAGCTTGGACAGGGGGGTAAAGTATTAGTTAAAAGGAGTGGGGCTCAATGATGAGCCCTGTGGGACTCCACAGGGAAGTGAGAAATCCGGGGAGACAAATACATTATGTGCCACTGATTGTGGCCTGTTGGCCAAAAATTATCTGAGAAGGAGGAGTGCTTTATCCCCGAGTCCTAGTGAGGCAAGACGCTCAACCAACACGTCGTGGGTGAGCGTGTCGAATGCTGCAGAGAGTTCTAAAAGGATAAGGGTTTGCCTAAGTTCTTCAGTGGCCGTGATAAGAGCCAACTCAATGCTGTGATGGGCCCGAAGCCATATTGCGAGTGGTCCAGGATGTCACCTTTCATGAGGAAAGAGGACAATATCTCATTTAGGAATATTTCGATGACCTTAGCTGGGAATGGTAGTCTGGAAATAGGTCTATAATTAGAAGTGTCCTAAGGATCCAAATTAGGTTTCTTCAAGAGTGGCAAGGTGGAGGATTTGTTCCAATCCATAGGAAAACACCCCGTGGTAATGATGCAGTTAAAGATGAGCCAGAGGGCAGATACAATTGTTTCAGGGACCATTTGCAAAATTTTGGGTGGGCATGGGTTGAAGGGGGATCTAGACTTGGTTATTGTTGCCTATTGTCATTAACATGATAGATCATTTTAATGCTATGTAAATTCTAACCAGAAGTGCTCTGATGGGCAACTGTGATAAGTAGCTGAAGCTGCAAAAGTCACATAGCCTTGTACCATTAATGTAAGATTTCCTGCTTGGTGTCAGGCGGTACATGCTTGTCGAAACCATTTGCAATTTACTTAACTTGTTAGAATACGGAAGGGTTGTTCTCCTTCAAATCCATACCCTGGCTATCTCTTGTAACAGGGCTCTTTATGATGATCTATTTCTCATTGCCTCTTCTAAGGGCTGGATATTTCTTAATATTAATGCATCAATCAAGACTGTGTGCAATGACCACAGGCCACTGAGTGAATGAAAATGACTGCTTTAATAGAACAGGCCTATGCGTGCAATCTTTTCGCAATTCCCCACCTCATTAATACATCAACTTCTACTAACATCTCACTACATAATCCCTTCCCAAACCTGTCCCTTAAACATCTCAACCAATTCTAGCCCATTCCATTGCGTAGATTCGCCCTCCTGCTCATATAGGCAAGCAAACTCTGCTAGGGCTCTCATTGAGCGAGACAGCGCCAATGACCACAGGCCATTGATTGAGTGAAACAGACTAATTTAATAGAACAGGTCTGCGAATACAATACCCTCATAAACGCCTAGTTAGATCCCCACTTCACTAATTCAGTAGGTGCTCCTAAAATCTCACCCATAAACCTTCCTGTAACCACAAATCCCCCCCAAATCAAAACACATCCATTTCTTTGTTCTGTTAAAGTCCTCTAGCTGTTGTGCAGCCCTTCCAAAATGCATTTCTTATTGCCATCCTTCTCCACTCTTTGCCCCTCAACATTTATTTTAACTAACCTCAAATATCTGTACATTACATCCAGAACACCCCTCACTCCAAGGATTTGCCTAATCAGTAGTGCTTCAAACCTGGGTATGTATTCAGGAGGCTGTTCCCCATCTTTCCAATCAAGAAAAGCCCTGCATAACCGTCTTCCTGTGCAGTTCTTGCATATTTTAACCACTGCAACACCTGTTGTTTCTAGAGCACTACTTAGCACCACAATACTTCACAGTTCTAACTCTCGACCCGAACAAAAAATATTGATCTCCCTATAAATACCAGTGAATTCGATCCGGACTGTGATCCTCGTAAAATATTTCTCAATGTATAATAACACCCATATGTTGTTTCCTTTTTGTTTTTCAATTGCCCCTGGCTTCAGAGCTCCTCTCCATACCCTTCTCTGCACAACTTCCAAACATAACTCTTAAGTGCCAGAGCACAAACTTTTCAGATGGCCTGGATTCTTTCCCATCTCTTTAAGTAATCAATACCAGATAGGTACACAAAGTCATTTCCCCCAAATGCATAACTAACAAATCTGTGCAACTATGCCCTTTCAATAACCTGCCAAGGTGGGTAATAATGGATCCCACTTCATTTCACACTTACACTACTATTGCAATGAAATCATCCTGGTATTCAATCCCTGCTATATTCCAAGTGCAGTAGTCACTGCCTGTTTGGCTGCTCACTTTGTAAAGGTGTGTCCAACAATCCAGACTTTCATTCCATCAACAGGATACAGAACACAATCTGTAGTTTAAAACATTATTAACAAAATGGCAACGGAACAGTTCTCCAGTATTAAATCTTTCAGAGTCACATGCTTGAATTGTTGCCATTGTCAAGCTGGGGATCTCAAAGTAATTGGTAGTTATGTTATGTTAAGGGATTTTATAGTGTGTATAGCTGCCCCAACAATGGTCCTTTCCAATGCTAGACCTTGGGAATAGGTTGCTGATGCTATCGGCCTCTCAAAAGGAGAATCAAGAAAATTTAGATAGAAAATAGACATGTCTTCAAAGATTTCCTGAAGGGCGGATGTTTTTCAATGTTCCTGATGGAGAGAGGAAGTGCATTCCAAAGAACAGGAACCTTGTTGTGAAATTAGCGGCCTTCAGCTCGGACCCTCCGGACTCGGGGGACAGTGGCCTAATTATGATTAGCTGAACGTAGGTGGTGGAAGGGTCTGTAGCAAGATAGGAGATCGTACAAAATAGGAACCCTTTGAGAGAACAGGATCTTATGGGCTGTACACAAGGTCTTAAAGTATATGTGCTTCTCTACTGGAAGCCAATACAGTTTGTGAAGAAGGCCAGAAACTGCAAAAATTTGATAGCCTGGTTGCGGTGTTTTGGGCAAGCTGGAGTCTTCTGACAACTGACTTGCTAGTGGCAAGATATAAAATGTTACAGTAGTCACGTTGGGACAGACTTACTGCTGCTTGAATGATACTTTGTTGGGTGCTAGAATTAGAGAGGCAGAGTATTGGTTTGAGGCTTCTTATAAGCCAGAAACAGGTGCCAACAACTGATTTAGCTTGGGCCTCAATGGCCAGGGAACTGTCCATGATGACTCCTAAGTTTTTAATGAAGGACTTGGGTATGGGGGGGGGGAGACCCAAGGGAAAAAGGGCACCAATGGTTGCCCCAAGAAAGAGTGTCTTTTCCCAGTAGAAGTACTTTTGTTTTATTACCATTCAGGCAGAGGAAGGTAGACTTCATTCATTCTTCAACTGCTAGCAGTCCTCTTTGGAAATTGGACCTGCCCAGTGTTGGGTTATCTGTAAAGGAGATCCCCAACTGAGTATCTTCGGCGTAGGAGTGCATTCTTTTGAACCCTCACCTAAACATTCCTCAGAAGTGGGTCCCTCTGCTGGACTTATGAGGAAGATGCATAAGGACACTGAGCTGATACCACCTGAGATCCATACCTCCTCCTAAGACGCCCTAGTACGTCTTAAAAAGAATGAGGTTCCCTAAGGGCTAGAAAGACCCCAGTCTAAAACTTCCACATCATCCCTAAAGATACGGTCTCATGACATTTCTAAATCAAAGTTGAAATCACTCTTAATGGATCCTATGTCAACAAAAAAACTTGTTAAAGAAACACATTGATGAGACTACGACACTTATGTCTGCAACATCGACGGTGAAAACCACATTGTCACTGACATCATTACAAGGGACTCTGTTGATGACAATTCAATCAACAACAACATCATCTCTAAAAAAAGTTGACAACTACAATCCAGCTAAAGAAACAGTCATTGACGACATCATCAACAATGTCAACTAGAGTAATTTTAATATGAAATAAAGGAATGCTCAAACAAGAGCCATAGAGTCCTTCGAAGAACTGTATTATTAAGAGGACGTCCACCTCAAACATCAACACCTAACACCCTAAGAAAAATATCTGTTCTATGGAGCCCAAAAATACCTAGTAAATCTGTTGGTCCTCCTCCTCTAAGACCTATTGTTTCTCCAACTCACAAGGACATGTACTCTGATGAGGACAATGTTATGTTATGTTATTAAGTTTTGTAAAGCGCACAGCTGCCCCAAAGAAGGGGCGTCCCGGCGCTGGCCGCGGGAGGGCACAGACACACATAACAGTCTACTAAAATGGCCGTATATCCTGTCGCCAAAGCTACACTAAAGAGAAAAGAAAAGTCTTAATAGCTTTCCTAAAAGCAAGCAAGCAGTCTATGCCACGAATTTGTTCGGGCAGGGAATTCCATAGCCTAGGAGTGAGGTAGCGAAAAGTACGTCCGCACGGGAGAGCCTAGCTCTAGGCATAACCGCCAGATGTTGCCCTGCTGAGCGTAGCCGGCGTGAGGGGACATAGGAGGTGAGCAAATTGCTCAGAAGGGCAGGACTAGCAGATTTCAGTATCTTAAAAGATAGAAACACTGTCTTGAAATGAATCCGCTTTTCCACGGGAAGCCAATGCAACCTATGGATAGTACTGGTGGCAGAGCAGAAGCGCGGGAGACCCACCAAGGCTCTGGCAGCAGCATTTTGGACACGCTGCATCCTGAGTATTTCCGCCTTATTTGCCCCCAAAAGGAGTGAGCTAGCATAGTCCAGGCGAGATAGAATAGTCGCCTGAAAGATTAGTTGTCATATTGGTGGGTCAAAAAACTTCAGAACGAGCCGAAGGCCCCGCAGAAGGCCAAAGCAGGTGGCAGCAACTTGCCTAGTGTGGGCTTGGAAAGTAAAAGATGAATCCATCAAGACTCCCAGGTTTTTAACCACTCCCTTGGGCGTGGGTATTACACCCAAGGCAGTAGGCCACCAATGATCGTTCCACAGACTGACGTTTTTTCCAACCAACAGAATCTCCGTTTTGCTAGCATTTAATTGCAGGCAGTTGGTAGCCATCCATTCTGCTACCGCAGTCATTCCTTCTCTAAATCTAGAGGCAATTGGAGAGGATTCTTCAGTCAAGGTAATAACAAGCTGCGTGTCGTCAGCGTAGGAGACCATAGTAAGGTCCCATTGTTTGGCGACCGCAGCTAGAGGCTGAACATAGAGATTAAAGAGCGATGGGCTCAATGCTGATCCCTGGGGAACCCCCTGATCGATGGGATGGATCTGGGAGAGAAATGGGGGAGAAGACACTCGGAATGATCTCTTGGTCAAGAAAGAGCGAAACCATTCTAAAGCCGATCCCATTACCTCCACCTCCTCTAGCCTCCGAAGTAGGATACCATGGGAAACCGTGTCAAAGGCGGCACTGAGATCTAGCAAAACCAGAGCTGCACTTTGACCAGTATCCATGATAGACCGCAGATGCTCAGTCGTGGCCAGGAGGGCCGTGTCCGTACTGTGACCCGGACGGAACACATTCTGTGAGCGATCCAGGATGTTATTAGAATTCACGAACTGAGTTAGCACGTTGTTAACATGTGCTTCTGCGATTTTGGCCACCCAGGGGAGAAGGGATATGGGTCTGAAATTCTCCGGTTTGGTTGGATCCAATGTAGATTTTTTTAAGATAGGTGAGACCCATGCCTGTTTCCATAGAGCCGGAACAGTCCCAGTTGAAAAGGAGAAGTTGATTATTTTGCAGAGCGAGGCCAGAAAGATGGAGAGAGATTCCCTGAATTGCATTGGCCTCAAAGGCTCAAAGGGGGAGCCAGTTTTAATTTTTCCGCTCAGCCTAATAAACTCTTCCTCCGACAGGGTCGGGATTACTGCCAGGATTGCACCGGATCCACTGCTAGACGGCAAAAAGGAGGGAGAGGTGGGAATATGTGAAAAAGATTGATAGATGGTAAGAACCTTTTCCACAAAAAAGGTCGAAAGCTCATCGCAATGGCGCACAGATGATATAACAGGTGTCTCAACTTTCCTGGTCCTGAGGTCTTTGAGAATCTTAAAAATGCATTTAGCTGGATTAGGACTTGACCTGATTTCATTTGCATAATAGGCAGCCCGAGCTTTACAGATAGATCTGTGATGGTGTTTGATTTTAACCAGATAACATAGCTTTTTTCCAGACTCATAATCTTTTCTCCAGTCTCGTTCTGCCTGTTTGCATGCTTTCCTTAAAGCAATCAGGGAGTCATTATACCAGGGGCAAGTGGTAGAAGTTCGCCCCTGAACCATTTCGCGGGGATCAGGGTATCTAAGCCTTTCTTAATCCAGTCGCAAAACAAACCATAGTCTAGGTCGGTGTCATGCAGAGGACCTAGCGGGTTGGCATTGAGGAAAGCATGGAAATCTTCCAGCTTCAATTTACGCCAAGGGCGTTTAAAGACCAACTTTGAAGTCTCTGAATTCGGAAGCTCTGCGAGCGGAACAGACCACTCAACCAGGGAGTGATCAGGCCAGCCCATAGGTTTAGGTGTCTCCTCTCTTAGGGATTGCAAATTAGAGAATAGGGGGTCTAGCAGATGCCCAGCAAGGTGCGTAGGCCCAGATACTAATTGGTCCAGCTGTAGCGCCGCCAGATCTGCAAGTAAACTGCAGGTGGCATTGTCCTGAGTTAGATCGAAGTGTAGATTTAAATCCGCACAGATGCTAAAATTATCTGAGCCCGCAACGAGCACGCTGGCCACATCCAGGAGGGCCTCCTTAAACTTGGCAGCCGGTCCCGGAGGGCGGTATACCAAGAGACCTGATAAGGTAAACTGAGGACTCACAGAAACCCTGAAACAAGCAGATTCACATCCTACAATTGTTTCTTTATTAAGTTGACAGGAGTAACAGGATTTGAAAGCAACAGCTATGCCGCCCCCCCTGGAGTCCCTGTTGATCGTACAGATAGAATACCCTGGGGGTAGAGCAAGGTTGGGTTCTGCTGCCATCTCATCCTTTAGCCATGTTTCGCACATAAAGAATAAATCAGGAGCTTCCTCGGTGATCAAGTCAAATATTTTAGAGTAATGTTTTACCAGAGATCTTACATTAAGTTGGAATATTTTCAGCCGAGCCTGAGGTTTACTAATCTGTACATATGAAGGGGGACAGGGGCTGGGATGGAAAAACTGCTACAGAAAGGACATTCCCATTGTTTTACCCCTAGGTTCGGTGGAAAGGCATTACATATAGCTGACCCAGGATTAATTGCCAGAAGCTCTTCCCTACCATAGGAAAGTGGTCCGGACTGCTTCCTACCAGAGTTCCTGGCGAGAGGCGACGTACAGGCGCGGACGGGCACAGACGGGCTTGCCTTAGGCACGCCTTTGGCGCGCCTTCGGTGCGCCCGCTGCGCGTGTCTGCTGCGCGTCGCCCAACCCATCCGTTATGAAGGGTCAAGCGGCAAAACAACTAGAGCGGAAGTTGCCAAGGAAACAGAGACAGGAAGAATCTCCCTCCACAACAAACGAGCGAAGCTCGTGGTGCAACGGGGAGAGTGAGCCCACTGAGGTGAGGTTGTTAAAAGGTATTAGCTGCCGTGATACAGAAATGTAAGTTTTAAAAATATGAAGCAAACAGAACAGGCACACAAAGTGTACCCCCTGTTGTTGGAGCGCGAGGAAGGTGGGATGTCTGATGATGGCCCGCAGGATGTGGGTTCTGAATGGAATGATTATGTGCCACTATTATCAGCTACTCTTACACAACCTGCAGCAAATTCTCCACTGGATGACATTGGACAATCATGCTTTGCTAGAGAGAGAGTCATAGAGGTTTAATCTACCTCCTGCCATGAAAGTGTTGTAAAGCTTTCTGTGTGACTTCAAGGAATCTGCTCGCAAGTCAGTAAAGGCCATTTCAAATTTTTTTTTTTTATAAATCTTTTTATTATTTATAGAAAAAAAAGAACAAAAGGCGTATCAAGTGCAATACAGTCAATGATGGACGTTAAATCGAGCAATTGTAAAATCAAGATATTAGCGGGACATCAAGCAGGACACTGAGACCCCACGACTATAGCTAGTAAAGAAAAAAAAGAGAACAAATGACATTTACGATATACCCTCAGCGTGCAGCACTCAGGTCCCGGCCACCTACTGAATCAGGATATATAAGCTTGTGTAGCCCCCTCGATATTTAAGTCAAATGCAGGATACATTATGGACATCGACATCTACCATAAATGAGTCAGAATCGTGGAGCTTGTACTGCCACCCGATACTGCAATATAAACAGGATAAATGACGGATATTCGTACTTGGAGAGACCAAGAAAAAGAAAAGAAACAAAAACGAAAAATAAACAGCGCAGCAAGCGCAACTCCCCACCCCCCACCCTGCACCCCTGCATATAGCTTATGCTCGACCCCAACTAGCAGTGTGCCTATCGCCCCCTCTAAACTAAATTAACTAAAAGTAGTAATCGGAGGAGGACCTTCGTTCAGGCTCCCGGCCTTCTCCCCCCCGCCACATTTGAGCCTCCCCTTTATTTACAGAATAACTAGATATTACTCAAACAGACTGAAAGTCGGGGAACAGTCTTTCGTCAAGTTCACCCCGTTACCAATGTTTTGTAAGTGAGTCCCACACATCCACCAAGCCAATAAATGTCTCCAAACGGTCAGTTGTTTTCAGCCTTGGCCCGCTTGATCAGGGGCACGGATAATTCCTAGCCGGACTGCCGCCATCCCAAGAGAGTAGAAGGGCCAAAAATTGTCGTCCAGCTGCACACGGAAGCAAGCCGGGAACAACTGGGCATATTCTACCACACTGTCTCTGAGTTCCGTCCGTGCCGACAAGAACCCCCGGCAATGTTTCCAGACCAGTTGCTTAGAGTCCGGGATGGAGGAAAGGGCCATACAGTCAAACCACCCTTGAGTCTCAGTCCGATCAGTCAGTAGACTAGCGCCACGCAGACTTTCCACCACCAAAGCTGCTGTTGAGTGCCAGGCCGCTTCCAGGACCTTCAGTGGTCGGAAAGTAGTAGATGTGTAGTCTAGACACTCCCGATTCTCCGGTTTTCTGGGTCGTGCGTTGCTGGTTGGCGTGGATGCTGCGGGCATCCTGGCTCTCGGTTTGTCGATCGGTGGGGTAATAGTCTTACTCATTAGCCCCAAATCAGAAGTTATAGCGACCAGTTTATTTTCCAATGCTCCGGGTCTCTGGCCCAGGGAAGAGTATAGGTTTCCGATAGCCGCCATGACAGCTCCAATCGTCGTTCCAGCCCCGGCCAGCGCTAATTCTTCTCCCCTATCGTCGACATTCTTGCCATCCTTGGACAGGAGATATCGACCCAAGTGGTGTGTTCGATCTTTCTCGGTCACTTTGGAGGAGCGAGTCTGATTTGTGATTAGTTCAAACTCGGGCGCCATTACGTTCTTCTCGATCGCGGCTTGAGCCCCGTGTCTATAGATATAGACCCCGCTTTGCTGTAAAGTCGCAGTCCAGATGTTGACCCATCGATTTGTTGGGATATCTCAGGGTTCTGTTCAGGATTGCGCCCGTATCCAACGGGCCGAGTCCCAAATAATATCCAAATCGATCATACTCCGGGCTACGTGAATTGGGGCGATCCAAATATTTTCCGCCGTGCTATTTTATTGCTCCACATGCGCCACTAATCAATTCTGATGTTTGCCACTGGAATTGGGCAAAACTCCACCTCCATGTCAGTAGATCGGTCCCTCCCGGACATTTACAGCCGATGTTGTTCAACTAGTGGCCGGCTGCTCCCATACTCCCATACTCGAGGCCCCGGCTCAAATGCTGATGTAGGCCACAAACTTCAAGGCGACGTTTCTCCATCCTAGAAGCTGGTGGATCGCTTGGGATCCCTCGATCAGGCGTCATTACGATTCATCTGTACGAGGGTGTTGCATAGGCGCAGGATAAGTAACAGGATCTTGTGGCAGGATAAGGAGGTCTGCGGAGCCGGGAGCCTAAGCGGCCATCTTGGTCGCCAGCTTGGCTCCTCCCCGCCATTTCAATTATTGATTACATATGAGCAGAGGATTGGAAGGTAATGAAAAATCCAGTTATTGTAGAATCATTAGCACTCAACTGGACAAAAAAATAAGTCGCCTCAAAACTATTCTGCTTGCCTCCTGGGACATCCTAGACTGGATTATGTGGTGATGCTGCAGCACATAGAAGATCAAGGTATCCTTCTACTCCTTATTCTACCCCACCTCATAGGGAAGGTAGAAGATTTGATGCATAGGCAAGTGTTTTTATTGCAATGGACACACAGCAAGAACATCCGATTCATTGGCAATTCTGGGAGATATGTAAGGCTGTTGTGGTCTCACTTAAGTTGTATTCTTGAGTTCCTGCAAGAAGGCAAAAGAAATGAAGCCAGGACACTTGTTCAAGGTGGTGAGAGAACATATTTTGAGATCATCGATACAGCGAAGCATATAACCTCTATAGGGTTTCATCAACTTGCTGGGGCAACTGTCCTTAGAAGCTGGGAATAGCTTAAAGCAACTTATTTTAGTCCAGAAGTGCAAACAAAAATACTCAATGTGCCTCATGATGGGGAGGCTATGTTCTGAAAGCATGTCAATGACGCTTCATAGTCTATTAAATCTGACACTGATACAGCATGTTCATGAGGGGTTCTTCAACAGAGATAACCTCAGCTGTGCCATGGTGGTAGAGGAAGAAGTTCAGATCCCCTATAGAGGAGCTTACCAGTTTTATCAGTGCCCTTCACCATAGGCCTATTCCAGACAGGCATGCCTCAAGAAGTCTATGGCACAAAAAGGTCCCAAAAATCTTATAATTGTCAGTGACGTTTTCTTGGCACTGGTCACACTTTCTCCTCTAAATTCAATTGGAGGACGATTTTCAAACTATTAGAAACATTGGCAATCTATTACAATAGATCATTGGTTTCTAGACTTGGTGATCAAAGTAGCCACTATAAATTTGCTTCCTCCAAACCACCCCAAAGTAGGTCCTACCAATGTACTCATCTGTTACAACTAGAGATGTATTTTCTCCTTCAAAATAAAGCAATAGAACAAGTATCTTATTACCAGCAAAACACAGATTTGTATTGGATTATTTTCCTTGTGAAAAAGAAATCAGCAAATGTAGATTGATATTCCCTTTACGTCCGGTTCATTCGATGATTTGACAGATCAACTTTCAGAATGAAAGATGCAATGTCATGGTGGACTTAGGAACAAAATGCGTCAAGAGTTCCAACTGCATGTCAACCTTTTGAAATTAAGAGTTATGGCATTGGGTTTTCAATCATTTCTCCCAAGCATTGTAGTATCTTCAGCACTGTTACATACAGAGAACACAATGGCCATGTCTTACATATATAAACAGGGAGGAACAAAATCAATTCTACTTTCCATAGAGCCACAGAAGATTTGGAAATGGACAATCTGTCAGAAGATTACTTGAAAGCGGAACATGTACTAAGTATCAGCAACCGATGGGCCAACACTCTAAGCAGGACAACGAAGGAGAGTCACAAAGGGTAGTTAGATAAATACTAGTTTGCAAGTGACTTCCAAATATGGGGCACACCAAACCTGCATCTGTTAGCGAGCAACCAGATCTAAAAATGCTCATTCTATATGAGAAGATTCCCACATAAAGGGTTGTGGAAAAATGCCTTCCTACATAGCTTGATCAGGAATTTTTGCCATTGTGTTTCCCCATTGCCCATAATGACAAGAGTCATAAGCAAAATGAAACAGGAACCGTGCTTCATTTACTACCACAATCATGGCCCAGAAAATACTGGTATACAGAGCTACTTCTCCTTTCAGAGCATGACCATATTCCCTTCAAACCAGTAAACCATGTTCTAACAACACAGAGGACAAGTTCTGCATACAAAGATAAAGTCTCTCAGTTTTTCTGCTTGACTCCTGAACACAATGAAAACTAGATTTTAAATATTCCAGAAGATTGTAGAGCAATACTTGTCCACACCAGAGCAGAATCAACAAATAAAACATATGATGCTAAATGGAAGTGTTTTGCTCTATGGTGTTCCAATCACAATATCCATCCTATATCTTCCCTTCCTGGACAGATTGTACCATACTTATTACACTTAGCATGTTCAGGCCGCTTACATTATTTCATCAAAGTCTGTTTGACGGCAGACTCACAATTTAGACAGCCAGCTAATCAATTATTGTTATGGTCAAATAGAATTATTGAAGATTTCCTCTAGGGCTCAACCTATTAGAAATCCACCACTTTCATCATGATTTAACACAATTTTGTCTCAATTAATGAAACGACTGTACGAGCCTATTCACAAGGTAGAACTCAAATACCCATCTTGGAAAACAGCTTTGTTATTAGCTTTGACGTCCGCAAGAAGAGTATGCAAAATTCAGGCTGTACAATTAAACAACTATACATGCAATTCCATGATGACAGTGTCATTCTGAGGACATACTTCCTTCCTAAAGTACCTTCAGACTTTCACCAACGAACCAGTTGTGTTAAAGATGTTTTTCCCGAATCCCAAAGATGCTGCAGAAGTGTTCTATATTTGCTTTGGTTGCGTTTTTTTGCTTTTCACCCAGACCTGTATCTGAACAGGGACCCTCAAGCCAACGTGGCGTTAGGACTTTGTACTCTGATTCCCAGAGCTGCATGCACACCTTAGTAACACGTAGGGGCTCATTGCAAGTCCTATTGCAATCCAGATTTGGGCAGAAACCAGAGTTTCTCTCTGTTTTGGGATTACAATTTATGCAGAGGACATTTCCGCACCTTGTGGTCTTTCCTGCACATGTTTTTCTACTTAAAAATGTGTGGGAGAGAAACCTCCCACCCTATTCTGAGAATAACATTCTTGTTTTCTCCCCATTTCAACCTGTGATACTTCAAAAGGGGTCTTGATTTGGCACCAGGAAACTGCTGAACCTTGCCGTATTCGCACAATAATTACTTTGGCTGGAATTACTGGCCACGATTCCCTCTGCTGAGCTCCCATATGTGGGAAAATAGCATAATTTACCAGTGCAAATTCAAGTTCTTATATCAGCTAACATGATTTTGTGCTTGAAACAGATTTACTTGCACATAATATTACAGTAGTAAGCCTGGTTTTTGAGTGCAAGTAAACCTACTCACATGATGGGTTGTGTGTGATTGATCCTTTGGTTGACTGCAAAAGGAGGAGAACACTTCCAAACTCGCAGGTTTCTCTGTATTCCTAAGCTTATGCAGATAATTTCTGACTATGTAAATGGTGGATTTACTTTTGTCGGAGGCAGGAATACCCTTATTTTAAAATTGAATAGGAGACGGAACACCCCATGATACTTTCTCTGGATTTATCTGAATATGGGCTAAGTTGAGGGCCCCAAAGACCCTTTGGTAGCATGGACTTAGTCAGTGTACCGATCCTAAGACATACAACCTGGTGGACTATAACCCCACAAACCGTCGACACACTAAATGAAGATGGCAATGATCAGTCCAATGAGACTCACGGGAGAACATGCCAGTCGTAGGATCCAAACCGTCTTTGACCATCAATAGAACACAAACTAAATATATATCTCTATAATTAATATTTAAAACACCAAGATCAAACTCTTATTCTAGAGCGTAAAATATAAATAGCAGTAACAACAAAAACAGCAAACAGAATAGCTGCATTAACATGGGATACCAGGCTAAATAAAAGGAAAAATTGCAACTTCATAATGGTACTTCAGCAGGTCACTGTATTTCTCCTACAGCCATTCCTGTCTCTAGCTAAATTGCAGTAGCACCAAAAGGAGCTCATAAGAAATATTAGGTGACCTCGCCTATCACTTGTATTCTCTAATTGAATAACGAAGATGTTGTTTCTCACAAAGGAAGTTACTGTCTTTCTCGCTGCTCCCAACGGTTTTGTCGTTCTAGCAAAAGCCAATAAGACAGCCTGGCTTTCTCAAGGCAATAGCCAATGTCCTTGTCTTCGAAGAAGAAGATTTTTAGCTTAGGTGCCAACCTCAGTCTCTCATCCCATGAACGTTCCTTTCTCCTTATCGCATGTTTGCATTGATTTTATATACCTTTCAGTGGTCAACTACTAGATGTTATTAGCAATTACAATCAACATGTCACCTCTTATTGAATGTGACTAATATGATAAACAACCAGTAAGACCTTTCACTTACTTACTGACTTTATGACACATTGTTGACTGTTGAACTGTAGATATGAACAGTGATATGAATGAACATTAAAAAATATTATGCAGTGGTGAACACTTCGGTTGCACATGGCACGTAGTTGCTAAACAATAAAATCATACTAGAGCAAATATCATAATTGTGCAAACCAAACAACATAAATACAACATGCATTTATAATTGTGAAAGATGCAATCAAATAAATATATAATATGCAATGGGGAATTTAAAAGCAGAAAAGCAAAGACTACATTAATCCTAGTCTGATAGTGAAGCAATTATGAATACATGTGTTGGAACCTGGGATGTCAGGTTACCTAGGGTAGCCTGGCCTAGGGTAAGACATGCATTTCAGAGGCACAAGTGTGAAGGTTGCAAACCACCCAGCAGTAAATTAACGCAATGACACTTAAAAAGGACACTACACCAATTTGTTATGAAAATATGTACTGGTTTATAAAAATAATATACTCTGCTCTTTGGTTTCAAAATTTACAACTTAGGCATTTCAGTTTGTCTTGGAAGCATTAACTATACTTTTAAATTCTAAAACATAGTATCAATCAGCATTTGCAGTACATTACATTTGGTCAGACCTCCTAACCAAAACTGGCAGGTAACACTTATACTCCAATAAATCAGTTATGCATTTACTGTACTCTGCTTTACTCCTCGGCAACTTCTCTTCACAGCATTACTCTAGGAGAGAAGATCAGCACTTCTAGATTGGCTACATTAAATCATTAATCAACAACAATAGTGTATTTTATCAGACTCCAGCCTTAGTTAGAAAAGGTTACTACTAAGTGCACTATACTTGTCTCCCACAGCACCTACAACCCCCTCTCCGTGATGCACAGTCACTGAGGATTTCCTCAAGATACTCCCCACTTTATGTAACACAGCTGTGGAAACTAACAGTGTCTGGGTTATACTCTGATAACCTCTAGCGACACTCTCCCCCTTCAGTACACCTCCTTACTTGGGCCAGAATAGGCGGTGGTAGTCTTGTTGTGCCAAGGGACGTGGAAAATCACTGGGCAGGACAAAAGGGAGCCACACGCTATCAAGATTCCTCAGCCTCTGGGGCCCCTCAGCTTTCCTCTGCGTGGCGCCAAAATCCAGAGTCACAGTTACCGCCGAGTCTCCTCAGCCGCTTTTGGCCTGCACAGATCTCCCCTCCCGCTCACACCAGCCTCACTATGGGCCGCTCGAGCAGGGGAGAGAAGTTCCCTTTTTCTTCCGCCGCCGGGGGACTCCTGGCACTCCTCCTCAGATCCTCCTCGCTCTGGCAAGGGACGCGCTATACTTCTGGGCATGCGCGAGGCGCTCACACTGCACCGCCTCTCACCTCGCTTCCAGACCCGCCTCCGCTCCCGCCTTCCACCGTGCTGGCTCCGCTGGCGAGACGCTGCTTCTTCCGGGCCTGCTCGGTCCTAGGCCCCTCCTGCACAAAGGAGTGGGATCGCTTGGGGCATGCGCGGTAGCGCTCCGTGAACTTGAAATCTGGGGCATATTCTCCACGACGCGGCCGGTGCCCCCGGGGTCCCACAGACGGCGAGATCAGCGCCGCCTCATGAAAACCGGCACCCTTCACCTACAAAGTGCCTCTTCAGCCACCACTCGGCGCCGCTCCCCACGCTGAAACCAGGGCAGGATGGTATTGAGGACTAAATAAAAGGGTGGGGGCCACAAGAATTAGCCCTCCTCCGTTTGAGGGAATCACAGCAGAAGTCCTTTCACTGGGCAGAGGACTGCACCCCACAATGCTGTAGTCTCCTTCTCCTGTCCACCTCCCTATTCTTTCAGTCCAGGGATTAGACAGGCGCCCAGGGTCTCCCTTAAACCTCCACAGCGGGGACAAGACAAGGATCCCAAAGGAGGAGTAGAGAAGTGGATTAATTAGGCTGCTTCCTAGTTCAGGAACTCAACCCTTTCACTAGCCTCCCCCCACCTTCCAAGATAGCCTGTCCTCCAGCTGACTCTCTCAGGTAGACAAAATGGTTGCCCCGCATTCCGCCTTATATAGGCTGTCCCTCAGTGGTCCAGAATGGACCACAAGGTTCTGGAACGCCCTATACTGGTCTATGGGCAAGTTCTGGGTTTGGCAGTTAAGGCAGTTGGTAGCCACCATTTTGTGTGGTTCCAACTTTTCCTGTCAGAACAGGCCTCTGGGCCTGGGGTGAAAACTATGAGGGGGAAAAAGAACACCTATCCCCTTGACCAACACCTATAAAAAGTTAGTGGACAAAAATTATCAAGGGTATAAGGGGCAAAAAGGGGACAAAATAAATAATAAATTGGAGGGACTACGCAAAAAAACCAGACAGGTCTAACACGCGTCCCCCCCAGCTGAAAGTGGGGAGAACTACCCAACCCCTTGGGAGTCCTCATCACTAAGGCGGAAATACCTGGAGAGACCGTCTGCATTGGCGTGGTCCACTCCAGGCCGATGTTCCACCAGGAAGTCCATTCCCTGTAGGGAGATGGACCACCTCAACAGCTTGGGATTTTCCCCCTTCATTTGCATCAGCCAACGAAGGGGTCGGTGGTCAGTCTGAACCAGGAAGTGCGAGCCAAAGAGGTATGGCCGCAGCTTCTTCAGAGCCCACACCACCGCAAAAGCTTCCCTCTCAATTGCACTCCACTTCTGTTCCCGGGGAAGCAGTCTCCTAGATAAGAAGACTACAGGCTGATCCAGGCCCTCTTCATTTAGTTGCGATAACACTGCCCCAATGCCATGTTCCGATGCATCTGTTTGGACAATGAACTCCTTGGAGAAGTCAGGGGCCCTCAGGACCGGTGCTGCACACATTGCCTGCTTCAACTTTTCAAAGGCTTGCTGACAAGCCTTCGTCCAAACTACCCGTCGAGGTTGTTTCTTTGAGGTGAGCTCCGTGAGCGGTGCTACTATAGTGCCATACCCCTTCACAAAGCGACGGTAGTAGCCTGTGAGGCCCAGGAAAGCTCGGACCTCAGTCTGTGTCTTGGGGGGTTCCCAGGCCATGATTGCCTCAATCTTTGCCTGCAGGGGCTGCACTGACCCCCTACCCACCAAGTGTCCAAGGTACACAACCGAACCTTGCCCAATCTGACATTTGCTGGCTTTGATGGTCAATCCAGCTTGTTTCAGGGCCTGGAGAACTGCTTGCAAATGTTGCAAATGGTCCTCCCAACTGCTACTGAAGACAGCAATGTCATCCAGGTAGGCAGCAGAGAAACTCTCCATTCCAGAGAGGACCTGATTCACCAGCCGCTGAAATGTGGCAGGGGCATTTTTGAGCCCAAAGGGCATCACACAAAATTGGAAGTGTCCCTCAGGCGTGGAGAAGGCTGACCTTTCCTTTGCTCCATCTGTCAAGGAGATCTGCCAGTACCCTGAAGTGAGGTCAGAGGTACTTAGGTATTGGGCAGCTCCTAGCCGGTCAATTAACTCATCCGCCCTAGGGATCGGATGAGCATCAGTCTTTGTAACTGAGTTCAGTCCTCGGTAATCCACACAGAACCTCAGTTCTGGTGTGGTGCCTGGTGGGGCGGCTTTTGGCACTAGCACCACCGGACTGGACCAAGGGCTGTTGGAAGGTTCTATCACTCCTAGCTCTAGCATCTTGGCAACCTCTCTATGGATGCTAGCCTTCACCTTGTCTGACAGCCTGTAGGTCTTTGATTTCACTGGGGGGCTGTCTCCTGTGTCCACATCATGGGTACACAGGTGGGTTTTTCCCGGGACAAGGGAGAACAACGAAGAGTACTACTCCAATACCTGGCGGCAATCCTCTCGTTGCTCAGGAGTTAGGGATGGGGAAAGAATCACTCCCTCCACCGACCCATCCTTCTCTTGGGATGAAAAGAGATCAGGGAGAGGCTCGCTTTCTGCTTCCTCGGCACCATCAGTCACCATCATCAGGATGACCTCTGGCCTCTCATGGTGGGGTTTGAGGCGATTGGCATGCTGCACCCGTAGGGGCTGTCGAGGGGTCTTAAGATCCACCAAGTAAGTGGCCTTACCCTTCTTTTCCAACACCTCAAATGGGCCTGTCCAACGATCTTGAAGGGCACTTAGCTCTCCAGGTTCCATCACCCACACTTTTTGGCCAGGTTCCAACTCCACCGGGTGAGCATTTTGGTCGTACCATTCCTTCATTACTGCCTGGCTGGCCTCCAAGTTATCAGAAGCCTGCTTCCACAACTTTGCCATCTGGCTCCTAAAGGCCAGCATGTAGCTCACCACATCCTGAGGAGGCTTCCTGGGAGACTTTTCCCATCCATCCTTCACCAGGCTGAGAGGTCCACGCACAGGGTGCCCGTACAACAGTTCAAAAGGGCTGAAGCCCACTCCCTTCTGCGGCACCTCTCTGTAGGAGAACAGCAAGCAAGGCAGGAGGACGTCCCATTTCCTTCGTAGGCTCTCAGGCAGACTTCTTATCATGCCCTTCAGGGTCTTATTGAACCTCTCTACCAATCCATTCGACTGGGGGTGATAAGGAGTGGTGAACTGGTAAGTCACTCCACACTCCTTCCACATCGCCCGCATGTAAGCTGACAGAAAGTTGGTCCCCCTGTCGGACACAACTTCCTTGGGGAATCCTACTTGGGTAAAGATTCCCATCAGGGCCCTAGCCACCACAGGTGCAGTAACAGTCCTCAGAGGAATGGCCTCTGGATAACGTGTGGCATGATCCACCAGAACCAGGATAAACCTGTGACCAGCTGTTGTTGGTGGATCCAATGGCCCTACAATGTCGATGCCCACCCTTTCAAAGGGGGTGCTAACGACTGGAAGTGGTTCCAGGGGAGCTTTCAGCTTCACTCCTGTTTTCCCACTGGCCTGGCAGGATACACATGTCCGACAGTAAGTGTTGGACGCCACTTTCATCTGAGGCCAGTAAAAGTGGAGGACAAGCCGAGCAAAGGTCTTGTCCTGGCCTAAGTGTCCTGCCAAGGGTATTGCATGAGCCAATTCCAGCAGAAAGGCTCGGTATTGCTGCGGGACCACCAAGGCCCTTGATGAGCCAGGTAGGGGTACTTTGGGTTCACTGTAGAGGAGTCCATCCTCCCAGTAAATATGGTGGTGTCCCGTAGCATCACCTGCTGCCTGGGCTTCAGCCTGACGCCTCAGTCCCTCAAGGGTAGGGCACTCCCTCTGCCCCTTACAGAATTCCTCTCTGGTAGGTCCTCCCTCCACATGCCACTCAGCAGGGATGGGTAAATCCTCCAGAGAGTCTACTTCCCCCTCCATGGACTCCTGGCCCACCACCGCAGGTGGCCGATCTGTCACATGGGGCGTGGAAGCCGAAGCAGGCTCTTCCTGTCTCCGGGTCTGTCCCTTTTTGGCAGTGGGTTGGGCCATTGTTCCAGGCTCCAACCCAGGCGAACTCCCTCTCTGGGCAGTCGCAGACCTTGTGCTCACACAGGCCCAGTCAGGTGTACCCAGCATCGCAGAGTGCGTCCGGTATTCCACCTCTCTCCAAGTGTTGTGCTCCATATCATTCCCCAGCAGACAATCAACTGGCACGGCAGGGCTTACGGCAACTCGAAGTGAACCTGCAACCCCTTCCCACTCAAAGGGAACCTCAGCCACTGGATAATGGCCCATTCTGCCGTCAGCCATCGCGGCGGGGTGGAGTACATTAGGAACCACCTGCTCTGGAGACACCAGTTGACTTCTCACCATAGTCATACTGGCTCCTGTATCTCTCAGAGCCTCCCCTCTCTGGCCATTGATGGTGACCCATTGCCCATACTTTGTAGTATTTGGGGGCACCTGGATCTTTGGAACCATCTCCCGCTCTCCCAGGGACACTAAGGTGACACCCGCCCACTCACCCCCCTTATCTAAGGGCAACTCCTCCCCGAGCGCTACACTAGCTACTCCCGGTGACTTTCCTCCGGTGGGAGGGGGTGGTCTCTTTGGGCATCTGACATCTCCCTTATAATGTCCAACACCACCACACTCAAAACAGTGGAGAACCCTTGGCTGCTGACTTTGGCCAGGATTAGGGTTTCTGGGCGGGATTGCCTTAGGGGTGAAACCTGTTCCCTTCCCTTGGAAACTGTTTTGGGGACCTTTAGAGAACTCCCTCTTTTTGTCTCCCCCCTCCTTCTTCTGAGGGGCGCCCTGTCCGGCCTTTTGGGAATCCCCTCCAGTCCCCTTTGAGGACACCCGGGTACTTGCCCAGATGTCCGCCTCCTCTGCAAGCTTCCGGGGATTGGTCAGCTTGCTGTCCACCAGGTGTTGGCGCAGCTCGGGAAAACATTTCTCGAGGAGGTGCTCTTTCAAAAATAGATCATACAACCCCTCATAATCCTTCACCTCACTGCCCTTGACCCAGCCCTCCAATGCCTTACGTGCGTAATCAAGGAAGTCCACCCAGTTCTGGGTGCTTAACTTGTGGCTCCCCCTGAACTTCTGGCGATACCTTTCTGGGGTAAGCCCAAACTTCCTTACTAATGCTAGCTTCATGGTGGGGTAGTTGGTTTGCTCCCCTGGTTCCAGGGCCAGCAAGGTGTCCCGACCAGTAGGAGGCATGTACTTATACAAACCACCCCCCAGTGCTTCTCCTGCACCCCATGGGCTCTTAAGGAGACCTCATAGGCAGCCAACCATTTGGCTATGTCATCTCCCTGACTAAAGCTAGCAATAAGGTCTTTTGGCAAATAGGGTCTGGACTCCCTGGCTGTCTCTTTGGATTCGCTGCCACCATTTATTACAGGAGAGGGCCCCCGTTGCAGGGCCTGGAGTTCCAACTCTTTCAACCTGAACTCGTGAGCCATCCTCCGCTCCTCTTTCTCCTGCTCCAGCTTAGCCAACTCCCATCTCAATTGCCTTTTATCCCTCCTGTCAGTAAGCTCGGCTTCAGTTAAGCTTCCCCCAGAGGCGCTACTGCCCTTGCTGGAGTAGGACACTGGTCCTGGGAGTAGGTTTTCCCCCTCAGAGTGGAATAATCCCTCTATCTCCACAACCGTGTCCCGGTCTGCCCCTTCATCCTCCTCCTTCCCTTCTTTGTGTGCCTCCACCCAAGCCCTGAGACTGGTCTGGAGTTCCCCCTTCTTGGCACCATGCTTAAAAAATACCCCCATTTTCTGGCAGAAATCTTTCAGCTGAGCCACAGAATAGGTATCTAGGTTTTCTAATGCAAACTCCATTTTGAAATAGGCAAAACCAGATTATACACACCAGGAAATTAGAGTTGCAAGGGCAACCTAAAGCTACCTCCACCCACCACCAGGAACAAATTTGGAAAAAACAAAAGGACAAATTAGGAGGGCCGCTAGGAGAAAACTCCTGGTGTAGGCTAGTGTATTACGTTCAATTACTACTGAGTAGCTGCAACCACAGTCAGGATCCCACGGCTAGACACCAATCTATTGGAACCTGGGATGTCAGGTTACCTAGGGTAGCCTGGCCTAGGGTAAGACATGCATTTCAGAGGCACAAGTGTGAAGGTTGCAAACCACCCAGCAGTAAATCTACGCAATGACACTTAAAAAGGACACTACACCAATTTGTTATGAAAATATGTACTGGTTTATAAAAATAATATACTCTGCTCTTTGGTTTCAAAATTTACAACTTAGGCATTTCAGTTTGTCTTGGAAGCATTAACTATACTTTTAAATTCTAAAACATATTATCAATCAGCATTTGCAGTACATTACATTTGGTCAGACCTCCTAACCAAAACTGGCAGGTAACACTTATACTCCAATAAATCAGTTATGCATTTACTGTACTCTGCTTTACTCCTCGGCAACTTCTCTTCACAGCAATACTCTAGGAGAGAAGATCAGCACTTCTAGATTGGCTAAATTAAATCATTAATCAACAACAATAGTGTATTTTATCAGACTCCAGCCTTAGTTAGAAAAGGTTACTACTAAGTGCACTATACTTGTCTCCCACAGCACCTACAACCCCCTCTCCGTGATGCACAGTCACTGAGGATTTCCTCAAGATACTCCCCACTTTATGTAACACAGCTGTGGAAACTAACAGTGTCTGGGTTATACTCTGATAACCTCTAGCGACACTCTCCCCCTTCAGTACACCTCCTTACTTGGGCCAGAATAGGCGGTGGTAGTCTTGTTGTGCCAAGGGACGTGGAAAATCACTGGGCAGGACAAAAGGGAGCCACACGCTATCAAGATTCCTCAGCCTCTGGGGCCCCTCAGCTTTCCTCTGCGTGGCGCCAAAATCCAGAGTCACAGTTACCGCCGAGTCTCCTCAGCCGCTTTTGGCCTGCACAGATCTCCCCTCCCGCTCACACCAGCCTCACTATGGGCTGCTCGAGCAGGGGAGAGAAGTTCCCTTTTTCTTCCGCCGCCGGGGGACTCCTGGCGCTCCTCCTCAGATCCTCCTCGCTCTGGCAAGGGACGCGCTATACTTCTGGGCATGCGCGAGGTGCTCACACTGCACCGCCTCTCACCTCGCTTCCAGACCCGCCTCCGCTCCCGCCTTCCACCGCGCTGGCTCCGCTGGCGAGACGCTGCTTCTTCCGGGCCTGCTCGGTCCTAGGCCCCTCCTGCACAAAGGAGTGGGATCGCTTGGGGCATGCGCGGTAGCGCTCCGTGAACTTCAAATCTGGGGCATATTCTCCACGACGCGGCCGGTGCCCCCGGGGTCCCACAGACGGCAAGATCAGCGCCGCCTCATGAAAACCGGCACCCTTCACCTACAAAGCGCCTCTTCAGCCACCACTCGGCGCCGCTCCCCACGCTGAAACCAGGGCAGGATGGTATTGAGGACTAAATAAAAGGGTGGGGGCCACAAGAATTAGCCCTCCTCCGTTTGAGGGAATCACAGCAGAAGTCCTTTCACTGGGCAGAGGACTGCACCCCACAATGCTGTAGTCTCCTTCTCCTGTCCACCTCCCTATTCTTTCAGTCCAGGGATTAGACAGGCGCCCAGGGTCTCCCTTAAACTTCCACAGCGGGGACAAGACAAGGATCCCAAAGGAGGAGTAGAGAAGTGGATTAATTAGGCTGCTTCCTAGTTCAGGAACTCAACCCTTTCACTAGCCTCCCCCCACCTTCCAAGATAGCCTGTCCTCCAGCTGACTCTCTCAGGTAGACAAAATGGTTGCCCCGCATTCCGCCTTATATAGGCTGTCCCTCAGTGGTCCAGAATGGACCAGAAGGTTCTGGAACGCCCTATACTGGTCTATGGGCAAGTTCTGGGTTTGGCAGTTAAGGCAGTTGGTAGCCACCATTTTGTGTGGTTCCAACTTTTCCTGTCAGAACAGGCCTCTGGGCCTGGGGTGAAAACTATGAGGGGGAAAAAGAACACCTATCCCCTTGACCAACACCTATAAAAAGTTAGTGGACAAAAATTATCAAGGGTATAAGGGGCAAAAAGGGGACAAAATAAATAATAAATTGGAGGGACTACGCAAAAAAACCAGACAGGTCTAACACGCGTCCCCCCCAGCTGAAAGTGGGGAGAACTACCCAACCCCTTGGGAGTCCTCATCACTAAGGCGGAAATACCTGGAGAGACCGTCTGCATTGGTGTGGTCCACTCCAGGCCGATGTTCCACCCGGAAGTCCATTCCCTGTAGTGAGATGGACCACCTCAACAGCTTGGGATTTTCCCCCTTCATTTGCATCAGCCAACGAAGGGGTCGGTGGTCAGTCTGAACCAGGAAGTGCGAGCCAAAGAGGTATGGCCGCAGCTTCTTCAGAGCCCACACCACCGCAAAAGCTTCCCTCTCAATTGCACTCCACTTCTGTTCCCGGGGAAGCAGTCTCCTAGATAAGAAGACTACAGGCTGATCCAGGCCCTCTTCATTTAGTTGCGATAACACTGCCCCAATGCCATGTTCCGATGCATCTGTTTGGACAATGAACTCCTTGGAGAAGTCTGGGGCCCTCAGGACCGGTGCTGCACACATTGCCTGCTTCAACTTTTCAAAGGCTTGCTGACAAGCCTTCGTCCAAACTACCCGTCGAGGTTGTTTCTTTGAGGTGAGCTCCGTGAGGGGTGCTACTATAGTGCCATACCCCTTCACAAAGCGACGGTAGTAGCCTGTGAGGCCCAGGAAAGCTCGGACCTCAGTCTGTGTCTTGGGGGGTTCCCAGGCCATGATTGCCTCAATCTTTGCCTGCAGGGGCTGCACTGACCCCCTACCCACCAAGTGTCCAAGGTACACAACCGACCCTTGCCCAATCTGACATTTGCTGGCTTTGATGGTCAATCCAGCTTGTTTCAGGGCCTGGAGAACTGCTTGCAAATGTTGCAAATGGTCCTCCCAACTGCTACTGAAGACAGCAATGTCATCCAGGTAGGCAGCAGAGAAACTCTCCATTCCAGAGAGGACCTGATTCACCAGCCGCTGAAATGTGGCAGGGGCATTTTTGAGCCCAAAGGGCATCACACAAAATTGGAAGTGTCCCTCAGGCGTGGAGAAGGCTGACCTTTCCTTTGCTCCATCTGTCAAGGAGATCTGCCAGTACCCTGAAGTGAGGTCAAAGGTACTTAGGTATTGGGCAGCTCCTAGCCGGTTATTAACTCATCCGCCCTAGGGATCGGATGAGCATCAGTCTTTGTAACTGAGTTCAGTCCTCGGTAATCCACACAGAACCTCAGTTCTGGTGTGGTGCCTGGTGGGGCGGCTTTTGGCACTAGCACCACCGGACTGGACCAAGGGCTGTTGGAAGGTTCTATCACTCCTAGCTCTAGCATCTTGGCAACCTCTCTATGGATGCTAGCCTTCACCTTGTCTGACAGCCTGTAGGTCTTTGACTTCACTGGGGGGCTGTCTCCTGTGTCCACATCATGGGTACACAGGTGGGTTTTTCCCGGGACAAGGGAGAACAACGAAGAGTACTACTCCAATACCTGGCGGCAATCCTCTCGTTGCTCAGGAGTTAGGGATGGGGAGAGAATCACTCCCTCCACCGACCCATCCTTCTCTTGGGATGAAAAGAGATCAGGGAGAGGCTTGCTTTCTGCTTCCTCGGCACCATCAGTCACCATCATCAGGATGACCTCTGGCCTCTCATGGTGGGGTTTGAGACGATTGGCATGCAGCACCCGTAGGGGCTGTCGAGGGGTCTTAAGATCCACCAAGTAAGTGGCCTTACCCTTCTTTTCCAACACCTCAAATGGGCCTGTCCAACGATCTTGAAGGGCACTTAGCTCTCCAGGTTCCATCACCCACACTTTTTGGCCAGGCTCCAACTCCACCGGGTGAGCATTTTGGTCGTACCATTCCTTCATTACTGCCTGGCTGGCCTCCAAGTTATCAGAAGCCTGCTTCCACAACTTTGCCATCTGGCTCCTAAAGGCCAGCATGTAGCTCACCACATCCTGAGGAGGCTTCCTGGGAGACTTTTCCCATCCATCCTTCACCAGGCTGAGAGGTCCACGTACAGGGTGCCCGTACAACAGTTCAAAAGGGCTGAATCCCACTCCCTTCTGCGGCACCTCTCTGTAGGAGCACAGCAAGCAAGGCAGGAGGACGTCCCATTTCCTTCGTAGGCTCTCAGGCAGACTTCTTATCATGCCCTTCAGGGTCTTATTGAACCTCTCTACCAATCCATTCGACTGGGGGTGATAAGGAGTGGTGAACCGGTAAGTCACTCCACACTCCTTCCACATCGCCCGCATGTAAGCTGACAGAAAGTTGGTCCCCCTGTCGGACACAACTTCCTTGGGGAATCCTACTCGGGTAAAGATTCCCATCAGGGCCCTAGCCACCACAGGTGCAGTAACAGTCCTCAGAGGAATGGCCTCTGGATAACGTGTGGCATGATCCACCAGAACCAGGATAAACCTGTGACCAGCTGTTGTTGGTGGATCCAATGGCCCTACAATGTCGATGCCCACCCTTTCAAAGGGGGTGCTAACGACTGGAAGTGGTTCCAGGGGAGCTTTCAGCTTCACTCCTGTTTTCCCACTGGCCTGGCAGGATACACATGTCCGACAGTAAGTGTTGGACGCCACTTTCATCTGAGGCCAGTAAAAGTGGAGGACAAGCCGAGCAAAGGTCTTGTCCTGGCCTAAGTGTCCTGCCAAGGGTATTGCATGAGCCAATTCCAGCAGAAAGGCTCGGTATTGCTGCGGGACCACCAAGGCCCTTGATGAGCCAGGTAGGGGTACTTTGGGTTCACTGTAGAGGAGTCCATCCTCCCAGTAAATATGGTGGTGTCCCGTAGCATCACCTGCTGCCTGGGCTTCAGCCTGACGCCTCAGTCCCTCAAGGGTAGGGCACTCCCTCTGCCCCTTACAGAATTCCTCTCTGGTAGGTCCTCCCTCCACATGCCACTCAGCAGGGATGGGTAAATCCTCCAGAGAGTCTACTTCCCCCTCCATGGACTCCTGGCCCACCACCGCAGGTGGCCGATCTGTCACATGGGGCGTGGAAGCCGAAGCAGGCTCTTCCTGTCTCCGGGTCTGTCCCTTTTTGGCAGTGGGTTGGGCCATTGTTCCAGGCTCCAACCCAGGCGAACTCCCTCTCCGGGCAGTCGCAGACCTTGTGCTCACACAGGCCCAGTCAGGTGTACCCAGCATCGCAGAGTGCGTCCGGTATTCCACCTCTCTCCAAGTGTTGTGCTCCATATCATTCCCCAGCAGACAATCAACTGGCACGGCAGGGCTTACGGCAACTCGAAGTGAACCTGCAACCCCTTCCCACTCAAAGGGAACCTCAGCCACTGGATAATGGCCCATTCTGCCGTCAGCCATCGCGGCGGGTGGAGTACATTAGGAACCACCTGCTCTGGAGACACCAGTTGACTTCTCACCATAGTCATACTGGCTCCTGTATCTCTCAGAGCCTCCCCTCTCTGGCCATTGATGGTGACCCATTGCCCATACTTTGTAGTATTTGGGGGCACCTGGATCTTTGGAACCATCTCCCGCTCTCCCAGGGACACTAAGGTGACACCCGCCCACTCACCCCCCTTATCTAAGGGCAACTCCTCCCCGAGCGCTACACTAGCTACTCCCGGTGACTTTCCTCCGGTGGGAGGGGGTGGTCTCTTTGGGCATCTGACATCTCCCTTATAATGTCCAACACCACCACACTCAAAACAGTGGAGAACCCTTGGCTGCTGACTTTGGCCAGGATTAGGGTTTCTGGGCGGGATTGCCTTAGGGGTGAAACCTGTTCCCTTCCCTTGGAAACTGTTTTGGGGACCTTTAGAGAACTCCCTCTTTTTGTCTCCCCCCTCCTTCTTCTGAGGGGCGCCCTGTCCGGCCTTTTGGGAATCTCCTCCAGTCCCCTTTGAGGACACCCGGGTACTTGCCCAGATGTCCGCCTCCTCTGCAAGCTTCCGGGGATTGGTCAGCTTGCTGTCCACCAGGTGTTGGCGCAGCTCGGGAAAACATTTCTCGAGGAGATGCTCTTTCAAAAATAGATCATACAACCCCTCATAATCCTTCACCTCACTGCCCTTGACCCAGCCCTCCAATGCCTTACGTGCGTAATCAAGGAAGTCCACCCAGTTCTGGGTGCTTAACTTGTGGCTCCCCCTGAACTTCTGGCGATACCTTTCTGGGGTAAGCCCAAACTTCCTTACTAATGCTAGCTTCATGGTGGGGTAGTTGGTTTGCTCCCCTGGTTCCAGGGCCAGCAAGGTGTCCCGACCAGTAGGAGGCATGTACTTATACAAACCACCCCCCCAGTGCTTCTCCTGCACCCCATGGGCTCTTAAGGAGACCTCATAGGCAGCCAACCATTTGGCTATGTCATCTCCCTGACTAAAGCTAGCAATAAGGTCTTTTGGCAAATAGGGTCTGGACTCCCTGGCTGTCTCTTTGGATTCGCTGCCACCATTTATTACAGGAGAGGGCCCCCGTTGCAGGGCCTGGAGTTCCAACTCTTTCAACCTGAACTCGTGAGCCATCCTCCGCTCCTCTTTCTCCTGCTCCAGCTTAGCCAACTCCCATCTCAATTGCCTTTTATCCCTCCTGTCAGTAAGCTCGGCTTCAGTTAAGCTTCCCCCAGAGGCGCTACTGCCCTTGCTGGAGTAGGACACTGGTCCTGGGAGTAGGTTTTCCCCCTCAGAGTGGAATAATCCCTCTATCTCCACAACCGTGTCCCGGTCTGCCCCTTCATCCTCCTCCTTCCCTTCTTTGTGTGCCTCCACCCAAGCCCTGAGACTGGTCTGGAGTTCCCCCTTCTTGGCACCATGCTTAAAAAATACCCCCATTTTCTGGCAGAAATCTTTCAGCTGAGCCACAGAATAGGTATCTAGGTTTTCTAATGCAAACTCCATTTTGAAATAGGCAAAACCAGATTATACACACCAGGAAATTAGAGTTGCAAGGGCAACCTAAAGCTACCTCCACCCACCACCAGGAACAAATTTGGAAAAAACAAAAGGACAAATTAGGAGGGCCGCTAGGAGAAAACTCCTGGTGTAGGCTAGTGTATTACGTTCAATTACTACTGAGTAGCTGCAACCACAGTCAGGATCCCACGGCTAGACACCAATCTATTGGAACCTGGGATGTCAGGTTACCTAGGGTAGCCTGGCCTAGGGTAAGACATGCATTTCAGAGGCACAAGTGTGAAGGTTGCAAACCACCCAGCAGTAAATCTACGCAATGACACTTAAAAAGGACACTACACCAATTTGTTATGAAAATATGTACTGGTTTATAAAAATAATATACTCTGCTCTTTGGTTTCAAAATTTACAACTTAGGCATTTCAGTTTGTCTTGGAAGCATTAACTATACTTTTAAAATCTAAAACATATTATCAATCGGCATTTGCAGTACATTACATTTGGTCAGACCTCCTAACCAAAACTGGCAGGTAACACTTATACTCCAATAAATCAGTTATGCATTTACTGTACTCTGCTTTACTCCTCGGCAACTTCTCTTCACAGCATTACTCTAGGAGAGAAGATCAGCACTTCTAGATTGGCTAAATTAAATCATTAATCAACAACAATAGTGTATTTTATCAGACTCCAGCCTTAGTTAGAAAAGGTTACTACTAAGTGCACTATACTTGTCTCCCACAGCACCTACAACCCCCTCTCCGTGATGCACAGTCACTGAGGATTTCCTCAAGATACTCCCCACTTTATGTAACACAGCTGTGGAAACTAACAGTGTCTGGGTTATACTCTGATAACCTCTAGCGACACTCTCCCCCTTCAGTACACCTCCTTACTTGGGCCAGAATAGGCGGTGGTAGTCTTGTTGTGCCAAGGGACGTGGAAAATCACTGGGCAGGACAAAAGGGAGCCACACGCTATCAAGATTCCTCAGCCTCTGGGGCCCCTCAGCTTTCTCTGCGTGGCGCCAAAATCCAGAGTCACAGTTACCGCCGAGTCTCCTCAGCCGCTTTTGGCCTGCACAGATCTCCCCTCCCGCTCACACCAGCCTCACTATGGGCCGCTCGAGCAGGGGAGAGAAGTTCCCTTTTTCTTCCGCCGCCGGGGAACTCCTGGCGCTCCTCCTCAGATCATCCTCGCTCTGGCAAGGGACGCGCTATACTTCTGGGCATGCGCGAGGCGCTCACACTGCACCGCCTCTCACCTCGCTTCCAGACCCGCCTCCGCTCCCGCCTTCCACCACGCTGGCTCCGCTGGCGAGACGCTGCTTCTTCCGGGCCTGCTCGGTCCTAGGCCCCTCCTGCACAAAGGAGTGGGATCGCTTGGGGCATGCGCGGTAGCGCTCCGTGAACTTCAAATCTGGGGCATATTCTCCACGACGCGGCCGGTGCCCCCGGGGTCCCACAGACGGCGAGATCAGCGCCGCCTCATGAAAACCGGCACCCTTCACCTACAAAGCGCCTCTTCAGCCACCACTCGGCGCCGCTCCCCACGCTGAAACCAGGGCAGGATGGTATTGAGGACTAAATAAAAGGGTGGGGGCCACAAGAATTAGCCCTCCTCCGTTTGAGGGAATCACAGCAGAAGTCCTTTCACTGGGCAGAGGACTGCACCCCACAATGCTGTAGTCTCCTTCTCCTGTCCACCTCCCTATTCTTTCAGTCCAGGGATTAGACAGGCGCCCAGGGTCTCCCTTAAACTTCCACAGCGGGGACAAGACAAGGATCCCAAAGGAGGAGTAGAGAAGTGGATAATTAGGCTGCTTCCTAGTTCAGGAACTCAACCCTTTCACTAGCCTCCCCCCACCTTCCAAGATAGCCTGTCCTCCAGCTGACTCTCTCAGGTAGACAAAATGGTTGCCCTGCATTCCGCCTTATATAGGCTGTCCCTCAGTGGTCCAGAATGGACCAGAAGGTTCTGGAACGCCCTATACTGGTCTATGGGCAAGTTCTGGGTTTGGCAGTTAAGGCAGTTGGTAGCCACCATTTTGTGTGGTTCCAACTTTTCCTGTCAGAACAGGCCTCTGGGCCTGGGGTGAAAACTATGAGGGGGAAAAAGAACACCTATCCCCTTGACCAACACCTATAAAAAGTTAGTGGACAAAAATTATCAAGGGTATAAGGGGCAAAAAGGGGACAAAATAAATAATAAATTGGAGGGACTACGCAAAAAAACCAGACAGGTCTAACAACATGTATATGTAGAAATCGTATGTGCAGTGATAAAACATGAAAAGGCTTAGGCAATAATGCCTTGTGCCGAATCTGACAATGCGGTTTGGAACAAAATCCAAAAAGCATAAATTAAAAAAGATCCCTTCTGATGGTTATACAAAAAAACAGTAGCCGCTTCTGATTGTGTTTCTCTTTATAGTACTGAGTTTGTTACAGATGAGAACTTTTAAACTTACAACATTGATGAAAGATTCACATGTGTGGATAACTATGTTTACACATTCTTCTACGCAACAAAAGAAATCGAAGAATCATAAAAATGGGAGGATACTGGTTCTCTACAAATGTTGATTCTGATGAAGCTATGGCCCAATCAGAGAATTCAGATGTTGAAACTGTAGAACTACCGATGAACATGAAGTTGAAGGCTGACTTCATGGTAGAACTCCACTTGCCAACGCAGTTTGCAGAGTGACACCAATTGTATCTCCAAAATATGTGAAAAGACAGAGTCTAATTTTGACTTCACATGGCAAGGAAATCCACTGTAAAGCAGAATATCATAGCTTCCCAGAATTGGTATTCAGTCGGATAGGATGCAGCTGCATTCATGGTTATGATGTTTCCATCCATGTCATTTTTATTTCTGCACTAAGAGAAAAAAAACAATTGCACAGCCAACAATGAGAAATATAGTTGATGTTCCACAGACAACTTGAAAACAATGACCTGAGAGAGATGGAATGAATCCAAATGTTAAGCTGGTCAACAAGCCAGATTCAATAGTCCCAAAACATGAACAATGACAGTTGTGTTTGAAGCATGAAAGATTGTGTGCAATAGATCAGCAAATTGTGTCTGAAATTGATTCTGCAGAAGTAGCTGAATTTCAGATGTGAAATGGGCCGTTTGCAGCTCAAACGTTCCTGTCGCAGAGGTTTAGTGTTAATCAAAATTAACTTATTTAATTTATTAATTAGCATATTTATCATGTCTTCCTTTGGCCAATTAATAGTTTCAAATATTTTTGTTGGGAAGAGGATAAAAGGAAATGCCACAACATTTTACCATTTTCTGAACTGTTAAAACATAGACAAAACCTGAGGTCACCCCAGAACAGGATTCATTTCTTCTGCTCGGATTCAAAAGGTTACAAGCCCCATGAATAGTAATAGAGTCACGAAGGAGACAATGTCTTAATGGAATAGTACTTGATGATGTGCTAATGAAAATAGGATATCTTTTGTCCTACAACTGTACACAAAAGGCAGTTTTCAAGTGTGTTGCAGGAAGTTGTTGTAAATGCATTCATATCAGCTAAGAGATGCATGTTTTTGACAGTCATAAAAATGAAAGGAGGTGACTGGCAATGAGATTATTTCATGCAAGAACCACATAAGTTGTAGGTCTTCAGCAAGAGACAAAGGAGTCTTTTCTATCATCCTAATTGATAGAACATTTTATGATGCTTCTTTTGGAAGATTGTTATCTCTCTAGATGTGACATTATATAGGAGAAACAGGAGTGTCTTGTTTATAAACTGCTGTGACACTTTAAGTTCTTGTAATACCCAATTTAGCTGTGTTACTACTTGCATTTGGTCCTGCTCTTGTTGCAAAAAATAAAAATCTTCTTTCAAAAGACTGAATGTAGAAGAGGTGCTGCTGGAGACAGCGAATATATGTTTGGAAAGAGTTTGAAAACCAACGTCAATCACTTTAAAAATAGTATGCATTATTTCTCCATCAGCTTTTCCGATTCTTAGTGCAGCTTCTCTTCTGAGTATGCCTACTTTTCTCCTATTATAACATAGGTGAGTGAAGACACAAACCTTTTATTCCTCACGTGGTGTGGACCCAGAAGAAAATCACTTACATTCATAACCTCGCCGAGCTTTGCCATGTGATGTTTTACAGCAGTCAAAATAGACTGGGATAACCATCTTTGGTATAGCTTCCCTACTCTATAAGTAGCTATAGTCTTGGGAGAATATGTGTTATATGTAAGGTATGGCCTGTTTGCTACTGGACCAGCAGTTTTAAACAGATATCCATTTATGAATACTTTAGTGTCTGTTCACCTTAACGCTATACCCTCTAAGTCAACCAATGTTAAATTGTATGGACCATTGTACACTATTTCAGTTAAATCACGTTCAATGATATTTTATTTCCATTTTCAACCTGTAAAATGTGTCACATAATTTGGTGTTTTTAAATCTCTGCAAGATGCAAGTATCTGCAAGTGGTTTATTGTACCACCTTAATTAAATGTACTTCCCCAGTCACTCTTCTCTTCTCATTAATATTTTCTTTCCAGTATACATACCCTTGTTCTAAAAAACTGTCACTGAACTGTGGTGAATAGATAAAGATGTGAATGGTAATCAACATCTTTGTCAGCTTTTTACGCTGTTGAGATTAATAAAATTCAGATGGATAAGATCTGTCATCACTGATAAAATAAGGAAACATTTTGCGAAACTTTTAGGACTGATAAGCAAAGCTTCTGATAATGTCCCCACTGTGTGCAATTGTATATTTCTCTTACGCTGTCTGTTCGATGAATGCCATAGAGTTCTTAATGTTGAAAACAAAGCAGCTACTGATGATTCTCTAATTGATATAGGGTTCTTCATTATCCTATGAAGCATAAGAACCCAGATCAGCCTTCAGATTTTAAAATGCATTAGTGTCCGATGAACCTGAAAAAGGAAGTGGAGTTATGATGTCATCAAAAGATATTTTTACAACTTAATAAATCTGAATCTTTTCTGTAGCACCTAAAATTTGCTAAGAAACGTTTTCCTAAATGACGCTGTCAAGCATAGGATGGCAGTGATATTAACTGCCTGGTATTCCCTTTTGGCTATTTCTGATGAAGAATGCTTTTATAATTCCTGAATCATAGAAGACAGCATTGGCTTCTCAGGAATATAGTTCCCATGTAACAACAAGATTACAATCGCCATTATAATTCACATATGGAGTACTATTATTGCACTGGCAATCCAGATGTAAGATCATGATGGATAACTGTATTGTTCACAGAACCATCAACATGTGAGGAGCCATCTGCAGTATCGGGCAATGAGAAGAATAAACTATCTCTCTGGTTTCTTGCAAGTCATCAGTCTCAAAATCTGAATCAGAGTCACTTTTATAAAGTGTAGTTTCTGGCTCTGGTATCATTTCAGTTGAAGTTGATTTGTTTAGTGGGCCACAGTGAATTGTGGTTGCAGATGTGTTTATTGTTCATCTGGCAGTAACATGTCCACCAGATTCATAACATGCTCATCAGTCCCTTGAACGGGGTCAATGATTTCAACTTGGCTGTCATCTTCTTGGGGTAACTACAGAATACAGTCTAATCTGGAGGCACTTTGATGTTGGCGGGGATTGCGGCACGGACTTGGCCACATAGTGCTTTCTGGTGTGATTGATCAACGTTTTTCTATTCTTCTTGGCACCAGTAAACTAACTAGCAGCAGGATCAAAGTGCATGGGCATTCTAGCCCAAGAACTGGAACAGGTGGTCTGTATAATTGTCCAAAGATTTGCTTGTCGAGGATACATTCCTAAATTAGCTCTCTCACTTTTGGGAGCCACTTGTTAGCAGCTTTATTTTTCATGATGACAGAGTCTTTTATGCTGGGCGAACTTTTCCTAATTTCCTGAAAGTTCTGCAGCAAATTCATTTGTCAAGTAAATCTGTCTTTGACTCTGCCACTTCCGGGGAGATCAAGATTGGTTACATACATTGGTAAGCGAAAGAGAAGTACATATGAGGAACGGCCACCTAACACTCTACTAGGCCCCCATGTGCACTATGGAGACAGGCCAATCATACAAACAGTACCATAGCGGCCAAGGCCTGTTTAAGAGTACTGTTGGCTTACTCTATGATACATTTTGATTACAGGTAGAAAGGATGTGAGTATATCAGTCGTCCTTCCAAGGCAGAAATAGTATCCATGAAAATGTTTTGGATCACGGGACGATTGTCTGAACATCTCACGTTGCTACTAGGCACAGCGCTGAAATTCTTTTATGACCACTCGAGCAATGGTAGTCTTTTGTGGCCCAATCCAAAGGAATCTGGAGCATGAATCTACCATAACCAATATGTATTTATAATGACTTACACTTGGTAATTGACTGACATGGTCAAGGAAAATTACACTGAATAGTTTGTCGGATAGCACGAGGGGTGTAAATGCTTTATCTGTTGACAAATTTTACTTTGCTGTACATATTGTTTTGTATTTTAGGGAAATAGAGCCACCAGTACAGTTGTTTTTGCATTAATACTACAGCACTTCTGCCAGCATGAGCCAAAGCTATTACCTCATGAGCTGCTCTGATTAAATCTAATGCATCTCACTCAATAGGTAAATGCCTGTCAGCAATCTCAGATATAACATCATAGGAATATTATCTTTGGTGAAACTACAGGAAACCATTAGGAGTTTTTTTTTAATTTTTCAATGATGCCTGCATTGCCACCATAATGTTTGCATCAATCTTTGTTTGAGATCGAGTTGCAGAAGTTACTTTAAGGGTTTCTACTGCTGTCTTTGCAATGAATCTGCCTCACACCTCTCTTTGGTGTGCCAAAGAATGCCAAATCAGGCACAAGCTTTCTGAAAAGCAAGTAGAAGAGCTTGTATTGATTATTTTGTGCAGTAGAATCACCTTGAAAGTGTGTGTGTGTTTGTTTGCAGTGACTTCTAGGAGCTATCTTTAAACACTCCTGGCACTGCAGTGCAAGCTGTGGATTGTTTTTGTCGTAGTTCCATCCGCAGACTGTACAGAGCCATCCATCTAGAACATACTCTTGTTCTCATGTATGGGTAACATATTTGGAGTTTCTGGAATATTTTGTATGACCTGCAGAAATTCTTGAGTCCTGAGTGTAGGATAACATTAAAATGTTATATTATTGCAGTGAAAAATGCCGCCCTCTGCACCCACAAAGGCATATAGCATGAGTATGGGGATTATTACCTTTAGTCAAAATCACAAAGTGTACAAGACAGGGGAGATCATGACCAGGGCAAATATGTACCGTTTATAATGACTCAGGCCCTTAACCTGAATCTAGTATTTCTGGGTGAGGAGGCCTTATCCACAATAAGTGGCATGCTTCATCACTGGCTTCCTCACTCCACTCTGGTAAGATACTACTACCAGGGCAGACTCAACCTCCCAGGGAGTTCTTGATGAGAATTATTATCCACCCACCCCGCGTTCCCCCAGGTCTCCCGAAAAAAATGGTACCTTACTTGCCTGGGTCTGCCTAGTGCCTGCGACAGGAAACAGCGCAAAACGCAACGTTGTCGCACCTCAATTTCGCAGTCAAAACGAGCCCTTTTTTGGCAAAGTGCCTACCTTTCGTTTTTGAACCCATGCTCTGCTTGTACCTTGGGAAACCTAGTAAACCTATACATTTTTGAAAACTAGACACCCAGGGGAATTCAGGATGGGGTGACTCAACTGCAAATTCTGGAATCATCGTGGATCAACAAATTTCCACCCACCCCGTGTTCCCCCAGGTCTCCCGAAAAAAATGGTACCTCACTTGTCTGGGTCTGCCTAGTGCCTGCGACAGGAAACGGCGCAAAACGCAACGTGGTCGCACCTCAATTTCGCAGTCAAAACGGGCCCTTTTTTGGCAAAGTGCCTACCTTTCGTTTTTGAACCCTAGCTCTGCCGGCACCTAAGGAAACCTAGTAAACCTATACATTTTTGAAAACTAGACACCCAGGGGAATTCAGGATGGGGTGACTCAACTGCCTCCCACCAGGTTCTGTTACCCAGAATCCCTTGCAAAGCTAAAGAATTGACCCAAAAAACTTATTTTCCTCACATTTCGGTGGTGGAAAGTTCTGGAACCTGCGTGGATCAACGAATTTCCACCCACCCCGCGTTCCCCCAGGTCTCCCGAGAAAAATGGTACCTCACTTGCCTGGGTCTGCCTAGTGCCTGCGACAGGAAACAGCGCAAAACGCAACGTGGTCGCACCTCAATTTCGCGGTCAAAACTGGCCCTTTTTTGGCAAAGTGCCTACCTTTCGTTTTTGAACCCTCGCTCTGCCGGCACCTAGGGAAACCTAGTAAACCTATACATTTTTGAAAACTAGACACCCAGGGGAATTTAGGATGGGGTGACTCAACTGCCTCCCACCAAGTTCTGTTACCCAGAATCCCTTGCAAAGCTAAAAAATTTACCAAAAAAACGCATTTTCCTCACATTTCTGTGGTGGAAAGTTCTGGAATCTGCGTGGATCAACAAATTTCCACCCACCCAGCGCTCCCCCAGGTCTCCCGATAAAAATGGTACCTCACTTGCGTGGGTAGGCATAGTGGCTGGAACAGGAAAAGGCCCAAATCGTACGGTGGAGACTTAAAAAAAACCTATATTAAAACTACCTTATTTTTTGGTGGGGGGCACCTGAGTTTTTGGCCCGGGGCTCGGCAGCAAACTTGGGAAACTACCAAACCCAAACAGTTCTGAAAACAAGACACCCGGGGGAGTCCAGGGAGGTATGGCATGCGTGGGCCCCACATCGTATTCCTACCCAGAATTCCCTGCAAACCATAAAAAAACACTTTTCCATAAATTTTTGCGTGGGATCTCTGTGCCGGCAAAAAAGTCCTACCACCCAGCGTTCCCCTTGTTCTCACGAGTAAAATGATACATCACTTGTGTGGGTGGGCCAAAGCAGAACAGGCCAAAAATGTATTTTTAAGAAATTGGAGCGTTCTGGATTGACAAATTAAGCACAGAGAATTCTACAGTTTTGGGGTCATCCTAGTCACAGGCCTTCGGCCCACCCACACAAGTGAGGTATCATTTTACTCGGGAGAACAAGGGGAACGCTGGGTGGTAGGACATTTGTGCCGGCACGGAGATCCCACGCAAAAATGTATGGAAAGCTGGGTTTTTTAACCTAATTTTAAGGTTTGTAGGGAATTCTGGGTAGGAAAACGTTGGGGGACCCACGCATGCCATACCTCCCTGGACTCCCCCGGGTGTCTAGTTTTCAGAACTGTTTGGGTTTGGAAGATTCCAAACATGTTTGCCGAGCCCCGGGCCAAAAACTCTTGGGAACCCCCTTGCAAAACCAAATTGTTTTGACTGAATTAAGTTTTCAATTTGAGAGCGTGAGATTCTTGGGACAACATTGCATGGAAATTGTGACAGACATTTTCAAGTTTGCAGGACATTGTGGACAAAAAAAACCAATAGAATTCACAAGAAAGACATGACCATATACTCCCATGGTTTAACAATAATATCTACATTTAGTAAGTTATTTATAGCTGTAATGTACACCTTAACAGAGTTACTCAAAAGTCAAACATTCCAGCACGGCTATCTATTCCTCAAAGACACACACGTACAGGTTGGATTTGGCACGAGGGGTAGTGATGGTTCAGTACATAAAATTTTATTAACAAGATATTTCAACGAAATGAAATGCTCTGTCAATAAATAAATGCATAAAAACCGAACCAGTGACTCGCAACTCGTGAGCTGTAAAGCCACGACAAGGCACCAACCATTTTACAGGCCATTCACGAACCTTTCAAACCTGATACACACCAGACCATTGACACCATCCGGAAGGAAAAGCAACACATTACAACATTCACAAAAAGGGACAAGGTACACCCTACTTCAGAAAGAGAAAAATGACAAACATTACTGCACACCCATCTAATCCGCAAGCACACACACATACTGGTTGGATTTGGCACGAGGGTGAGTGATGATTCCGTACATACAATTGTATTCGCAAGTAATTTCACAAAAATGAAATGGACAGCGAATAATTGAAAGTATGAGAAACTGAACCACTGACTCACAGCTCGTGAGCTGTAAAGCCACATCAAGGCACCAACCTCTTTACAAGCCATTCATACACCTTTCGTACGTGTGACACATACAAAACATTCACACCGCCAGCCGCGGACCCATCACATTACAACACTCACACCAGCAGACAGCGCCATTTAAGGGCCCATCACTTTCACACGCCCACATTCCTGACACTGCAACTACACAAAATGATGGACTGCGTGGAGTGTCACTCAACTAGCAATGTGTGTAGTGACCAACAGAAAGTAACTACTCACACACCGCCAGCCGAGCGCCAGTCCACCCACACCACCATCCAAGCACCAGACCATGCACACCGCCAGCCAAACACCACTCCGCACACACCGACAGCCAAGTACCACTCCACGCACACCACCAGCCAAGCGCCACTCCACGCACACCACCAGCCAAGCACCACTCCACGCACGCCGCCAGCCAAGCACCACTCCACACTCACCGCCAGCCAAGCACCTCTCCGCGTACAGACAGCCAAGTACCACTCCACGCACAGACAGCCAAGTACCACTCCACGCACACCACCAGCCAAGCGCCACTCCACACACACCACCAGCCAAGCGCCACACCACGCACACCACCAGCCAAGCACCACTCCACGCACACCACCAGCCAAGCGCCACTCCACACACACCGCCAGCCAAGCACCACTCCGCGCACAGACAGCCAAGTATCACTCCACGCACACCACCAGCCAAGCGCCACTCCACACACACCACCAGCCAAGCACCACTCCACGCACACCACCAGCCAAGCACCACTCCACGCACACCGCCAGCCAAATACCACTCCACGCACACCTCAAGCCAAACACCACTCCACGCACACCGCCAGCCAAGCATCACTCCACGCACACCACCAGCCAAGCACCACTCCACGCACACCCCCAGCCAAGCACCACTCCACACACACCGACAGCCAAGCACCACTCCACGCACACCTCCAGCCAAAAGCCACTCCACGGACACCGACAGCCAAGCACCACTCCACGCACACCACCAGCCAAGCGCCACTCCACGCACACCACCAGCCAAGCACCACTCCACGCACACCGCCAGCTAAGCGTTACTCCACACACACCGCCAGCCAAGCACCACTCCGCGCACAGACAGCCAAGTACCACTCCACGCACACCACCAGCCAAGCGCCACTCCACACACACCACCAGCCAGCGTCACTCCACGCACACCGCCAGCCAAGCGCCACTCCACGCACACCGCCAGCCAAGCACCACTCCACGCACACCTCCAGCCAAGCACCACTCCACGCACACCTCCAGCCAAGCACCACTCCACGCACACCTCCAGCCAAGCACCACTCCACGCACACCTCCAGCCAAAAGCCACTCCACGCACACCGACAGCCAAGCGCCACGCCACGCAGACCGCCAGCCAAGCACCACTCCGCCCATAACGCCAGCCTACGCACACCGCCATCACATTTTTATTTTTTTAACAAAACAATCAAAATAATTGCAAATAGATAAAAATCTAGTAACACAAAATCTGTAACTAAAAACATTGCACAAATGCCAACCTTAAAAAAGAAAACAAATTATTTAAAAAACACAGACCAGGCAGTACATTTTACCACTCATGGATATTATTTTGTGTGTGGTAAGCTCTATAACAAGCAGGCACACACAGCCCAGGGTTAGAAGGACACCCAGGGCAGTAAGGACGAGTCTCCTTCCTCAAACCTCTTCGCCAACAGATTCTACATCTCCTAGTGGGAAAGTCTTTTGTAGATGTGGGAGGAATGTAATCAGGAAAGTGGCGATCTTTCAATCGAGACACATCCTCCACCACTCCAAATCTAGGAACACTTACTTGCTCCACAACAACAAGGCTAGATATCACAGAGTGCTGAAACTGAAGAAAGGTCAACTTTGACCCAGGAGAACACGCCTTGAACACAATAAAAGCATTGAAAGTTGCTTAGTTCAAAAAATGGATGGCCAACTTCTTATACCAAACATAAGCCTTCCGAATAGCAGTGTAAGGTTCCAACCTCTGGTCTACTCTGTCAACACCACCCATGTGCTTATTGTAGTCCAGAATGCACACAGGTCTGTGCACTTCAGCAACCTGACCCCAAACTGGCAGAGGTGAAGTACTCACATCATGGATGGTACTCAGCATGTACACATCCCTCCTGTCCACAAATTTCACAGCTAGTAGTTCGCCACAATGTAAGGAACTGCACTGACCCCTCTGAAGTTTCTTGCAAACAAGCTCCTTTGGAAAACCTTTGCGGTTAGAGCGGATTGTGCCACATGCAAAAGTGTCCACTTTAAACAATTCCTTCAACAATTGCACAGCAGTGTAGAAGTTATCAAGGTACAAATGGTGGCCTCTGTTGAGCAGTCTTCTAGCAAGATCCCACACAATTTTCTCTGACACTCCAAAAGTGGACGGACAACCAGGGGGGTCAATAGTGGAATCTCTACCAGTGTACACACGAAAATTAAAAACATACCCTGTCTTACTCTCAGACAACAGACACAGTTTAATTCCATAGCGTGCCCTCTTGCTAGGGATGTACTGCCTAAAAACCAAACGACCCTTGAACAAAACCAAAGACTCATCAATAGAAATTTCTTTCCCAGGAATGTAAATCTCTGAAAAACGATCAACAAAGTGATCAAGAACAGGCCGAATCTTAAAAAGAGGGTCACAGTCAGGGTGACTACGTGGCAACGCCTCAGAATTATCCACAAAATGCAACATGCGTAGCAAAAGTAAATACCGATCACGAGTCATAACAGCTGGAAATATGGCTGTTGCCATCAAAGGACTGGTAGACCAATATGAAGCCAGGTTCGGCTTCTTTAACAAACCCATCAATAAAGTAAATCCCAAAAACTTCTTCAGCTCTTCCAGATTTGTCGGAGTCCACCGGGTAGCTCTAGAGTGGGGCCTAAGTTTGTCACTGTTGACCCTCAAAAACTGTTCAGCATATAAATTAGTCTGCTCAACAATCTCACCCAAAAACACATCATCCATAAATAACTGAAAATACTGTATAGGCAAAAGGTTTTCACAATCCCCTCTACACCCTGCATCACCGCTAAAGGCAGGCAACACCGGCTGCACCATGTTAGGATCAACCCAGAGTCCAACACTTCCAGTAGGAAGACTAGCTGCCTCAGGCTGCAATCCAGCTGCCTCTTGCACCATCGGCACAGCAGTGTCCTCCTCTAACACAGGCCCTTCATCTGCACTGAGAGTACCTTCATCATCCGATGATTCCATGTGGAGAGAAAACGCACTGCCAGAATCTTCCCCTCCCTCCTCTCCCTCAGACGCACTGTCAGTGTCCTAATCCGGCTCAGAGGAAGATTCAAGAAGCATACCTACCACCTTCTGAGCAGTCATTCTACGGCTAGCCATAATGATTACTAACAAAGGTAACTTGACACACAAGTCAACAACTACAATCACTATGTGAAATAAGCAATGAACAAAATTCACCTTTATCAAAAATAACTACACAGTGCAAAACAATACCACTCACTTGCCAGAAGCAACTAAACTCACCACCACGTAGTCTGCACTGACACAGCATGGATCAACAATATCCCACTAAAAAAGAAAGAGAAAAACAATAGACATAAGACAATGCAAACACATCACAAAAATGTTCATTCTCAAAACACTAACTAAATGCCACTAAGACACCACTTACAAAAAAAAAATCCAAACATTGCAATATTACTCATTTGGAGTACATACAACAAAAATATATTTTCTTACCTACAAAAATGCAAATACACAAAACTGCAGAACAACCACTGTCGAAACCGCAAACAGGAATCAAAAGCTTTAGACTAGATTTAAAAAGAAGAAAAAAAAACATTAGATTCACATACACAAAAAATACACTAGTCCAACATGCCAAGTTAAGGGGTAGGTGGGCCTAACAGTATAACATCAATAGGGGAGCAACCCTTGCCCTTGAGGCCACCCCCAAAAAGACAAAATTTTTAAAAATTCTGGTGTCTACTGGCTTCTGCCCCCCCTTGGGAACAGATGGGATTGCTACTCTGCCACTCAAAGAGGGCAGAAAAGGCCACAATCATCCTCACATAAAGCGGGAACTACCTAAGTCCAAGGGGCGGATCCTCAACATAAAAATAAACCCTGGTGCCCTAGTGACCCATAAAAAACCCAGCAAAACTGCCCTTCAAGACAACACCAAAAGGGGGATAATAGACGGAGCCCTGGAGCACATCTAACACTCACCCCCAGTCAACTGATCTTGGTTTAATCTTGTAGTGTAGTTCCTATAGTCCCAATAGGCTCTGCGCATTGGAATAATATATTCAGTAGTGTAGACGTAGGACTGAGGTTATCTAGGTCTTTACTGACTATATTAGACTTAAGTTTTTTGCCAGCTAGCTCAGAGTTCACTAGAAACTTTCTTGAATAAGCGAGGAGGAGTTTAACCTCCCTGGATAGACAAGAAGGGATTTAGTTTCTGACAACCATAAAACATGACAACTTTGCTCTCCCTGAATAAGAGTATATCTCTAGAGTCGTGTGAAAACAAAAGACAGCTATTTCACTCAGTCAAAGGTGCGTACTTAGTTTCACCAGATTGCAGAGAAAAAGAGAGACGGGTGTTTTCAATAAAAGGTGTTATTTATTGAGCAGTCCCTTTCCTCATTCAAGAGAAATGAATTGCTACAATTGCAATACTTATAGTTAAGTAAAGTGCATACAGTAAAAGCAGGATTATGAAATAATACTGTAAAAGCAATGATATGGTTTCTTAGCCATATGATACTTTAAAATGGATAAAATAGATACATACATATATACATTGACTAATCGTACTCAACTGGTGCTTCTAACTACGCCTACCCTGGTGTACCTGACCTAAGCCTAATACATGGGAGGGAGTAAGTAAGTAGCAGTTTAAGTTAAGTTTGGTTTTCCAAGAATCTGACTCAAGAATTCTCTGTAAGGGTTTAGTCAGTTCAGTACCTGGGTATTAGAAGGCAGGAGGGCTGGTATCTCTCTCTCAGGACTCGGTATCCCAGTCACCCGCAAGGGTAGGCTGGAAACGCCGGAGGCTGGATTTCTCGGCAAGAGAAAAGACAGCGTCTTTCTCAGCGTGTCAAAAGGGAGGAGCAGCGTCCGTGGGCTCTCGCATCAGCTGGGCTCTTCGGAAGTAGTAGCTGCTCTGCTCCAGGATTACCACCGTGTGTTTGCTTAAGGCAGCGTTGGTATATTTATACCTGAAAGGTGCCGGGGTTGACGTAAGGATGGACATAAGACGTCAATAAAGATGTCACTAAGGACTGGTCGGTCTTACAGTGCTTTACAGGAGTTCTCGGACGAAATCAAAACAATAGCAGCGGGGATTTCCCAGGTTGCTGGAGGCTTGGATTTGTTTAAGAACTCTGTGTGCTTTCTAGGGGGCTGGAGGAATAGGCTTGCTTAAAGTGACAGCATGCGCTATGACCGAATTATGAAAAGGGTTTCTGTGCCGTTGCAGGGATATTATTGATTTATAACCGGACAAGGGCAAAGAATAGGATATTGATTCAGGTACCTAGATAAAACAAACTACACCCACTCCACGAATTCATGTCCATAATTACTAAAACTAAGCAATAGTAAACATATCTGACGGTGCATGTGTATACCGATCCACCCCAAAATACATTATTTTGCATCTGATATGGTATATGCGAAATACACGAAAATGAGTATAGGTACTGTATGCTTTCAAGCAGTGTAATCATTCAAAAAAAAGATGCACATATATATCAGCATGAATGATTTGCGAAAATTACACATGAAATGGCTCTTAATACAGAAAAGAAAGTGCGAGACCATTCCATCACATATAAATACAATCTTTTGTAAATGTGCTAGAGGCTGAGGTGATATATTGTCCCTAGAGTTCCTAAAAATAGAAGCTCTGTTCTCTAAGAATAGTTCTACTTTAAGCAGATGATGAGTGCCAAAAAAAAGTAAATATTTTGGAATTGGGAAGAAGTCAAAACAGTTCCAAATATTTTCAGAAGCTTTTGTTTTTCAAAGCTGAAGGCCAAATTCAGAGTTCAGGGAACGCTGGGTGCTCATTTGCTTAAAAGTTTATTCTTTCTGTTCGGGCGAGAACATCATTTCAGACAGACTTTCAAAAAAGCAGTTTACCGCTTCAGGTGAAAGTTCGACCAAGTTGGAAAATGCTGCAACTGTGCAATCGTGAGCATGATTGCTATCATCGATGACAGGATCAGCAGTGCTCACAGAGGGTCGTACCTGGTTGATGCTGCTCTCATCTTGCACTTCACTACCCTTCAATCGCAGTGGTGAAGTCTCAACGAATGCCGTCATCAGGATGGGTAACCGCTGGGGACAACACGATGCATGAGCCTTTACTGGGTTCAGCAAAGTATCTGTATCCAATGGTACTTCTGATTGTAGTGTAAGACAGACGTCTTGTAGTGTAGCTCCTATTTTCCCAATAGGCTCTGCGCATTGGAATAGTACCTACAGCAGTAAAGGCCTAGGCCAGACGTTAACTAGGTCTACTACTGTCGATGCTAGACTTAATTTTTGGGTTTGCCAGCTAAGCTCAGAGTTCGCTAGAAACTTTCTCGAATGTTCAAGGAAGGGATTAACTCCCCTGATTAGACAAGAAGGGATTTAGTTTCTGACAACCATAGAACATGACAACTTTGCTCTCCCCTAATCAAGAGTCAATCTCGAGAGTCGTGTGAGCACAAGGCAATTATTTTACTCAGTCAGTACGTGCATTCTTAGTCTCATCAGAATGTAGAGAAAAGGAAGAGACGGGCGTGTTCAATAAAAGATGTTATTTATTGATCAGTCTCTTTTCTCGTACAAGAGAAATGGATCGATATTATTGCAATACTTATAGTTAAGTAAAGTGCATACATTAAAAGCAATAGTATAAAATAATACTGTAAAAACATTGATATGGTTTCTGAGCCATATGATGTTTAAAATGATTAAAATATATTTACATACACATATACATTTGACTAAACGTACTCAACTGGTGTTTCTAAATACGCCTACCCCGTGTACCTGACCTAAGTCTAATGCGTGGGCGGGAATAGAAAGTTACAGTTTAAGTTAAGTTTGTTTTTGCCAAGTGAATAACTAAAGAATTCTCTGTGAGGGGTTATTCAGTTCTGTACCTGGAATTTAGGATGGATGAGGAATGGTATCTCTTTCTCTGCTCTCGATATTCCAGGCTGCCTGCGAGGGCTGCCCAGAAGCGCCGGTGCTGGGTCTCTCGGCTTGAGATAGCAGCGCGTCTCTCAGCGCGTCAGGAAGGCGGGGCTGCTGCCAGCGGGGTCTGCTTCTGCTCTCGGCTTCGGCAAGTATGGCTGCTCCGTCTTGTCACCACGCGTGTCTTTGCATAGGGCAAGGTCGGCAATATTTATACCTTAAAGGTGCCGAGATTGACGTAAGGATGGACATAGGTATGTCAATAAAGATGTCATACGACTTGCTCGTTAGCACATTCTTTTGCAAAAGTTCTCTGTGAAATCAAAACAATGGCCGCACGGATTATCCAGGTTGTCATAGGTTTGATTTGTTATGAGAACGTCGTATGCCTTATCAGGGGCTGGAGGAATGTCGCTTGTCTAATTAGATCTCAAGCGTTATGACCTAATCAGATAACACGTTCCTGTGCCGTAGTGTGACTGCGTCAGATAACGGTATCTGCATCATGGGGGATTTCTTGCCTCATGGGCTGACTGTTAGTTAACTTGATAGTTAGTTTAACCAGAATAGGGTCAGGAATAGGGGGACTGATTCAGAACCTATAGAAATACACGACACCCACTCCACGCTAACTATGGTCATATCTACTAATCTATGCATAGTATAACATAGTACAACATACTATAGAGTATAGTGTATACCTTACCACCCCAAAATACATAAATGCATTTCGAAATTTTCAAATATACTGAAAAATTGCAGTCATATATATTGTATGCACTTAAGCTATGAATTAAATGCAAAAGTAAACACGCATTGTTATGCATTATTGCTTTTTGGTATATGAGAAAAACACATGAAATGGCTCTTAATATGGCTATACAGAAAGGAAGTCCGAGACCATTTCATCACATAATAAAATATTTGTGAACCTACCAGCGGGCAGCTAAAGTCTATATAAAGTATCTAAAAATAGAAATCTTATTTCTCTAGGAATAGTTTCTTACTTTAAGCAGAAGATCAGTGTCCCGGGAAAAAATATGTAGAAAAATATTTTAAGGGGCATGCTGAAAAAATTGCTGTCCGTGAACTGGATGGTAATTGTTCATGTGACTTTATTTTTAAAGTTGAAGGCCGAATTCAGGGAACGCCGTGTGCGAGTTTACTCAAAAGTCTCTATTTCTGTTCTGGAGAGAACATCATATCATTCAGGCTTTCGAAAAAACTGTCAACAGCTTCATGGGAAAGTTCCACTAAGTCGGAAATAGGGGTAACCATGCATTCATGTGCATGATTGTCTCCATTGACATTCTGATTTGCATTGCTGACAGAAGGTCGTACCTGTTCGATGTTGCTTTCATCTTGAACTTCACTACTCTTCAATCTTAGTGGTGAAGATTCCAGGAATGCCGTCATCAGGATTGGCAGCCTTTGAGGGCAGCACAAAGCGTGAACCTTGGTAGGAACCAACAGTGTATCTGCATCCACTGGCGCATCCGATTGTAGCGTCAGACAGGTGTCTAACACGCATTCTTCTCCGCATAGCAGACACCTTAGTACAGGTAAAACACACCTTTGCCACATTGGTCGAAATGATAGAAACCAAGTCATGTTTAGGTCTCTAAGCCGGGAAAGTCCCAGGATTTTTGATATCCGGTCCCGGTATCCAATGGCTAGGATCGTATCTTCCATTGTCGCGAGAGTTTGATCTGTGACATGGGTTGCCATAACGAAAAATAAGGACTAGGAATAGGATTCCGGCAATTAGTCCTAGGATCAGGGGAAGTCCGCCAAAAATCGAATGGACGAAATCTGGAAAAATACCCAGTATGGCTTTGAATGGTGTTAATGCCATCGAAAATACTGTCTTAAATACCTTTGAGACCCCAGTGGTATCAGAAATATTTAAGATTTCGCTCAGGATTTCCGCGAAATGTACGGGGGAATTAGTTGATAATAATGTATGTATCTCTGCAGTCGTCCTTGCGACTTGTAGATCATACGTTTCTTTTGATGACGTGAGCCTTGTAGGCGTCTGAAGAAGCACTGTTTTCATTCTGCTTAAAGTGTCTATTCGAATAGAAGTAATTTTCAAACTGGGCCATGCCCTTGCCTCCCTGTCTGGAAAGGAGCTGGGGAATAAAGAACGTCCACAGCACTTGACCTTCGCTGTTGTAGTTACTAGATAAGGAGTCCCGGGCATAAGACTGCAACATCTGCGGTCTACAATAAGAATGTAACTCCCATTATAGAGTCTTTGAAAGAATGGTTCTATTTCAGTTGCAGGTGCGCCTTGCTGGTGACATGAAAGGTTGTAAGAATTCCCTTCACAGGCTCCATGCAAACTAATTCCGTTACACAGAAGCGTGCCGCTTAGTGACATAGCACAATTGTTGCCACTAAGAAACACTTTCTGTCCTTTATTACTGACACATGCATGTGAATAGGGCAGGTTCCAAGTTGTTTTAAGGTACCCCTTTCCCAATTTCTCGTACATGCCAGCCTGTATATATTTTTGGCAGTATTGAAACCTGAAGGTTGAGATTGGAATATTTATTATTCCGTGGATTATCCATTCACTGACAGGTCGTTCTGACATTGTCATTGGTAATCTTTCTAGTTTTTCAATGCTCAAGATTGTATAATCAGCACCCTTTTGCGCCATACCGATTTGTCTATCAGTAAGGTTAAAGATTTGGAATAGTGACGTTGTGTTGATTAAACGCCAAGGCACATAGCCTGAACGCAGATTTTGTAACGTCCAACCAAGCTGTACAATGGAACGCAATTGTGACTGACCATGTTGTAATAACAGTAAGTCTTGCGATAATATATCGATTGCTGAAGACACAATGCTGTCCAATGAAAAAATTCTGGAGGACAGAGTCATTAACCCATTGTCCACTACAGAAAGTGATTTTTCCAAATTGATACGGTCAATTTCCCGTATTCTTTCTGCTGTCTCAATTTGAGTAACCTTCCAGGCCTCATTGTATGCTGCATATACAGAGGCTGCTATGAAACGCTTTTGACGCTGTTTGCGTGGTCCCAGTATGAAATCACGCAAGTCAGCACCATCAGTAAGTAAAGTTAGGTGTTGCTTAATTTCAGGCAGTGTGGAAGTCTGTAGCCATTGAAGGCATAATTTGCCCACACTGTAGGTTGTTATTATCCCTGGGTGATGTCTTTGGGGATATCTAGGGTCTGGCCTGGTCATTTTGAAACCCTGTGTTTTATTCAGGAATCTATCTTGACAGTTATTTGTATCTGTGGGCCAGATCAACCATTGTTTCCAATCAGGATGTGTTCTGTTTTGGTTAAGTATATGGTTTATGTCTATACCTTCATCTGTATCAGAGCTATTGCTAAACATTGTTGGCTTTGGAATAGACGGGTTATTTAAATCTTTGATTTTGGCTAAGCCAAGACAGGTGGTTTGTTGAACAGTGTCATTTAAAAATATCATTTGTTCTGGGATCATGCAGGCTCTAAACAAAGCTTCTAAACCCTGTACTTGCCATTCTTTTGTACCCCAAACACTTTTCAAATCAACATTTTTGTCCCAATAATCAAATCCAAAAGTATTCATTTTTTCAAAGAATGAATCTGAATATATCAATTTTGTGTTGGTTATCATGGTTTTCATCCCTGTCTTGTTTGACAATTTGTAATAAAATGTTTCAGCATTAGTTATGTTAAAACCTGAAAAATATGAATATTTGTCATAAACGGTTCTAGAGCTCCCTTTTGGAGGTGTAGCACAATGTTCCCATTGATTATAATTTAAAACATTTCTAGGTTGTGCAGATTTATGCAAGAAATGGTTACCATAATGGTTATAGCAATACATACTATCATAATTTGTAGAACCTTGCAAATAATCATGTTTTGTAAATTTAGCAGACATTACTAAGTCAGACATCATATTGTTAATACTTTCAAAGTCCCAATCATCAGCAAATGAGTTTGGTTTTGCAAAGTCACTCAAAGAGATCTTGATTTGGTGTGGATATTTCAGGATCTCGACCGGACCATAAATTTCATAGTCAGTGTTGTCCCAGGCTACCCCACCAGGTATCGGATTGGCTGTGAAGTTGGCAGAAGAAAGTTCTGGAGAAAGTTCTCTTTTCTCGACGTGTGAAGATGTGTGTGGTTTGAGGACCAAGTTGATGTTCTGACTTGCTGTGTCCATTTTAGCATATTTTCCCTCAATGAAGCGTCCCAAAGTAAATACCATGATGAGCCAAAGTATGAGGATAAATGCACCAAAACCCACCCAAAATTCAATCCATGAAGAAACCAGATATGTTTCTTTCAGTTGTTTCAAAAGTTCCTTAGCTTTGTCTTTAAAGGATTTTGATGATGGCTGTGTCTTTGGTTCACTGAAGCCTTCAGAGGAATCATCGAAGTTGATGAAGTAACCAGATGCAGTTCTGTCAATTGTTCCAATTGGTTCAGGATTTTTGTTTTTTGCATTGTCACTTGGTACTTCAGTATAGATAGGTGTGTCTCTGCTAAATGTTTTTATTTGGGTTTTCAGAGGTCTTAGTTCTATTGCATTGTTGCATAGTCCTTGTTGTTCTTCTGTAGGCGTTTCGAATGTGATGAGCCTCTTTGATAGGACCTCTGTACTGGTAGCAAACCTTGGTGTTCTGCTACTTATTGGGAGTCCACTTGGCCTACTGTTTGTTATCGGCCACATGTTGTGGTTTTACCAGGTCGATGGATACAACTCGGTTCTCCTTTTTACCAGCAAGTGGCGGTAGTACAACTGATCTTGTCCCGTTGACAGACAAGACAGGAACTGCTTTTCTGTAAGAAGGCCCAAATTCCTCCTTTACCGCGATCTTCTCCCTGACTAGATCCCCGACTTTTGGAATCCAGACAGGTCTTGCTGGGACAGGTGGTGATTCTTCAGTGGTTGTTGGCTGTTGTTTCAACTGTATGTTGCTCAGGTCTTTTCTTGTTTTGTTTAAGTCCTGCAAAATAGCCAAACGGTCTTTGACATCAAAGGTTTTTTCTATCACCACTGAAGTCTGACTATCAAGGTCAGAGATCAACATCCTAGTTCCGAATAATAATTCGTACGGACTGAATCCCTTCAGAGAATTTCTTGGCAAGTTATTTAGACTACGTTGGACACTTATTAGATGTTTGACCCACCCAGCTCCCGAACCTAATACCTTTGCCGTTATAGATTGCTTTATGTCACGGTTTTTTCTTTCAACAATTCCGTTCCCCTCAGGGTGAAATGGACAAGAGTACCGCAATTGCACGCCCATGCTGACCATGGCCTCCTTATAAGCCCGAGAGCTAAAAGCAGGACCATTGTCCGAATGCAGAATGCCAATTGCGTATGTGCCGATAAAGACCCGCAAATCTTTTATAACAGTTCTGGCGTCAGCCGTTCGCTGGGGCCACATCCATATGAATCTCGTGCATGAGTCCACTGCGACCAAGATATATTTATAGTTACCATCCCTTTGTAAGGGACCGCAGTGGTCTAGATAAACACAGGCTAATGGTTTATCCGAGATTAGAAGGGGCGTCTGTGCTGGACGTCTCACAGTTGATACTTTCATTTTTTGACATATTTCACATGCTAGAACATAGTTCCTTGTTTGTCTTCTCATTTGTGGCCACCAGTATCTCTGTTTTAATAATGATACAGTGGCTGAGACGCCAGCATGGGTAGAAGCAAGCCCTTCGTGTGCCGCTATTATTAGTCCTAACCTATGTTCCATGTTTGGAATTGCCCTATCCCCCACTCCAGGGATTCGAGCAAAAGGAACATTGTTTGCATCAGTTATGTATGAATATTTTACTGGAAAGCCTTTAGGGAGTGGTTCTATCGAATCCTTTTCTGAAGCGCTGACAGCTTGTAATATTTCGCTGTCTATTTTTGTTTTTGACCGGGTGACGGCAGCTACGGAAGCCGTTTGCACAGCTGCCTTCGCGGCCTCATCAGCCAATGAATTCCCTGCAACGTGAACGCCATCACGTTGATGACTCAGTGTATGTATCACGTGAGTCTTTGGTAGTTCTTTTTGTAAAAGAGCTACTTGTTCCCATAGCATTTTATGCTTGACTGTGCCACCTTTTGCATCCTTGAAACCGTTTTGAAGCCAGATCTGCAAGTATTCATTATAAGATTGAACGCAATAATACGAATCGCACACTATGAGTGTGGGGAATTCTCGATCGGTATTTTCAAGCGCCATCTTGAATGCTAGTAATTCAGCTCGCTGAGCTGTGCAATCTCCTAGAGATTGGGTTTTAGTGAGGGTTGGTTTAAATTTCCCTTCGTGCCAACGACCTTTAACAATCGCGCACGCAGCACTGTAAGCTTGTTTACCCCCTACTGCGGGTTGTGCTGATCCGTCTGTATATATTATACAGCCGTATTGGTCTAGAGGCAGAATTTCGGTTGGCGGAGGACATTCAAATTCATATTGGAGAAATTCTTGTGTTTTTAAGTAAGGATCAAATTCGTACACCACGTCTGTTGCAGCAAGAGAATTAGCCCATAGTATCCATCTCGGATGGAGTGCTTTAGCATTTGGAATGCTTGCCTTTGTTACCGCCTCTAAGGCTGGTATTGGTGTCACGATTATTATTCGTTTACCTTGTGCCAGGGCTCGTTCTTTTGCTATAGCTGTCTGTGTTGCTGTAAGAATTTTTTCCGTCGGGCTAAATTTCATTTCAGCCTTAGTGTACAAGTGTGATTTGAATGCAATTGGTACCTTTTCTCCCTCATTAGAGGTTAGGTATGTGAATCCGCATCTCCCTGGGATGACTCGGATCACAAGGTTGCGTGTATTATCACGGGTTTCTAATTTTGTTTTAATTAGCATGTCTGTTTGTAAGGATCTCAAAATTTCTGTGTGTTTTTGAGTCCAACTGGATCTTTTAAAGTCTGGTTTAATTAGATCATAAAGGGGTTTGACCCTTTCTGCGTAATTTGCAATGTATGTTCTTCCGAAATTTAGGAAGCCTAGAATTGACTGTAGGTTTTTTAGTGTTTTAGGAGCTTGGATTACAGCACATTTCTCTAGGAAATTGTCTGCCAGGCTTTTACCTTCACTTGATAACTCATATCCTAAGAATAGGACCGTCAGATGGGCAATTCTGGACTTTTTGAAGTTGAATTTGTAACCCTCTGCAGCGAACCCAAGTATTATGGTGTTCACCCTTTTCAAGTGAGTCTCCAAGTCATCATCTGTTAAGTAAATGTCATCAACATAAGATAATGCTTCATCATCATATAGTTGTAGTAATTCTGTTACTCTCGCTGAGAATACCCCTGGGCTGTTCTTGTACCCCTGGGCTAACCGACAGAATTGTTTTTGAGTGCCATTTACTGAGAATGCAGTTAAAGATCTGCTCTCTGGTGCTATGTTTTGACAAAAGAATCCATTGGAGATGTCCAAGGTTGTTTTGTATTTTTTGCGCACTATGTTATTCATTAGTGCAGCACTGTGTGAGTTTTGCACTGCAAAAGTTTTGCAACATGTGTTAAGGTGTCGGTAATCCAAAACTAGACGGTACGAATTGTCTGGTTTGGAGACCGGAAACAAAGGATTGTTCATTTGTGAGGTGCAAGTTTCAATCACCCCCTGGTATTCTAGCTGATCTAGTATTTCATTTACTTGTTTTTTAGCTTCTTGCTTAATTGGGTACTGCCTTTGTGCAGTTGGTTGTGATTTTAACTGGATTTTGTGAGGAGGAGAATCCTCATCCCATCCTACATGATTTTTATATAAAGCAGGTGCTAAGGCCACTGCCCACTTTCTAGCAAGTGTGTATTTTTTATGAATCGGTATTTGATTCGAGAAGGCAGGCATAATTACTTCTTCGCCATGAGGGCACTCCCTGACAAACTCTGGTGGCCAGTCTTTTTCAGCTAGAAGGATGTCATAGCCTTTGGAGAGGTTATCCCAAAATAGTCCCCTTATTTTCCTAGTCTTATCTCCCTCTATACGTAATGTTATCTCGTATATCTTGTGGGGCTTGCTAACTCTGGTGTCTGCAGTTTCCACTTGAAGGTATTCATTCGTGTCCACTGTCTCCAGATGATTCATAAGGACTTTGCGAGCTATGCTCACCTCTGCTGCGCTGTCTAGCATTGTCTGAGCCCATTCTCCGTTTTTCAGTTGTGTCCTCAGTATTCTCGGCATTTTTAACTACCTTGATACTGGCTACCTTCTTTTTTGGAAATTGTAATTTCTTTTTAAGTTGAGCAGGTTCCTTGTCTTTGGACTTGGCGTGCTCTTCTGATCGTCCTCTTCTTTCCGATTTCTGCGAGGAAGTCTGAAAAGATTGAGAGGGACGTGTATCAATGTCTTGATATCTATCAGGTTTTTTAATATTATCCCTATTTCTAAGGTTATATCTATTCCCAGAGGGGTCACTCTGCGGTGACCTCTGTCTTTGGTTTGGAGATTTCTCTCTTCGCCTAGGAGACCTTCGTCGGGACTGGAATTTCTTTTCTTTAGGATTGGATTGTTTGTTTCCATCCCAGTTCTTTTTTGGTGAATTATTATTATTAAAAAATATTTTTTCTGGACTTGTAGTCAGTTGCGGTTTTACTGGTATTCCACCTAGACTATCTCTGCCTAGTTCTTCATAGGATTTTTCTATGATTCTGGCTATTTCAGCTGGTTGGTCTGCTATATCTGTCTCTTTTAACCTCTGGCGGATCGCCACGTTTGCTGCTTCACCTTTTATGTTGGCTAGTAATATAGCCGAAACCTGTTTGAAGTCTTTTAGTAATTTCATACCAAGAGTTAAAGCAGGTTCTGGACCGTATTCATCTTGAATTTGTTTTAGCACATCTGGTATCACCGAAATGGATGGGACACCGTGCGTTTTTGTGTAGATGGAAGCAAAGACTGTACCCCAAGTGTCACAGTCCTCAATGTGTGGTGCGATTCCCATTGGGAGACATATAGTCAGAATCCTGTGTTTTTCCAGCGGGGTGGTGTCAGGAAACACCGCCTCTATTTGGGTGATTTTCTGTGCCAACCAGAATGGTATTTGTTCCCGTTTAGCTGGAACTTTACCTAGGCAGGATTGGATGTTCTGTGGTGTAATTTTATTTGTGTTCCCCTGGTGAGGGGTCAGCTGTGGAAGTTTAATCGCTGGCTGAATTGTTGAAGTCCGCATTACATACTGAACTAATTGTCTATGAATTTTTAGTAGTTGTTTTAGCTGTATTAACAGCTCTGCTGCAGGCATTCTTTCGATGTCTGGATGTGGTGTGTATCCGGCTAAGACCGGCCACGTTGCTCCTGGTCTTCCTAAAGGACCGAGCCTTGTAATGTGATTGTTATGTATTAGGGCGCCATCAAATAAGAGCAAATGCTCTTGGAATTTGAGTGGTACTTCCACCTCCTCGAAAGGAGTGTAAATGTCGGGTGGAACCTCTATTTTGTAATAGTGGAAGTACTTTGTTACAGCATTTGCTGCTGGAAAATGTATCCATGTATAGTATACCTCTGTCTGCCGATATTCATGTGCCTCAATTACGAATATAACTGTGCCACCTCTAGGTGTCAGTCCATTTTCTATAAGTTTTAAGGTTATAGATCTTCTTTTGCTGACCGGAATGAGTATTATATCCGCGTCTGCATCCTTTAGTGCAGTATCTGCTGCTGCTATTTCAGCTGCTAATCTAACTGCCTCTCTTTCTTCATCACTGTCTCCCATTTTACAGACAGGATGATATTATGTCTATTTGCAGATCAGGTTTCTTTATGGAACAAAGATTAGATGCACAATATTTTGGAACTGTTTATCCTTCAACGTTGACTTGACCAAGAACCATACATAGGAGTTCCCTCCTGCGAGGTTTTGGAGGATATAACCTTTCACCCACTCCAGACGTCTTTGGAGTATTTGGGAAAAGGGGTCTGAGTGAGAGAGCACGACTGAGTTACTCTAAATGTCTTACGTTAGTTTTATCGCCCTTTCCAAACACGTTGGGCGCCATGTAGTGTAGCTCCTATTTTCCCAATAGGCTCTGCGCATTGGAATAGTACCTACAGCAGTAAAGGCCTAGGCCAGACGTTAACTAGGTCTACTACTGTCGATGCTAGACTTAATTTTTGGGTTTGCCAGCTAAGCTCAGAGTTCGCTAGAAACTTTCTCGAATGTTCAAGGAAGGGATTAACTCCCCTGATTAGACAAGAAGGGATTTAGTTTCTGACAACCATAGAACATGACAACTTTGCTCTCCCCTAATCAAGAGTCAATCTCGAGAGTCGTGTGAGCACAAGGCAATTATTTTACTCAGTCAGTACGTGCATTCTTAGTCTCATCAGAATGTAGAGAAAAGGAAGAGACGGGCGTGTTCAATAAAAGATGTTATTTATTGATCAGTCTCTTTTCTCGTACAAGAGAAATGGATCGATATTATTGCAATACTTATAGTTAAGTAAAGTGCATACATTAAAAGCAATAGTATAAAATAATACTGTAAAAACATTGATATGGTTTCTGAGCCATATGATGTTTAAAATGATTAAAATATATTTACATACACATATACATTTGACTAAACGTACTCAACTGGTGTTTCTAAATACGCCTACCCCGTGTACCTGACCTAAGTCTAATGCGTGGGCGGGAATAGAAAGTTACAGTTTAAGTTAAGTTTGTTTTTGCCAAGTGAATAACTAAAGAATTCTCTGTGAGGGGTTATTCAGTTCTGTACCTGGAATTTAGGATGGATGAGGAATGGTATCTCTTTCTCTGCTCTCGATATTCCAGGCTGCCTGCGAGGGCTGCCCAGAAGCGCCGGTGCTGGGTCTCTCGGCTTGAGATAGCAGCGCGTCTCTCAGCGCGTCAGGAAGGCGGGGCTGCTGCCAGCGGGGTCTGCTTCTGCTCTCGGCTTCGGCAAGTATGGCTGCTCCGTCTTGTCACCACGCGTGTCTTTGCATAGGGCAAGGTCGGCAATATTTATACCTTAAAGGTGCCGAGATTGACGTAAGGATGGACATAGGTACGTCAATAAAGATGTCATACGACTTGCTCGTTAGCACATTCTTTTGCAAAAGTTCTCTGTGAAATCAAAACAATGGCCGCACGGATTATCCAGGTTGTCATAGGTTTGATTTGTTATGAGAACGTCGTATGCCTTATCAGGGGCTGGAGGAATGTCGCTTGTCTAATTAGATCTCAAGCGTTATGACCTAATCAGATAACACGTTCCTGTGCCGTAGTGTGACTGCGTCAGATAACGGTATCTGCATCATGGGGGATTTCTTGCCTCATGGGCTGACTGTTAGTTAACTTGATAGTTAGTTTAACCAGAATAGGGTCAGGAATAGGGGGACTGATTCAGAACCTATAGAAATACACGACAGTCTAACACGCATTCTTCTCCGCACAGCATACATCTTAACACAGGTAAGATACAGTTTTGCCAGATGGGTCTGAATGAAAGAAACCAGGTCATATTCAGATCTCTTAGCCGGGCTAATCCAAGGACTTTAGTAATGCGGTCCCGATAGCGTATTGCTAGGATCGTTTCTTCCATTGTTGCTGGAGTCTTGTCTGTGACATGGCTTGCCATAACGAAGCAGGAGAGTCAAAAATAAAATGCCTGCTACGAGTCCCAACAGGAGTGGAAGGCCGCCAAAGAGTGAATGGACAAAATTAGGAAAGATGCCCAGGACTGCTTTGAAAGGTGTCAACAGTCCCGAAAAAATTGACTTAAATACACTCGCGATACCATTCGTATCAGAAATGTTTAAGATTTCATTTAGCATTTCTGCGAAGTGTAGGGGCAATTTGTTGATAAAAGGTTATGAATCTCTGCCGTTGTCCTTGCAACTTGGAGATCATACGTTTCTTTTGATGACGTCAAGTGCACTGGCGTCCGTAGAAGAACAGACTTCATTCTGCTTAAAGTATCAATTTGAATAGAAGAGATTTTCAGACTGGGTCAAATTTTTCCCTCCCTGTCTGGAGTGTCTTTGGGATACAATACTTGCTCACAGCAAGTGACCCTGGACGTTACACTTACGAGATAAGCTTTTCCTGGCACCAGGCCACAACATCTGTGGTCCACAATTAGAACGTAGCTCCCGTTAGAAAGCCGTCTAAAGAATGGCTCTATTCGAGTTGCAGGTGTGCCAAGCTGGTGACATGAAAGGTTATTTGAAGTCCCCTCACAGGTCCCAGCAAATTTATGCCCTGACACAGAAGTATACCACTTAGTGATTTTTCACAATTATCACCACTAAGAAATACATTCTGTCCTTTTTCACTATAACATGTGTGTGTAAGGTAATTTCCATGATGACTTGATGTATCCTTTACCCAACCTTTTATTCTGGCCTGCCTGTATATACTGTTGGCAGTATCGAAATTGGAAAGTCGTTATCGGAATAGTTATTATCCCGTGTATTATCCATTCAATGACAGGTCGTTCTGACATTGTCAATGGTAATCTCTCAAGTTTTTCAATGCTCAGAATTGTATACTCTGCTCCCTTTTGTGCCAAGCTAATTTGTATATCAGTAAGGTTAAAGATAGAGAACAGTGACGTTGTGTTGATTAAACGCCAAGGCACGTAGCCTGAACGCAGATTTTGTAACGTCCAGCCAAGCTGTACAATAGAACGTAATTGGGACTGACCATGTTGTAACATTAGCATGTCCTGTTCTATTATATCGATTGCAGATGATACAATACTGTCCAGTGAATATATTCTGGAAGACAGAGTCATTAACCCATTGTCCACAACAGAAATTGATTTTTCCAAATGAATACGGTCAATTTCCCGTATTTTCTCTGCTGTTTTAATTTGAGTTACTTTCCAAACTTCGTTATAAGCTGCATATATAGAGGCCGCTATGAAACGTTTTTGACGCTGTTTGCGTGGTCCCATAATGAAATCACGCAAGTCAGCACCTTCTTTAAGTAAAGTTAAGTGTTGCTTAATTTCTGCCAGTGTGGATGTCTGTAGCCATTCGAGGCATAGTTTACCCACACTGTATGTTGTTACAATCCCTGGATGTTGTCGCTGGGAGTACGTAGGGTCTGGCTTTGACAATTTGAACCCCTGTATTTTGTTCAGGAATCTATATTGACAGTTATTTGTGTCTGTGGGCCAGATCAACCATTTCTTCCAATCAGGATGTGTTCTGTTTTAGTCACAAATATGGGCAACGTCTATCTCAACATCTGTAGTGCTATTACTATCAGGTGATGGCTTTGGAATAGACGGTTTGTTTAAGTCTTTAATTTTGGCTAGGCCAAGACAGGTTGTTTGTTGAATTGTGTCATTCAAAAATATAATTTGTTCTGGGATCATGCAGGCTCTGAATAATGATTCTATACCTCGGACTTGCCAGTCTTTAGTACCCCAGATTGTTTTTGTTTCAATGTTATTATTCCAGAAATCAAAACCAAATGTATTCATTTTTTCATAAAATGATTCTGAATAGATTAATTTTGTGTTTGTTAGCATGGTTTTCATTCCTGTCTTATTTAACAGTTTGAAATAAAATGTTTCTGCTTCACTTGTGTTAAACCCTGAGAAGTATGGGAATTTCTCATAGAATGTTTTTGAACTACCTTTTGGTGGAGTTGTACAATGTTCCCATTGATTTTAATGTAAAAAATTTCTAGGCTGAGCAGATTTATGCAAATAATGGTTACCATAGTGGTTGTAGCGGTACATCTGATCATAATTTGATGAACCCTGTAAATAATCATGTTCTGTAAATTTTGCTGACATAACTAAGTCTGACATCATATCATTAATACTTTCAAAGTCCCAATCATCAGAGAATGTACTCGGTTTTACAAAGTCACTTAATGAAACCTTAAATTGATGAGGATACTTCAAGAGTTCGACCGGGCCATATATATCGTACTCTGTTTTGTCCCATGCTACCCCACCTGGTAATGGATTGGCTGTGAAGTTTACTGAAGAAAGTTCTCTTTTCTCGATATGTGAAGACTTGTGTGGCTTTAGGACCAGGTTGATGTTCTGGCTTGCTGTGTCCATTGTAACATATTTTCCCTCAATGAAGTGTCCCAAGCATAGTACCATGATGAGCCAAAGCAGGAGGAAAAGTACACCTAGCACCACCCAAAATTCAATCCATGGGGAAATCAGATAGGTCTCCTTTAGTTGATGAAAGAGTTTTTTAGCCTTGTCTTTAAAAGTTGTTGTTGATGTTGGCTGTTCCTCAGGTTCGCTCGGATCCTCAGAAAAGTCATCGAAGTTGATGAAGTAGCCTGACGCAGTTCTGTCAATTATTGGAATTGCTTCTGGATTTTTCCTTGTTTTATTAGTATAGTCTGTGGCTACATCATTGTAGACAGGTGTTTCTTGACGAATTGTTGTAATTTGGGTTTCAAGAGGCATAAGTTCCATGGCTTTGTTGCATAGTCCTTGTTGATTCACTGTAGGTTTATCAAATGTGATTAGTCTCTCAGTTTGAACCTCTTGATTTGTAGCAAACTTTGGTGTTCTGCTACTTCTTGGGAGTCCACTTGGCCTACTACTTATTATTGGCCACATGATTGTGGTTTAACCAGGTCGATGGATACAACTCAGTTCTCCTTTTTACCAGCAAGGGGCGGTAGTACAACTGATCTTGTTCCGTTGACAGCTAAGACAGGTACTGCTTTTCTGTAAGAAGGCCCAAATTCCTTCTTCACCGCGATTTTCTCTCTGACCAGATCCCCAATCTTTGGAATCCAGACAGGCCTTGCTGGGACAGGTGGTTTCTCTTCAGTGGCTGTTGGCTGTTGTTTCAACTTTATGTTGCTCAGGTCTTTTCTTGTTTCATTTAAGTCCTGTAAAATAGCCAAACGATCTTTGATATCAAAGCATTTTCTTTCTACCACTGAAGTTTGACTATCGAGGTCCTGGATATGCATTCTAGTCCCGAACAATAGTTCGTACGGACTGAAACCTTTTAGAGAATTTCTTGGCAGATTATTAAGACTACGTTGGACACTTATTAAATGTTTGACCCACCCAACACCCGAACCTAATACCTTTGCCGTTATAGATTGCTTTATGTCTCGGTTTTTTCTTTCCACCATCCCATTTCCCTCAGGAAGGAAGTGATCAGATTCCCGCAATGCAATGCCCATGCTGGTCACGGCCTCCTTATAAGCTCGAGAGCTAAAAGCAGGACCCTGATCAGAGTGTAGCATGCCAATTGCGTCTATGCCGCTATAGACTCGCAAATCTTTATATAATAGTTCAGACGTCAGCCGAGTGCTGGGGTCTACATTTTAAGTGAAACTAGTCTGTGATGATATTATTAATGGAACGCATTTTTTATGGGAATTTATGTGATCTCTAAAAGAAGGGCATTGGTAGTGCTCCGGGCATTTCGCCACTGCGGTCTCTGTTGCAGTTTTTACAGTAAAATGCAAATTTGTAGTTTTGCAGGCTCATTCCCGGCCACCAGTATATTGATTGTAATTCTTTCAGAGATTCCTTAATCTTAAGGTGACTTAGACCCTCACCCATATGTGCGTCTGCCACTAATAAGTTTCTCCTGTTCGTGTTTGGAATCACTCTATCCCCCACTCCAGGGATTTGAGCAAAAGGAACGGAGTTTGCATCGATTACGTATGTATAATTGAGTGGATAGTTGACAGGTAGCGCTGAACAGTCGCCTTTTGATGACGTTTTTACCGCCAGCATCGTTTCCCCGTCTACGTATTTTCCTGAACGCTTTTTTGTAGCTACGGAAGCCGGCCTAGTTGCTTCCGCTTTGGCTGTCTCAGCCAATGAATTCCCTGAAACGTGAACGCCATCACGTTCATGACTCAATGAATGTATCACGTGAGTCTTTGGTAGTTCTTTCTGTAAAAGAACTACTTGTTCCCAAAGCGATTTTTGCTTTATTGTGGCACCTGTGTCATCTTTGTAACCGTTTTGAACCCAGTTCTGCAAGTCGTTATTGTATGATTTGACGCAGAAATATGAATCGCACACTATTAGTGTCGGGAATTTGCGATCCGCATTATCTAGCGCCATTTTCAACGCTATTATTTCAGTTTGTTCATCTGAATTATTTTCCACAGAGTGTGATTTTGTTACCAGAGGTCTCAATTTACCTCCGCGCCACACGTATTTAACAATCTCGCATGTGGCGTTATAGGCTTGTTTTCCCCAAACCGAAGGTTGTGCATGTCCGTCTGTGTATATTACACAGGCGTACTGTTGTATGGGCAGAATGTCGATTGGCAGAGGATATTCTCTTTCATATTCTAGATTTTTTTAATTTTTTCATTTCCGGGTCAAAATAGTATTTCACTTTGTCTGTAGCAAGAGAATTTTCCCATTGTATCCATTTTGGATTTAATGCCACAGTAGGTAAATTACATGGGCTTGTTAATGCCTCAAAGGCTGATTCTGCTGTTCTAACAGTAATCTGTCTGCCATCAGCTTGGTCTCTTTCTTTTGCTACAGCTGTTTGAACCGCATGAACAATGTTTTCCTTAATGCTGAATGTTTTTTCAGCTTCTGTGTACAAATGTGATTTGTATGCTATTGGTACCTTTTCTCCCTCATTAGAGGTCAGGTATGTGAATCCGCATCTCCCTGGGATGACTCGGATTACAAGGTTGCGTGTGTTATCGCGTGTTTGCAATTTTGTTTTAGCTAACATGTCTGTTTGCAATGATCTCAAAATTTCTGTGTGTTTTTGAGTCCAATTAATTGTTTTAAAATCTGGTTTTATTAGTTCATAGAGAGGTTTAACCCTCTCTGCATAATTTAGAATGTATGTTCTTCCGAAATTCAGGAAACCTAGAATTGATTGTAAGTTTTTCAGCGTTCTCGGTGCTTGGATTACAGCACATTTCTCTAAGAAATTGTCTGCCAGTCTTTTGCCTTCACTTGATAATTCATTTCCTAAAAACAGGACAGGTAGATGGGCAATTCGTGACTTTTTAAAATTGAATTTGTAACCCTCTGCTGCGAACCCAAGTATTATGGTGTTCACTCTTTTCAAGTGAGTATCCAAGTCATCATCTGTTAGATAGATGTCATCGACATAAGATAATGCCTCATCATCATACATTTGTAGTAACTCTGTTACTCTTGCTGAGAATAATCCTGGGCTGTTCTTGAACTTCTGTGGGGAGTCGACAGAATTTTTTTCTGCGCGCCCATTATTGAGAAAGCGGTCAAATACCTGCTTTCAGGTGCTATGTTTTGACAAAAGAATCCATTAGAGATGTCTAATGTTGTTTTGTACTTTTTGCGCACGATGTTATTCATTAGTGCTGCACTATGTGAGTTTTGTACTGCAAAGGTTTTGCAACATGAGTTAAGGTGTCTGTAGTCCAAAACTAGACTATATGAATCGTCTGGCTTGGAGACAGGAAACAAAGGGTTATTCATTTCAGAGGTGCATGTTTCAATCACCCCCTGGTATTCAAGTTGATCTAAGATCTCCCTGACCTGTTTTTTAGCTTCTTGCTTAATTGGGTACTGCCTTTGTGCAGTTGGTTGATTTTTTAACTGGATTTTGTGAGGAGGAGAGTCCTCATCCCATCCAACATGGTTTTTATATAATGCAGGAGCTTGGGCTACTGCCCACTTTCTTGCAGGTGTATATTTTTTATGAATTGGAATGTGATTTGAGAAGGCAGGCATAATCATTTCTTCGCCATGAAAGCACTCCCTGACAAACTCCGGTGGCCAGTCTTTCTCAGCTAAAAGGATGTCATAGCCTTTGGAGAGGTTATCCCAAAATAGACCCCTTATTTTCCTAGTCTTATCTCCCTCTATACGTAATGTTATTTCGTATATTTTATGAGGTTTGCTAACTCTGGTGTCTGCAGTTTCCACCTGAATGTATTCATTCGTGTCCACTGTCTCCAGATGATTCATCAGGATCTTGCGAGCTATGCTCACTTCTGCTGCGCTGTCTAGCATTGTCTGAGGAGTGACTGTGATAAAAGTGCTATCAAACTAAGATAGTGAGGTGTAATGATATTTCGCTCTGTGCTGCACATGTGGTCAATGCTCACACACGTGCATGCGCACAGCGAAATCTATCTATCTCCCTATGCACGCCCAATAGGTCCTCCTCTAAGGATAAAACCTGATGGGCTTTATAGTCACCCAGTGTTAAAAAGAGGGAAAGAACCTTGCTTATTAGAAGGACCCTCACTCACCACTCGTTGGTGACATGCTTCATCATTGGGTCCCCGCTGGGGTGACCGAATGTCCCCCCAGCGTGCTACGATGCCTGATTGCAGCGGAGCAGGATGTGGTGAGTGCAACAGTGCCCAAATTAGGAGGTGACTAAACGTGAATGTGTAAGTGTCTTAAAAAATGCAAAGGTTGTGCCTTTACAAAAATCTTTAATAATGGCCAACCTGCATTAAGTAAAAACAAAGTGGACGGACTACTCAAGGTTCTGAGTTACGGAACCGGAGTCCTAATAAAGATCATAAGTTGGTCAACATGTTTCTGCTGTAAATTTGCAATTTGCTCAGCATTCGTCAGGACCTACGCAAAAGTCCTCCGGTGGTGTACACGCGCTAAGGCGTACCCTCCCAGGAGGCTCAAAATGTGAAAAATATATACAGTGATAAAGTACCGGATAGTTTCCGTAGTTACCCACTACAATTTTTAGTAGGGATACATCAAAAACCTGTAGGGAGAAAAAAAGGACAGACACAAACACACATGAAGGAAAATTAAATACTCAATTTCTTCAATGATATGCCATTGTTGACATTAGTCTGTGCATGTCACTAGAGTCATTGGGTAAGGTGATTGTGCTGAGCAAGAGAAGGAAACTCTTAGTGTCCTTGAGATAGGTACTGGTGGATTGCACAATGGACATCGAGAGCTTGTACACCTGTATTCCGCAGGATGAGACCATTAAGGTGGTCAAGGAGGCACTAGACCGAGCGGCTTGGAATTTCAACACCACCCGTGACTTCGTAGTTGATTGTGCCACCCTTGCCTTGAAACGCAATTTTTTCTAACACGATGGTAAAATCTACCTGCAAGCAACAGGGACCTCGATGGGCAGCACATTTGCCCCATCGGTGGCAGGGCTCTATGTGTTCGATTTCGAGTCCAAACACATTCTGAGTCCCAGGAACCCATACGGCAATAACATCGCCGTATGGCGACGCTATATAGACGACGTGTTTATGATTTGGCAAGGTGACGAGACCACACTATTTGAGTTTTTTTCTTGGGTCAACACTTGCGATGACCATCTGAGATTCACTCATGAACACTCCTGTGATGAATTAACTTTCTTGGATGTTAACATCAGGAGGGAAGACAACCGGCTTGAGACCAAAACCTTTTACAAGCCAACCGCAAAAAACAACTTACTACATTTCACCAGCTACCATTTCAGGATTTTCAGTTAGTTGGGGTTTTACTGGTTTCCCACCCAAACTATCTCTTCCTAGCTCTTCATAGGATTTTTCTATGATTCTGGCAAGTTCAAATGGCTGTTCTAATATATCTGTTTCTTTCAATTTCTGGCGGATCGCCACAGATGCTGCTTCTCCCTTTATGTTAGATAATAATAAAGCTGAGACCTGCTTGAAGTCTTTCAATAATTTCATACCCAGAGTTAAAGCAGGTTCTGGACCGTATTCGTTTTGAATTTGTCTTAGCACATCTGGTATTACCGCCATGGACGGAACACCATGTGTTTTTTTGTAAATGGAAGCAAAGACTGTGCCCCAAGTGTCACAGTCCTCCACATGTGGTGCGATCCCCATTGGAAGACAGTTAGTCAGAATTCTGTGTTTCTCAGTAGGGGTAGTATCCGGAAATACTGCCTCTATTTGAGTGATTTTTTTGTGCTAACCAGAATGGAATTTGTTCCCGTTTTGCGGGTACTTTACCCAGACATGACTGTATGTTTTGTGGTGTTATTTTATTTGTATTCCCCTGATGAGGGGTCAGCTGTGGACCATAAAACATGGCAACTTTGCTCTCCCTGAATAAGAGTATATCTCTAGAGTCGTGTGAAAACAAAAGACAGCTATTTCACTCAGTCAAAGGTGCGTACTTAGTTTCACCAGATTGCAGAGAAAAAGAGAGACGGGCATTTTCAATAAAAGGTGTTATTTATTGAGCAGTCTCTTTCCTCATACAAGAGAAATGAATTGCTACAATTGCAATACTTATAGTTATAGTTAAGTAAAGTGCATACAGTAAAAGCAGGATTATGAAATAATACTGTAAAAGCATTGATATGGTTTCTTAGCCATATGATACTTTAAAATGGATAAAATAGATACATACATATATACATTGACTAATCGTACTCAACTGGTGCTTCTAACTACGCCTACCCCGGTGTACCTGACCTAAGCCTAATACATGGGAGGGAGTAAGTAAGTAGCAGTTTAAGTTAAGTTTGGTTTGCCAAGAATCTGACTCAAGAATTCTCTGTAAGGGTTTAGTCAGTTCAGTACCTGGGTATTAGAAGGCAGGACGGCTGGTATCTCTCTCTCAGGACTCGGTATCCCAGTCACCCGCAAGGGTAGGCTGGAAACGCCAGAGGCTGGATTTCTCGGCAAGAGAAAAGACAGCGTCTTTCTCAGCGCGTCAAAAGGGAGGGGCAGCGTCTGTGGGCTCTCGCATCAGCTGGGCTCTTCGGAAGTAGTAGCTGCTCTGCTCCAGGATTACCACCGTGTGTTTGCTTAAGGCAGCGTCGGTATATTTATACCTGAAAGGTGCCGGGGTTGACGTAAGGATGGACATAAGACGTCAATAAAGATGTCACTAAGGACTGGTCGTTCCTACAGTGCTTTACAGGAGTTCTCGGACGAAATCAAAACAATAGCAGCGGGGATTTCCCAGGTTGCTGGAGGCTTGGATTTGTTTAAGAACTCAGTGTGCTTTCTAGGGGGCTGGAGGAATAGGCTTCCTTAATGTGACAGCATGCGCTATGACCGAATTATGAAAAGGGTTTCTGTGCCGTTGCAGGGATATTATTGATTTATAACCGGACAAGGGCAAAGAATAGGATATTGATTCAGGTACCTAGATAAAACACACTACAATCTATCATCAATGTTTAGCTCAATTCACCAACCCAGGTTAGACATGGCCAAATGCAAATCAGACTGACCCTTGCCCTAAGTTGGCAGAGATGGGTCCCTTGCTCACTTTGCCACGGGACTCAAGCTAACCTGGCTGATAACGGCTGATTAGCCAGTAACCAGTCTCATTATGGTTGTTTCCGAGCCAGGTAAGATATGGCTAGGCAGTTCGGGCTGGACTGCTCCCATGAAGGATAGGGTCAGACTAATTTGCATATGGCCATGTCTGAACTGGGGTGCTGCAGTGAGCAGCACCCTAACATCATGGGCATACCAAAATGGCAAGGCAACAGATTTGTGCCAAAAAAGGGTAGTGACCTTTGCACAAGGGGACACTCCCCACTACATTTACACAATTGGCACAGTGTGTCAAACAAATTATTACCACTTTTAATTTGTCCACCCCCCAAGGGGGCAAACAAAGCTAAAAGGATGGGCCCCAAAACATAAACAAAAAATGTGGGCATCCAAAAAAGGCCCCCAAGGGGAGTGACCCTTCTCTAAGGGGCCATTCCCCAGCACATTCCTAAATAAAAAAAAAAATTGCCCCCAAGAGGGGAGCGACCCTAGTCTTAGATGGTCGCTACCCTACACACAAAAAACAATTGTGGGCTACCTAAAATGGCCCCCAAGGGGAGTAACCCATGCCAAAGGGGCCACTCCCCAGCACATCCTTTATATTTTTTATAAATTAGACTCCCCCGGGGGTAGCCAAAGGCTTACGAAATGTCAGCGACCTTTGCCTAAGGGGTAAATAAATTTTTTTTTTAAAAACCTAAAATGGCCCCTATGAGAGTAGCCCTTGCCCAAAGGGCCACTCTACAATGCCCAATTTTATATATTATAATCAAATTATAAATAAATTATATGTGCCCCCTAAAGGGGAGCGACCCTTGCCTAAGGGGTCGCTCCCCAAAACTAAATGAAACTCCTGAAATGGCCCCCTTGACAGTGGCCCTTGCTCAAGGGGCCACTCTCCAAAACAATGCCCGAATTTAACGTTTAAAAAAAAACAAAAACAATAATAAGTTGGGCCCCCTCCTGGGTGGCCAACAACTTCAAATATATGCCCCTTAAAGGGGAGCGACCCTTGCCCAAGGGGCCGCTCCCCAAACCAACAAACATTGCCGATTTATGGAAAAATAAAATCCCTGGTGTCTAGTGGGCATTCCTGCTGCACGATCGCACGATCGTGCAGCAGGAATGCTCTAAAGAGGCATCGAGGGAAAGGAAAACCCTTTCCTTTCCCCCGATGCCTCTTTAGTTTTAATCCCCCCCGCCCCAGCCCCCAAACTTACCTCTTTCTCCTCCGACGTGCAGGAAGCAAATGGCTTCCCAGCGTGTCGGAGGAGAAAGGGAACCTCCAATTACGTCAGCGTGCCTCGCGCGCTAACGTCATTGATGGCGGGGGGCGGGGGGAGGCAGGTGAAGGTCTTCCCCTGCCTTCAACGCAGAAACGTAGAAAATCGGGCACCCGCGGGGGGAGCGCTGGCGCTCCCCCCGCGGGTGGGGCTCATGACGAGCTGAGCTCGTCATGAGCACCCGAGCACTGTATGCCATGACGAGCTCAGCTCGTCATGAGCATACAAGGGGTTAAGAAACACTGCAGTGTGATAGGATTGGAAATCAGGAAAATTAACTCCTCCTAAATGCCTAGGTTTTTTAAGTTTACAGAGACATTCGAGCCTTTTTATTATGCTACAAACATTTTGAGGAACTATACAACTTTTTATAGCAAGATTGGGGAATATTAATCAGAATATTGGATAAATAAAACAGAATTACAGGAACTAACATAATTTTTTTATTATCCAGACGGCCCCACCATGATAAAAATAGGGGGTGCCATCGCGAAGTAGACGAGGATAATATTAATTGTAGCTCTTTCAGATTTGAAGTAACAGTGTCTTTAATAGATGCCTTGAACCATAGCTCAAGATATTTAATTTTATTTGTATTCCAATGAAACGAGGAAGATGAAAAGTCTGCATGAAAGCACAGTTTATTCAGAGAAAGAATTTCACATTTATCAGCATTTAATTTATATCCAGAGACAAGGGCAAAATCATCCACTTCTAATAGAAAAGCAGGTAACGAAGTCTGGGGGTTTGAAATACATAATAAGATGTCATCTGCATAAACTGAAAGCTTTAAATGCTTGTCGCCATACGAGTATACTTTAATGGCTTTATTCATTCTGATTTTTATTAAAAACGGTTCTAGGGCAAGAGTAAATAATAATGAAGATAACGGACATCCTTGCCGGACTCCTCTATGAAGTGGGAATGAAGGGGATTGAAAGTCCATTTACTAAAATAAAGGATCTTGGAGAGTGTGAGCCGACGTCCCGACAACCCCAACCTGAACACCGCCCTACCCCAACCTTACCTCTTTCGCTACCCCCGGGACTGTGTCCCCGGCCTCAGAACGCCAGCATAAGGACCAGACTCGACACGCCAACAAGAGCCCAGAGAGTCACGCCCTTCTTTTCCCCACAGGGACCAACCAGAACATCGGGCCAGACGGACTTAAAACTCGCGGACCCCGGAAGCCCCACCCCTGTGGCAGCGACAGCACAGGATAAAAGAGGGAACCAGGAAGTGCAAGTTGTCGGAGATTTGTGGCAGGAACCTCGGACTGGTGGTCGTGAAGGAGAAGGAGACGGAGAGCAGACGGGTGAAGCAGACGTGTGGAGCGAAGAGTGGTGGAGTCCACAGGAGGTGGCTGTAGAGCGGCCGTAACTCAACTGGAGAGTTACGGCGGACCGCGTGAGTGCCTTTAACCTCACTATTTTTCTACTCGCTAGGAGTCCCCTGTAAAGTCCTTGTATAAAATTCCCCTTCTCTTTAGTAACACGCCCCCTGCACTGTATGATAATTGTATAGTACTGCACTGTGTGCCCCGCCATTTCCTTCACGCCCCGACCGAACACTCTTTTCTTCTTCCCGCCCCGTACTCCTTCCTCCCGATACCTTCCTTTCCTCACTGTCTCTTTTCCGCTCCTTCCCCACACGCCCCGGGTGACGGTGACTGTTGCAGAGATCCTAAAACTAGGATAGGACTAACGGTCCCTTGTTTTCTCTTTTGCTCCCTGCCCTCCGTGGATACTCCCCGTCACCGGAGCCGCCGTTGGAACCGCCGAAGACCGCAGCTGCAACGCAGACCCGGCGTGGATCCAGTACCCTGACGCCCTCCTTGTTTTTTCCTGTGTTCTACTCCTGTGACTCTGCAATAAATCCCTACTATAGCACACTACATACGGCCTCCTCGCTTGCTTTTCCGGCCCGCTGCACACCCACCCTCACAGAGAGGAATACAAAAGAGAAACATAATTAATTAACCAAACCCTAACCAAGCAAGCGAGGGCCAACTAAGGGGTCCATTAGGATGACGGGCGGACTTTGTCCGCCCGTCATCCTAGCGGGGTTTGGGACTGCCCGCCATAAGGGCGGGAGTCCCGGGGGTGGTATTAGGATGTGCCTGGCCACAGTGGCGGGCACATCCTGTATTTTTAGCATTGTGGCGGGCGGTGCTCTCTGCACCGCCCGCCACAATGCTAAAAATGCTTTCCAGCATTTGCATTTACAAAGCGGCAGACATCGCGCGGTGCCTGCCGCTTTGTAAATGCAAATGAAGGGGGGTACCACAGGTACCCCCCGTGTGCACCCCCCTACTGTCCTTCACTCTGGGGGCCCGCAGGGGGCCCCCAGAGTGAAGTCCGCATGCCTTTCCGTGGCGGCATTGCCGCCACGGAAAGGCATTGTGAAAAGCCTATCATAATATGGCTGGCGGTGTCTGATAGACACCGCCACCATATTATTCCTTTTCCGCCCGGCCGCAAGGCGACCGGGGAGGAAAAGCGGTGGACGGTCTTTCCGTCCGCCGAGGTCCACCCGCCATACTAATATGGCGGGGGTAAAACGAGAGTTGATGGCGGGCAGATTGCCCCCGCCAGACTGGCGGTGGCCACCACCAGCCTGGCGGGGGCAATCCGCCTGCCATCATAATGGGCCCCTAGGTCTATCATATGCTTTTTTAGCATCTAATGAAATTGCTGCTAATGAATTTTGATATGATGTAGATTTTCTTAAAAAAACAACAAGTGATGGACTGAATGTGGATCAATGTCACACACTCCCCCAGTCAAAAGATCTGGGCCCAAATCCATCGTTTTTTTGCACTCCACACCACCCTGGGTTAGACAATGGCGATATGCAAATCAGCTCTGACCCTGTTGCCCCATGGGAACAGTCCAGTCCGAACTACAAAAGCCATGTCCTTCCCAGAACGGAATCAAGCATCCGAGGACCGGACCGGTTTCGAGGTAACACCTCTCTTCAGCCCGGCTAGCTTGATTCCAGTGGTGTGGAGTGCCTGGGACCCACGTCTGGGCATCCCCAGCGCACTTAGGGCGGCAATTGCAAAAAACAACAAGTGATGGACTGAATGTGGATCAATGTCACACACTCCCCCAGTCAAAAGATCTGGGCCCAAATCCATCGTTTTTTTGCACTCCACACCACCCTGGGTTAGACAATGGCGATATGCAAATCAGCTCTGACCCTGTTGCCCCATGGGAACAGTCCAGTCCGAACTACAAAAGCCCTGTCCTTCCCAGAACGGAATCAAGCATCCGAGGACCGGACCGGTTTCGAGGTAACACCTCTCTTCAGCCCGGCTAGCTTGATTCCAGTGGTGTGGAGTGCCTGGGACCCACGTCTGGGCATCCCCAGCGCACTTAGGGCGGCAATTGCAAAAACAACAAGTGATGGACTGAATGTGGATCAATGTCACACACTCCCCCAGTCAGACTGGGGGAGTGTGTGACATTGATCCACATTCAGTCCATCACTTGTTGTTTTTTGCAATTGCCGCCCTAAGTGCGCTGGGGATGCCCAGACGTGGGTCCCAGGCACTCCACACCACTTGGAGTCAAGCTAGCCAGGCTGAAGAGAGGTGTTACCTCGAAACCGGTCCGGTCCTCGGATGCTTGATTCCGGTCTGGGAAAGATATGGCTGTTGTAGTTCGGACTGGACTGTTCCCATGGGGCAACAGGGTCAGAGCTGATTTGCATAAAGCCATTATCTGACCCAGGGTGGTGTGGAGTGCAAAAAAACGATGGATTTGGGCCCAGATCTTTTGACTGGGGGAGTGTGTGACATTGATCCACATTCAGTCCATCACTTGTTGTTTTTTGCAATTGCCGCCCTAAGTGCGCTGGGGATGCCCAGACGTGGGTCCCAGGCACTCCACACCACTTGGAGTCAAGCTAGCCGGGCTGAAGAGAGGTGTTACCTCGAAACCGGTCCGGTCCTCGGATGCTTGATTCCGGTCTGGGAAAGATATGGCTGTTGTAGTTCGGACTGGACTGTTCCCATGGGGCAACAGGGTCAGAGCTGATTTGCATAAAGCCATTATCTGACCCAGGGTGGTGTGGAGTGCAAAAAAACGATGGATTTGGGCCCAGATCTTTTGACTGGGGGAGTGTGTGACATTGATCCACATTCAGTCCATCACTTGTTGTTTTTTGCAATTGCCGCCCTAAGTGCGCTGGGGATGCCCAGACGTGGGTCCCAGGCACTCCACACCACTTGGAGTCAAGCTAGCCGGGCTGAAGAGAGGTGTTACCTCGAAACCGGTCCGGTCCTCGGATGCTTGATTCCGGTCTGGGAAAGATATGGCTGTTGTAGTTCGGACTGGACTGTTCCCATGGGGCAACAGGGTCAGAGCTGATTTGCATAAAGCCATTATCTGACCCAGGGTGGTGTGGAGTGCAAAAAAACGATGGATTTGGGCCCAGATCTTTTGACTGGGGGAGTGTGTGACATTGATCCACATTCAGTCCATCACTTGTTGTTTTTTGTAGATTTTCTTAAGACATTAAAAAACAATTGAGAGTTATCAGCTAAATGTCGTCCTTTAATGAAGCTGCATTGTTCCTTCCCAATCAAATGAGGCTGTAGAGAATCTAAACGAAGAGCAAGTATTTTCGCAAATATTTTATAATCTAAATTGATCAAGAAAATAGGCCTAGAATTTTTGCACATAGTATGATCTTTGTTTTCTTTAGGGAGTAGATATAATAAAGCTTCCTGAAAAGATCCTCCCGAGTGCTGGATAGAAACAAAATATTGAAACAATTGATGCAATTTAGGAAGAAGAATTTTGGAGAAATGTATATAAAATTCAATAGGAAAGCCATCAGGTTCTGGAACTTTACCTTTTTAGGTTTTGCCTGGCGAAAAGATGCGCTCTGCGCATCTTTTTCGCGCAGGCGAAAACCTAATGAGAACTGTAGTGTGGGTTTGGGTCGGCCCTCGTCATTCATTGGCTGGCTCCATAAATGGAGCATAGCTATTGGACGAGGGGCCTGTCCGTCAATGCCGGACCAGATTCGGGGGCGTTCCCGAGATTCTTTGGCTTTTGCCGACGTCACGCGACGTCAGCCGAAAGCCGGGAACGCCCCCGAATCTGGTCCGCCATTGAAGGCACCCGGAAGAAGTAGGACTTTCGCTCTTCGGCAGTGGGGAGTGTTTCCAGAGTGTGTGGCCAGTCCAAAACAACATTTTGAGTGAGTTTATAACAATGGAGTAAGGAAAGTTAAATGAGCTGTCTGTGGGGTGGCTACGCGTGCGTTTTTTTTTAATGGAAATGTGTTTGCAGTGCGTGCTTTTAAAGGGAACTCATTCTAAGAAGGACATTTTAATAAGGTAATGGGAGTTTTATTGCAGCGTGTTTTTTCTTGGGCTTCTTTGAAATGATCCAGCCTGCGCGAGATTCCCCTCTCATTTCCTTTTCCCCTGCCGTGCGGGCTTCACGAGGCTTCCCATATATCTGCCTTTGACAGCCGGCTCGTTTACACACTCTGTGGAGCCCCAGCTATCATGAAACAGCCCGGCATCATGTGCTGTGCAGATGCTCGTGTAATGTGCCCCAAGTGTGTCAGCCGGTGCCATCTGCAGCGCCCGCAGCAGCGTCTGGTGGTCCTGCGACAGCCCAGTCTCGGGCCAGACGATGTGTAAAGCGTCGGGTAATTGCAATCAGCTCCGCGCGTGGCTTCCCGGGTCAGCCCGCCGGCAGCCGCCTTCAAGGCGGCCCGGCCGCATCTGCGAGCCCTCCCTCCGTTTATCAAATCTGATACAATGAAAATGGACATCAATCTGGATAATTTCACTAAGTGTTTCTCATTCCAGCTCACTGAGCTAATCAAGCTTGTGGCTAATAAATTGTGGGTGTGTCAGCCTTTTGTGGAGCTCCTTTCCGTCCTCGTCCAATAACCTTAAATCAAGCCACTCAGTGTCATTTTATATACCCGATTTCTGGCAGTGAGGCACATGGAGGGGGAATTGAAACAACAAAAACGTGCCTGGTAGTAATCTCTTCTGCATGTAAAAACCCTCCGTGAAGGAGCCCTCCTGGCAGGGTCTGTGCCATCCCTGTGCCAAAAAAAAAATACCAGCTGCCCAGAAAAATACGCAAAAACAAGCACTAGGACTTGTTGAAATCGTTGCACAACCTGGGATGCAATCTATTGAGGTGTAGAGTGTGAGGGGCCTGTGTGCACTCACTTACTGTGTTGCGCGCCATTGGTTGCACTCTCCACGCCCACCTGCTGCCACAGGGCCCTGTCGCCACTTCCTATTTCACAGTTGCACACAGCAGCACTTGTGAGGGTGGCTCAGGCCACTAGGGTGTGTGTGTTTGTGCTCTGTGTGTCCCGGCACCTTGTACCGCGTCCCTATCGGTTGTTTATCGGTTGCGCTGAAGCTTTCTTAACATTTGAAGAGCTTTTGTATTTTGTTGGCTCACGATTGTCATTTGTGCTTCATTTAATGTAACGTTTGCTTTTATATTTTGTTCACTTGTAATGTTCTCATGTATCAGTTCTGTTCCTATTGTGAAGCGCTCTGACACCTTCGGGTAAAGTCCGCGCTATATAAAAACGCACAAATAAAAATAAAAAAATAAAACAGATCTTTCCATCCCACGTAGCAGTACTATGTCGATAGGAATCCTTCATGGGGGTGGTGTGTGTGAGGGGGGAGGGCGGGGGCTGGAAGCGCTGCTTGCCAGAGGTTTCAACCTCAGCCGCTGACCTTGAGCGGTGTCTTTTCTTCCTGGGCCTCGGCTACACGGGACCAGTAACATGCAGAGACCCTGGGGCTGCCCCGGAGCAAGCACGGGAGCCCTTTTCATGGACTGGGAAGGAGGGGACGATATATATATATATATATATATATACACACCCTTATTACTTATAATGTGATTATTATTTACACACCTGTGTACATAGGCTGGCGTCATACCATCATATATGTGCTGGGGTCTGGCACAAGCGAGCTGCACTGCCTCGCAAAGCGTCAAGATATTGCAATGGGGGAGGGGCAGAAGTTAAGCCCATCAGTGCTTTCATCATTTTTCTTACTATGTGAATCCTGTAGCATGGTGAACATGAGGTGTAGGCTTTTAATTGGCCAACAGGGAGTGCAGATAGACGTGGAAAAAGAAACCAATTTAAAACAGGATGCACTTAGCATAGTGACTGTTACATCAAACGGGGCCTGTGGTTGAAAACGGAAGTATTCTTGGGGTAGCCGTGTTTCATGGTCTTATAATGACATCGAGGTTTCCCGAAGTCGGACTGATTTCACAAGAAAACCGAAATGCCGTTTCCCAGCCTGTCCACTTCCAGCCTGCCCTTTCCCAGCCTGTCCCCTCCATGCCCTTTCCCAGCCTTTCCTCTCCCAGCCTGTCCACTTCCAGCCTGCCCTCTCCCAACCTGCCCTCTCCCAGCCTGTCCCCTCCCTGCCCTCTCCCAGCCTGCCCTCTCCCAGCCTGTCCCCTCCCTGCCCTCTCCCAGCCTGCCCTCTCCCAGCCTGCCCTCTCCCAGCCTGTCCCCTCCCAGCCTGTCCCCTCCCTGCCCTCTCCCAGCCTGTCCTCTCCCTGCCTGTTGTCGTGTCCCGGCGGCAGCAGGCAGGAGCGTGCACTGCGTCCCCGAAGTAACAGCCCTAAAGCAAGCAAGAAGTACGCCCCCCTCCCACCAATCAGTGTTAGGTAGTGGAAACTGTCCAAACTGGGGTGCAGACAGCCCCTCTCACCTTTCGGCCTGGTACCACTGCACCAGCCGCACTACTTCCCTACTGACCGTTCTCCACTTAAGCTCCGTCTAAATTACAATTCCTGCTTGTGACCCTTTTGCCTGCTTGTACTTGTTTTCATGACCCTGTTGCCTCCGTGTGCCCCTGTTGCCTGCTTGTGCCTCCGTTTTCGTGCCCCTGTCGCCTGCTTGTGCCTCAGTTTTCGTACCCCTGTCGCCTGCTTGTGCCTCAGTTTTCGTGCCCCTGTTGCCTGCTTGTGCCTCAGTTTTCATGACCCTGTTGCCTGCTTGTGCCTCCGTAAGTGCCCCTGTTGCCTGCTTGTGCCTCCGTGTGCCCCTGTTGCCTGATTGTGCCTCCGTGTGTCCCTGTTGCCTGCTTGTGCCCCTGTTGCCTGCTTGTGCCTCCGTGTGCCCCTGTTGCCTGCTTGTGCCTCCGTGTGCCCCTGTTGCCTGCTTGTTCCTCCGTGTGCCCCTGTTGCCTGCTTGTGCCCCTGTTGCCTGCTTGTGCTGTGTGGGTGTGTGTGGAGGGCTCTGTGTGGGTGTGTGTGGAGGGCTCTGTGTGGCTGTGTGTGTGGGAAGCTTTGTGTGGCTGTGTGTGTGGGGGGCTTTGTGTGGCTGTGTGTGGAGAGCTTTGTGTGGCTGTGTGTGTGGGGAGCTTTGTGTGGCTGTGTGTGTGGGAAGCTTTGTGTGGCTGTGTGTGTGGGAAGCTTTGTGTGGCTGTGTGTGTGGGGGGCTCTGTGTGGCTGTGTGTGGGGGGGGGCTCTGTGTGGCTGTGTGTGGGGCTCTGTGTGTGTTTGTGTGTGTCATTTGCGAGAGATAAAGCTAGTGGCATTGTAAATGACAATGCCATTTATTTATGTTAAAAAAACATAAATAAAAATGTCAAGAGCAATGCCAATAGCTCTAACTTTAACAAAGGCAAAACCATTGCATTGTAAATGCTTGTTTAATAGAGTGAATAGCAGTTAGAATATCGTTAGTTTGAATATCCTCCTCTAAGGAAGAGAAATCCACTGTGGGAGAAGAAGGAGGATTAATAGGGGACAAGTAATAAAGAATATCATTTTGTTGAGAAGGAGATTCAGGGGTATAAAGAGATCTATGGAAATTGGTAAATTTCTTTGAGAATGTCTTCATTTTTATGAACCATAGTGTTGTCTGAAGTTAAGATTGAATCACTTTGAGTTTTTTTTTTTTTTAATTTTAAGATAATTGGAAAAACGTTTTCCAGCCTTATTTTGAGCACCATAATATTTAGCACTTGATTTGAGCAAAAATAAATTAGCGGATACAGTTGAAAGTTTATTAAATGTAAATTTTGGATTTGACAGGTTCATCCAAAACCGATTGAGATTTTGTCGTATAAAAAAACTGTTCCAGTTGTTTAACCCCTTGTACGTTGCGATAATTCTCCCCCTGAATTAATGAGCGGGCGGGGTTTGGACGGCCCTCGGCTGTCCTCCGCACACTCCCACCATGAGTTATGACGGCCGGGGGCCGTCCTAAGCACCGAAGGGGTTAATACATGAATTAAGTGACTGAATATATTTATAAGAAGGCTTCCATTTCTAGGCTACAAAAGAAATAATGAAGTCTCTAGAGGCAGCTTTGAAAGTGTCCCATATAAGCTATTAGAGGTATTAGAGAACTAATTTCCAGAAAAAATGTAGTTGCACAATTCTGAAAACTGGAGTAAACTTAGGGTCTGGTAAAAGGGAGTTATTGTAGCTCCATCATTTAGTTCCTTCAATAGGAGAGAGTAAATCTAAATTTAAAGAGACAGGCGCATGGTTTGAAATTAATATAAATCCTATATCTGAATGTAAAATATGTTGTGTGAGGGGTTTCAAAATAAACAAATAATCTATACGGGATTGGGAAGAATGAGCAGGAGAGAAAAAGGTATACTCTTGAAGAGCGGGATGACATAGTCACCGAGCATCAACGAGGGATCTTTGAAATATAGTAGACAAGAATTGAGAGTGAGCATATGAAGGAACACATTTAGAATGTGATTTCCTATCAATAAAGGGGTCAATAACCATATTGCAATCTCCACCAACTATCAAATACTCATCACTGTAAGTCATTAATTTAGATAAAATCTGGCACCAAAAAAGTTTATCAGGGTTAGTAGGAGCATATAAGTTAAATATAGTCAAAGGAATCTTGTTAATAAACAAACAAATTGCAACCCATCGACTTTCAGTATCCATCTCTTGATTTCCAACTTGAATGTCTAAACATTTATAACAAAGAACTGCTACACCATTATGTTTCCCGAAACCGGGAGAAGCAAAAACCTGACCCACCCATTGACGTTAAAGCTTGGATATTTCTTTGAGTTACATGCATTTCCTGTAACAGAACAATATCACCTTTCAACCCAGCAATATGTGACAAAACTCTTTGGCATTTTATAGGTGATCCCAAACCTTTAACACTCCACGATATAACTCTTAAAGACATTTTGATGTAAATAACTACATTTCACGAAATGTGATAATTGTAAAAGAAAGAATAGTTACTAATAAGAAAGAAATAATAGAGCAACAGTATGAAAGAATATAATATGGAAGAGGAACATAACTACAAAAGACTAGGAAGTAAGTAGTGAGGAAATGAGGAAGGAAAGGCCAGGAAGAGGAAAAGAAAGAGGGAAAGGGAAAGAAAGATGTAAGAAATATCTGAAAAAAATAAGAGAAAATATACCAGAGAGGGACAGAACAAAAAGAGAATGAACAAAAAATACAAAAACATACCCCAAACATACAATGAACACGGGTGGTGGAGCCACATAAGGAAGATGGCACAGCCAACTGGAAAACTCCAGGACGAAGACAGGAAAGGGAGACATCATCCAGGTTGAGTGAAAATCATATATCCGGGAACCACGGAAACCATACCTGACAGTAAGAAAAAAGAGAATGCGTTATATAGAAACACAACAGAACGATTATAAAACATGACAAAATATTAAGAATAAATCAGTAACAACAATGATAACTAAACAGTTAAACCATCGATGAGCGGGCAATTTCCATGTCCTCCTCCTTACAGGTATCCAAGAATTGCTGCAAAAGGACCAGATTCACATAGTTAGTGTTTTTATTTTTATAAGTCACTTTGAAGAGGCACGGATGAAGCAAACCATATCTGGCATTCAAAACTTCGAAGTGCAGGTCTCATGTCCAAAAACGTCTTTCATCGTTCCGGTGTTACTTTTGCATAATCTTGTGCAAAGAAAAGAGTAGAGCCTAGCCAAGAAATGTTCCCTTTTAGTTTGGCAGCTTGTAAGACTTTAAGCAAATCAGTATATTCCAAAAAGTATAAAATAATGCCTCTTGGTTTAGTAGACGAGGACAGTGGTGGTGGACTGTGCCCTAAACGATGTGTTCATTGGATATTCAATGATGGAGTATCAGAAAAACCAAGAAGCTTTGGGAGAAAAGTTTAAAAGAAAACAAGAGGATCAGAACCTTCAAGTCCTTCCGCAAGGCCATAAATGCGTAGGTTGTTACGCCTATTGCGGTTCTCAATATGTTCCACTTGTTGTTTTAGGTGTAAAAACTCCATATGCCTAGCAGGTACTTGGTTGATAATGGTTTGAACAACGGCCATTCGGTTTTCCAGGTGGATGACTTTTTGTTTTGTGTGTGACTAGTTATCCTCGATACTTTGGAGGCGAACATTTGTTTCTACCATATAACGTTTCAGAGCGCACAATTCTTCAAGGATTAACTCCATAGAAATAGGTGATGATCAACTGGTAGGAGAAGGAGGGTCCTTCTTGATTTGCTTACCAGATGCAGTAGTAGAAGCAGAGGGTAGTTTAGATACTGGTTTAGGCATGTTTCGAGAGGTGTTGGATGGCACACCCCCTGTGACAGAAGATGAAGAAAGCCCAGACTCCAGGTCCTCCATAGTATCTTGCAGAATATTGAAAGGATTGTAATCTGCCAATGAAGTAGGGTCTGGGGTTTTAATACCACCACGTGCAGAACGTAATTTTGCCATACACCATAAAGTATCCTTGAAGATAGGTCAAACTGAACAGTATTGACAGAGCCAAATACTTAAAAATGTTTGCGTGGCAATTAATAAAATCATTTGTGTCAAAAGGACATCAGGAAGGCAGCAAAAAGCATTTAGGGTTATCAAAATGAAGCCAAAAAAGCATTAAGGCAATATTTAGAGTGTCGCATTGAGGCAGTATTGAAATAATGAGCTGAGGAACTCCTGAGGTGATCGAGCGCTAAAACGCTCAAAATGGCGGCCGCTAAAATCTTATGAGGTAATGCGTCGGTATGAAATAAGACGAAGAGCTCACCCCAAATGTTCGTAGGCCTTGCAACATGTACACTGGAACCTCATCTCCACTCGGTGAGGAATTGGAGGCCAAACAATGGGTGGTGCCGGTTGAAGGTCTCCCGTTTGCCGAGACCTCCGCGTAGCTTCACATGAAGGTGGCCATCTTCTTAGGTGCCAAAGCCACGCTCCTTACTAAAAGGTTTTTAATCCCTATTATTAAGTTGCAGGGAATCAGAAGTTTTAGACTAGTCTTGGACTGTCTGCAGCAACTGGATTACTCATCCAACTGTATCAATATTTGTTCCTTTCTAAAATGTGCCCTCAATAGAAGGCAATCTTTGATGTTTTACTAGGATAGAATATTCTAGGGGTTCGAAATCTTGGTTTTAATAAGGGATCTGTGGCGAGTGATAATCTCAAATGAACTGTGATTTGGTTGAGTATGTGTTTTCCCTTATGAGTTGTTTCTTATTTTTTTTTGCTATTCGATTTTTTGAATTTTTACTGTAACCAATGTCTAGGCAAAAAGGACAGACATTGATACATTTGCTTATTGGTATAGGGCAGAATAGAGTTTTTACCTCAATGTGTATTAGTCCTGTTAGCCACGACTATGTTGCATGCAGCACTGCCTTCCGTTTGTTTTTCATGATATGGATTTGCACTTGTCTTGCATGTATGTGATTTTATGGCTACTTTTTGTAACTGATATGAAGTGATTTTGATTTGATGATTTTTCAATTCAGACTATATAGTTACCAGTCCTAAAAGTGAATACTAGTCCATGTAACCCCCTTATTCCTGACAGGTGGTAGTTGAGGTGCCAAATGTTTCATGTGCATTAACCAGTGATTGGAGAAATTCTACTACTCAATCCAAATTATAATCTAATAGTCTCCCACCTCCTTTTGGAATACTTGCTATTTCCCTTACTGTCAAATTACAGTGGAGCCACTGTTTTAAGATTGCAGGGCTCAGCTGCCCTCAGACAGACATATCGTCAGCTCTTTAATTGCTGTCGTGAATAGAGGATCCCTCCTTCAAACCAGTAATGTTCGGAACTAGCCCTATCCCTTACTGTGACTGGAATCATTGTATCTGGGAGGTCCATGGAATAAGTATGAGAAGAACTTCCTGGCATCTCCAAGTCAAAAGATGTGGTGCTCAAGCCACTTATTGTTCTGCAAATTGTTCGTGACCACTGCCAGGTGAATAATCCCTGCTCAGTAGTCAGCAGCTAACAACCTTTCTCCCTTCTTTGTTTCAGTGTTGGCTGTTGTCCTCCAACCAAGAATGTTTAATTCATCTCTAGAAGTGTAATGAGAGGCAGAACTTATTTTAAGCCATTTGTGGTTCAGGCCACCTTAAGTACATTTTTTATCAAGTTAGTTTTCCACTTAAGTTATCAAAAATCAGATTTCACAATTAAATCAGAGCTTACAAAGTAAGTAAATAATCATTTTGAAGCATTTTTCTCGTATTTCCATAAGCGGAGATAGCAAATAAACATTATAATCCCATCTAGGACTGTTCAGTAAAAAGTCAAACAAGGCCTACACAATGTCATAGCTTTTGGGTTTTATTTCACTATGAGAGCACACTTGCCGCAATATGTAGGGTGCCTTATTTTTATACATTGGTTCACTGGGGGCATCAGTCAATATAAAAGAACAATTTGTCTCCAGTATTAGAGACGTTTTAACACCAATTACCCAAGGCAAGGAAGAAGAAGGCAGTTAATTAATATATATGTATAGCAATTTATTCATTCATTGCATACTTTTACCATTGTTATGCATTTTCTTTTACTTAAGAAAAATCCAGTGCTCACAGAGAAGAGCGGTGCAGTGATAGGTGATAGAAAGGTGAAAGAAACATGCATCACACATAAAAAGCCATATGACTCCTTCAAATTATTATAATTTTTTTCTTTCGTATATATGGAGTCTGTAAAGATCTATTGTCAATGGCGTTTCGACCTCTGGCAGCGTGAGGTCATCATCAGGATGGGGGTGAGCACCCGATATCTAGGTTTAAAACGTCTGCATAGGAATCAAGGGAGAGTGCATATGGGCACATTGAGTGACAGGCACACATAGACAAATTATGTTTTAATGTTCATCAGGGCAATCTATCATGGGGGCAGGTCAAGGGTAAGTCTATAAAATGGCGTTCCATTTGTCTTGTGTGTTCAGTCCATTGGATACTGACTGGCATTTGAAAATACATTTAAATTACAATCTGTTGAGCAGGTGTTGAGTGTCGCTCCCTCTGGGCTGGGGTTTGATGATCTCGATCACTTGCCACAAGAAATCGTTTTCAGTGTGGCCTTGTAGAAAAAAATGTTCCGTCAAAGAAGCCGTGGTGACTGCATCGGATTCTGCTTTTGTGTTGGAAAATCCTTGCTTTCTCTTTCAGGTTTGTTTGACCAATGTAGATCAAATCACAAGAGCCACAAATAAAGTAAATTATATTGCATAAGTTACAGTTTGAAAAGAAATTCAGATCTTGATGAATATTCCCATGGTGGAATAATTTCGTTTTTGTGGTCAAATTACACGCTATGCAGTTTCCACGTTTGTAATAACCCTGTACTGCTGGAAGGTTCAGTAGAGAGTGTAGGGTGTTGGTAATTTGTTTGGGTTTTTGTGTGCTAACAAGAAGGTCTCTGATGTTGCCTCCTCGTTTGAATGAGAACAAAGGTGGCTCTAACGATAGAGTTGTTGTGGGTAAAATGTTCTAGTGATTTCTAATACTCTTATTCAGTTTGTTGCTTATGGGTCAAAAGATGGAGACACAGGTGATTTTATTCAAAGATGTTTTGACTTTGGGTTGTAACAGTAATTCCTTGTGGGAATACCAGATACATTTTAGTTAACGTTTTCCAAGCCTTCTGTGGTATCATAAATCACAAGTGGCATGTGTTGTACCCCTAAACAAAAAATCTGACTCGGATCCTCATTTATACACGGTCATTTTCAGCCTCAACATTCTATGTCTATTTGTAAAGCTCAAATTCATCCCGAAGAGTTTCTTGGCACTGAATTCAAAATATTTATTCATTAATACAGGAAAAATATTCATTCAAAACACAAACCAATGGACTTTGTCACCTCTTTCTTATTGCAGTTATGCTTTTGTCTTGTTTGCACATCTGCCCCATAATCAGAGTAACACTTGGGAACATAGAGACTGGAATTGTATTACTTCTCTGTTCCCTGTTGGATGTTTTAAGAAGATTGTTTCTAAATTATATTGTATCCTTTTTCCACTTGGGAGATCGTCCCTTGCTGTCCAATACTCAAAATAAGGGAGTACATGCAAGGATGGACCAACTTGACTGATATAAACTAGTTACAAACTCCTGAATGAATCTGTATGAACTAATGATCACATGACCTGGTTCTGTTTTAGGTGAACTGGAGTCCATTGATTATTATATTAGCTAATTTCATTTTAACTCTTGATTTGCTACGATTATCAGTTGTCGGAATGAGGAACATTGTACATTTTCTTGAGTTTACTAGTATGTATGTGGACATCTCTCTACACTACATAGATACAAAAATGCCGAAGCACACAAAAGGCAGTCCATACTGTTTAAAAGGCAATGACCGTATTACTAATCACGAACAGTCCATTCCAAGTTCTCTTTTCTTTTTATTTTCCGATTTTCTTCTTCTTGGTGTAGTACAAAAACACTGACACAACGATAGTGAGCAATGTAGGCTCATTTCCTCTGGCATACAAATAATGCAACTTGGCTCTGGAAAGAGCGGAAAGGGGTAATCGCAGTTGCTGGCAACCCATGAGTTATCACGGCATATGACCGGTGCCCAGAGCAAAGTTGCATTATTTGTATGCCAGGGGAAATGAGCCTACATTGCTCACTATCGTTGTATATGGAAGGACCTCCTGGGCTCTGTGATCGTGCACTGGGCCAAGTTGTGTTATCTGCATGCTGGGTGAAACGAGACCGCAGTGTTTATTATTTGCTTATACGGAGAGACCTCCAGGGCTCTGTTGAACGCACACAGATTCTTTGTGAGCTCTTCGCATACGGAGCTCGTTATTCGTTGAAACCGCCGGCCTATTAAGTCCAGACCTGCAGGTCTGTCTTCCATATATTTTGTTTGGCCTTGAAAAAGTCCATAGGATGGAACACGTGTCGGCTGCCAGTGTTTGGAACTACACCAAGAAGAAGGAAATCAGAAAATAAAAAAAAGATAACTTGGAATGGGATGTTTGTGATGACTAATATGGTCATTGCCTTTTAAACAGTATGGTCTGCCTTTTGTGTGCCTCGGCATTTGCGTATCTATGTGTATCTCTAAAGAGAAGCCTCTAGAGTGTGTCTCCTCCAAGGTGGCAGGAGGATTATTGCCTGGAGAGCATCTCTGTAGAATTTTTCATACAATGATCCGGATGACCTTACAGATAGATGTGCATTCGATATCAGGCATTGCCATTGTGTGCGCATTTGTGTTAATCAGTCTCTCTACACTACCTCTGAATACATTCGACTAATTTACTCTATGAAGATTTATTTCATTATTAATTGCCCTATTTATGCCATAAAAGCATGCAGATTTCAGATTTTTTTGGGGAATTCCCATTTGCAGGTTTCTAGGAGTGCTTGTGAAAATCTGTTGTGAATTACTGTGATTGTGAAGGCCTTTCAGTTTTCCATAATGATCAAATGTGAACATGAATAATCCTTCACATTTGTGCAATTGCAATTTTTTTTTGGTTTGTCTTCTCCATGGGCAAAATATTTTCCTCAAAGTGGAGATCTTTTTCTTTAGAACCCCAGCAAATTACTTGGCGTTCTAAGCCCCTTCTCTCCCTTCAAAGGGATTTACTCCTGCTGTATTCAAGAGTACATTATTGACAGTTGCCAGGGTGGGGAATAGGTAGACCATGCTTTACATTCCAATAAATGATTGAGTTTGTGTGTGTTCTTCAACTCTCCTGCAATCCCTCCACTGGAACACCAACTGCGTGCTGTTGGAGTAGGATTTTCCCAAAAGCAATATTAATCCATTGCAGGATAATATTGTATGTGAGTCAATCAGTGTAAAAGTGCAAATTAACCATTTGTGAATTGCCTGCATGTTTAACTCAAATCATTTGTGCACGTACGTTGACTTTAAATATGCGAAAAAGCAGGGATGACTGTTTTTAGGTCTAGTTATTTATAGCTGTAGAGGTTGTGAGATCTCACATAAACATACAGCACACAGTGTACATAAAGGGACTGATTTGGGTAGGCCCGATCAGGCAGTGCCGAAATATGTATGATGTTCTTCACATTCTGGTATCAGCTCACAGCATTTTGCAGCTGTTTATATTTTGCATTTACTTACACCAAAGGGGAGAGAGAAACAAATTGAATCATCTCCTTGATCACAGCAGCTACTTCGCGCTCTTCTTCGATTGCATGTGTGCTTGGACACAGTCTCTCTCTCTCTCTCTCTCTCTCTCTCTCTCTCCCTCTCCCTCTCCCTCTCCCTCTCCCTCTCCCTCTCCCCCACTGCTTTTTCTCTTTCCCGGTGTGTGTGATCAGGTTGATGCTGTGGGTGTGCTTGCACACAGATGTTCGCATGTGCTTCTTACAGAGATGGCAGCAGCAGCAAGAAGCTGTCAGGCTCCCTGATTGTTAAAGTGAGTGACCAAGCAATGGGTGCTTTATTTCAATCTGCCTCTCTTAAATGAGAGGGCTCAATGTTTTCCACGGTCCCAAATAAGTGGGGTCTCAGAGAAGACCAGGTACTGGTAGGATATTGAATACTAAATGCAGGACTGAGCAGGGCCTCCTCAGACAGCTGATAAACGCTCAATGATCAAGCACAATTTGACATGGAGAGCACCAACAGGCTCCCTTGCTTAGACATGGTAGACATCCTGGTGATAGAGGCACCTCTTTGTATTTCCCAAAATTGCCATGGTGGCCGCTCCTCTGGGTTTTTCCCGAAGACAAGCACCCAGCCTCTTCAGCGTTGACCTCCCTGAAAAAACAGTTTTAGACTCTTTCAGAAGTAAGGGGAGGGGCGGAAGGGATGACGCCTCATGTATTCCGCTTTCATTTTAATACATGTTACTCAATGGCTCTTCTAGCAGGCAAGCCAACCTCCTTTGAGGCAATTGGGTAAATGCCAACCCTATTCTCCTTCTGTTTGCTGAAGGGACAGAAGGTCTTGCAAAACCGGTCTTGTGGAGAATACTCGTTCCCTAGTTTGCTTTGTGTTTATTAGTAAGCAATGAGTTGGGTATGTAAGCCTCCAGCTCGTTTTTTGTATGCAATACAGAAACCATCAACGTTTGCCTGTAGCAGGCTATGGTGATTCATAAAGAGCCTCCGCAGTCGTTGCAGAGGCTGCGGAGGTGTGGCGGAGGCTCTGTGGCCGTGGCAGGGTCTCCACGGTCGTGGTGGAATCTCTGCCCTGCAATTCTCATTGGAGAGATTCCTCCACGAGTGCGGGGCCTCCGCCACAACTGCAGAGCCTCCGCCACGACTGCGGAGGCTCTTTGTGAATCGGGCCCTGAGCATTCAATTACAGCACAGAGAGAGATCGGGACCTCCACTTTCATCATGTTGTCTCGTCTTACCCCAAATGTTCTAGGAACAAAAAGCATTCCGAATCCTGAAAGTGCCCAGCCACGTCCTCAGCAAAATATTTAAATAAAGTCATAATTTCACCCACAGTCCAAGCTCTCAGCTCAGGTTTATTTCCTTTGTCAGTGATTGGCAAAACCAATAAGTCTAGCTTTAATGTGCTACGACACAGGTATGCGTACATGCTGTTTGTGTGTCTTAGGATTCAAGGCCAGTCCTATTAGCTTTGCCAGTGTTGATTTACCACATATTAAAGCCAATCTATTAGCTTTGCCAGTGTTTGTTTACCACAGATTAAAGCCAGTCTATTAGCTTTACCAGTGTTTGTTTACCACAGATTAAAGCCAGTCCTATTATCTCTGCCAGTGTTTGCTTACCATAGATTATGATATGGGGATGGTATTGCAAAGTAGCTAGGGTAAATGTGTCATCATACTGTTGGTTTTAGATTTACTATGCTTGACATATTTTTGAAGTCGACTACCATTTACAGTGGATAACGGCCTCTTTCTTCTCACTGCACTTGTGTTTACTTTTTAAGGGCATTGCACCAAAGATAGAATTCTCTACACGAACAGCCATAAAAGAGTTTTCAGCTGATAAGAAGAAAAGGTCACGGGTAAGTACATTGCAATTAAAGAGAATGTATTATTATGATGCATTTTGTGATCTAAAACCACTTTGTAATTTAATTTTCTGTGCAGAGGCCAATTATTGCAGACGTTTTTTGTGTGACTCCGACCCTGTTCAAGCTTTCTTCTGTGCGTGGTACCCACTTTAGGTTCAGTTAAGCTAACGAGACTTGAAAATAAATGCGTTACGATTTGCTATAGAACACACTAAGAAATTTCAACCCACCCAACTTACAAACATCTTGAAAGTGGTCGTATGTTGAACAGTGAGCATTTGTTTACTGTTAGTTTCATTTTTATTCATTCTATTTTGGCTTGGTTATTCACTAAGCAAGCAATCCTTTTTACAGTACACTATTTTCTACAATCATAGAAAATTGATAAAAATACGTTCTTTGGGAGGTAAACTCCTACCCTACCTTTTCCCTTTGCAAGTTATTAGTTTCTCCATATGGTTTTCAAATGATAATTATAATTTGGCTTCTGACAACTTTCTGGAAGCAGAATTATTATCTTTTTTTTTTTAAATCTCTTTATTTTACATGTTCATACATTCAACAGACAGTACTACAACTGTTGCTCGCATAAATACCCAGCCATCGCTGTCAGAATCCTCCCATTCCCATACCATTGCATTAGTTTGAATCAGTACTGTTGCTCTTTCATGACATCTAATCTCCCCTATGGGGCCGGGAGTGAGGGACAACAAGGTACATTCACTACTTGGGCAGTTCTCCATTTCTAACCATAAGGGCACCCCCTGGGGATTGTAACATGCGCTGTTGCGTGTCTTCCCATAGATCAAGCCCAAAGTGTCGTCTGCACGGACCCCATATTTTGCTGAATTTTGTGGGGCAGTCCCTACTTAGTCATGTAGTGTGTTTAGTGGCCATTTAGAGGTCCATCCCTCTTGTCCATTCCTGAATTGTAGGATTCTCCACTACTCCCCATCGCCTGGCCACATCACTCTTGGCTACCGCCAGTCCTAGGGAGGTGAAAAGTAGTTGGGCAATACAAAATGCACAGAGAGGCAACATAGGAATTATAAAGCATAAATGCACAGCACATAAATCAATCCGGATTCTTCTGTGATTTCAAAGAGATGATCCTTTAATAGCTTCTTTGTGCCACAGATAGTATATAATGATGGATTAAAACAGCCAACGCGTTTCGCCCCACAAGGGGCTTCCTCAGGGCTGCAAACACAATATATGTATAATCACGTTTCATTTGTAACACTTATGAAAGAAAAACAACAGTGTTCAATATACAGACATAAAGTGACGCTCATGGTGTTACGCTTTAAATGATTGCTCATAGTGTAATAATCCCCCTATCAGAAAACTGCCTCCGTATAAAGCAGAAATCAAAAAAGAACCCAAATAGGGAGAAAAACAGAAAAGTGAGTACTACACCCAATGTGTTCCTAAAAGACTCAAGAAAGAAGAAAGCCCAACTTTAGCACCCATAGTTAGTCATTACCATATTATAATGGCCATGCATTACAAGCAAGGACAAAGATAGAATTATTATTGCCAAAGTTGCTGCTATAAGCCCAGCAAACTAGTTTAGGAGCAAGAACACCCCGGAAGTGTCTGCCACTTATGACCATAGAGACATTACTGTATCAGATCCTCACCAGATTCCACAACCCACAAATCTTTAAATCGATCACTGTTGTCCCAGGATCATAATGTATCAACACTAATATGAAAAACATATAGATACACTGTCAGTAATATGACCATATCCTCAATTAAAAGATAGCCAACCATGTACAGTTATGGTTAACTGTCAAACCATAAATACCTTTAAAAGAATATAAGGCATCAATCCATTCACTACGAATATCCTCAAAGAAACGCTTTTGAATGGTATCCCACTTTTGCGTGAAAGATTCACTGTCTCTGCAATATAATAACAACTCTAGTCACCACCATATCATCGTATACAAATAGAAACAAAAACTATATTCAGATGGAGCCGACACCACTTTACCTTGGTACACATCACTAGTGGTTCAATGTGCACAGTATATTCCAAAAATCCCGATAGTTTATTCAGGTCACTATGATAGGTGACTGCCCTAAAAGATAATACAAAAGATATTTAAAAAATTGTCCACACCGCAAGCACCAGTTTCAGACAAATGTTTAGACCAAAACAGAGTAAAAAATGTCTCTGATAATTATATTCATTGAATACCAGGTTTGAGTCACGCACACATCAGTATTATATGTAGCATGCTGGTTAAGTGATCAAACAGAGTCATGCTTTTAATAAAATCGTATATCACATCAGCCCAACCTCTGTTACACGTCCAGCTTATCTATAACAGAAGCCATATATATCATTTCTAATTAGCCACGAAAAACGGAGGACTCGTATTTAGATATACTCTGGAAAATAGTGTTAGTTAAGTCTTTCCCGATGGTGACCATATTCCTAACGCCCGTAATAAGACGGCCCAGCAATCATATGTTCCAACACATTTCCTGGGAAGGATAACATGCTCCAGAATGTGCACGATATTTCGTAATACAGAGTCTCAGCTGTTAGACAACATTATCGTTTCCCCAAGCTATTTCACAGTGCATCTCTGTATGTGATCAACAGCACATGTTCATTTATGTTTAGCAAACAAAGTAGTTGGGCTCCTGTTAATGTCTACCTCACCTGGAATTCTCGATATGGGCAAATCCATGTTCGACCGGCAGTGTCGTTTCCAATATTGTCCCCAATGTCTTAATTATGGCCTTCCAATATGGCTGTATCGCGGGACAGGCCTATATCTTGTGGAAAAAGTAACCTGTGACAGTTTTACAGGTGGGGCAGTATGGCGATTCTGATCTTCCCATCTTGTGTAATTTTTCTTTATCATTATACATTCTATCTAGCATCTTATACTGTACGTGGGGCAACCTTGCCTTGATAGCTGCCTCTCTGGGGTGCATTAGTGCCGCCTCCCAATCTATGTTTTCCAGGGGCCCGATATCCTTTTCCCACCTTCCTCACAATCCCCCCAATCTGTCCGGCATGTTATTGTTAATAGTTTTGTAGGTGAGAGAGACATGACCTCTTCCTGAAGTAATCTTCCCTCTAGTGGGGCATACTCCAGCAATTTCATGCACTGTATACCCTCTGCCCGCAAAGCATGGCACAGCTGCGCATATTTGATAAATTGGGATTTATGTAGGCCATATTCCTGACTAAGCATAGTCCAGGTTTTGAGTTCCCCTGGGTCCGTTACATCCGTTACGTGGAGATGCCCAAGCGGTCCCAGGTCTCGAACCCCTTTAGTTTGCATAGTTCCTTGAATCCTCCCCCTTCCCAGAGCGGTGTGGTCTTTGTAGCCCGGCTCGTCCAGCCTATAGTTTTCGTTGCTCTCGGCCATGCCTCTAAAGTAACTTGTGTTGTTGCCAGTAAGTTAGGGATTCCCTTCCCCCGTAAAGATAGTGTAGATGTGTATGCGGTGCCATTGATTCCTTCTCCAGGCGGAATGTTGGGTGGTCTCTGGCTCTATAACCATTCATTTATGGTAACGAGGAGGGAGGCCCAATAGTAGGCTTCTACATCTGGTAGCGCAATCCCCCCCATTTTAGGGGTTTCGCTGCAATGTTTTAAGCGCAATTCTGAGGTGACCTCCTTGTCATAGTAGGGATCTGAGTCCCCTTTCCAGCTTGGCAAATAATGAGGGCGTATAGCAATTGGGGTAAGGTGATCATTTGAAAGATGGACGCTCTTCCGAGCAGACAGAGGGAGAGGTCTTTCCAGCGTTCTGCGTCTTGTTTAAAGTTTTGTAGGACTTTTACAAGGTTTTTAGGCCTACATTTCTCTCTTTGTGGGGTTATAACGATTCCTAAGTATTGAAAGCCCTTCTGAACGACTTTCGCGGGCAACGGGCAGTATATCGGAGTGTTTTTAGGACAGTAGAGTGTGGACTTGTTCCAGTTTATTTTGTACCCGGAGTGCCATATTCTACTGTGGTATCGAATAGAGTAGGAATTACTGTATCCGGTTTGGGGACATATAGGAGAATGTCGTCAGCATAAAGGGAAATCTTTTCCTCCTCTTCGTCAGTAGGAACCGTTTGGAATCCCAGGATTTCCAGGTGGCCTCAGATACTACAGGTGAGGGATTCAAGTGTAAGTACGAAGAGAAGTAGTGAGATGGGACATCCCTGTCTCGTTCACCGTAAGATGGGCAATGTTGCTGATCGTACTCTGTTTACTCTCGCCGTGGCTTTGGGTTGATTGTAGTGGAGTGCTACCCAACTACAGAAATTTGGACTTATCCCAAATTTGGCCGGAGAACGTTCTAGAAAAGGCCACTGTACCATGTCAAACGCTTTTGCTGAGTCTAGTGATAGGAATATGTGGGGTGTGTCATGGTCATTTACCTTCATTAACCAATTACGTGTCCTTTAGAGGTTCAGTCGGGTGGCTTGACCCAGCATGAAACCCGATTAATCGTCATGGACTAGTGATGTGATGTGCTTGAGGAGGAGTGTTGCTAGGATTGTGGCCAGCATCTTCACTTCGGTGTTTAATATTGAGATAGGTCTGTATGAGCCACATTGGTCATGGGGTTTGCCTTCCTATAGTTGCCAATCTGAGATCTGGGGGTGGGATGCCTTCCTCATGTGCCTCTGTGAAGAGCTGGTGCACATGGGGGTCTATAAGGTCAATTCAGAGCTTATGGAGTTCGGACGGTAACCCATTAGGGTCGGGGTGTCTACCTCGGATGCAGTTTCACCACTGCCTCTTGAATTTCTGTCAAAGTCAAGTCAGACTTCTGTTCTTGTGTCCCCCCCCCTGCACCCCCCATGTTGGGGTCTGGACTGACCCTAGGTATTCTTCTATCTTTGTGTTGGATCTTAGGTAGTGGGCTGTGTAAAAGTGCCGATAGTAGTCAGCAAATGCGAGAGCCACGCTAATGTCAGTGGTTTGAGCATACCCTGGCTTTCTCTTACCTATCTACAATTTCTCCCACCCATCTAGCTTGCATCTCTTTCTAACTTATCCCGGCCAGTAATTTCCCTTGTCTCCCACTTTGTAGAGGTGATAGAGTATGTCCAGGCTTTGTTTTCTGGCGTAGTCCATGGCTATATCCCTGTATTCCTGTCTCAAAGTGTTCAGTTTACGGGTTAGCGTGGAGTCATTCCCTTAAATTTGCTTGTTTCTCAAGCTCTAATATCTTGTGTTACATGTCTTCTAAACGTTTACTCCTCTTTTACTTTTCCCAGGCGATACTGCTTTGGGCTCAGGCCTGCAGCACCGACTTGTATGCCTCCCACGCTATCACCCCGAAGAGACTGTGCTCGCATTTTCTTGGAAATATATTTCTGTGTCCGTCCGAATGCCTCCCAACACTTTACTGACCTGTAGTTCCCAGGCGTTAAGACGCAATCCCTTATCCCCGCCCGGGCCTCTCACTCATTTGTAAAAGAAGTGGGGAGTGGTCAGAAAGACCCCTCACGGCGTATTAAGCCTGCCCAATCTCATTTAGTACGACCCTGGGAATAAAGACGTAGTCTAATCTGGAGTATGCGTTGTGTGCTCCAGAGTGGTAGGACAGTTGTTTTGTCTGTGGATATATGTGGCGTCACGTATCCACCAAACCCATGGTGCTTGCGAACCTCGACAGGGGTGTGGATTTGGTAGGTCCCCACCCCGATCGGTCTACTGTGGGATCCACTATGTCATTAAAATCCCCCCTCCCCACTATATGAAGGGTAGAGGGCGACTCAAGCAGAATGTCTACAACTTTGCTCCTGGTCGTTGCTTGGAGTCTGGCCAGTGCATATACGCATATTAAGGTTACCTCTTTTATTTCCCATTGTCCAGTCACTCCCACATATCTGCCCATAGGGTCCTGCCAAAGGTGTGTTGTTTGGAAAGGAATGGCTTTCTTGATCAATATGGCTACTCCTATCGATCCTGTGGTGTATCCCGCACGTGCCAACACCATATATGCATATCAAGGTTACCTCCTTTATTTCCCATTGTCCAGTCACTCCCACATATTTGCCCATAGGGTCCTGCCAAAGGTGTGTAGTTTGGAAAGGAATGGCTTTCTTGATCAATATGGCAACTCCTATCGACCCTGTGGTGTATCTCGCATGTGCCAACACTGTATATGCATCCCGGATGAGAAATCTATATTGTGTGCCTTTAAGGTGTATTTCCTTGAGCATCGCTATATCCGGGTGGAGCCTTTTGATGAGTTGCATCACCATCCCCTTTTGATTTTACCTCCCTGCCCGTTAACATTTCAGTACCGTAAAGTCTGGGTGGTGGACTAGTGTATGTCTGGTTCTATGATACATTTGTGTTTCCTCCTCAGGGAAGGTTAGCAACTTCTCACGGAATTGGGTATCCAATGGGGGTTCTATTTTCTGGTAGCCTGTGCGACTCCTGAACTATAAAGTAAACAACTTAATCATAACTGAATTTCAGCCCAATAACCCCCCTCCCTCAATCCCCCCTCAGCATCACGCCTCCCCATCTGCAGAAGCGGCTATCAGCCAGAGAAGGCTGGGTGGTCTGTCGTCTACCCCCACAACTAAGCCCAGTATTTTAAACCCCCAACTCTTATATCATTTGAGTCAATTACCTATGCTAATCAAATGTAAAAATACTTGTTGCCTTCGTGGGGCACATTTTGGTTCATAGTTACCGTCCTGTCTGAGTTCAAGTGCCAGTTCCCAGATCTGTCGGGTTCGAGTCTGGCGGTATGTTTTTTTTTTTTTAAACCTTTATTTATTAATTTTTCGTCATTGAACAGCACTGAGAAGAGCCAACCACACAATACACATTTGTACACATCTTAAACATTTGGACATCATATAGGCATCAAAGCACGGGTCAGCGGGCAGTTCGGGCAGAGAATTGTGGCATAAGGGAGTGCATGCAGAACATTGGGGCAAGTAATACATAGCAATAAGCAGTCATTTGTAGTTGGAGCTGCATTGAGCATTGGCAGTGGCAACCAGCAGCAACCAATAAGGAATAATCTCCCGATGGAATTGCAAGAAATCAAACGTATACGATGTTATTGCATAAAAAGAAACATGCATCATATACAGAACCTAAAGCAGCTGTTGACCTCAGCTATGGGCCGGGAAGGGCCATTCCCTTCCTGCGGTCTATTCACCTTTGGCATCAAGTATTAGTGTGTGTCAGTGTGCCTCTCTAGATGTGACTCATGAGGGTCTCATCTAACTTACAGGTATAGCTATATATCTCAACTGTCGACTTCTGAATCTGTAGCTGCAGCCGCGGTTCGTAACAGATAAAGGAGTCTGGCGGTATGTTTTTCTCCATCTGTAACTCGCTATCTTCAATTCTCTCCAGGGTCAGTATTTCAGCCGCCAGTGGGTCCCAAGAGTCTGTATGTGCGTCTGGGGATTTGGCCCACTGTATGGCCTTAGTTCCCGATTTGGGCTGTGCGCCTTCCTCTTGAGCAAGGCGTCTTTTGTCTTGTGTGGCCTTCCTGAGGGTGTAAGGTGTTCCTCCTTCTATCCGTCTTGTCCGGCTTTTGGTCTTGTGTTTCTTTCGGCGTGGTTTCAGGTGCCTCTCTTCCATATTCTGGTCCTTCTGTTTGTATATTGTCGGTTCTCTCGTGGGCCAGAGGGTTAGTCTCTCTTCTACCCAGACCTCTTCTGGGTTTTGAAAAAAAATATGATTATCCCAGATAAATCACCTTTAGTTTTACTGGAAAAAGAAGCATATATTGAATATGAAAGGCCCTGAGTTCGGCCATAACTGCATCAAATGTTCGACGCTGTCTTTGCAGTTTGCAACTGTCGGCTGGGAAGGTCATGATCTTTGAGTTTTCATATCTGACCTCACCTTTGTGACGCACTTTGCGTATGATCATGTCTTTGTCAATAAAATTAAGTAGCTTCGCAATGATCAGTCTTGGAGCCTCTCCAGGGGGAGGTTTTGCGCTAAGTGCACGGTATGGCTCTATTACGAAACAGGTGGAGAAGTTTTCTGCTGGGATGATGTCTCTGAGCCAGGTAGCTAGGCATACTGGTGTATTGGTCTCCTCTGTCCTTTCCGGAAAGCCAGCGAAGGTGAGATTATTTCTCCTGGCCCTATTTTCTGCATCATAAATTCGCCACAGTATGTCCATGATAGTGCAAGGCATTTCCTTCATCCCTTTCTTGAGGTCTTTCACTGTGTCTTCCACTTCTGAGACTCAGGTCTCTACCTCTGTCACTCTTTCAGACACCTTGCGCAAGTCTTGACGGAGGAGTGTCACTTCGGGGCAGACCTCTATGATCTTACACTCTAGGGCTTTTCTGGAACTTTGAATCGCTTGAAGGAGTATGGTAATGCCTGATGGAGGTTGTGTACTCAACCGGTTCTGCCTGTGTTGTCAGTATTTTTGTGTAACGGTCCATTTTCCTTTGCATTGGGTGTTTGGGATCTTTATCCTTGGCCATCATCTTGGGTGATTGCCCCCGTCTTTTGCCCCCCAGGTGAAGTGGCACAGGACTCAGTATTAGCCGTTTTTTCCAGGCCCTACAGGGCTAGAGTGCAACAAGGATCACAGGGCCTCATCTTTCTGTGGTCTGTAGTTGCAGGGGGAGGGGTACGGGTTCAGGTTCTCCTATCCTGGGACATTTTTTCAGGTATTTTTGTCTCGTGGGGCAGGCTGGTGTTATGCTTATTAGAGGCCTGTGATGCCTTGCTGCCTCTTCGATCCCGGCCAGTTCTTGTCACTTCCCAAAGACCCAGCCCAGTTACTCTATCAGGGCCTGCCTGTCTCTTTCTTTGGTGTCAGGTTCCCACCTGTCCCCTTCCACCTTGTTGCCGCAGTTTACAGCTTGTGTTTTGCTAGTGGCGACTTATGTGGCGTACCGCTGCAGACTTCTGCCTCTTTCCTTTTGCACTTCTAATGGTCTCTTGTCTCCGGGTCTCTACAGCGGATGATGCTGTGATGCAGTTATCAGTTTTTTTCTCCCTGTTCCTGGCTTGGTTCTGCTCTCTTTCTTCCTCCCTTTGGGGCCTCCGTTTAGGGTCTAATGCCCGGGCCTCTTCAGAACCACGCTAGTGGGCAGCGGGTGGGAGGGACAGAGATGTCCCGGCTTTGAGCCTCCTCCGCAGCCCATATCTGCAGCAGGACCCACTGGGGGCTGATTGGTCTCCCCACCGGCTCGCGGTCTCCTCCCCTGTGTCCAAAGTCTCTTGTTCTTACCTTGGATAGACACCACTCAGCCGACTCGGGGGCCCGCGCATCCCAGCCTTCTTGTCTCTGACTCTCCGTCTTCCATTTTTCTGGTTCGGACTGTCCCGGGTTGAGCCATGCCCAGATCTCTTTGGTCTGATGTCGGCCCACTCTCTTGTGATCTCTGGTGAACGGGAGAGCTTCAAGCATGTCGGGCCACCATTTTGGATGTTGGCTCCTGGTGTGCTTGCCCGATTTCCATTTACGTCTTCATTGATTCAGCTGCTTTTCTTTTCTCCGATTTAAGTGGAAGCGTTTCCGCCACTCAGGGGGATCGTTTGTGGCACTTGATGCATCGAGCTGCAGGATTATGCACGGATGAAATGCTACTGTGGGAGCTCACTGGATCTGCTTCTTACTCGGCCATCAGTCAGGCCACTCATCCCTTCTGGAAGCAGAATTATGCAGTATATGGAGACTGGTGTTCTCTGTTAGAATATCTATTGCTATGACTGAGTATTGTGGTGCAGCGTAAGGTCATCTTTAACTACACTTTAAAAGTTAATACATTTGAATATATAATGAAATATGGGATGTAAAATGCACCATCGTTCCAAATGTTCTTGGGGGGAGTAACCCCTCCCCCTTTCTTGGGTGGGGGAAAAACACCCCCAGCCCCTCTCACAAGGGTCAGGCTCGCTCGCAGTGCTTGCTCGCTACGCACCGTATGGGGCTGATCTTGCAAAATTTGCCAGGGCTGCTTTGAGTTCCCTGTCCGGTCCTGTCCAGTGCCACCATTATACACAGAGAGGTCACTATAATACCAAGAAGTGCCACAATGTACCACGGTCTGCATTTTATTTTTGTTCTCTGTACGAATGTCTGTGGGTACGACTGGATATCCCGGTGCACTGTAGGGTTATCATTTGCTATGTTTTAAAATACATTTGAATATATAATGAAAAATGTGTTGAAAAATGCACAATTTTTGCAATTTCCCCCCCCCCACATTTTTCTGAGGCGAATCACCCCATAACCCACTTTCAGGGTCAGGCTAGCTTGCTATGCATGTTCTCAACGCACCGTACGGGGCTGGTCTGACAACATTTGCGAGGGCTGCTTTGAGTTTCCAGTCCAGCCCTGGCCACCACCACCATTATACCAAGGAGAGGTCACTATAATACCAAGAAGACTCACAAAGTACCACGACTAGATGCCCCACGCCTGGATCACAATATTCCCAAAAATAATAATAATGGTAACATATTTATATATATTTCTAAATTGCATACTTCTGCTATTTTTAAGTGCTCTAAATAAGAAACAGTACTATAAGCCAGTTTATCGTACTCAATGTATCCACTTCAGAAGCAGGATCTGGCTTGGCTGGATTCAAGGTCATACCTCTTGAACATCACATTTGTAAGCAGTGACCTTTCAGCTCCCAAAGCCGTTTTCCCTTCACCCTTGTGATAGAGATAGCAGCCACTATGTCTGGGACGGCCACCATCATTATGCAAAAACTACTTCTGTCTTGCCAGGACATCTTTACAGAGTGCCAAGACAGCTTCCAAAATGTCAAGAGTGCCCACAGTATGCCACGGTAACCATTATGCCACTGCTAAGGCTGGTTACAGTATGCCTGGAACACCACACTCACTACTCCACACACACAAGTTCACGCTTGTGCATACTGAAGATACTTTGCCGCTCAACGCTCTGCAGATGCTGATGGCTTCACGTGCTTCCCGCAGACATGATAGCACCACCACAGCACGTTGCTCATTCCCAGTAGGGGCTGGGGTGGGCACAACCCCTGTGTGAGTGTGTATATAAAGGTACTTCCAGTGCACAAACTAGGCTGAGTGCTAAACACTGGACCTGATCGCTAGGGCATAGTTCAAGATTATTACACGAGGCAGGTTATACACAGGTTCCTATTGTGTGTGCATTTGGTGCTCTTTGAAGGAAGGGAGGGCTTTTCTGGTGTTGGTAAAGCATGGGTTATGAGATGGAACTAGCTGTTGTGGGCTTTATATCATCATGCAGCTTATGCTGTGATATTTCTACTGCTTTTTGTTAGTTTTTCACGGGTAAATTACGCCGATTTGTTTATTTTTGCTCATGTATTGGTTTATCTTGGTACTTAGGCCATTTGTTATGCTGACTTTTTTGTTGCTTATTTTATCTTACACACAGCTGACGCACAAAGCGCGACACAAGGCGACATACCCTTTTCCCGCTCTTCCCTCATACACACCACTTACATGTATAGGTGATTATTCTCGATAACTGCTTTCATTTCATATGTCACACGTATTACTATCACTAGACACCATATACCTCTTTGTATGCTATTGTTTATATTTGATCTTATCCTATATAATTGTATTTACGCATATGTAACCTGGGTAAACTGTTTCCCCTCCCAACTATGTAAAGCGCTCGGATACCTTCGGGTCAAGTTCGCGCTATATAAAACTCTACAAATAAATAAATAAATAATAATGATGTTGTTACAGGACATGAGGGCATTGATGGAGGTCGGCCATCTGTTCTTTTTTTATTCATGCTTTTCTCGGTCTGCAATAGGTCGATCTCCTGGCTCTTGATTGGGGCTATCTGTCTGAAATGCAAACCTTTTCAGCCAGGTATGGAGAGTTTCACTGGGATTAACCCTCAATAGTGCAAGAGGTGGAGTTTATGTTTATGTTTATTAGATTTGTATTGCGCACAAATACCCGAAGGTGTCTCGGCGCAGAGGATTATCAATTAACAAGTTTAATGCAGAATGGAATCATTGATCAAAGAGCCAAGTTTTCAGTTGTTTTCGGAAAATTAAAAGGGTTGGACTGGTCTTGATGGTAAAAGGGAGAGTATTCCAAAGCCTCGCAGTAGCTACTAGAAAGCATCTGTCTCCCCAAGCAACTGTTCTAGTGCGAGGGAGAGGAAGTGGCACCTGGGCCCAGGGTTGTGACCCTAATTCGGGCTGTATTTTGCTACTAGTCTGCAATTATAGCATTTCCCTGCTTGGCTAAGGGCCTGACACCCTTGCTATGCCACTGAGGGGTTCCTTTTCTGACGGACTTGCAGCTGGTTTTGGAGATGGAAGAGAGTTGGTGGAGAAGCCGTTATAGTCCGTCAGGGACTGCTCATCCACACAGCATGATACTAGCGCTTTCCAAGGCTTAGGACAGAGAGAGGTGCACAGCTCTCTTTTACCTCAGGCCTTCGAAGGGCTGTGTACCAGACTCCAAGCAAGCTGAGGAAGGTAAGAGGTGAGTGGCTGTTAGAGAGGAGGAAGTAGAGAGGGCTGATACAAGTGCCGACTAGACAGCAATGGCTACTTACCGTGCACTCATATTCCCACCCAGCACCACGTCATCTTCTTTTTTTGTGTGAACCTCTGTAGATTCAGCAAGAGAAAGGATGTGGCACCGATCTGACGTCTGCAATGAACTTTTGCCTGAACAAATGCACGCGCACACTCTCTCGCACCACACTCCCTCACTGTGAGACGCTTCAGTTGGAGTGAACCAGAGCTCAATGCTAATCTCACACACTTGCTGTTGGCTCGGATGTGAACATACGTGAGGACTGGGGAAAAGGACAACATTGGGTAGGAAAAAGGGTGTATCAGAAAGCTGCCGCATTTTTAGGAGACTTGCTGTAGCACCAGAAATCTTTAAAACATATCTTGAGCCAGAAAATATATAATTAAATGGCTAACAGCTGAACATAATATTAACCATTAGATATAGATATAGTATTCCCTATATTGAATTATATTGATTCATGGGGGAATAATCACCATACGACATTGTACTAGAAGGCGTGAGTGCTGCCATGCCACTGGACCACCTGCCAGGATTGCTCCTGTTCGAGTTGTAAGGCTGATTGCCGAAACTTATGGTCGAATTTGACTCCTGTGTTTCACCGCAAATACGAAAAATCCCCCCTCGCTGAGGCCTTATCCACTCCAGGAAGTGCCTATTCTTACTTACTAAACTAGTACTTTCGTTTCTACTGCCTCTTTTATTCACGCTGACCTATTACTAAACAAGCCATCCAGTACAGGGTGTTTGGAAGTAGAACAGAGCCGGAGGCCGCCAAATCCCTGCCAGGGGCCACCACGCAAATATGTATCATCCTCAGAGGATTATTATATTAAGGATATATATTGGCGTGGCGGCCCCTGGCGTTTGGTGGCCCTGTGCAGGTGCACAGCTTGCACATGCCTAAGGCCGCCCCTGCGTGCACCCAAGGGCACTGGCTAACATTCTTTTCAGCGCTGAGTGCTCTTGTACTCATATTATGGCTTGGCTTCGTGTGTGGCCCCACAGGTATCCTTCTGGACGGCTTCCTGATGAAGGCATTTTGACGAAGCGCGCGTAGTAGTAACACCTTTAAGGAGGGCACAGGTCAGGGGTACACACGGGTGGGCGGCGTCCCCCCACTTTTTTCACAGGATGAACGCCGTCCACCCTGACAAGAATTTGGGATCCACTGAATAATGTGCTGAACTCGTCCCGGTGTCATTTCCAAACACTGGGACACTTTCAGCAGCGCCTGGACGTTGTTTACTTTCCATCTGCACCAAGCGACAACGTGCAGTGCAGACAGGGAGGGGTCTTTCTTATTTAAGACTCCCGCTGGGCCCTTAACATAGGCCGAATTTGAGGGGTCATCAGGCCTCCTTTTGTTTGAGTCTCTTGGCTGAGAGCAGTCAAGAGCCTCACACCTGATGCAAATGAAGCGAAGGGGAAACAAAGGCTCACACCTTGTTAGCACTTCACACATACTTAAGAGAGGCAGCTTTTCACTTTGTTCAGTCCCTGTTTAGGAGATATGCGTGCACTGTAAGAATATCAGATGTGTTGGTCTTTCCCAGTATTTACGCAAAGCAAATTACATTTATATAGAGCGTACTTCCCCTGAGTAGGTGTTGGAATAATTTAAGTACCACTATTTTTTCTTATATAGCCCTACTCATTCCAATGCAGGGTATCAGAGTGCTTTACATCAACATGCACATGTTACATGTACAATAAACTATGTAAGTTTGTAAATTAACGTACAGGATGCGTTACATAAAACCGGGGGATTGCAAGGCGTAGAAGTCACATATCTTCCATAGCTCACTGTGCTATTGTCCTCGCAATGCCCTCAAACGTACACATGATAGACCTGCTAAACATATATGTGAGGGCTTTAGACCTGATGTCACTTTTTGTGATGCCACTTCCTGTAAAGTCGTGGCTTTTGATGCCACTTTATATGTTGTCAATTTCTGTGATGCCATGTGTGATGTCGAGCTCTGTGAAGTTGTGCGCCGTGATGTCATGCACTGTGAAGTCGTGCGCTGTTTTGTTGCGTGCCGTGATGTCACTTGCATGCTGCCAAACTATGTCAGTCCCCCCACTTCTTTTTTTAGGACTCGTGCCCTGCCTTTAAGCCTTCTAGTACAATGTTGTATGGTGATTATCCACCCATGAATCAATATCATTCTATATAGGGAATTTTATGTCTAATGGTTAATTTTATGTTCAGCTGTAGGCAATATTAAATTATATCAGCATCATGATGAATTGCTCCACATTATGGGCATGAATATTTGTTATATTTGTTATATAATAGGAATGTGAACAGTTGGGTGGAAAATTTCATTTTTTATATTTTTCCTAATATATACCAAATATATGTTTTGCTACTTTAGATATAATAAAATCTCAGTATATGATATCGTTTGTAGTACATTCATGATAAATATAGTGTCTTGTTAAGTCACCGGTGTGCTCTTATATGCCCGCAATTTAATTATATATTTTCTTTCTCAAGATATGTTTTAAAGATTTATTGTACACTCCCTGCTCTTGGCAAGTTACCCGCATGCAGGGGACCCCCTTTGTTCAAAATATGTAGCCCCAGAAATGACATTTGTCATTTAACTCCCAGATGACACCGAAAGAAATGACATGGCACCTGTGACCATGATGAGGTGACATGTATGTTTTTATAACTTATTGAAAAGTTGAGCTTGCTGCATGTTAAATAAATATTAATTGATAACCGACACTCACATGGCTACTAGATAACTGGAAAAAGCCAGAGACATATTTTCTTGTAAAAGAGGGGTAAATAGATTAGTCCTATCGAAGGGCTTGAAAGCAGTAACCTAGGGCTAGCAGTGGCTACTCTAAATGGCACCCACGACTCATATATTTTCAAAAGCTTGCGGGTATTCAAACAGAAACACCCAAGTCAGTCAGCTGTAGAGAACGGCGACGTGATCTGGCTTCTTTTGCACACAGTGAGTGGGTTTGTGATGAGCCTCGCATTTGTTCTTTGCTGGTGCTGATCGTTGCAGTCCTGTTTGATTCAGTACATTTTCCAGGTGACTAGGCGGGGAGAGCGAACTGTTCTCTTATTTGGTAAAAGAAAGCTAGCCATAAATAACACATAATGCAAGGTACAGGCTTTCAGGACATGGCTTCACCTTTTAAAAAAGATTCCTATTGCACCTGAGAATAAGTAGGTTGTTCAGAACAAATCATTACTGGAAGGACTATGGGCCAGCAGGTGTCATGGTTGTAAGCATTGTGCCCAAGATTCAACTAACCCTCTCACTTTATTTTGATAGCGCTCCTTAGTGGTGTTCTGTGTTGGTGTGCAGGATTTGTCTACCATCTTAAGCCAGTGTAGCTTCTGGAGTGCATATCATACAACGCAGCCATTTAACACTGAACACAAAATTATAACAAGCAGAACACAAGCATTGGGAATGCAATAGGTCTCGCTTTAGAAAAGTTGTAGCTATTGGTCTTGTAAATGAAAAATGTTATTTATGTGTTGGTTTTTAAAATAGCTAAATTGATAGCTTTGTCATTTACAGTGCCAATAGTTATAACTTTTGCGAATGTGACACCTATAGCATTTGTAATGCAACATGTTTTGTATTTACGTGACTTAGATGGCAGCTCTGGTCATTAGGCCACATCTGCGGTTTACCTGCAGCACAGAGTACTACTACATTAAGTGGTGTGACAAGCAGAAGTAAAAGAACTCCAGTTTCTCTTGAAATCAGACCACGCTAAAGGGGGAAACAGTAGTGAAAGGACACGTGCTCGGTGTGTAAAATTTATTTAGGACTCGATGCGTATATATTTAAAAAAAAAAAATCACAACATCTGTGCTTAATTCTCAGTTGTTTACATACAAAAAAGGAGCAAAACTGAGTGAAGTTGGGCTTCAATACTACATATTTTCCGTTACTTGGAAATTTTAGAATATGTAAAAATATAAGCCAGCTTGCCATTCCCTCTTCCCCGCCACCACGTATGTTATGAAAACTGAGACTGGTATAAAAAATCGGAGCATTCAGTGGAGGCTGGTAGGGGACAGGGGGGTGGGGGGTGGGAGGGTGCTAGGAAAACAAGACGGAGGGAAGGAAGAGAAGGGGAGGGGGGAGGAGAAAAGCGACACGGCAGGCAGGGGAGGGGGCTGAGCGGGGAGAGCCAAAATTACAGAAATGCAGCTTTCCAAAAACAATAGACGAAGTGCTGCAGAACTGGAAGCTGCCGGAGCCGCACTCAATGCACATTAGGACTGGAAGGAGAAAAGCGTAACTTCTCACGAGCCCAGTTACTTTCACAGAAAAATCGGAACATTCAGTGGAGGTTGGTAGGGGACAGGGGGGTGGGGGGTGGGAGGGTGCTAGGAAAACAAGACGGAGGGAAGGCAGAGAAGGGGAGGGGGGAGGAGAAATGCGACACGGCGGGCAGGGGAGGGGGCGGAGCGGGGAGAGCGGCGGTGAGGGTGTGAAGCAGCAGGGGCCTTTGAAGCGAAGCTAAGCTTCACTTCAAAGGTGTGGGAGGAGTGCTGCTGGGGAACAGATGGCGATTTGATGATGTGCACGCGCATTTTAGGTCAATGCGCTTGCGCATTGACCTAAAAGCGCACGGGCACAGCATCAAATCGCCAGTCAATCGCCAGTCTAGGTAAAGCTTATTTAAGCCCCTATAGTCTCGCTCTGCTCAATGCGCATGCGCATTGAGAGGCGAGACCTAACAAGTGGTAATATTAGTGAACACACTACTGAGCTTACAATATATTTTGACCTCCTCAAGCAATAGGCGGTGTTGGAACCTGAGATGACAGGTCACCTAGGGTAGCCTGGCCTAGGGTAAGACACAATCACTAAAGGCACATGTGTAAAGGTTGCAGAACCACCCAACAGTAAATCAACGCAATTTCACTCAAAAATGACGCTACACCAATGTTTGGAAAAGTACGAGCTTGTTTATAAAAATAATATTTGCTCTCTTGACTTTAGAAATCTCAGTTCAGTACATTACATTTACTCATGGAATTATTAAGATTTTCAAAGTTATTAACATATTACACTTTTCATTTTCCCAACTTACTAATACATCACATTGGTCTCCAGGGAGCAGTGTCTCAAATTTTAGCACAGAAACATTAATAGAGATTACTTTCCTGTTCAGCCCCCAGATACCCTAGTTATAGGATCTCCAGTTTAACAAAGCCAACTCTTTCAGATATCATAGCAACCCCTCCTTCCCAAAGCTGAGTTTTTAGCAGGTGAACACCATATCTACCGAGTGAGCCTTCAGTGAAACAAGAACGTTTTGGCAATCCTTTAGAGTACCACAGGCATTCTACCCAGGCTGCTCCCTTGTAAATTGTACAGTGTTCTGTAGTTGACCTTCCTCAGCTCTGAAACTCCCACTTACTCTGTCTCTTTCGAATCTCTGTGAGGGAAATCCTTCAAGTTATCAGAATCGACCCCTCACTCCGCACTTTAGTGCTTCCAGACACCCTGAAGACTGAAATAAGGGGGGAAGTCTAAGCACCTCGCGCTTTTCCCCCACTCCCCTTACTTGTGATGAAAGACGGCCTCACTCTTCAGCCCACAATTTCTCTCTGGGGCCTCAGTCGATCTCTCCCAACGTGAATCACAGGGCTGGGCTCCAGATTGCACCCGCCAGCCCCGTGAGGAGGTCGCGCTAACTCGCGCTCTGTGAGGAGCCCGCTCTCCGTGGATTCCCTTGCTGGCAGCGCTCCAGCGCACGCGTGAGGGAGATGCGGCTCCGACCGGCGGCTACTCCCCTTGTCAGCGCGGGTAGCGGCTCACCTCTGGGCCTGCTCGGTCCTAGGCCCCTCCTGTCAGAACAGTGGTCCCCGCCAAGAGTCTGCGCAGAGGCGCGTCTACCAAATTCGGTCAGCGCCACACAGTGATCACCGCCGAGAGTCCGTGCAGAAGTGCGCCGCCCAAAACAACTAGCGCTACACTTCCGCTTCACATGGACTTCATGGCAGCGCCGGATCTTCCGCCTTAGGGTCCACAGGTGAGAGGAGGTGACACTGTCTGCGCTCACTCTCACTGACAATGGGGTCCTGGTGTTACACCGAGGAGGAGCTAATCAAGGTTGAAGTTCCACGCTCCAAAGCACCAGTCCTCTAGCTCCTGCCAATTTCTCAATTCCCCTCTACTGGACAAGAGTGGGTCGAGGTTTGGTTATACACCTCACACCCTCCTAGGCTGGAGTCCCCCTGTCCAGGGTCAGCAGGAGGGGCTAACTGGGTCAGACTTAAAGAGAGAAAAAGGGGGAATCATAAAAGGGGCAACCCTTAAAAGGCAAGCTTCCCAGTAAAGATTCTACCCTCTACCAGACCCTTCGCCTATACTCCAGCTGCTCCTCACTAACAAGACAAAATGGTTGCCCAGCATTCCGCCTTTTATAGGCTGACCCTCAGAGGTCCAGAAGGGACCAGAAGGTTCTGGAATGCCCTACTCTATCCTATGGGACAGATTCTAGGTTTGTCAGATGGGACAGTTGGTAGCCACCATTTTGTGACTCCAACTATATTCTTGTCAGAAAAGGCCTCTAGGCCTGAGGTGAAAAACTATGAGGGTGAAAGAGCGCCTATCCCCTTGACCAACACCTTGAAAAAGCTAGTGGACACAAAAATTAATAAAGGTATGAGGGGCAAAAAGGGGACAAAATAAATAATAATTTGGAGGGACTAAGCAAAAAGTCAGACAGGTCTAACACGCGTCCCCCCCAGCTGAAAGTGGGGAGAGCTACCCAACCCCTTGGGAGTCCTCATCACTAAGGCGGAAATACCTGGAGAGACCGTCTGCATTGGCGTGGTCCACTCCAGGCCGATGTTCCACCCGGAAGTCCATTCCCTGTAGGGAGATGGACCACCTCAACAGCTTAGGATTCTCCCCCTTCATTTGCATCAGCCAACGAAGGGGTCGGTGGTCAGTCTGAACCAGGAAGTGCGAGCCAAACAGGTATGGCCGCAGCTTCTTCAGAGCCCACACCACCGCAAAAGCTTCCCTCTCAATTGCACTCCACTTCTGTTCCCGGGAAAGCAGTCTCCTGGATAAGAAGACCACAGGCTGATCCAGGCCCTCTTCATTCAGTTGCGATAACACTGCCCCAATGCCATGTTCTGATGCATCTGTCTGGACAATGAACTCCTTGGAGAAGTCTGGGGCCCTCAGGACCGGTGCTGCACACATTGCCTGCTTCAGTTTCTCAAAAGCTTGCTGACAAGCGTTCGTCCCAACTACCCGTCGAGGTTGTTTCTTAGAGGTGAGCTCTGTGAGGGGCGCTACAATAGTGCCATACCCCTTCACAAAGCGACGGTAGTAGCCTGTGAGGCCCAGGAAAGCTCGGACCTCAGTCTGTGTCTTGGGGGGTTCCCAGGCCATGATTGCCTCAATCTTTGCCTGCAGGGGCTGCACTGTCCCCCTACCCACCAAGTGTCCAAGGTACACAACCGACCCCTGCCCAATCTGGCATTTGCTGGCCTTGATTGTCAATCCAGCTTGTTTCAGGGCCTGGAGAACTGCTTGCAAATGTTGCAAATGGTCCTCCCAACTGCTACTGAAGACAGCAATGTCATCCAGGTAAGCAGCAGAGAACCTCTCCATTCCAGAGAGGACCTGATTCACCAGCCGCTGAAATGTGGCAGGGGCATTTTTGAGCCCAAAGGGCATTACACAAAATTGGAAGTGTCCCTCAGGCGTGGAGAAGGCTGACCTTTCCTTTGCTCCATCTGTCAAGGAGATCTGCCAGTACCCTGAAGTGAGGTCAAAGGTACTTAGATATTGGGCAGCTCCTAGCCGGTCAATCAATTCATCCGCCCTAGGGATCGGATGAGCATCAGTCTTTGTAACTGAGTTCAGTCCCCGGTAATCCACACAGAACCTCAGTTCTGGCGTGGTGCCTGGTGGAGCGGCGTTTGGCAGTAGCACCACCGGACTGGACCAAGGGCTGTTGGAAGGTTCTATAACTCCCAGCTCTAGCATCTTGGCAACCTCTCCATGGATGCTAGCCTTCACCTTGTCAGACAGCCGGTAGGTCTTCGACTTCACTGGTGGGCTGTCCCCTGTGTCCACATCATGGGTACACAGGTGAGTCCTTCCCGGGACAAGGGAGAACAACGTAGAGTACTGCTCCAGTATCTGGCGGCAGTCCTCCCACTGTTCAGGAGTTAGAGTGGGAGAGAGAATCACTCCCTCCACTGACCCATCCTTCTCTTGAGACGAGAACAAGTCTGGAAGAGGTTCGCTTTCCGCTTCCTCTTCCCCATCAGTCACCATCATTAAAATGACCTCGGGCCTCTCATGGTGGGGTTTGAGTCGGTTGGCATGAAGCACCCGTAGGGGCTGTTGTGGGGTCTTAAGGTCCACCAGGTAGGTGGCCTTACCCTTCTTCTCCAACACCTCAAAGGGGCCTGTCCAGCGATCCTGGAGGGCACTAAGCTCTCCAGGCTCCATCACCCACACTTTCTGGCCAGGCTCCAATTCCACCTGGTGAGCATTGTGGTCATACCACTCTTTCATGACTGCCTGGCTGGCCTCCAAGTTGTCAGAAGCTTGCTTCCACAACTTCGCCATTTGGCTCCTGAAGGCCAGCATGTAGCTCACCACATCCTGGGGGGGTTTCCTGGGAGACTTCTCCCAACCATCCTTCACCAGGCTGAGAGGTCCGCGTACAAGGTGCCCATACAGAAGTTCAAAGGGGCTGAAGCCCACTCCCTTCTGTGGCACTTCCCTGTAAGAGAATAGCAAACAGGGTAGGAGGACGTCCCATTTCCTCCGCAGGCTTTCGGGCAGACTTCTGATCATGCCCTTCAAGGTTTTGTTGAACCTCTCAACCAGTCCATTTGACTGGGGGTGATAAGGAGTGGTGAACCGGTAGGTCACTCCACACTCCTTCCACATTGCCCGCATGTAAGCTGACATAAAGTTGGTCCCCCTGTCAGACACAACTTCTTTGGGGAAACCCACTCTGGTAAAGATCCCCATTAGGGCTCTAGCCACCACAGGTGCAGTGACTGTCCTCAGAGGAATTGCCTCTGGGTACCGTGTGGCATGATCCACCAGAACCAGGATGAACCTGTGACCAGCTGTTGTTGGTGGATCTAAAGGCCCTACAATGTCGATGCCCACCCTTTCAAAGGGGGTGCTAACGACTGGAAGTGGTTCCAGGGGAGCCTTCAGCTTCACCCCTGTTTTCCCACTGGCCTGGCAGGATACACACGTCCGACAGTAAGTGTTGGACGCCACTTTCATCTGAGGCCAGTAAAAGTGGAGGACAAGCCGAGCAAAGGTCTTGTCCTGACCTAAGTGTCCTGCCAAGGGTATTGCATGAGCCAATTCCAGCAGAAAGGCTCGGTATTGCTGCGGGACTACCAAGGCCCTTGATGAACCAGGTAAGGGTACCTTGGGTTCACTGTAGAGGAGTCCATCCTCCCAGTAAATATGATAGTGTCCCGTAGCATCACCTGCTGCCTGGGCTTCAGCCTGTCGCCTCAGTCCCTCAAGGGTAGGGCACTCCCTCTGCCCCTTACAGAATTCCTCTCTGGTAGGTCCTCCCTCCACATGCCACTCAGCAGGGATGGGTGGATCCTCCAGAGAGTCTACTCCCCCCTCCACGGACTCCTGGTCCACCACCGCAGGTGGCCGATCTGTCACATGGGGTGTGGGAGCCGAAGCAGGCTCTTCCTGTCTTCGGGTCTGTCCCTTTTTGGCAGCGGGTTGGGCCATTGTTCCTGGCTCCAACCCAGGCGAACTCCCTCTCCGGGCAGTCGCAGACCTTGTGCTCACACAGGCCCAGTCAGGTGTACCCAGCATCGCAGAGTGCGTCCGGTATTCCACCTCTCTCCAAGTGTTGTGCTCCATGTCATTCCCCAGCAGACAATCAACTGGCACGGCAGGGCTTACGGCAACTCGAAGTGAACCTGCAACCCCTTCCCACTCAAAGGGAACCTCAGCCACTGGATAGTGGCCCATTCTGCCGTCAGCCATCGCGGCGGGGTGGAGTACGTTGGGAATCACCTGCTCTGGAGACACCAGTCGACTTCTCACCATAGTCATACTGGCTCCTGTATCTCTCAGAGCCTCCCCTCTTTGGCCATTGATGGTGATCCATTGCCCATACTTAACAGTATTTGGGGGCACCTGGATCTTAGGAACCATCTCCCGTTCTCCCAGGGATACTAAGGTGACACCCGCCCACTCACCTCCCTTATCTAAGGGCAACTCCTCCCCGAGCGCTACACTAGCTACTCCCGGTGGTTTTCCTCCGGTGGGAGGGGGTGGTCTCTTTGGGCATCTGACATCTCCCTTATAATGTCCAATACCACCACACTCAAAACAGTGGAGAACCCTTGGCTGCTGGCTTTGGCCAGGATTAGGGTTTCTGGGCGGGTTTGCCTTAGGGGTGGAACCTGTTCCCTTTCCTTGGAAATTGTTTTGGGGACCTTTAGAGAACTCCCTCTTTTTGTCTCCCCCCTCCTTCTTCTGGGGGGCGCCCTGTCCGGCCTTTTGGGATTCCCCTCCAGTCCCCTTTGAGGACACCCGGGTACTTGCCCAGATGTCCGCCTCCTCTGCAAGCTTCCGGGGATTGGTCAGCTTGCTGTCCACCAGGTGTTGGCGCAGCTCGGGAAAACATTTCTCGAGAAGGTGCTCTTTCAAAAATAGATCATACAACCCCTCATAATCCCTCACCTCACTGCCCTTGACCCAGCCCTCTAACGCCTTTCTTGCGTAATCAAGGAAGTCCACCCAGTTCTGGGTGCTCAACTTGTGGCTCCCCCTGAACTTCTGACGGTACCTTTCTGGGGTAAGCCCAAACTTCCTTACCAATGCTAGCTTCATGATGGGGTAGTTGGTTTGCTCCTCTGGTTCCAGGGCCAGCAAGGTGTCCCGACCAGCGGGAGGCATGTACCTATACAAACCACCCCCCCAGTGCTTCTCCTGCACCCCATGGGCTCTTAAGGAGACCTCATAGGCAGCCAACCACTTGGCTATGTCATCTCCCTGACTAAAGCTAGCAATGAGATCTTTTGGTAAATAGGGTCTGGACTCCCTGGCTGTCTCTTTAGATTCGCTGCCACCATTCATTACAGGAGAGGGCACCCGTTGTAGGGCCTGGAGTTCCAACTCTTTCAACCTGAACTCGTGAGCCATCCTCCTCTCTTCCTTCTCCTGCTCCAGCTTAGCCAACTCCCATTTTAATTGCCTCTTTTCCCTCCTGTCAGCGAGCTCTGCTTCAGTTAAGCTTCCCCCAGAGGCGCTACTGCCCTTCCTGGAGTAGGACACTGGTCCTGGGAGTAGGTTTTCCCCCTCAGAGTGGAATAATCCTTCTATCTCCACAACCGTGTCCCGGTCTGTCCCTTCATCCTCCTCCTTCCCTTCTTTGTGTGCCTCCACCCAAGCCCTTAGACTGGTCTGGAGTTCCCCCTACTTGGCACCATGCTTAAAAAATACCCCCATTTTCTGGCAGAAATCTTTCAGCTGAGCCACAGAATAGGTGTCTAGGTTTTCTAGTGCAAACTCCATTTTACAATAGGCAATACCAAGTTATACACACAAGGAAATTTGAGTTGCAAGAGCAACCTGAAGCTACCTCCACCCCACCACCAGGAACAAATTTGGAAAAACAAAAGCACAAATTAGGAGGGCCGCTAGGAGAAAACTCCTGGTGTAGTCTAGTGAATTACGCTCAATTGGCGTTTGAGCGAGGTGGTGGCAGCGCCCTGTGACAGCGCTTGGGAAAAAAAACAAGGCGTGCAGACTGCGAGCTATCTTCTGCCCTCCTTCTCTGTACTGGACGAACGCAGCAGGCGCTTTTAAACGTCGTTTTTTAAATCTTTTTAAAAACGATCTTGACCCAATTGATTAACTAATTGTGGAGTGCTGATATTAACTGTTTGTTTTTTATAAACTTACCTAACTGCTGTTGCTTGATCCCCCTGCTCCCCGGTCCACCGCGGCTTGTCTGTGCCGATTGTGTGGAGGGACAGGTCGGGCGCCATCTTGGTAGTCCCGGACCCCTACTGGACCGGAGTTAGCGCTCCAGCTCGGGGAGGGGCTTGTGTGTCAAATAGGACCAGTTCAGTCAGTTCTGGGCGTTTGAGCGAGGTGGTGGCAGCGCCCTGTGACAGCGCTTGGGAAAAAAACAAGGCGTGCAGACTGCGAGCTAAATCTCTTCTGCCCTCCTTCTCTGTACTGGACGAACGCAGCAGGCGCTTTTAAACGTCGTTTTTTTAATCTTTTTAAAAAGCGATCTTGACCCAATTGATTAACTAATTGTGGAGTGCTGATATTAACTGTTTGTTTTTTATAAACTTACCTAACTGCTGTTGCTTGATCCCCCTGCTCCCCGGTCCACCGCGGCTTGTCTGTGCCGATTGTGTGGAGGGACAGGTCGGGCGCCATCTTGGTAGTCCCGGACCCCTACTGGACCGGAGTTAGCGCTCCAGCTCGGGGAGGGGCTTGTGTGTCAAATAGGACCAGTTCAGTCAGTTCTGGGCGTTTGAGCGAGGTGGTGGCAGCGCCCTGTGACAGCGCTTGGGAAAAAAACAAGGCGTGCAGACTGCGAGCTAAATCTCTTCTGCCCTCCTTCTCTGTACTGGACGAACGCAGCAGGCGCTTTTAAACGTCGTTTTTTTAATCTTTTTAAAAACGATCTTGACCCAATTGATTAACTAATTGTGGAGTGCTGATATTAACTGTTTGTTTTTTATAAACTTACCTAACTGCTGTTGCTTGATCCCCCTGCTCCCCGGTCCACCGCGGCTTGTCTGTGCCGATTGTGTGGAGGGACAGGTCGGGCGCCATCTTGGTAGTCCCGGACCCCTACTGGACCGGAGTTAGCGCTCCAGCTCGGGGAGGGGCTTGTGTGTCAAATAAAGATGCCTCCTAGGACGCGCAGCGGTCGCGCGCAGCGGGCGCGCCGTCTGCGCGCCGAAGGAGCGCCAAAGGAGGGCCCATCTGTGCCCGTCCGTGCTCCGGACGGGCCTAGGGCCTGCCATTCTGCTCGGCGACCCCCGGGGAGGGTCTTATTAGAGACACGCAAGTACTCGCGTCATGATCTCTGGAAACTTGCACCCCCCGCCAAGGGTTCGCCGTGTATACGTGCGGGTCCTGACTGTCCTCTGGCCATTTGCCCTACCTGTGGTTTCTCTCCTCAACCATTCCCCCCCCCACGCTTAAACTGTAACGCCACGGTTACCAACATTAGGGCGGGTCTGATAAATGCTAGGTCTGCGGTGAAGCATGCCGCTGAGATCTTTGAACTTCTGGTGGGCGGTCAGTTGGAGTTGTTATTCCTCACGGAGACGTGGATGACCAGCACCTCTGCTCCCAGCGTGGAATTGGCTGTCCCCAGGGGGTTTAAGATCGCTAGAGTAGACCGTCCCTCAGGTAGAGGAGGTGGACTTGCAGTTGTTTTTAAAGAGGGGTGGAGTTTTGCCTCTGAGCCTCCGGTTGTGGGTGGAGGGGGTGAGGTTCTTCACTTCTCTATTGTAACTTCCCCCCATTTTACCTTGGGCGGATCCTTGATCTACAGGCCCCCCGGCCAGGCCACTCACTTTCTGGACTCCCTAGAAGAATATATAGTGCCGCGGGCCTTAGGCTTTCCTAAGTTTCTTTTGGTCGGCGACCTAAATATTCATATGGATGTTCCTGACTCGCCTGATGCACGCAGGCTTGGTGAAATTTTCGAGCTCGCTCAGCTTAAGCAATGGGTGACCGCTCCGACGCATTCGGGTGGTCATCTGCTTGATCTGGTGTGCTCCAATTGCCCTATTCAGTCTGTGGTCACTGAAAAAACAACCTGGTCTGACCATGAATTGGTTAGATTTATGTGGGAGATGGAAGAGTCTAGCCCTCCACCTCTTATATGTTATTCCCAAAAAATTAACCTACCTGTGTTCAGACAGGCTCTGTCAAAAACCCGTCCAAATTCTAGGACAATTTTGGACGATGCGGTTGGCGAGTTTAATGAGTGGATACGGCAGGCGGCTGCTGCCTCCACTAAGCAAACCACGCTGGCCAGAGCTAGACGCGCTCCTTCTCAACCTTGGTTCTCCCCTGAACTGAGGGAAATGAAGCTGGGGTGCAAAAAACTTGAACGAGCGTGGAGACGTGCATATAGCTCTGAGGCTAAATCCACCCTACGGCTTGCCCAAAAAGATTATTATGCAGCAATCAAGGTGGCTAAGGGGAACTATTATGCGGGACGAATTGCCAAGGCAGATAACAATGGCCGGGAGATCTTTGCCATTGTTAAAAGCTTTGTTGCACCTGTCGCTGAGGCTGTTTCCCTTTTGCCCTCGGCGCAATGGTGCGAAGAGCTGTCAACTTTTTTTTCTACCAAAATAGCAAGGATCCAGCAGGACCTGCTAGCTGCTCTTCCCAGTGACAGCTCCACAGATGCCCCGCACCCCTCTTTCTGCCCATGCTCGGGACAGCAACTTACTAATTTTGTGCAGATTGCGGAGGATGCTGTTCTCCCCCTCCTTCAGTCCCTAAAATCTGGCTCTCCATCTGACCCGTGTCCGGCCCGGGTGCTTTCGGAAGTGGCAGATATAGTCTGTGCTGAGACCACGCAGATAGTGAACCTCTCCCTGGTTGCGGGCGAGGTTCCTCCTGTCTGGAAACGGGCCAAACTTCTGCCACTCTTGAAGAAACCTGGACTGGACGTGGCGATTCCTGGGAATTATCGCCCGATTTCCCTTTTACCGGCACTTACTAAAATTTGTGAGAAGGTAGTACTTCAACAATTGGAGAGCTTTGTTGAAACCTCTAACGCCCTCCATCCCGCCCAATCGGGCTTCAGGGCTGCTTACAGCACCGAGACGGCCCTGGTGGAGATGACCGAGGCTATCCGGGACTGTTTAGACGGAGGTGGCAGAGCGGTCCTAATTTTATTGGACCTCTCTGCCGCGTTCGATACTTTCCCTCATGAGCTCCTCCTCGGCCGGCTGGCGGCTATAGGCATTGGGGGTGTAGTCCTAGATTGGCTGTCCTCTTTTTTATCTGATAGGACCCAGCAAGTCTGGCTGCCTCCCCATGCCTCTGAGCCTAAACCTCTGCTCACAGGTGTCCCGCAGGGGTCAACTCTTAGCCCCTTACTGTTCAATATTTACATCACTCCCCTGGTTTATCTAGCGGAACAGTTTGGGGCTAAGATCATAGGGTATGCTGACGATACCCAACTGCTGTTCACCTGGCCTGATGCCGATCTGGATACATCTACGGTCCACTTGTGTTTGTCCTCTGTATTTCGCTGGTTAACGCAGGCCCAGCTGAAGTGTAACGAGGACAAATCAGAGGTGCTCTTTTATGGCTCTTTTCCCCTCTCGTTCAGGAGCTCACTGTGGCCTTCTAACATTCCTGGCCCTAAGGAGATGGGGAGACCTGCCAAAAATCTTGGCATCTGGTTCGCGGAGGACCTTAAATTTGAGCATCATATTAAGAAGCTTACAGGCACCTGCTTCGCCACCTTGAGAATGCTTCGCAAATTCTTCCCCCTGCTTCCCAGGGATGCGAGGGAGTCGGTTGCTCGGGCGCTCATATTGGCTAGGTTGGATTATGCCAATGCACTGTTTAGTGGCATTCCTGCCTATCTGGTGCAGCGCCTGCAAATTATTCAGAATGCGGCCGTCCGTCTATTATTTAACATACCTAGATGGAAGAGCGTTCGCGCGGAGATGCGCACGCTCCATTGGCTCCCTGTTAGACAGCGCATTGTGTTTAAATCTCTGGTGCTGGCATTTCGGGCAACCCATGATCAAGGCCCCCTCTATCTGAGAAAGAGATTTATCAGCTATGTCCCTGCACGTACCCTGAGATCTTCTACTCTGTTTAAATTGTCCCTTCCACGCTTTAAACGTGCCAGACTTGGTGGCCAGTCGATTTCTGTGATTGTGGCCCGGGCCTGGAACGCTCTCCCTTTCCATCTGCGTTCCATGCCAACAGTGGCTGCATTCAAAAAACACTTGAAAACTCACCTCTTCAAGAGTACAATCTGATGTGTTTTTTCTTTCTCTGTGTTCTGCTGTCTGTTTCTTTTTCCCTCTTCGCCAGGATACTCCCCAGTAATGGAGCGCGTTATAAAATGGTTAATAATAATAATAATAATAATAATAATAATAATTACTACTGAGTAGTTGCAACCACAGTCAGGATCCCACCGCTAGACACCAACTTGTTGGAACCTGAGATGACAGGTCACCTAGTGTAGCCTGGCCTAGGGTAAGACACAATCACTAAAGGCACATGTGTAAAGGTTGCAGAACCACCCAACAGTAAATCAACGCAATTTCACTCAAAAATGACGCTACACCAATGTTTGGAAAAATACGAGCTTGTTTATAAAAATAATATTTGCTCTCTTGACTTTAGAAATCTCAGTTCAGTACATTACATTTACTCATGGAATTATTAAGATTTTCAAAGTTATTAACATATTACACTTTTCATTTTCCCAACTTACTAATACATCACATTGGTCTCCAGGGAGCAGTGTCTCACATTTTAGCACAGAAACATTAATAGAGATTACTTTCCTGTTCAGCCCCCAGATACCCTAGTTATATGATCTCCAGTTTAACAAAGCCAACTCTTTCAGATATCATAGCAACCCCTCCTTCCCAAAGCTGAGTTTTTAGCAGGTGAACACCATATCTACTGAGTGAGCCTTCAGTGAAACAAGAACGTTTTGGCAATCCTTTAGAGTACCACAGGCATTCTACCCAGGCTGCTCCCTTGTAAATTGTACAGTGTTCTGTAGTTGACCTTCCTCAGCTCTGAAACTCCCACTTACTCTGTCTCTTTCGAATCTCAGTGAGGGAAATCCTTCAAGTTATCAGAATCTACCCCTCACTCCGCACTTTAGTGCTTCCAGACACCCTGAAGACTGAAAAACCGGGGGGAAGTCTAAGCACCTCGCGCTTTTCCCCCACTCCCCTTACTTGTGATGAAAGTCGGCCTCACTCTTCAGCCCACACTTTCTCTCTGGGGCCTCAGTCGATCTCTCCCAACGTGAATCACAGGGCTGGGCTCCAGATTGCACCCGCCAGCCCCGTGAGGAGGTCGCGCTAACTCGCGCTCTGTGAGGAGCCCACTCTCCGTGGATTCCCTTGCTGGCAGCGCTCCAGCGCACGCGTGAGGGAGATGCGGCTCCGACCGGCGGCTACTCCCCTTGTCAGCGCGGGTAGCGGCTCACCTCTGGGCCTGCTCGGTCCTAGGCCCCTCCTGTCAGAAAAGTGGTCCCCGCCAATAGTCTGCGCAGAGGCGCGTCGCCCAAATTCGGTCAGCGCCACACAGTGATCACCGCCGAGAGTCCGTGCAGAAGTGCGGCGCCCAAAACAACTAGCGCTACACTTCCGCTTCACATGGACTTCATGGCAGCGCCGGATCTTCCGCCTTAGGGTCCACAGGTGAGAGGAGGTGACACTGTCTGCGCTCACTCTCACTGACAATGGGGTCCTGGTGTTACACCGAGGAGGAGCTAATCAAGGTTGAAGTTCCACGCTCCAAAGCACCAGTCCTCTAGCTCCTGCCAATTTCTCAATTCCCCTCTACTGGACAAGAGTGGGTCGAGGTTTGGTTATACACCTCACACCCTCCTAGGCTGGAGTCCCCCTGTCCAGGGTCAGCAGGAGGGGCTAACTGGGTCAGACTTAAAGAGAGAAAAAGGGGGGAATCATAAAAGGGGCAACCCTTAAAAGGCAAGCTTCCCAGTGAAGATTCTACCCTCTACCAGACCCTTCGCCTATACTCCAGCTGCTCCTCACTAACAAGACAAAATGGTTGCCCAGCATTCCGCCTTTTATAGGCTGACCCTCAGAGGTCCAGAAGGGACCAGAAGGTTCTGGAATGCCCTACTCTATCCTATGGGACAGATTCTAGGTTTGTCAGATGGGACAGTTGGTAGCCACCATTTTGTGACTCCAACTATATTCTTGTCAGAAAAGGCCTCTAGGCCTGAGGTGAAAAACTATGAGGGTGAAAGAGCGCCTATCCCCTTGACCAACACCTTGAAAAAGCTAGTGGACACAAAAATTAATAAAGGTATGAGGGGCAAAAAGGGGACAAAATAAATAATAATTTGGAGGGACTACGCAAAAAGTCAGACAGGTCTAACAGGCGGGCAATAGGGATGTGTGCTGGTAGGATGATGACAGTTCATGGTGATTCTCCTATTGTAAGAGGCGCTAGATTTATTGACACATGACAAGAAATTAATAAGCTTGTCTGAGGGGTACACTTGTGAGTAGGCTCTGTTTTCATTGGGTAGGAAAAGGCCATCAATGCCGCTTCTCGTGGTGCAAATTGGTTACCAGTCTTTGACATAAATGGTTATTCTTTATTTCTTCACTGATTATCTATTCTGATGCTGGGCTGGCTGGGCATTACACTGATTTCATTACAAGACCGGAGGCTGACATTATGCATTATTTCTTTAACGCAGTCCAAGCAGCCGCATACATCACAGTAGTAAAGTCCCAAAGCATAATAAAGGCAACACATAAAGGGCATGAGCCAGCAACAATTTGCCTCTTTTAAATGCGGCTCCAAGCAGATAAGTTGACTCTTACTTCATCTTATTTTATTGTATTTATCTTGTTTTAATCCCTTCCTTTTCAGGTGTGTTGCTGGTGTGGCATACCCCCACCCCTCCCACAGCCCTCATCCCTACCGATCTTCATTTTATGGAGATTTCCTCATTTCCCATCCCCATTTTCCAGTGAGTGTATGTACATATTTCCCTGCTCTCTCGATTTTGAGGGAATCATGTTTTAATTACTTGATTTATGCCTTTATTCATGCCTTTTTCCTTCCTCGCCGCTTTTACAGCGTTATATTCATTTCGTATATATTTTGGTCTACCAACCTCCTTGCTCCCCAACCGCGGGTCTTCTGCTTGGGATAACCCTGTTGCAGATCATTCCTTCCTGCAGGGCCTTCGGGCCTTTGTTTCTCGCTGTTCTCTGTTTTAAACACAGTTCTCGCGAAGAACTGAGGAAAGTACCTCAGCAACGGGAGCGCAATGTACTCCCGTTGCCTAGTGTCCTTCTCTTCTCCCTCCGGCCTCCAGCCTCCAGCTGATCGTGAAGCCAATCTGGCTCAAGGCCGGAGGGTTACCATGGTGATCTCCTCGTGATTTCATCGATCTGATCGCTCGAGCGCGTTTAAATCGTTGCTCAAAGCCTTTTCTCACCGACGATAAACCGCAAGTCTCCCACTCATTTATTATATGTTTTCCTGCATATATAAACAAATAAAAGAGGATTATTATTTTTACATCTTCATTATCGCTATGAAGTGGTTATTTTACAATATAAGGCCATTATACTCTTTGTTGGCATCTTTTATAAACCTTGCCTCCTTTCTTAAATCTATTTATTATCTGGAATTAACTCTCTGTTGAGTTTTTTCTCTCTGACATACTATGTCTGATTCAGGCTTCTGCCCCTACTCCAAACTTTGACAATGAAGCATTTAAGAAAATGCTCCACATGGAAATGAAATCTTGTATGATGGAAAGCTTATCTCAGATAATGGCATCTAAACGATCACTCCCACAGGATGAAATTACTGAGTCAACATATTCTCAGAATGACTCATGATTAAGGGGCAAAAGATTGAGGAAAATAAAAATGTTGAAAAGAGCTCTATGGGAGGTCTTGGCACCTCATCTATTCAGGGAGGTCTTAGCACCTCAACGAACAATGGAGGTCCCCACACCTCAAATCCCCAAGGTGTCCATGGTGGCATAAAGTATCATAAAGCTCTTTATAACATGGGAGATGACGATTCTAATGATTCCTCAGAGTTTCTGGACGAATATATCCTCGATCTTAACGATGACGATCAGGAATTTGACGACTTGGGAGAGGATCTCCCATCATCCTCTAAGAACACTATTCTTAACCCCTTAGGAGAGGAAAGGTTCTCCCCATTAAATTTAAAACACCCAAGAAGTTCTGAATGGTCTCCGCAAGACCATGTTGCTAAGTTTATCTCAAAATCGATTAGAAACCTCTTGGAGAGAGAAACACGTAACATTCTTAGAGCTGAATGCTCAAGACCATTTGTTGGGGATAAAACCTGCTATACCCCATACCTGGACCCAGACCTAATTAGGTTTCTCTTCAAACTTGGGCATGACCCAAGAAAAGGGATGGAAAAATTCCTCAAAGGGTGTCAGGATCATCTCCTGAATGTTCTGGGTCCGCTAGCCAGGATTCTGGATCCCGCAGAAGAGAGCCATATTAACGGTACTCACCTTGATACCGAAATGATTAGGGGCTGGAGCCAGAGGCCTATCATCCTTCTGGGTAACGCTAATGCGAGCATGAACGTAGAGAGACATAGAATCGTCCATACCAAGATAAACCCGAAATTAAGCGATCTAGCCGATAAAGAACCCTCACAAAGCCCTAAAGGGTTGCTCATTGGGGAAGACCTCATCAAATGTCTGGGCAAATATGTTTCCACCTTTACCGCCCTTGATAAAGCACAGCAAAACATGCGAAAGGTGTTTAATACCAACCTTTTTGGATGGGTCGGAAGACGGGGCCTCTCTTCCGGCTGCTTAAATCAAAGGCCCTATTCCAGAGGCCTTGGCTATGGTAGAGGACACCAACAATTCAATGTACCTCAGTTCTACCCGCAACGAGGTAGAGGTCAACGAGGCAGAGGATTTAGATCATGTGGAGCACCTAACTCCAACACCCCTTCACGTGAGTATTCTCCATTCTTCTTCTTTCCCCTAAAAAGTGGGCGGCAGACTCAAACATTTTTTACACAAATGGAAGTTCATTATTCAAGACACTTGGGTTTTAACCGCTTCCGTGCGGCGCCGATTCCGCCCCTGTGCTGGACATTCCAGAACAGGGTGTGGTCGTGACGGAACCGTTCCGTCATCAGCACACTTCAGCCGTGACTGATGACGGAACGGTTCCGTCACAAGCATCGAAGGGGCTATACACTGTAAAAGGTTTTATGATAGATTTTTCTCATACACTCATTCAGACCTCATTCCTGAGGGAGCTTCCTTCAACTCTAGAAGATTGTGATGGCAAACCATCTGGTCGGGGTGCTGAACGTGCGTGCGGACAGTCACAGTCGACAGTTCTCCACCGACCACGAGTGGAGGCTTCATCCAGAGGTAGTTTGTTGCGTCTTCCAGATGTGGGGAACACCTTGGGTGGACCTGTTTGCCACTCTCGAGAACGCGCACTGCCCGTCATTCTGCAGTCTCCAGCTTCCGAGGCAGGGAGCGTTGGGGGAAGCGTTTCAGTTGAGTTGGAGCTCGCAACTATGCGTTTCGTCCCATACCCGTAATTTACTCGGGTTCTGAGGAAGATTCGCCATGACCGGGCCCAAGTTATATTGATCGCCCCGGATTGGCCAAGAAGAGTGTGGTACACAGACTTTCTTCACCTCTCGTCACACCCTCCGCTCTGTCTCCCTTTCAGTGCGGACCTCCTCTCTCAGATGGAGGGGCAAGTTCTACACCCCCACCTCTAGAGCCTGCACCTTCATGCCTGGAGATTGAACGAGGCAACTTGAATACTTTTTCTCTCCCACCTGACGTGGTGGACGTTATACTATCGTCCAGGCGACACTCCACCAAGTCCGTCTATTCATACAGGTGGTCTAAATTTGTTAAGTGGTGCGGTGAGAAATCTATTGATCCCCTAAAACACAGCTTTCCAAACTGTGTGTCCCGACACAGTACTGTGTCGCCTGCAAGTGGTGGGTGTGTCGCAGGGGAGTGAATGAGTTTTCAAGAGGAGAATTTGGAGTCGAAGTAGTCTATGATATAGATATGTGCCCTGTAAGCTGGGGTGAGGTGACAGAGGGAGTAAGACAGAGAGAGAGGGAGACAAAGGGAGCTAGAGGGAGTAAGACAGGGAGCGAGGGAGACAGAGGGAGTAATAGAGAGAGGGAGACAGAGGGAGCTAGAGGGAGTAAGACAGAGAGCGAGGGAGACAGAGGGAGTAATAGAGAGAGGGAGACAGAGGGAGCTAGAGGGAGTAAGACAGAGAGAGAGGGAGCTAGACAGAGAGAGGGAGCTACAGGGAGTAAGACAGAGAGAGAGGGAGCTAGATGGAGCAAGACATAAAGAGAGGGAGCTAGAGGGAGTAAGAAATAGAGAGAGGGAGCTAGAGGGAGTAAGACAGAGAGAGAGGGAGCTAGAGGGATTAAGACAGAGAGAGAGGGAGCTTGAGGGAGTAAGACAAAGAGAGAGGGAACTAGAGAGAGTAAGACAGAGCGAGAGGGAGATAGAGGGAGTAAGACAGAGAGAGAGGGAGCTAGAGGGAGTAAGACAGAGAGAGAGGGAGCTAGAGGGATCAAGACAGAGAGAGAGGGAGCTAGAGGGAGTAAGACAGAGAGAGAGGGAGCTAGAGGGAGTAAGAGAGAGAGAGGGAGCTAGAGGGAGTAAGACATAGAGAGAGGAAGCTAGAGGGAGTAGGAGGGAGACAGAGGGAGTTAGAGGGAGTAAGCCAGAGAGAGGGAGCTAGAGAGAGAGGGAGCTAGAGGGAGTAAGATAGAGAGAGAGGGAGCTAGAGTGAGCAAGACGGAGAGAGAGGGAGCTAGAGTGAGCAAGACAGAGAGAGAGGGAGCTAGAGGGATCAAGACAGAGAGAGAGGGAGCTAGAGGGAGTAAGACAGAGAGAGAGGGAGCTAGAGGGAGTAAGAGAGAGAGAGGGAGCTAGAGGGAGTAAGACATAGAGAGAGGAAGCTAGAGGGAGTAGGAGGGAGACAGAGGGAGTTAGAGGGAGTAAGCCAGAGAGAGGGAGCTAGAGAGAGAGGGAGCTAGAGGGAGTAAGATAGAGAGAGAGGGAGCTAGAGTGAGCAAGACGGAGAGAGAGGGAGCTAGAGTGAGCAAGACAGAGAGAGAGGGAGCTAGAGGGAGTAAGCCAGAGAGAGAGGGAGCTAGAGAGAGAGGGAGCTAGAGGGAGTAAGATAGAGAGAGCGGGAGCTAGAGTGAGCAAGACAGAGAGAGCGGGAGCTAGAGTGAGCAAGACAGAGAGAGAGGGAGCTAGAGTGAGCAAGACAGAGAGAGAGGGAGCTAGAGGGAATAAGACAGAGAGAGAGGGAGCTAGATGGAGTAAGACAGAGAGAGGGAGCTAGAGGGAGTAAGACAGACAGAGAGAGAGAGAGCTGGATGGAGTAAGACAGAGAGAGGGAGCTAGAGGGAGTAAGACAGAGAGAGAGGGAGCTAGAGGGAGTAAGAGAGAGAGATGGAGCTAGAGGGAGCAAGTCAGAGAGAGAGGAAGCTAGAGGGAGCAAGACAGAGAGAGAGGGAGCTAGAGGGAGTAAGACAGAGAACCTCGTGAACTCCCCTTAGGTGTTTCGGGCTCGCTCGCTACACTGCCATACTGTGTCCCAAAATGATGCATTTCCAAAAAGTGTGTCCCCAACATGAAAAGTTTGGAAAGCTGTGCCTTAAAAGTTCATCTTTCTGATGTTCTTTGTTTTTCTCTTCATTTGGCCCAGCAGGGTTGTGCTGTGGCCACTGTTATGGGATATTTGTCGGCATTGTCGGCATTTTTGTGTTTACCTGATCAGCCTTCTTTATTTAAGTCTCCTATAGTCTTAAGATTCATTAAGGGGCTGACAATCATGTTTCTTCCCACTCCTTTTATTATGCCCCAGTGGAATTTGAATCTTGTTTTTACCTTTTTCTACCCTCGAACCTATGCATAGTTGTCAGTTGAGGCTGTTGACATTTAAAACGGTCTACATGGTAGCTATCACTTCGGCCACAAGGGTGAGTGAGCCCCAGGTTTTGAGTTCAAAGCCTCCTTTTCTGACCATACATGCTGAAAGGATGGTACTCAGGACCAGGGCTGCTTTTCTGCCTAAGCTGGTGACTCCCTTCCACCTAGGTCAGTCCATTACTCTTCCTACTTTCTATCCTCTCCCTCACCCATCCAAAGAGGAGGAGAAGTTTCATTGTTTGGATCCAAAGAGGGCGACTAGCTTCTATTTGGACAGAACAAAGGACTTCCGTCAAAATGACCAGCTCTTTGTTGGATATGCTGGCCGAATGAAGGGCAAGGCGGTGCACAAGCGCACTTTATCCAGGTGGTTCATCTTGTGCATCAGGATATGCTACTCCCTGGATGGTAAGGAGCCTCCTGTAGGCATTAGAGCTCATTCCACCAGGATTAAATCGTCTACTTCTGCATTGTCTAGAGGTTTTCCTGTTTTGGACATATGTAAAGCCGCGACTATTGCCTTCCTTCACACTTTCGCGAAGCATTACTGCTTAGATTCCAAAGTGAGAAGGAATGGCCATTTTGCGCGCACTGTTTTGCAGGACTTTTTCGTTTAGAAGGGTGGACACCCTCCTCCAGGTGAGGTACTGCTGTGGGATTCTATTCATAAGGTGAGGAATCCACAGACAGATGTAGCCATCAGAAGAACAAGTTACTTACCTTCGGTAACGCTTTTTCTGGTGGAGTGGATTCCTCATAGTCCCACCCTTTTATACCATAAAAGCTGAGATTTAGTTATCTGATGCATTTTTGTGTACTCAAAACTTTGTTAACTCTATTCATTTATTGATTGTCTTGTATGAAGTGCAAGCTTTGTTCTTTCATTATACACTGAGTGTATTTGTGTGAATTCTGTATACTATGTATGCGATGTCTCTATGGTCGGTTCGCCCGTTTTGCTGATGTCATCACGCCGACGTGGTCTTCTTATGGCTCTGGTGACGTCATGCGGAGTCGCGTCCGGAGTCATGAAGCTGTGACGACCTCGTTGGCGCAGAGAGCTCTGAAAAATTTCCGCGGAATGCTGGTGCAGGGGATATTGATAAGGTGAGGAACCCACATGTAGATACTGTATCCACCGGAAAAAGCGTTACCGAAGGTAAGTAACTTGTACTTCAGGTCTACTCTCCTCATCCATCCAAGCCATCTTTCTTGGTCCCCTCAATTATCGGGGCCTCCAGAGGGTTAAGGCAAGAACCTTAAGATCTGGCCTCTGGTACGAAAATCGGATTTGCCTAGATCAGGAAGCCCAATCGGAATTAGCCTGGTGGCTGTAGAACCTGGACGCGTGGAACGGGAAGGCAATCTTTGGTTCGAAACCAGAGTTTATTTTAGAATCGGATGAAAGCCTTCATGGCTGGGGAGCTTGCCTTCTCAATCAATACACTGGTGGTGTCTTGTCACAAGAGGAATCTCTTCACCACATAAACTATCTAGAACTAACAGCTGGTCTTTATGCCCTCATGAGTTTCAAACACTCTCTTCAGGGGAAGTCAGTCATTCTAAAGATGGACAACATGTCAGCGGTAGCTTATATAAACTGCTTGGGGGGCACCAAATCTACGGATCTGTCCAATCTAGCCAAGAAACTTTGGATGTTCTGTCTGGAACACAAGACCTTCCTCAAAGCGGAATACCTCCCGGGGAAGTCGAACATCTCTGCAGACTGGAACTCAATGTTCCTACTAGATTAAAGTGATTGGAAACTGAATTTTTCCGTATTCAGTACCCTAAACAAGATCTGGGGCCCTTTAGAGATAGACTTGTTTGCAAGCAGACTGACCTTCCAACTGGAGAACTACTTCCGCTGGATGCCCAACCCGGGTGCTCTGGCAGTCAACGCCTTTCTTCAATCTTGGAAAGAAACAAAAGTGTATGCTTTCCCTCCCTTTGCCATGATTCAGAGGGTTCTGCAGAAAGTGAGGCAAGATTAGTGCTCCCTTGTCCTAATAATTCTCTATTGGCCGCCTCAAGCATGGTTCCACACCATTCTAGAACTGGCTTGCAACCTCCCCTTCTTAATTCCTTCCCTAGAGAATCTTCTTACAGACATAGACAGTGGAATTCACCCCCTAATTCAGAACAGGACTTTAACCCTTCTTGCCTGAAAGTGTCAGGAGATCCAATGAAATCTCAGGCCTTTCGACACCGGCTGCAACTCTCCTTGGAGAATATTAGGCACCAGGCACGCACTACAGATATAACAACATCTGGAGAAATCTGGGTTCGTTTGTGCCTGGAAAGGAACTTGGAGTCCTTGGAGTCACCTATTGTCGACATAGTTAACTTCTTTGTCGAATAATTTGAAAGTGGCCTCAGCTGTAGATCTATCAATTGTTATAGATCAGCTATTGCCGCTGGTCCTGTCCTTGTCAACGGTAAAACTGTAGGTAAAAATGTCATTATCTGCAGAGTCATGAAAAGCATTTGCTTGAGAAGACCTCCTAAAGCTAAATATGATACCCTCTGGGTGTTAAGCTAATTCTTGATCTCTTCAATCATTGGCCTTCCGTTTCTCTTCTAAACAGAAAAAATCTTTCCATTAAGTTAGCTACTCTCTTATGCCTAATTTCTTGTAGGAGGGTTTCCGATATTAAAGCCCTGGAAATTACTAACCGATCTTATAATATGTTTGGTGTCAAATTTGACATTTATAAAAGAACGAAGACTATGTCTGACTCTATTTTTTATCCTCGTTTTGACTTATGCTCTAATCTTTGTGTTGTAGACTGCATGAAAGAATACGATCGCAGAATGCTTTTCCTACGTCCACAGGGTGTCAAGCAATTATTTATTTCCTTTGTGAAACCTCACAAAGGTATAAGCTCTTCCTCTATTGCTAGATGGGTCAAATCCTCTAGGAGCTTAGCAGGTATTGATTCAAAGAAATTTCAAGCTCATTCCCTGAGAGGTGCCATAGCTAGTAAGTCTCTCTGGTCTGGAGGTCAGTTGGATGACATCCTAAAAGCGGCTGACTGGTCCAATCGCATACTTTTGTACATCATTATTGTAAACCTATTGAACATATGTCAGATGTTCTTTTACAAAGCTACCAACATGCATAATGTAGCCTATGGTCTTGTAATGAAATTGCGATTCTCATATTAACATGACTAGAGAATCTGTATTTTATTAAAGACACGGAGCCTGACATTATCCCTCCATTCCCACCCACTGGACTACCAATAAAAGAGAAAGATAAAATTTAGGTCAGATGGGAGGTCCACAACACCCTAAAATCAAACAAGATCGGATTGACATGAGTATCGTAACGTATTGCATACCTGGGGAGTTGTTTCAGCAGTTGTCTCAGCAGAGGAGAGAAACAGAAGAGGCACTGTCAAGTGGTTGAACAAGCAGCACCCTGGCAAACTCTTCTGGTGCAATAGAGCTGGCCGTGCTTGCGAAGGGTGAGGAGATCCAGATCCCTTGGAAGGTTGTGCTCTGGACAGTTGTCCACTGTGTCCATGTCTTAAAATGGTTCTGCAGTCAACCCAAGGTCGAACCAGTGATCTGGTTCATCCCTAAGTGCCAAAGTACATTTAGAATCTTTGTACACAGTCCATTTTAAACTGAATTACATGAAAGTGCTTTCATATGTCAACATCAAGTAAATTAGATATGTGAAGGAACTTGATTTGAAGTAGATCACACAATTTAGCCATGCAGGGAATCCATGATTTGAACCCAGGCTTCCCTCTCCCACATAGTGCACTTAACCGACTGACTAGGTTAATTTATTTTTCTCAATCCCTATTAAAATCAAAAGACAGTGTTGTTGTACAATTCTGGATGAATCACAGGTTAATCTGACAGAATATCGTAAAAAGAAAAAAGGTACATTATGAAGGGAAGGCAGGACACCAAATTCTAATATCACTGGCTTTTTCAGACATTACAGAGCTATTTATTACAGCTGTCGAAGTGTCTTAAAAAACATATGGATACTGCATTGGGGATGGGGGTCAGTGAGCGCAGAGGCAAGAAGACTTGTTTTCTTGTTTATTTGACCGCCCCCTCCTTTGGGATCACCTCCCTTGCAATTCAGCTGGGAAATCACAGTTGTCAGAATTATCTTTTATCCTTTAGCTGAAAGACTGAAATTGCTGACAAATGCTGTCCATTAAACCATCAATCATGGGCAACGGGCATTAGGGCTAAATTACGGATAGTCCGTGAAAATTACAGACGGATGATCACCCTATTCTCTACCTAGCCATTAGCTGTGGAGTACCGTGCGACTCTCCCTTTTAATCTATATTTTTTATTATATGTGTAGAGTATTTGACTAATCGTATGAGCAGCCGCAAAGGACAGCTTCACTTGTTGGTGGAAGATACTTTAATCTAATGGCTCCTAAGCGGTTAATTCCTGTATGCTCCTATGAAAATGCTGTGTTTTTTTACAGTTTGACTGTATGGGTTACTGTCCATCCAGAGCCAACCAAGTATACACCTTGAATTTTATTTTGATTAAACATTCATCACTTTTGGTTCTGGTTAATTCTAGGGTTTGCTATCTTCTATTACTTACTTTTCGTTTTTAAATTTTCTATGAAAACAAAAGTGCCATTGGATTGATCGATTCCTGCTTTTAAACTGCAATTCATCATACCTGAATCCGCCACAAAGTTGATCCACAGACTGCTTTTGGCATAGACCTAGTTTGGTGAATAACATTGCTAAATTAAAAAACCTATGCACTTTCTTATTTTTTCATATGGAATAAGGCCCAGAGAACAAGCTACAGGATTACCAAGATGTGACCTACCTTGCTCCAACATAATTGAAGAGGCGGGCATGACCAAACCATGTTTATAAAGGCAGCTTGCCTCAGATAACATCTAGTCCACTTGCCTTCTGGTATACTGTATATCATTTAGAATCATGCCATGGTCAAATGGGTGTGATGTACATAAATAAACTTTATGCAGCCTAATCACAAACTGCATCTTGTCGTATGTTTGTAGTACTGTTGTAGTACTACAAATATACTACCAAATACTATTCACAAACCTACATGCGGAGGTTCCACCTCTACCTCTCCTGTGCGAAAATTTCTCGCCCCGACTATGGAGTCTCCTCACATGTAGGTATATATCCTAGCAGTAAATACGGGAGGCACAGGGGGAGTGGCTGGTAAATGGGGAATATTTACGAGTATATGGTAGTGGTTTATGGAGGAGTAAGGAGGGGTAAGGAGAGGAGTAGGGAGGGAGACATTCACCCACCCACAAAAGAGTAAGCCAACTCCTATTCACAAACTGCACTGCTATAGTTACTACTGCCAAAAAGCAAGCCAGGCATTAGTAAATGTACTCCAGTTCAGAGGTGAAGTCCACACGTAGCCACTCACTGGTACTGCAACACCCTTTCATAGAATATAATGTAAATCCTTTATCTAAAAATTTAATATTTTTATTTTATTTTAAAATCATTTAATAACATTTTTTTAATTAAAAGTTAATGTAACATTCGTTCCTATGGAAATGTATTTAAATTAGTTTTATTCAATTATGTACATCACTTTTAATAATTATTAATACATAATAAAATATGTTTTTTACTTTAGGTTTACATTACATTTCTGAAAAAGAATTCTCATTTAATTTAATGTATTCAAACTAATTACATTTTAAATGTAAAATGTAGTCATTTGTGCGATAGCATTTTTTTCTTTTGTTTTAGATTTAACAAAGATATACAACATTCATTTACAATAATATTTAAGTTAAACATGTTTTCACCAATATTGTCAATTTAATAACACTTTTTACTTTTCCCTAAAGTAATGTTAAATTATAAGGATTAGTTCCCTTTACTTTAACCTATGGATATCAATACCCTGATGTGGGAATAGCAGGAGGAAGAAAGAGAGGGGTTGCAGGTAAAGCAACTACATGTTTGGCATGTCTAGGGAACCTATCATTGTCTGATATCGCTACTCACCTCATAATACTATCTGCATTCCATTTCATGGCCACTGGATCTTTCCAGAGTCTCAGCTCAGACATCATTTTATCTCACAAGCTCAATGCTTACATCAGGTACTGACATTTATCAACACAGGAGTGCACTATTTGATCACCATGCTACACTCACTTGCAGAAAGCCAAAGGGTGACAAGGGAATTCTGTGCCTTTGCCTACTTTCTTTATGTGGTAGATGTCACTGACTGCACCCACATGGCACTTTAGTCCCCTTACCATACAGTACATCCTTACCATAACACACACTTCAGGTACTCCACTAATTTGCACTCTATTTGCAATACCATGGGCTGCTTCACTATTGTGTATGCTGCCTTTTCTGGATGTGCACACAATAGCCACATCTTCTAACAGTCATCACTGTACGTCGCTTGGTTTCTGGGAAATTTCTGTGATATGCGGCCATTGGTGAGTAATAACAACTCACACTGGGCCTACATGTGTATTTGGGGATGGTATCTCTGACATTACCCTCACATCCACTGCATATTTGTAGGCATGATGTACTACTTGTAAAATGGAGACTAATTTAAATAACTTTTCATATATTTATTGCATGTGATGCCGGGTATGCTCTCTCTCCACAACTCCACATGCCCTACAGACGTCCAAAAACACTCCCCCAAGAGAGGTAAATTAGGGCACACATACGTACAAGCACCATTATTTAATGCACTTTTGGTGCCCTCAAGTTGCAATTTAGATATCTTGACCTAGCTGGTGTACTCCCCAGACGCTGTGTGCAAGGTTATTATAGCCTGTTGCGTGGTCATGAGATGGGGCTTACATATAAACCTTGACAGTGATATAGGCCGACATCCAGGTAGCCAGGGTGGGGTACAGAAAAGAGGTCAGGGTACACAGATGCAGGATCGACTAGGTAACTCAATTTTCTTGAGCTGCTAGTTTGGTTGATATATTTATGTCATTAATCAGTCTCTTGTCAATGATGAATGGTGAAGTATTTACACACTGTCCACATATACCGTTCTGAAACAACACAGTTTATTTCACATAATGTCAACAACTAACATGCTATGTTCTTGGAAAAAATAGATGACTCATCATTTTCTTGAAACTTTTAACAGTTATCATTAACAACACATAAGCACAAAGGGGGTCATTACGATGTCGGGCAGGGACACCGCATCGGTCATGGGACCGACCGACACCTGGTCGGCGGTCCTGACCGCCCCATTAGGATGCGACTGAACACTGTTCAGTCGCATTCCTATATTTTACTATGGGAGCATGCATTACGGCCGGAATGCATGTTCCCATAGTAAAATGGGAGGTGTGGCTGCACCCCGTGGCAGGCATCTCAAAGAGCCTGCCACAGTCTTGCCTCCAGCCGGAGGCCGTGCACCCAAGAAGGCCCTGCTGGGGCCCCCTAAAGAGGCTTTCGGACATGGTTTCCATGTTGGACAGACTGGGCTGGAAACCATGTCGGAAACCGTCATCGTAATCTCAAGGGCAGAAAGATTACTTGCCGCATTCTGACTGGCGGACAGGTTCTCTGAGCCATTCGGAAACCAGCTGAAATTACTAATCGGATTCCTTTCTGACCGCCTCCATCAAAATGAGGCAGTCGGAAAGGAATCCCTATTACAATGTGGCTCGGTTGGAGCCTTCCGAGCTGTATTGTAATTGGCCCCAAAATCTCACATACAGCACTCAGATTTTAGAGCAAACATACTCAAATCCTTGCTTAATGCACACGCATTACGTACAAAAATGAGTCCCCTTGCTAAATGCCCCCTTGGCTTTCTGTGTAAATTGGTTATTCTCCACAAGTATTGGGTTTTAAACAACCCGCTCATCTCCACTGATAAACCAAAGACTTTGACTTTTTTACCTAAATATTTTGAACTCAGATTGTGGCTAGGAGGATCCAAAGTTGCAGTTATCCCTAAGCCTCTTATGTTTGTATAACTTGAAGTGGGATGAACATATTGTTGCAATAACAGTTAATACAGTTTCGTTTAATGGTTTCATCAGTTAGGTTACTGTTTTGGAGGCCTCTCCTTCACTCCAATTTGAGGTCACTTAGAAGAGAAAGTAATATCACAGGCACTTTATTGGGCAGAGTTTTAGGAATTCAAGTTAATTGGCACTTGAAAGATGTGCTGGGTGGAGCTGCCACCAATTCCATGACACAAGGTTTGAAGATGAAAAAAGCAGCACCTTTAGGGATTTGTTGTTACAGATGCAGAGTCTTAGGTTCTTGTATTCCGAAGAGCTATATGTTGTGTTTTATAATGACCTGTTTAGAAGATTCAGAAGGCTCCCATGCTTTTTGCACTTCAATGTAATGAATTGACCAAACAATACTTCTCCACAAGCAGTTATCCAATGCCAAATAGATCTATACTCAAATTTGGGAAGCTGTTTCGCATAGGAGTCAGGTGTCAGAGCACAAGGTCTAAAATAAGGCGTGTCTTCAAGAGAATCCCTCAGTATCTCCATTTCTGAATCGGCAGAGCAGTGACAATACTTTTCCTTATCTGAACATCTTCCTTGAGTGAACGTTACACTTAAAGTGGCTTCCCTAGATCATTAAGCTGAATCCTGTTTGCCAAATACCAGGGGCCATGGGTGTAATAGCAGTGATTTATGGCACATGGATATGTAATTTTGGATCAATGGCATAATATTGTGGAAAACAATATCGACTAACAAAAATATATCTAAAACTATTGGTTATGAAAATATCGCCATCCAGTACATAATTACCAAAAACACAAGTATCAATAACCAAAATATCCCTTTTTAACAATATCGAAAACACAAATATCGGAAACAAAAATATTGTTACCTTTAAATAAGTGTATAAAATAACCAAAATATCAAAAAACACCATATCGACTAAACTAATAATATCAGTACAATTAACACAAAATATTTAAAAATAATATAAAAATCTTATTCATATTGTACAATAAACAAAATTAAGCTAAACTAATATATCATCAAACTATATTAAAATGTATATTCATATAATATAGTACTATTCATTATATTCTAAAAAAAAGTATATGAAACCTGTATATACAAAAGCATGTAACAAATGTATAAGTCAAAAATAATGATGGACAATGTTTGTAAAAATGGTTAAAAATATAAATATTTTTAAAATGTTAAAGAAAGACATTACATGTGTTATTATTAATACAAAGTATAATACATTTTGTACCAAAATCATAATAAAAGCTTTATATTTTATGTTAAAGAAAAGTATATTTATATGTGTTTAAATAAATGTAAACATATACATTAAATTAAATATAAAAAATATAAATACATTTCAATATACATAACATAATATTGACTTTAGAAAAGAAAGAAAAATATTTTTGGGGTGAAATGTTGAGTACTGAAAACTTTACATCTACTACTCGCACTGTAATGTAACATATTTCGGTAAAAGTGTTGGACAAATGTAAAGGCGTCATACTTATTAATCCAACTTCAATCTAAACCAATATGGGAAGGGCGTTGATTACTAAACTGGGTCACACTTACTATTCCCCCTCCAATCTAAACCATTTTGGGGAATGTGTTGGATTCTAAAGGGGTTACACTTACCATTCCAACTCTAATTGAAACAATTTTAAGAAGGTTTTGGACACTAAAGGGGGGGGGGGTGGTCACATTTACAATTTAAATTTAATCTTCAATCAAACCCAGTTTGAAGCAGGCATTGGGCACCTATAGGGGTCACATTTACTATTCCGACTCCAACCTAAACCTTTTTTGGGAAGGTGTTGGACACTGAAGTGGTCACATATACTATTCCAACTGGAATCAAAATGAATTTGGAGAAGGTGGTAGACACTAAAGGAGTCACACTAACTATTCCAACTCCAGTCAAAACCATTTTGTGAAGATGTTGGACACTAAACGGATCACATTTACTAATCCAACACCAATCTAAATAAATGTAGGGAAGGAGTTGGACTCTAAAGGGGATACGTTTTCTAATCCCAGTCCAATCTAAACGATTTTGGGGAAGGTGTTGGACATTAAAGTGGTTACTTTTACTATTCCCACTTCAATCTAAACCATTTTGGGGATATCAGATTTTATAGTCCTCACTCCATTATTACAAATATGTTCTTATATTTTCAAGACCATATTCATAATCAAAATTACAGAATTTATATCAAACAATTAAAAACACATTAATTCAATAAAAAAATATAACTTACAAATATACGTTACTAATATAGTAGTCGTAAGCAGGCCCTACGTATTAAAAAAAGAAATAGGATTTACTTTTCTTTGAAAGTGATTTAAATAATTGTCGCGAGAGCAGCGATCAGAGTAGCAGAGCAGCGGGAATTGCAGGAGCCGCGAGCCGTGGGGGAACACATCACCGAAAATCACCGGTTCAGAGTAACCAAAGACGTGAGGAAGCGAGGAGGTTGTGGTGCGGCGCCCCGCTGCCCGTGTGAGTGTGAGCAGACAGTGGAGAAACCCTGCGGGCCATTCTGACAAAATGCTAACCGCCCCTCCTCCTCCCTTCACAATCCTCCACAATCCGGCCTTGGTCTTAGCTACATCCCACTTTATCTCGCTCTGCTTAACCCCCACCAACCTCCTGCCACCACCACATTCTCGCCCTGCTACATTGGAGGCAAAGAATTTGGTCTTGGGGAAAGACTTTGGGAAAGGCTTTCGCTGGAAAAGACCTTTGCCGAGGGCGGCGCCGGGGATTGCAGGGCGACTGGTGCCTGTATGTGATCGTGGGAGGCAAGCGGGGCTGCCCTTTAGCAGGCGGCCGCAGCAAGTGTGTACCCCTGGTGTCTTGTGGCTGCGCCTGATTATGTCGGGCGCAGCCAGCAACTCAGCCGTGAGTGCCCCGCTTGCCCCCGCCCTGGCTCCAGCTCCACCGCCTCATTGTATTCCCCCCCACACCACCCTACAACACCCTGGTGGAAGTAATTAAGTAGGTTTGGTAAACAACTCTAACGACTCCAATGACTCCAACCTGACTCCAACCTGACTCTAACCTGACCCTAACCCGCCACAGATTGACTCCAGGCTAAACTTGCTATGTTTAGCCCACAGTCCACAGGCCACTATTACCAGCAACCCCACCTATAAACAAAAAAGAATGGAAGCCGGGGTGCAGGATTGGAGATTGGAGATATCAAGGCCGTCCCTCAGCTGCTCCTTGTAGCCCCAGTAACCCGGTCAACGCACCGTCTATCATCCATTAATCCGACCGGAGAAACTGTAAAACACTCATCAAAGCAATCACCCTCCTCACAACCGAATAAGCCCTAAAGACTGTCAACCATCAGGAAGATGCAGCCCGTTCTCAGTAGCAAACAGCCCCTTAGAATGAGATCGGGGCAAGTAAGGAAAGCTCCAACAATGCCTACTAAAAAGAGCGCAAAGACCAATGCTGTATCCTCAATGGCCCTAATGCAAACTCAACCACCCGCAAACCTAAATTTAAAGTCAGTTTTCGACCCAGGAAATGATCATCTGATTACTGACATGCCGGAATCAGGCCAGACAGAGCCCACGAACTCCACGATAAAAAAGGTCTCATTAAGGGATTACTTCAGGAACTCAGCACCTGTGACAACCTTGAGGAAAAAATCCAGTCCCTCTGACAAGTCTCAGGTTCCTCTTCCTATGAACATAGAAGCAGTGTTGCATCACATTCTGGTCCAGCCCACGATCCACACGGCCCGTGGAGGGCTAGATAGCCGGACACCAACAAGCCTACCAGTAACAACAGAGTCCTTTCTAACAGATGCCTTAGACGCTCCAGATGACTGTCAATCACACCAGGCCCCTGATCAACAGATAGCCCAAATCGAACAGGCTTCTCTTCAAGCTACCATCTCCAAAGATGCATCTTTGCCAACTCTTCAGCCTGCCCTGAACGCGAGTAAGTTCTTTCCAATAGCATTAAAATTTCCAACTTCAACCACAACGGATTATCAAACAAGGAATACTAGAGTTCTGTCACTACAGGTCATGACCTACCCACGTGCCCACTGCAGCAATCTGAATCAGTCACACCCAGAAAGTTCTCAAAACAACGCTGACCACGGAGATCCATCGGTCAACCAAGAGTGGCCCAACGAGAATGTAATCCTCACTTCTTTAGATCTATCATATTTCACTAATGAACCTAACAAGTCCACCATGCATGAAAGTCCCCATCAATTGACCTCAATGACCCATGGTTTCAATTATTGCAAACCCTTCAAATCACAGCCGCAGCACTGTCCTACCATTCAGATAAGATGGACCTGCAGGTGCACCTTCTAAATACACTTGCAGTGTACACCGCCGGGATTGATCAAAAACTGGAGGCACTCAATTGACTCATCATAAAATCCCAATCCCAAGCCCAACTGGTTCAATCAGTATGCTGCTGCTCCCCCATAATTGACTCTCTATCGTTCTTACCTCAATTTCTCTCCTCAGTATTAATGGAAATCAAGAAGCTACCAGTACCGAGGCTTCATGACTCTTTGCCCCAGGCTTCTAGTTTGACCCAGGATCCTACTCCTCCGAAAGCGCAACCCTGACCCTTTTCCCTGTACCTCGCGGAGCCAGCTGATGGCAATGTAATTCCCACAACATCAACTATCCTTCACAATACACACCGGCTGTCAAAACGGGAGAAAAAAGACAGTGGAAGAGCCTGGAGTGAACAAATAACGGAAACCAAAAGTTTAAGAGTTAATTATTCCTCAAAGACCAATTCAGAGTCACTACGGGAAGAGTAAGCTATGCCAACTACAACAGGAGCAATTCAGAGCCCGCAGCCAATGGCGCTTGAGCTGGTTACCCAGAAAGAAATTTCACGACAGAACAGTCAATCAGTAGGGCCATTTCAAGACATCTCAACATAGGGCAACAAGGATCGGTAAATCCTCAGACGCCATTTTGTACATCGGCACCAGCATTCCACCTACAGTGGAGGATAACAACACGGGCCCACAGCGTACAGTCAAGGAGCAAGCCCACTTGAATTGCTTAAATATTTCAAATCGTCACCAGTTGGTGGCCACAAGTAAAAGTAATAGTTAATTGGAGGTGAAACGGGGGGTTTCACCTCCAATTACCTATTACCGAGAATTGTCCCTTCAACCGTCCGCCATAGCCACAATCAAGCTGCCCCTTGAAGAAAATTTAAATCAAACAAAGCCGCCAACGATTGATGAGGTCTTCACGCAAGCAATCAACAGCTCAGACACCAAACTGCAGCTAATCCCAGAATACATCTCAAGAGGTCCTCACGACATTCTCAATCGAGGAAACATTCTTAAACTCTTCAAATCATCCCCGAACTTAAGCACCCTGCAATCGAAAGACATAGTAGCGATTGAATTTATACCAACTACAGGATCCAATATGGGTGAAGCAACCCAACTCACACTAGCATCTCCAGCAATTCGAGAATTGGTTCAGTCAAAAACCAAACAATTTAAAAACTGGAGCATAAAAATCACAACGCCCAGTGTCCCCCGCTATCCATCAATATTAGGAAACAACCGGGCTCACTCCCTTAGCACAACTTCGGCCCCTTTTTCAGTTCTAAAGTCAGCAACAAGCCATTTGCCAACAGCAACCCCACAGTATATATTTAACCAGCAAATCCCTGAGAGGGTATATTGGTCATGGTTGCCAGGGGCTCTATCAAGAAGCCGGAACGATTGAAACATCTCTAACCATGCCCTAACAATATGGTCTTGGAACATTAACGGATTTGGGCTGAAAAATCAATTCGCCGCCACCCTCAGTTTTCTAAAAAAACATGACATCATCCTCTTACAGGAAACCTGGGCACTAGATAGCATCCCCATAGAAGGCTACCTGGAATTTACGTAATTGGCCTCAAGACAGTCAAAGTTTGGTAGGCAGAGTGGCGGCATTTCGATTTATGTATCAACTAAATTATCCTAACGTATCACACAGATCAAATCTGAAGAAAAATGGCTCTCTGGCATAGTGTTAGGAAGCTTACCCACTGATAGGCAGTTGCTTCTCCTCAATGTTTAGACCTCCCCTTCTACCATCGAAAAAAACAAAACGAAATGGAGAGTTTAACTAACATCGTCTGCAATTTACTAAGCGAACACGGCAGCATATCCACCATAATATCAGGAGACTTCAACACCAATATCCATTGCAACTCTTTAGAGGACATAGGGATCGATCCCCCAATGGCTCCCTCACATTTTGCTCCCCAGTCGACTCCTACCGGAAATAAACCATCGATACTGGGGGAGTAATCAGTTATCCAGCTTAGCAGTGTTGGACTCACCGTACTGAACGGGCGTCTTCACACAGACATTCCCCCTGCCTGGACGCGTTCGGACAGTTGAACACACTCCTTCTTGGACTTTACCTTAGGGAGCAGAGAGATACTTCCCCTGGTTGAGAGTTATTACATTGCATCACAAGGCGAGAGCGACCACTGGCCACAAATGATAACACTATCCGCCTATATCCCATGTCATCAGGAACTCGCTCATACTCATTCAGGTTGTCAAATAGAAAACCTAAAGCGAATAAAATGGTTGGATGCCACGGCTCTCCCCATGATGGGAAAATGTAGAGCTCTACTACACTTACCACTGGAGTCAGATACTTATGTTATCAGCAGCTGGGCTAGCTTCATAAATGAACTATTTGAAGACTCGCCATCAAAGTGGAGCATTAGGCAACAAACATTCCTATTTCGCATCACACAAAGGATGACCATCCCAAATCCTACAGTTCAGCTAAAGCTATGATTTTAAGTTCAGAACCCATGAGCATAAAACGACCTGCTCTCATTTACCCATTTACTAGCATGACAGAAGTACCAATAATCGAGGGCCCAGTGAAAAATAATGACTTACCTTTGGAGACCACAGTGTCATCGGATGAGCTAAAAAACAGGATCTCATGCTCCATAAGGAAAGCCAAGGCCGAAGGAGCACCAGGGCCAAATGGTCTTCCCCAGGCTATATTCAAATCCGATGTAGACCTATGGTCAGCTTATCTAACCCCCCTGTTTCTCCACTGCAGGCTAAACAACACCGTCCCAGATTCCTGGCGAGGAGCTATCATTCACCCAATTCATAAAGGCGGGAAGAGAAATGACCCTAATAATTACCGAATGATAGCACTCCTAGACGTCGAGTCCAAATATTATGCCAGTATTTAATTAGAAGAGCTGCAGGCCTGGGCCGATACAACAAAGCACCTCCTTTTTAATCAGACTGGGTTTGTGGCTAACTCTGGCACAACAACTAATTTACTCACTTTAACCGTCCTGATGGAGAAAGCGGCAGCTCAACAAACCTAATTGCATTGCTGCTTTGTTGACTTTAAAGCGGCCTTCGACCGTGTACCCCGGGACCTACTGTGGCAAAAATTAGAGTCCTGGAGCATACCTCTGACCACTTTTGCATGCTATCGTCCAACTCCATTCGGAAACATAGATCATAATCAAGCTAGGCGAAGGGCCCCACGTGTCCAGGAAAATCAGAACTAAATCCGGAGTTAAACAAGGCTGTGTGTTGGCTCCACTCCTTTTTAACTTGTTTATATCAGACCTATCCCCATCACTAGATAGTGTAAATTGCCACCCCCCTCAACTAGATGGAACCCGCATCAGCAATCTGGTGTACGCCAGCGCCTTGGTGTTGCTAAGCCAAACAAAAGTGGGCCTAGAGAGGCTTCTCGATGAACTGCTTCCTTATACTATAAGTAATGCTTTAGAACTGAATCTGCTATTCAGTTATTCTGTCAAATGTTTATTTATTCCTATATTATTCAGATAAAAATAAAATTACAACAAACTTATATTTTAAAAATCTCCCCATCCTTTTCCCCAATAACCCCAACATTCTGCTCCTAAATCATTTTGAAACATAACTTTTATAAATAAAGTTCAATAAATAATTTGTAAAACTTAGTTTTACAATAAATAAAAAATGAACATTAGAAAACACAATTGACATCAAACAATTAATAAAGACAACACATAAACCACAACAAATTAACCATAAAATCTATTCTATATGTATTTTTTCTAATTACATTTTTTACAAAGGTCAGTCAGTCAGTCAAAAAACTTTAATCGGTTAATTAAAACCATAAAAGCAGTGCATGATACATAAAATGAAATTAAACAAATCACTTAACAAGTGTAAAAAATTGATTGCTACTCCTTCTAAGAACACAATGTTAAAAACATTCTTGCTAAAAATTATACAGAAAGTCAGATTTGATGATTAAGTGGTGCGGCAGCTCTTAGTTTATTCAGTCTGGCCGCTGCTTCTAAAAAACAGGCTACACCATAAGCCACTGGGACCGAATTCAGCATCTGGAGGTATAATAATGCTGGGCGTACCTGGACGAAATTCAAGGGTTTCAAGATAGGAACAAGAAATGTTTTCCTCGGCACCCGGTAGTGCTCACAGAACATGACCAGGTGCAGAGTGTCCTGTGTTGAAAAACAGTCACATGTACAAGGGGGAAGATTGTCAGGGGTACCCCATACTGTATACGAGCCCAGGATAAGATGGATCGAGTTGAATCTAAACCTTGTGAGCAAGAAGCGATGGTAAGGCTTTGTAACATATTTTAAATAAGGTTCCATAGCTGTAGTTGTGGAAAGTTGAAAAAGTAATCTCACCGTAGGTTTACTGAGTTGAACCGTTTCTCTTTCGCATTCCAACAAGGTCCGAAAATGCTGCTTTACCCACTTTACATCCTCTTTTTTAAGATTTTGCGGTAGAGAGTACATTTCCGGGCGCCCTAGCCTCGCACATGCCGCTCTAACATATGCCAGCCATGGTATAGTGTGGGCTTTGTCCAGAGATATACAATCTTTAAGGATGCAGTGATTCAGGCTGATTTCCTCATTTGTCCAGGTTTTGATCCAGCAAAGCACTGGGGACATTTTTAGAAGATCAGAGACATATCCCATACCTAATTCATTATGTATTGAGTGTATGGGAGAAGATTTCGGAAGTGTCAGGAGGGCCCGTATAAAATTGTTTTCAGCGATTTGTATGCCTGGAGTTGGGACGTAACCCCATATGTCTGCCCCATAAGCTGCGATTGCCACACATTTGGCTCTGTAAATCCTGGTCATTGCTTCCATAGGTTTCGAGCCCAATCTTTTAGAGAAGCTCAAAAGTGCTGTGGTGGATCTAATAACTCCATTTTCCTTGAGTTTCATTTGTGGCTTCCAAGTTCCTCTCTCGTCAAAAGTGACGCCCAGATAGCAAAAGGAAGGCACCCTCGAAATTGAAGAGTTGTTAGTGCTGAAGGATCTAATCTTCATATTTTTCTTTCGAGAGCCTACGACCATAACATGGGATTTGGCAGTATTAATTTTTAGGTCGAGGGCTTCCATGAAGAGGCCGAAATGGTCCAGAAGTCTTTGCAAACCTATGCCAGTCCGTGCTATAAGAACAGCGTCATCCGCGTATAGGAGGACCGGGATAGGTAGCCCCCCCATACGCGGGATGTCCGGGGTGGCTGGGTTCAAAGATTTACCCAAAGCATTGATGTACAGTGTAAAGAGGAGAGGGGCCAGGATGCACCCTTGTCTGACCCCTCTCCCTGATCTAAACTTTGCTGTACACCTTCCATCCCTCGTTGCCCTAACGGACGCAAACAGATTTAAGTGAAGGTCATGCAAAAAGCTAACCAAGGTAGTGTCCAAACCCAAATTACGCAAGATAAACCATAGTTTTGAACGATTGACCAAATCAAAAGCGGAAGATAAATCCATAAACCCCAAATAAAGAAGCCCCCCCTTCACCACAGTATATTTACTAATGATAAGGTGAAGATTCAAGCATTGGTCGATTGTCCCTCTATGTGCCCTGAAGCCGTACTGCAAATCTGAAAGGATCCCGCTCTCCTCCAGCCAATCCCCCAGTCTGTGCAAGATGACTCTGCCTAAGATCTTAACGGCAGAGTCCAACAGGGAAATAGGTCTGTAACAGGCTGGGTCCGCCCTGTTCCCTTTCTTAAATATAGGCACAATTATGGAGGTGGACCAAGAAAGTGGGAAGCCAGCTGTGGGAATCGCATTAAAGACGTTGGTTAAAATCTTTGACCAAAATTGTGGGTACTGTATATAGAGATCTGCGGGCACCCCGTCGGGCCCTGGGGCCTTGTGTTTGCTGGTATCTCTGATCGCCCTTTCAACTTCCATGGTGTTAAAGTCCATGACCAAGTTGGAGTGGTCATGGGTATTAGCAGGTGAGGTAAGGACTGTAGAATCATAGATTTCGCCAAAATGGTCTAGCCATCTGTTGTCCTCTATGACACAGACTAAATCCGATGTCTCGCTATCAGAAAAAAAGGTATTAAAAACAACATTTTAAATTATATTCTTACTTTCGAAATTTATGTCCACAATATTTTGGGCATGGCAGTATTCTGGCAATGATATTTCTGTATCCCAATATTTTTTTTTCAACATTTTGTCCAAACATCATAATTTCAGTGTGAAGTGTGATACATGCAATCTTTTGCTAGTTTGTTGTTTATTTTAATTTGCCTAATATTTTGGACCTATGTTCAAAAATGCAAATCTTTTTTAACGTGTTCTGATGCTATGCAGTTAAGTTTGATGTGACCACTAGCAGTGCGTAGTTTTAAGTGTAATTAAGAGGTTTACATTTGAATAAATATAGGCTTAGGTCTTGTATTAATGAAAGCAAATAACTAGTGAATTATAATAAACGTTTGTTTAAGGCACATGCCTTATTGCATTCAATTTCAAATGATATATTGAAAGCAGTAGCTCTTGGAGAAAGCTAAATCTGTCAAGCCAGACCTATAATTGTTATCCTAATATTACAGTATGACAGGGCATTGGATTGTTTGCGAGTGAGGCAGGCAGGTTATGTCTGACTTGCTGTGGTACGAAGCACTATGACAAGAAACTGAAACAATTTAATTCTAATTTTCCCTTTTAAGAGTGAAGCAATAAATTATCTTTTACCAGACAGGCAGACTGTGCTTGTTTGTTAACATTACATCTTAGAAGTTGAAATATGCACCAGGCAGAAGGGGAGAAGATGTAAGATTCCATGTTGCTTAAGCTAAAAGTTGCTTATTCTTTAACTTGTTCTCCCTCAGACCTTTTAGACATAATTTAAAAAGAAAATTAAACTTCCCATATGTTTTTGGTATTTCCCTATTGTTCACCAATTTTCAGATTTTCCTTGTTCATTTATTAATCCCACCATCCATCAGCACGAACACAAATACCCCCTCCACCTCTAATGATCACACCTAATTCGTATTAATTTAATCTACCAAAAAGAAACTGAAGTAAATTGATGGGAAAGTTTCCTTGAAAGTATGTGACTGTTGGACAGGCCTCGTAGCCGGGCCGTCACCCCCTACGCACAACAGGGCCCGGACCCCGGCTCTCCCTGAATCCCCAGCAAGAGCCACCCCGACAACCCCCCGAGGTAATCCCCAACACGTCCACACCGGGACTCCAGCTCCTGAACCCTGCCGTACCGGCTGGCCGGGTCCCCGTCAGCCCCATGGCCGGCCCGGCAGCCATCTTTGGACACTCCAACACGAGGCCACGTGGCCTCGACTCGACCCCAACCCGGGGCCTGGCCCGGCCCCGACATCGAGGCACCAACCTCCACACAGGAGGTAAAGAGACCACTTGGCAGGTCAATGAAAGAAGAAGGCGTCAACGGCTCTCCTCCGCCGGGTGTCGATCACCCCCGGCCTCCCTGGGCGCTGGCTCCAACCCCCTGCTGGGTGTCGGGACCCCCTCATTCCGGACCTCCCGACCTCAAGGCGCGAGGGTCCGGACATCAAAGGGAACCAGACCTATAACTGGGGAAGCCCCAGACCAGGAGGGCAGTTGTATCCTGGAGTCGAGAGACACCGAGAAGAACTCATCCTTGACGGACTGCTGGCGCTGCCGCAGCCCTGCCCTGTGAACCCTTCGTCTTGGCCTGCTGGCGCTGCCGCGGCCCACCCTCGTGAAACCATCATCTTGGCCTGCTGGCGCTGCCGCGGCCCTCTGCAACGTGAAACTACCACCTTGGCCTGCTGGCGCTGCCGCGGCCCTCTGCAACGTGAACTACCACCTTGGCCTGCTGGCGCTGCCGCGGCCCTCTGCCCATTGAACCATCGCCTTAGCCTGCTGGCGCTGCCGCGGCCCTCTGTACTTGAACCATCGCCTTGGCCTGCTGGCGCTGCCGCGGCTCCTTCGTTGTCGACCTTCATCTTAGCCGGCTGGCGCTGCCGCGGCCCGACCTTGCAGACCCCTAAGCTCGAGGATTGTGAGCTTCCCTCCTGCCACCTCCTGTACCGATCCGGTACCAAGACTGTCCCGCTACCCCCTTTCCCTACAGAGACTAGAATTGAGAGGACCCTCGAGTCCTGAATCTCCTGTACCGCTGATAACCTTGCCGCAAGAACCCTATATAAAGAGTGTTGATCTCATCCTTGTGTGGTGTCTATCTGTGGGGAGGGAAGTGACTTGTCTGTACGATCGCCGGAGACGGCCCTCATCGGAGGCCTCTCCCCCAGTATTCGGCCGACCCTCGGGGTCCCCGTCTAACATTGGTGGCCAGCGGCGCAATCCGAACTTACGCATAATCGTACAGAGGGTCACTCGCCCCACGGCACACAACCACCATGACAACAAAAGAGAGCGGAACAACAGAAAAATTCCAGATGGAAAAGCTGGAAGAATACAACCACAGAGAACTGAAACAATTTTGCATGGAATTAGGCATTTCAACCACAGGACTGAGCACGAAAGAGGACTTCAAACGAGCCCTGGAATCTTGGGCGGAGACGGGTACGACCGTACCCCAAACACGAAGCCACGAGACACCCGAAACAAGCCCCACGCCGACGGAAGAAAGAAGATCGGGTCTCTCCCCAGAAGAGGTCCGGGAACGGGGAAAAAAGCAGGCTCCATGAATTAGAACTGGCACGATTTCGCTTAGATGGAGAGCTCAAATTGGCGGAACAAAAAATAACGTTGGAACACTTACGGCTCCGAGAGGAGCGAGAAGAGAAACAAAGGCAGAGAGAGCTAGAAGAGAAGAAGCTAACCTACGAACATGAGCGCAACCTCAAAGAACTAGAGATTCGGAAGCAGAACAAGGAACTCGGGGTCCCCGAGCGCACGAACACTCCTGCCCCTACAGACCCCAAGGTCCACATACCCAAAGATGTCGTCAGAGAGTACTACAAGAACGATGACATCCAGCAATGGTTCAAAGCGTACGAAGTAGCCATGACCTCCCACCGGATTCCCCGGAGCGACTGGGGAGCCGGGTTATGGGGGAGGTTTGTCAACGAAGGGCGAGACGCCCTGCTGCAACTCCCGGACCATCTGATGACATCCTACGACCACATGAAGGCCGCCCTCCTCACTCGATACGGACTCACACCCGAGATGTACCGCCAGCGGTTCCGCGACTGCAAACGGATCCCGGGTACAACTTGGGTGGAATACGTGAACTTCTTTAGCCGGGCCTTCGAGGGGTGGATCAAGGGCAGCAACGTGACCACCTACGAACAGCTCTTTGACCTTGTTGTGTGGGAGCACCTTTCTAACAACTGCTTCGTCGAACTCAGACAGCACCTCCTGGACAGTAAACTAACGGAACCTCGGCAACTCGCCGCCGAAGCTGACCGATGGGAAAGCACCCGAGTTGGCCGAAACGGACCCAGCGAAGCGCACAGAACTGCCCAAGGGCCCCATCGCCCCCGTGGAGGAGGAGGCCAGGGCCGGGGTAGGGACACCGGCCCGGTGACTCCCGCCAGCAACACCCCGCCCCCGGCCGGCAGGGGAAACCCCCCGATGCGACCCGGCTTCCGAGCCAACATCACTTGCCACCGATGCCAGCGACCCGGCCACTACGCAAATGATCCCAATTGCCCAAAGAACCCGAACCCTTTACCCCGCCAGGTCGCTGCTGCAGCCCTGGGGGAAGAGCAGCCCCCAGAAGACCAAGAAGGGTACGAAACCGACCAGCCTGAGTGGGAACCGGCCGCCATGTCCCTGGTTTGCTTAGGGGAACGAGACCTGATCCCTCGGGCCCCCCTTCCCGCCAACACGCAGAAGTACAGCCAGTGGGTCAACATTAATGGCCGCCGGGCGGAAGCCCTCCGCGACACTGGGGCCAGTGTGACCGCGGTCCGCTGTCATCTGGTGGCCCCGGACCAGATCTTGCCGAACATTCTTTGCCCTGTCCGGTCGGCCGACAACTCAAAAAGTCTATGTCAAATGGCCTACGTCCCCTTCGAATGGGGAGGAGTATCAGGGATGCTGAAAGTGACTGTCCGCGATGATGCCCCCGTGGATTGCCTCCTGGGGAACGATCTCGAAAGTTCTCCCTGGGCAGCAGTCGAACGGAGAGAGCACCTGGGGATGCTGGGCCTCCCCGAATGGGTCTGTGCTACGACCCGGTCCATGACCGCCCGTGCCGTCCCCAGTCCAGAAGAACCCGAGTGGCCGGAGCCTCCTCCCGCGATTGTCCCGGAGGAGGCCACCCCAGAAGCAAGTCTCCCGGCCCAAACCGAAGAAGGACCCGGTCGGCTCCCGGACCTCCCCGACCTGGCCCAGTGGCGTCAGGAGGGGGGCCCCACCCAGGAGCAATTCCAACAAGAACAAAGAACCTGTCCCTCCCTCGAGGGACTCCGGCAGCAAGCCCTTGCCCAGAGCGCAGGGGACACCTCGGGGGCCCACTGGATCTACTGGGACAATGACCTGCTCTACAGTGAGCAAAGGATTGCAGAACTGGGGGCCAGTCGGGTGCTGGTGGTGCCCCTCCGCTTCAGAGTTTTCCTCTTGAACTTAGCCCACGATATACCCCTTGCCGGACACCTGGGACAGGACAAAACGTACGACCGCCTGGTGACCCACTTTTTCTGGCCCGGAATGCGAAAAGATGTCACCAACCACTGCAAGGCCTGCCCCACCTGCCAGGCCAGCGGAAAAAGTGGCCGAAAAACCAAAGCACCCTTGCAGCCTTTTCCCGTCGTCACCACCCCGTTCGAACGGGTGGGAATAGACATTGTGGGGCCCCTGGACCCCCGAACCGCCCAAGGACACCGGTTCATCCTGGTCCTGGTGGACCACGCCACCCGCTATCCCGAGGCTATCCCTCTTCGAACCGTGACGGCGCCTGTGGTAGGCCGAGCCCTGATGGGGATCTTCTCCCGGGTGGGCTTTCCCCGGGAGGTCGTCAGCGACAGGGGCACGAACTTCATCTCGAAATACATGAAGTCTCTCTGGCAACAGTGCGGGGTCACCTACAAATTCACGACCCCCTATCACCCACAAGGAAATGGATTGGTCGAGCGGTTTAACCGCACTCTCAAAGGAATGATCATGGGCCTAGAAAAGCCCCTCCGTCGCCAGTGGGACGTGCTACTCCCGTGCCTCCTGTTCGCCTACCGAGAGGTCCCTCAAAAATCCCTAGGCTTCAGCCCATTTGAACTTCTGTACGGGCACCCCGTCCGGGGTCCCCTCAGCCTAGTCAAAGAAGGTTGGGAGAGGCCCCCCAGAAAACTCCCCCGGATGTATACAAATACCTCTTGGCCCTTCGCAACCAGACCCGGCGATTCAGGGAGATCGCCAAAGTCAACCTTGAAGCCAGTCAGGAAGACATGAAGAAATGGTATGATCAGCACGCCTCCTCCCTCGAGTTCGAGCCGGGACAGCAGGTCTGGGTGATGTCCCCGGTTGAACCCTGTGCCCTACAGGACAAATGGTCCGGACCCTTCAAGGTGATCGAACGCAAGGGGCCCGTCACCTACTTAATCGACATGGAAACTTCCCGGAACCCCCTACGGGTCCTCCACGCCAACAGACTCAAGCCCCATTTTGTACGCTCAGAACTCAGTCTCCTGATGGCTACCGATAACGGGACGGAAGAAGACTCCGAGCCCCTTCCGGACCTGCTGAGGACCCTCGAGCAGGATGGCTCCGTGGAAGGGGTCCGACTCTCCGAGGCCTTGTCCCCGGAGCAACGCCAAGACTGTCAAGCTCTCCTGACACGATTCGCATCCTTGTTCTCTCTCACCCCTGGGGTCACCCCCTGGTGCCTTCACGATGTGGACACCGGGGACAGCCCCCCTATTCGCCACAGGGCGTACCGCGTACCAGATCGGGTGCGCACCTGCATCCAGACCGAGGTGTCCAAGATGCTAACACTGGGAGTGATCGAACCCTCGGACAGCCCCTGGGCCAGCCCCGTCGTCCTGGTCCCCAAGGCCGCCGCCCCGGGCGTTGCCCCTGAGCTCCGGTTCTGTGTGGACTACCGGGGACTGAATGCCGTTACCAGGACCGACGCTCACCCTATCCCCCGGGCAGATGAGCTAATTGACCGTATGGGGGCCGCCCGCTACCTGAGCATCTTCGATTTAACAGCGGGCTACTGGCAAATCGGCCTCACCCCCAGGGCCCAAGAACGATCCGCCTTCTCTACCCCGGACGGTCACTACCACTTCAGGGTGATGCCATTCGGCATTAAAAACGCTCCGGCAACATTTCAACGACTCGTGAACCAGGTACTGGCGGGCCTCGAAGGATTCAGCGCCGCCTACCTGGACGACATCGCTGTGTACAGTCACCACTGGACCGACCACCTCCACCACCTGCGGGAAGTTCTACACGCCCTCCAGCAGGCCAGGCTCACCCTCAAGGCCAGCAAATGTCAGGTGGGCCAAGGGTCCGTGACCTACCTAGGACACCAAGTGGGAAGCGGTCTGGTGGCCCCCCTCCAGCTCAAGATCGCTGCCATCCAGGCCTGGCAACCCCCTACGACCCAAACCGAGGTCCGGGCCTTCCTGGGGCTCACCGGGTACTACCAGCGGTTCGTGAAGGACTATGGCAGCATCGTGGGGCCCCTCACGGAGCTCACATCCAAGAAGAGCCCCAAAACGATCAACTGGACCCCGGACTGCCAATCGGCCTTCGAGAAACTGAAGGCCGCCATGTGCACTGCCCCCGTGCTCCAGGCTCCCGACTACGGCCGGGAATTCATCGTACAGATGGACGCCTCCGATCATGGCGTGGGGGCCGTCCTCTCCCAACTCAACACCGAGGGAGTCGATCAGCCAGTGGCATTCATCAGCTGACGCCTGCTGGCCCGGGAACAGCGCTGGAGCACCATCGAGAGGGAGGACTTCGCCGTAGTGTGGGCCCTCAAGAAGCTCCGGCCCTACCTCTTCGGCACCCCCTTTTGGGTGCAGACAGACCACCGACCCCTGCAATGGCTGATGCAGATGCGGGGGGAGAACCCGAAACTGTTGCGCTGGTCCATCTCCTTACAGGGAATGGACTTCACTGTGGAGCATCGTCCAGGCCAGAACCACGCCAACGCAGACGGCCTGTCACGCTTTTTCCGCCTCGGCGAGGAGAGTCCCCAAGAGGATGGCTGACTCTCCCTGCCTTCAGCTGGGGGGGACGCATGTTGGACAGGCCTCGTAGCCGGGCCGTCACCCCCTACGCACAACAGGGCCCGGACCCCGGCTCTCCCTGAATCCCCAGCAAGAGCCACCCCGACAACCCCCCGAGGTAATCCCCAACACGTCCACACCGGGACTCCAGCTCCTGAACCCTCCCGTACCGGCTGGCCGGGTCCCCGTCAGCCCCATGGCCGGCCCGGCAGCCATCTTTGGACACTCCAACACGAGGCCACGTGGCCTCGACTCGACCCCAACCCGGGGCCTGGCCCGGCCCGACATCGAGGCACCAACCTCCACACAGGAGACCACTTGGCAGGTCAATGAAAGAAGAAGGCGTCAACGGCTCTCCTCCGCCGGGTGTCGATCACCCCCGGCCTCCCTGGGCGCTGGCTCCAACCCCCTGCTGGGTGTCGGGACCCCCTCATTCCGGACCTCCCGACCTCAAGGCGCGAGGGTCCGGACATCAAAGGGAACCAGACCTATAACTGGGGAAGCCCCAGACCAGGAGGGCAGTTGTATCCTGGAGTCGAGAGACACCGAGAAGAACTCATCCTTGACGGACTGCTGGCGCTGCCGCAGCCCTGCCCTGTGAACCCTTCGTCTTGGCCTGCTGGCGCTGCCGCGGCCCACCCTCGTGAAACCATCATCTTGGCCTGCTGGCGCTGCCGCGGCCCTCTGCAACGTGAAACTACCACCTTGGCCTGCTGGCGCTGCCGCGGCCCTCTGCAACGTGAACTACCACCTTGGCCTGCTGGCGCTGCCGCGGCCCTCTGCCCATTGAACCATCGCCTTAGCCTGCTGGCGCTGCCGCGGCCCTCTGTACTTGAACCATCGCCTTGGCCTGCTGGCGCTGCCGCGGCTCCTTCGTTGTCGACCTTTATCTTAGCCGGCTGGCGCTGCCGCGGCCCGACCTTGCAGACCCCTAAGCTCGAGGATTGTGAGCTTCCCTCCTGCCACCTCCTGTACCGATCTGGTACCAAGACTGTCCCGCTACCCCCTTTCCCTACAGAGACTAGAATTGAGAGGGCCCTCGAGTCCTGAATCTCCTGTACCGCTGATAACCTTGCCGCAAGAACCCTATATAAAGAGTGTTGATCTCATCCTTGTGTGGTGTCTATCTGTGGGGAGGGAAGTGACTTGTCTGTACGATCGCCGGAGACGGCCCTCATCGGAGGCCTCTCCCCCAGTATTCGGCCGACCCTCGGGGTCCCCGTCTAACAGTGACTAATTCCAATAACCACCAATAATCACTGCATTAACCACTAATCTTGTATTCGGAGCAGCGTGCTGCCCTGCATAAAGTGCTTCCATGCGTTGTGAGGGGTAGCAAGTGCCATATCAATGCAATTTTAATTACAATTACATAACTGTACGATTCAAGCATGGGACCATTTATAAATGTCCTTAGTACCCCGATGTGCCCTGGGTAAAGAAAAATATGTGGAATTGGTGTGCAGCCTGCAGTACCCATGAAAACTGCTATGTGCAATGGAGAACATTTCAATTTGCCTGTAGTAGTGTGCTAATAGCACTTAGTATATAGTCTTAAGTTACGGTCATTGCTCAGTGCAAGACAGAATGTATTGGCTACTTCATCTTTGAAGTAGGCCGGCACAACAGTTGACTCACATCATGTAGAATCTAGGTTGTTTCAGACCCATGCACCACCACTTCAACCTGCATGCAGTACGTCAATGACAACTGCATGCCATGAGGAGCAAGGGCTCCTGTGCAACGGAGAACGACTTTTCTAAGTCCACTTTGTTCAAAGTCTGGTCATAAAAACTAGGCTTTTAAAGCTGACGCAAGTGCTCAAAGGCGTAATTGCTCACTGTTGATGTCTGTGCTTGACCTCCAGGTCACAAGATAGCATCCTGAGGCCAGCTTACCTTTTAGTTTCTAAGGTAGATAGAGAGCCATTCATTGGGTAATGAAAACACCCTTTACTTCGAGGGCTTCCAGGCGGCAAAACTGAGATATTAAGTGCTATATAGAGAGAAAGGTAATATTTTGTGCAGCTTCACATGCCTTACGGGGCACGTGAGAGGTCTCCCACATAGAATATAGTCACAGCAGGTGCATTATACTGGTAACATTGGTCAAACTGGCATTATTTGAAGACCAATTTGCAGTGGGGTGTAGGAGGACTCCTGCAAGGAATCGGGAGGATAATTGTTTTCTAAGGGAACATTTTAGCATATCAGACTAATACAAAACTTTGTAGGATTAATGGTGACTTTTTAAGGCGTTTTGGTGGCATTCCAACAGTGATTTTTAGGTTTCAACTACAGACAACTACAGACAGCTGCACTGTGGGCTTTGGGGCACCCCTTGCTCATGACTGGATGGCTGTGTTGTCTATCTCAGGTGACTTCTCTTGATTTAATTGCTCTCCTGCTTGTTCTTGTGTTTGTCCTGCACTGAAGCATTTTAACGGCACAATGATCTGTTTGAATGTGTTGTATTCTTCCTGTGCCAACTTTAAGGGAGTCTTTTCTCCTTGACATTTATCACTGCATTTGTGTGCATGTTTTTCTTTGTGATTTCCCCCACTTTTGCTTATGCCCCAGTACATAATTACATATGTGTTTGCTAATAGCTCAGCCGTTTAGATCCAAGACCTGTCGGCTTTGCCAGTGCTTGTTGAAAAGGCTGTGAAGATCACATTACATGGGGATCAAGTGGACTGAACCTTGCATCAGAGTTTAGGCATCTTGTTAAACATCCTAAGATCTGAAATTGCCTAGCTCTCATTTGTCACTGACTTACCTTAAAAGGGCCAGCTTTCTTACAAAACTCCCTCCACATGCCCCTTACGTAAATCAGAGCTATGTGTTGCTGTTTAGGGTTGTTCAACTGGAGCCACTGCACCAGTCCTGAGCTCGGGGGGAGGAGGGAACTGGAGGGGGGAGCAATGTTAGCAAACAGTGTGCTTTTACGCAGTGATGCTTTTCCAATGGCGAGAAGAATATTTACTGCATATGCAATAGGATTTCGATTGTCTCCTTTAGGTTGTGGAATGTTAGGGGTCAAAGGTCCCAAATTCCACCACCGGTTTGGTTTTACCTGACCTGGTGTGTCGGGTGCAGAGGTGTTGGACGGGTGCTGGACAGGTTGGTAACCTGGCACTACACCGCTGGCTAATAGGCAGGCAACCTAGAAATAGGCTGCAAAGGAGGAGTTGGGGACAAGACTGGAAGCTCATAATGGGGTCAGTTCATGAGCGTCCTGGGAGTAAAGGGGATCAGACGGTGTTCGCGGACCTGGGCCGGGAAGCTCGAGTGCAGCTGGGTTTAGTCACCTTGCCCTCGTGCATCGTAGGTAGTCATGTTCTCGATCTGGACCTGCACAGGGAGACAAAACAGGACAGCTGGGCCACTCTCTGTGCTGGCCCTGTGGAGCTGATGTCCCTCTTTGACTGGTCAGTCTTCAGATTATTGGAGCCCAGATTGGACTCTAAACAAGCATTGATTGCGTCAAGGGGTCTGGTACCTCAGGCCTGGAGGTATGGCACACAGGATGTGTGCCATGCTGTGTTTTTACTTTTGTGTGCACCTTTTCATGAAGCCTACAATGGCAGTCTGAAAAAGTGTGGTGAGGGGTCGACCTTGTTTTAGCCAAATCCAGATCCATCAGTGGAGTGCCAAGTGTCTGGGAGCAGAGTGTTCAACCAGCCCCTTACCTACTCCAGAGACATCTTTGCCATGCAGTTGCTCGATTGGATCAATCCTGTCTCTCCTTCTAGGGGTAGTGCTACTGACTAGTTGAACCAAGTGTTCAAGCATGTCATCTACCCAGGGCACAAGTTAGAGGACTCAATCACAGTTCACTTCAGTGACTTTCAAAGATTGCACTGAGTAGTAGATCCATGCTCCTCCTGTGGGTGCCTGCTGTCACAGTCCAGTGTTACGATGCCCAACAGGTTCCTGACATCTTCTACTTCCCTGCTTTTGTGACTTGACCAGATTCTGTGAAGCAGTTTGTTGAGAAGGAGACAACCAATGAGCTAGCGACTATCTCACAGAGAAAGTAGAAGCCTGACTCCCCAGAAATACAGAACACTACATTCCTCCATCTTGCAGCAAATTCTAGAGAGTAAGGAAATGTGCCCAGTGTTCTCAGAGGAAACCCAAATTCCCCGCCCCTTGGGTGTCACATTTGGTTGCAGCTGTTCGTTTCCTCAGAACTTCTGGTTGTTTTCCTGTCTGGAATGATAGGCTGTTTGTCAAACAGGTCGACTTTTTCTAACCAATCGGAACAGGTACAGCAAAACCTTTAATTTTATTGACCACAGGTCTAAGGATATCCAGAAATTAGTATAAACTGAGGAGGGATGAAATCAGGCTGGCAAGTATTGACCTAAGTGCCAAAATGAAGATCAGGAAAGTCACTATTGCTCCTTTCCTTTGGCATTGTCATAGCACCCCCTGAGCCATTAACGTAACATCCCCCACCCCCGTCACTGAATTTGCAGTCTCGGTCCAGCCACCTTTTCTGGTTGTACTTCCAGTTATCCTACAACAACCATTTGAGATAAGTCACCATCCCTTAGGCTCCCTCCTCACAACTGGCAGTGTTTGTTGGATCAATTCTGTAGTTTCCTTGTAGGTTAAGATATTTTGAGCCCTGAACAGATAAGCAATGCTTTCTTGTGCGCACCAGTTGTTTTGTTCAAAAAAGGATGTTCAAAACAAAGTGTCTGACTGTTTCAATTCCAAAACATTTGAAGTTACTGAGTTTGTCTTTGTTCTCTTTTCGATACCACTTTGTGGTAGAAGCCTGCACAGTAAGTACCCCAAGTCTAAACTTTACATGCCATGTACAGTAGATTTTGGGCCCTATCTCATCAAGATATAATCTGAAGCCACACTGGGTTTGCATACAATAGATACAGATAATAAAGAGAGCCACCACAAACCCAACTCCGAACTGCCTCCAGTTTGGATTGTCAATATATTTTCATAATTTGCTTAGTGATTAGTTAATTTATTAATGTGGGATGCATCCACAGTTCATTACACCTATTCCATTTTAACTTGCTCTCCGGGTCACCTAGTAAGAGGCAGTTCCTAAAGCTGTCCTAAGGTATACATTTGCTCAGGGGCCCCTCTGGAGCCTAGCCTAAATTACAACATAACATAATAAAATATTGGCCTATATGCAATGAAGGCCCAGCCGAAGCCTTGAAAAACGTAATGATGTGCCCCAACTCAATTGCAAGAAACCTCTCAAAAATTATATTTCAGTTTTTTAATTTATCTAGCCAAATCTCACCAACCTGCTATGTAGGGAGCTGGTGTAACTGCTTTCATGTTATGGATGTGGGTAGTAATCACAAACATCGTTTGGCAGTCAATATTTTCTTTGGCCCTGAGGACAGCCTCCATGTTCTTGCTTATACTCGAACTAGGGGTGTAACTTTGGCCACAGCTGTGTTCATCCACAGCACATGTGTGTGTGTATATATATCTATCTATATCTATCTATCTATCTATATATATATATATATTTCCAGTACTCCTTTTCGTTTCGGTTCTCTGAGCCCAGGAATCAAACAAAGGCACGGACTCCTCTTATTTGGTGCAAATGTCATTTATTTTTCATGCTGTGCTGCCATGACACGTTTCAACCCACCAGGGGCCTTGATCACATGACATGCTACATTTTGTCTTCCCATTTTTAAAGTGACAAGTGCATGTATATATATATATATATATATATATATATATACACACATATAATATGAATTCATGACTGTGAATGAGAGTTGCAATATCAGGGATCTCAATCCTGAGGAAGGCTTTGGGACATAGAGATGTCTGAAACACGTTGACTACAGGGACAAGGGAACTGTGACAACCCGTATGGTCCCATATACCTTGTTTTTAATATCCCACAGTAAAAAATCCCTGACTAAAATATGGAAGATAGGTTTCACTAGAAGGCCTTCATTGACAGATGAGCACAACATGACCACCAAAGAACTCTTGATCAATCTGATGAGTATGTCCACCCCCCTATCAGACTGTCGGGCGTGGGAAGCAACCCTATGATGAAGCATGGCACCTAGGTTAGTGTGTGAAGGTTTGCCTTACATTTTTATGAATGACCTGACACACATGAAATCATGTAAGTGATTACTTGGCCACTGGAAATTCCCAAGAAATCTCCACATCTCTTAAATCTGTGGTACTCAAAGTACGACCCGCGGGCTGCATGCGGCCCGGCAGACCTTCCTAGGCGGCCCGTGGACCTTTTTCACAGCACCACAATTGTAGCCCGCTCCCCAAAACTCTCGGTAAACAAAAAAGTGGGCTGCTGGAGCATGCTCGATAACCGCTTCCCTGCGCATGCTCCCGCGGCTCTCTTTTGTGTTCACTGAGAGCCTCGGTGATGTCACACGCCTGGCACTGGCGGGCAGCAAAGGCCCCCTTGAAGTCAGCTGTTGCGCATTCACGGCTGACTTTTACGGGGCCTTCTGAAAGCTTCCTGCTGCCTCTGTTAATGACGTTGCTGCCGCAACCTGCTCCTTTCTACGTTGTCTGCAGCCTTTGAGGACTGCAGCAGGTGGCCTCTGGTGGATTGGGCCAGCCTGTGCCTCCCCTCTCCACCCGCAGAACAGTTTCTTTTCAAGTCTGATTGCTGCCAGACCGCCTTCTTCCAGGTCAGTAATGGACTGTGCTTTGTCTGTTTGTGGGCCAGTTTGACAGTGTGAAGGCTAGGATTAAGAGACACTACCCACACTATTATAAAATATATGGGTCTCAAAATAGGTAATAGCTTTGAAATGTTGATTTTGTTTTATGTATCATCACTAAAGACTTCAGAAATTCTACAAGATTTTGTTGACTGCTTGGTGGTAAAAATACAGCTAGCCTAAAATATAAATTTCAATAGTAGACCGTCAATGGTACCCACAACCCTGCATCAAGCCTCACAATATGTGATCCTCTGGTTGTTCTTTGTTGTGGAATATTAATGCCTGGCCATATTGGTATAACAGTGACAGTAACCCATTCTGCAATACCAAATTGGCACTACGATGCAACAGGAATTTTCTCATTGAAGTGTAGGGCCTGTAACATTCAAGCCATGCACAGGAGGGGAGATGCAGCCCCTGGCAGTGGGAGGTAAGTGTAAAAAAACTGAAATGTATTTTATTTATTTTGGAATTTTGTAAAGCGCTTGGTTACGTGCTCCGGCGTGTCCCCGCGCTGAAAGAAAAACCTGTGAGAGGGTCAGGATATTACAACAGTGCCAGGCGGAAGAGATGGGTTTTGAGGGCCTTTCGAAATTTGGTCTCAGAAGGTTCGAGGCGCAATTCAATGGGGAGTAGGTTCCAGTTCTTGGCTGCAAGGCGCCTGAAAGATCTGCCCCCCATCCGAGCTTTACGGATTTTGGGGACGACAGCCAGACCCATGCCAGAGGATCTAAGCATCCGCTCTGGTCTATAAAGGGTGATAAGGCCGTTCAGAGGGCCGGGTGCTCTACCTCCAAAGATGCGGTGGCACATGCATAAAGCTTTGAAGGTAATCCTTTCACGGATCGGAAGCCAGTGAAGGGACCTCAAGGCGGCTTTAGAGGGTGCTCTCCTAGGGAGCCTCAGCACCAGCCGGGCTGTGGCGTTTTGCAATACTTGGAGACGGTTGAGACTTTTGGCCGTAATACCCAGATATAATAGGTTGGCGTAATCGAGTCTCGATGTTACCAAGGCATGCACAAGAGTTTGTCTAGCATCAATCGGCAGTAGGTCAAGGACCCTTCGAAGGCTCTTAAGTATCCCGGAACACATTCCAACCACCCGATTTACCTGGGGAGCAAAAGACAGATCGGAGTCAAATAGAAATGCCTCAAAGACTGTGTGTGTTTGTATGTGAATAAATGTGTGCACATACACAATTGCTTGTCTTTAGGAAGTATGTGTGTGTGTGTGTATGTGAGTGTGCACGAGCATTGTGCCCATTGCCCACCATGGTGCAGTAAAGAATTCTGAATGCATTAAAGATGAAGTAGGCGCAGAGAAGAGAGGAACCAATGCAAGTGTATACATGCAACATTATGCTACAGTATCGACTTAGCCAACCCTCTTGTCTCCTCCTTGTAGTTCTGTACTTGCATCTGCTTTTGAAACACAATACTGTCAAGTAATGTTTTGAAAAAGTGAATTTTTCTTGCCTCTAGTAGCCCCTCCCCCAATGACCCAGCCCCAACTAACCACACCCTCACCTGCAGGCCCATCGGTGGGGCCCTCGGTCACAAACCAGACTATTCTTTTGGACCCCGAGATAAAGTTTGTGAGTACCCATGTCTTAAATAGACCCCAGGTAACCTTGTGTTGTGTTTAGTATTAGCTTTGGGGCTGTTAACCTCGGTAGCCTCCCCCCCCCCGCCCCAATATTCACATTTTTTAAAGTTCTTGTTACAACAGTCTCTAAGCCATTCAGTAAGCGATGCGTCAAGTTTTCTGTTAGTGACAGTAGCACCGTGTCCTCAACAAATAGAAGTATGGCAATCTTATTGTCTCCTATTTTTGGGGCATCTACATTCAAAACAAGGCTAAACGTGCCCCAGATCGTTCATGGGCAGACTGAATAATAATGGAGCTGTTACTCGTCCCTGATGTGCTCCAGTGTTTATTGAGAACTCATTGGTACATTCACCAGGTCTTCCATACCTAGCTCTGGACGTCATGCTTTTGTGTAAGCACCACAATGACAAATCATCCATTCTGGCATCCCTTGCCATTACAGAATCGAAGGCTGTCTTTAGATAAACAAAGGACATAAACATAAGTGTCTTCTTGAACGTACTACATTTTACACAGGTGAGATACAGCCTCATAGCCTGGCCATTTGTGCTCAGTCCTTTGTTTAATATTAATCCAGCCTGCACACACTCCACACTGTTTAGTACATTGTCGCTGTTCTCCCAGTTCTGGATAAGGGGATATTTGGCTGGCTCATGATGGTTTTCTTATTCAAATATTGGAACGATGTTGCCAATAAGCAGGCAATGAGTACGTAGCCACTTTTGATAACTGCATTGAACACATAACCCAGGCCTCCTGATTTTCTTCTCTGTGGTATGAGAAAACTAATCCAAGATGATTCCTCATGTAGTTGGGGGAAAATTGCGGTCCATTGTGTGATCCTGAAGTTGGAATAATTTACTATTTTGCCAGAGAGATTGGGCCCTGCCTACTCAAATCTGCCTCAGCGGCCCAGATAATCCTGTGACTTTTTAAAATCTTCTCATGAGATTCAGGCTCCTTGCCAATGGTTTTGGCCAAGATTTATAAATCTGCATTATTTTCCATGTACAATGAAATTACTCAATTCTCATATATCAGAGTTTCCAGCGAAAACAATAAACTTGTATCTTTATACATCTTGCATAAAAAGTAAAAGATGTGGAGATGCCCCTAGGCGCTAATTCTAATTTAGAGGTTGAGGAAGTGATGAAGCATATTTTTCCACCAATATGATCCAAATCCTCTGTAGTATTTAAATTTCCTCATAGTGACTATCATTAAATATTAACTTTCAAAACGGCTTAATTTGTGATTGTCTTTTCTACAATTTTTAGTACAGGTTGAGCCTTTTTAGCTGATCAAATTTGCATTTTATTTTATGTTGTAAGTGCAAAGTCAAAGTTTATGTCAAACATTATCTGATTTAATCTTCTTTCTCCGGTAAGAGCATATTTAGGTATCTCTTTGCCAGAAGAACTTTAAAGTGTCATAGGGAAACATTGCTACTCTAAGGGGATCAGGACCTACACTTTGTGGCTTACAAATCACGAAGGTCATACATGGGCATGATTCTGTTGGGTGGGTTCAGCCATAGGTGAATGCAGCCATTCCATCTGGATAGGGTGGTGGGGTTGTCAACAGGAGTTAGAACTAATTACATTTAATAAGAAAAACAAGACTGCAAGAATCTGTTCACTGGGTGCAAAGTATATTTCTACGTGTCAATAGATGGCAGAAAGGTAACACTCCTTGAGTACTGTGTTTTGCTACGTTTATACCTTGAAATTCCAAACATTATATCAGACATGCAGGCCAAGTAAGCATGCATTTAGAAAAACATATTATACTCATTGGGAACACTGATAGCATTGTACTGTTAGGAGACCGTTTAGAAGGATCCTATCCTAAGGGGATGTCTAGCACTGTGATCGTTTTGGTCAGGGGTCTCCAAAGTTGGTCCCCAATGGCTAGAACCATGAACGTTTTTCTGGATATCCACGTAAACTTCACTGCCACTGGCAATTATGTGCATCAACAGGGTCATTCTGAAAATCTGGAATTGATCTGGCCCTTGCTGACCCTCACTGGATTACTCTGATTTTAGGCCTTCCATTGGAAATATAGCAATAGCGTTTCATAAATGTTGAGTAAGTGTTATGATAACGTTATCCTCAACTGTATTTTTATTGCAGGAAGAAAGGAAAGTGCGTCGCAGAAAATCCACTTCACTGTCACCAAAAGGAAAAAGCTGTTCGCCTACAAAGAGTCAAATAGAATTAGATAAGGAAAAACTTGTTGAGAAGGCTACTGAATCTTCTAGACACAGGTCTCCTTCAGAATATAGCCAGAAAGCCATCCACAAGCGTATCAAAGATAATCATCAATGGCTGTCTCAATTGAGTCAGGGAACATTGAACTTCAAGTCAGATATTGACTCCAGGCCTCAAGTAATAGCCAAACACGTAAGTTAATGATTTGCTTTTCAAATGTACAGTTATTTAGATGCACAAGTAAGCCAGACACCTGCCAAGTAATGAAACCTCTCCAAATACAGTTTAATCTTTGGTTAGCTCAGTTGTCATCAGCATTTCTGCTCTCGATAACACTTGCCCACTTTGCACATAGGCTTTCTAGTGGCTAACTCCTATTATGATTCTCAGCTCCTTCAGAATTAGGAATACACTGAGTGCAAGTATGTAAACACAGCATGCATTTGACTCCCTAGAATCTTTTTCATCCTAAAATTATTTGTAATTGGACAACTGGAATACAAGTCAGAGGAAAAGATGAACATAGATGAAAATCGAATCAGCGACTGTATCAGGGGATAATACCAACGACAGGGCCATCAGCCATAGACTGAATGAGATGCTCAATGTGGTTTATGAAAAGAAGTTATCTCGAAAATCATATATATTTACAAAACATAACCATCTTGTTTCCCAGCAGCTCAGTTTAGACTATGATGGGGTGGCTCCTTCCTGTTTCAGATTAGAATTGTATTCTCCATGTCTGCCAACACAGAGTTTTTGGTAAAAGACTCGACTAAGTAGGGTATGTTTCCCACATTTAACATCCGTTTGTCATTGATCTTTTCTAGAGTTTTCAACAGACCTCCAGCTTTTCATAAATATCTTGAAGTTCACAGAAGTAACTTTTCCTGTAACAGATAATTATTATTTTATTGGGTGTATTTTTATACTGCATACTCCGTCCAATTGTGTAGCACAGTACTTCATAAAGCAACGAGATGTCCATTAACAATAGTTCTGCATCTGGATTAAATCCTAGTTTTGCAAGACATTATGAACTTTTTTTATGAATAAAGCTACATGTTTTCATGAGATTACAACTGTTTAAGTTACCTTCGTAATTGTAAAAAGTATGGCAATTGAGCTGTGCATCAGGCTATTTTCCTGGATATAATGGAATGTTTTGCTTTAATATTTAATTTCAAGAGGCTAAGCCTGGAAGCCTCTTCTGTAAAAGACTAACAACATTAAAAGAAAAAACAGCTAAACCAATGCTTTGGAAGAAACTAGATGTGTTTTAAAAATAAAGTATCAGTATTGATCCTTACTGTGAACTCACACAAATTTCCAAGTTTGTAGGTGTTCACTACGAATGTCCACATATCTGCCTGAATGCATCAATTTCATAATACTAGTGGAAATTATTCTGCACTGTTAACTCTCATTTGCAAGAGGAAAATGTCACCATTCCTGAGCCTGTAAATCGGGATTGCAATTTTACCCTTGTGAATGAATTTATTTGGCATTTATGTTGAACCTAAGGTCGCTACCAGGGCCAGGGGTATTTAGTGCTGCCTCCTAGTACATGGTATTTCAGGCTGGGGCAAGAGGGAGGTTACTCTTGTTATCTTAAAAGCATTTTTCACCATCAGAATGATGTTGGCCTCAGTGTCAACCCCTAGATTAATAGTGGAGTAGCTAATTCCGATCTAGCTCTTGGAGCTAGCTGATGATTTTGTTGAAAATGTTTTCCAAGGGAGTGGAAGTGGGTTAATTGGTGATACTGGTAGATGTTGTAATGGTCCTGCTTGCATTTCGTAAGGAAGATTTAGACCATTTTAGGCAGGATAGATAAGTACCAGTGAATAGAAAGTTTTTTTAGTAAATTGAGCAGAAGTTTGAAGACTTTGATTTACTGGAGTTCATGGTTAAATCAGAAATTACGAGATCAACATAGATGTTGAATTTTTAGGATTTGATTTTGTTTACAAGAAATTTGATAGTGAGGGACTGATAGTAGTACCAAGATGGTTTGGAGATGGGGTATGTGGGGTTTGTCTCTGTGGGTACCAGTGATTTAAGTGTTTTGTCTGATGATGTTGTTTCTTTAACTTTGGAATGTTGGAGTTGTTGTGCATTTTGAGCCTTAATTTCTCAAAAACTACCGGACGGATTTGCACCAAATCACTAAAAGCACAATTTCTGGTTCAAAATGTGTCTTTCTGCCACATGTAGTGCTATTCCGTTCAACCATTTTTGCAGAATCGCTGTCCAATTTTCTTATGGGAAATTCCATGGCTAAAACACGTTTTGCACAGTGCTATCCATGCCGAGCTAGGAAGCTAACCCCCAACCGTACACAGCCTTCAGCCAGCCCCTTTAACCAACCCCCACAGGTAGCCATCCCCATACTGTGCACAGCCTGGCTGTGCCCAGCAGTGGGTTGGCAGCAGGGCATGGCCTGAAGGCAGGCCAGTGGCCAACCCTCCCGGAGTAAGCCAACCCACCACTGTGCACAGCCTTTTCTCACAAGCAATGTGGGGTTAGCCACATGCCCTGGCTTTCAGCCAAGCCCTGCGTCCGACTCCCCGCAGACAACCACCGGGAAGCAGTCAACCCCACGGCATGCACAGCCTTTTGTCATAAAATATAGTTATTTATAATATAGTTTTTAAATTATTGTTATGTATTTTACCATATTTCTCAAATGTATATGTTATTAATGTGTCGTATCATTATTGTTCATTTTATAGTATAGTTATAGAATGTTTAGCAGTTACTAAATTTAGTTGAATACATTTTTGTGATTTTTTTGTACCATAGCTGGTTGTGGGATTTATAGGAGTACAGGATGGGAAGTAAATTAATGATGATTAATTCATTGTTTATTAATATTAATTATTTAATTGATAATTAATTATGTTAATTGTGTAATCCAACACTTTTCTCTACTAGTGCACCGATTTGTGTGGGAATAGTAAATTTTACCCCTTCGCAATTCAACACTTTCCCTACTGTTTCACTGACTAGAGTGGGAATAGTAAATTTGACCCCTTCACAATCCAACACGTTCCCTACTGTTGCACAGACTGGAGTGGGAATAATAGATGTTAACCCTGTGTAATCTAACACTTTCTGTACTGTTGCATAGACTGGAGTGGGAATTATACATTTTACCCCTCCACAATCCAACACTTTCCCTACTGCTACACTGACTGGAGTTGAAATTGCAAATTATACCCCTTCGCAATCCAACACTTTCCCTACTGTTGCATAGACTGGACTGGGAATACTAAATTTTATCCCGCCGCAATCCAACACTTTACTGTTGCGCAGACTAGAGTGGGAATATTACATTGTAACCCCTCTACAATCCAACACTTTCACTACTGTTGCAATTACTGGAGTGGGAATCGTAAATGTTACCCCTCCGCAATCAAACACTTACCCTACTGTTGCATAGACTGTAGTGGGAATAATACATTTTACCCCTTCGCAATCTATCACTTTCCCTACTGTTTCACTGACTAGAGAGGGAATAGTTAATTTTACCCCTTCTCAATCAAACGCTTTGTCTACTGTTGCACAGACTGAAGTGAGAATAGTACATTTTATACCTCCGCATTCCAACACTTTTCCTTACTATTGCACTGACTGGTGTAGGAATAATACATTTTACCCATCCGCAATCTAACACTTTCTGTACTATTGCACTGACTGAAGTGCGAATAGTAAATTTTACCCTTTCACAATCCAACACTGTCCCTACTATTGCACTGACTGGAGTGGGAATAGTAAATGTTATCCCTTTGCAATCCAACGCTTTCCCTACAGTTGCACAGACTGGAGTGGGAATAGTAAATTTGACCCCTCCGCAATCCAACACTTTTCCTACTGTGCAGTGCAAATAGTTAAATTTACCCCTCATGAGTCCAACAATTTCCCTACTCTTGCAGTGACTGGTGTGGAAATAGAAAATGTTACCCCTGCGCAATTAAACATTTTCCATACTGTTGCACTGCGTAGTGTGAGAGTAGTACATTATATCCCTCCTGAGCCCAACATTTTTTCTACTGTTGTATAAACTGGAGTGGGAATAGTATATGTATTATTTACAGAAATGTATAATTACTTTGCTTTATTTCAAATTAAATTATTATGTTTTTGTGTATGTAAAAATCTAATGTTTATAATTATTAATATTTTTAATAGTTGATCTATTGTTAGTAGATAGGTAATTCTTTCTGTTTACTTTTTAATTGTAAATAATTTGCTGTTTTTTTATTTTCTTATGTTATTGATTATATATATTATTAAACTAATATTTTTAATTTATATTTTAATTTAAAAACGTATTTTAAATGTAATATTTGAATAAATAAACATATTTACATATATATATATATATATATATGTTTATTCAAGTATTACATATAAAATACATTTTTAAATTAAAACATAAATTGGAAATATTAGTTTAATAATATTTAATTTTATATATATATATATAATTCAGTTCCACAAAGCGCCCACAGGGCGGGGGCCCTCACTAGTTGGCGTCTATCCACACATCCACTGGTGGAAGCGCTATATAGACGATATCCTCGTAGTGTGGCGAGGAGATGCGGAGTCTATTATATCGTTCCATCAGTGGTTAAATACTCGGAACGAGTTTCTGAGATTCACTGAAGAGAGTAGCAAAGAAAGAATGTCCTTTCTAGATCTATATATTTATGTTACCTCTACAGGTCTAGAAAGCGAGCTTTTCAAGAAACCCATGGCCAGGAACTCACTGTTACTGTACGAAAGCCAGCATCCCAAGGCCCTTAGGGATAATTTGCCTTATGGGCAATTTTTGCGAGTGCGTCGCAACTGCTCCACCCCGGGGACTTTTGATAAACATGCTGAGAGTCTCTCAAGCCAGTTACAGGCCAGACATTACCCTAAGAAATTGATTAAACGTTCATGGAAGAGGGCGGCGATCAACCATCGTGAGGCATTACTCGAAGGTCCATTGGATAAGCCACCTCTGTATCGGTTAACTTTTGTAACTACGTTTAATACTAAATCTAATCAGTTTCAACGTATTGTTAAACATCATTGGAGAGTTTTGAACAGTGGTAATGATAAAATTGCATTGCCACTTTTTGCGTTCAAACGATCGAGCAGCATAAGAGATCGATTGATACACACTCGCCCTAGAGAAACACTGAGGAAACCATTAGGGACCCTATGGGATTCAACAGCGGTAACAGGGCATTATCCATGTGGTAATTGTTCCGTTTGCCCACAGACGACTAAAGTGAACCATATCGATATAGGCACAGATCGTCCCTGGGTCTTGAAAACTTTTTCTAATTGTAACAGTTCGCACGTGATCTACCTACTCACCTGCTGTTGCCATGATAAGTACATAGGTATGACTACAAGAAAGGTGCGCACAAGGAAGCTAGAGCACAAAAGCTCATTTAGGTGTAAAAAAAGCATCTCTAAGCTGACAAAACACTTTATTGAGCACAACCACAAGGAAACAGATTTTACGTGGACTGTGCTGGAGAAACCGTTCATACCCTCATACATAGGGGATGTCTCCAAATACCTGTTTGTTATAGAACAAAAATGGATCTATAGACTATCCACAGACACCCACGGCTTGAATGATGAAATTCCGTGGACCACGCTGTAACTGGCTCTTCATATACAGTAGATCGGGCGATACCCAACTTAGTGTCACTCAAATGCTAAAGACGGAATATACTGCAGGTATATGAGCCCTGTGAGATTTTGTCATCATTCACATACTTTATAATTGGACCCACAGGCAGTTATGCGCAAGCAGGCTTTATAGAACGGAGCATTGAAATTATTCCAGTAAGATCGGAACAACAGTACGTCACGCAGTGACACCGATGTGCAGGACTTTGACTTTTGAGTCACAATGCTGCTTTTTGGCGTAACAGTGAGCGCCCCTGATTGAGGTGGGTGTAGGGATGAATCACTACACATAAGAGAGGGAAGAATTCCTCATGAAGACATCAAAACGCCCCCTCCCCCATTTTTCCCTCGAATTTGGGAGTTCTCTGAATAATAGCGGGTATTGTTGTATCATGTATTTAACCATGACCACTTCAGAGGCTTAGTTATCGATTTAAGTTCCCTTCATGTTTGAGGGAAATTGTGAAATGATGGTTCGAACACTGGTCTCCGAATAGACACCGAACTACAGTTCCCAATGAGATGATGTAATTCTGTAGTTCTCTCGCAATTTTTGCACAAGATGAGGCGGACCACGCTATGAGTCTGACAGTGGTCCTGAACTGTAACACCAATGTTATAAATTTATTTTATGGAAACAGAGGAGAGTAAGAGTCCAAGGTTTCATCATCAAGTTTACTAAAGGGCTTGAAAGTTGGATCGCATTGAGAGAACGTATTCTGGTCTTTCATATCATAGGGAACTACATTTCCCAGCAAGACCAGGACACGGTGTAGTTCTCTCGCGATCTTTGATTGAGAACGAATGCTTTGAACGTCGGAGCAAAATCGAAACATCAGGAAGGGCTTTATCAGCAAATAAAGAAGTGAGCAACCCTTATTCTGTAGCGATTTTGACAAGTTAATGAAACGCTCGAGATTATAATCGTAGAGCGCTGGTACTTGTCGATATACAAACATACCTATATCAACAAGTCTGATAGGCTGATGACAGAAAGGACATGGGCCATAAATATCTCTCTAATCCTCCCACGCGTTGCCTCTCCTAATCTCAGGCACAGTCTGAGGCAACGACGGAGAGGTAAGGAGGGGCTGTGACTTGTGTTTGGTGTTGTCAGAATAGATTGATGAGTAACCAAGTAACTCAATGAAAGGTATTATTACCTGCTTGATATGGTACTGGGTTGCTAAAGTTAGTTGATAGGTGGGTGAGCCTAACAGCGAGTTGAACATAAGGAGTGGCACTGAAGTTAAGAAGTAATGAGGACTCTGGTGTTGTGAATAAGGGCAATTTTGCACTTTTTGAATCATAGTGAGAAATCCCTCTTTTCACTTACCTTCATAGAGCGTGGCCTCCCTTATCCTGAGCTTGGTCCAGGCGAGGTGAGGTAATATCCCCTGTCACGACGGGCAAGTAAGGAACCCTTGTTGTCCTTGACGAAATGGTACATTTTTATTTTTATTTTCAAAATAATTACTACCCAATGTGTTTATACCTTCCTGCTATATTTTGTATTATAGGTGAGAATAACACCATCTGACATGGAGGAATAGAGAAACATATATCCTTTATTGTTTAATTTAATCACTGTATTGATGGTTTGTTTAATTTGTAGCACGCACAAGCAGTGACAATAATATCCCTTTAGAACAGAGGCCCTGATGAAGCCTTAGGAGGTGTTCCCTCTTTTTGGCAGAAACATGTCGGCCCACATGCAGCTATTTGTTTAAACTGCATTTTTTGCACTGTTCCTGTTTTTAATGAGAAAGAGGCCTAAAGACATTAAAGTTTTTTACTGTACTCTTCCTATTCTAATTGTAATCTTACACTGTTTCACTTTTGTCTCACTGCACTTACTCCCATTGAGTGATCCCACGCACGGTCTACCAAGCGACTGCGGGTTTGTTCCCTGTCCTGAAAGGTGGTTTGTAAGGTATCTCAATTATCTAGAGATGCCCCATCCCAACCTTTTGGATGGCCAAATGATAAGATTATAAGATCACTTACAAGACATTGATGGGAATCCATCTCTGGACCTTGGGTCTCACCTACTGTTGCTGGGAGGAAAATGCGCTGGGTAGTATATTTGATATAGGACTCCTTAGGTTTTTTACCGAGTACCTTTAGGGCTCAGAGTCTTAGGAGTTGAGAGTACTCTGTTGACTTTCTCATTAGACCCCCAGGTTTTGTGTGTTTTACAGTGTGTTTATTAGGGGATGATAGCCTGGGCAGGTCTTAAAAATTCCCTTAGACCCTCCACCACCTGTTTTTGTGATGTCTGTAATGACGAGCCAACAGGGAGTGAGCCCCGCTCTTGGGCACTTGTGGAACTGTATCTTAAACGGCCACCCGGCCGGGGGGGCGCACCGCCGCGGAATTGTGCGGCTCCGCAGCTGGTGTGATTATCAGCGCAGCGGGACAGTTTGGCACAAACTTTTACCGGGGATGGACTTTGCCTGTACACCTCTGATCATGGAATTGTATTTTATTGATGGTACTGCCTGCGGCCCACTTGGGATGTATTTCATGAACTACTGGCCCCAGAATGCATTTCGAATATATTATTCACTTGAATGCGATTGAGGAATGGAAATGAATAAGGGACTAATACTGGTGTTCGTTTTGTTGGCAGTTCATCGATATGCAGAAAGCCTTTGAGGAAGGGCGCTAGCCCGAAATGCGTCAGGCTCTGCTGGCGCTGGGTGCACTGGTACCTTCCCTTACCTGGAGTGAGCCAACAGGGAGTGAGCCCCACTCTTGGGCACTTGTGGAACTATGTGTGTGTGTGTATACATATATATATATATATATATATATTATATATTATAGTATGTATTTTTATTTAAAAATGAATTAAACATATTTAACTTGTATTATATTAGTGCTACTTTTTTGATATATTTAATTTTTTATTTTTAGATGCATATATATATAAAAAAACGATATTTTGTACAACAATATCAAAGACACTAATATTTTTAATTAGAAATGTTTGTTATTTACGTTATAAAGATAGCATGACGAGATTTTTGACAGTAATTTTTATGTGAGGATATTTTGGTTTGGCGATATTTTTTCAGTGAATCGCCACCTGCAGCCTCCAAACCCACTGCAGTCTCTGCAGCAGAAGGGAAATGTTATGGCAACTGTAGCTGCTTAACAAAAGTAAAGTATACCGCACCCTAGCAGCACCAGCTGTAGTAATAAAAACGCACAAACCCAAAACAGTAAATAGCTTCATTTATGGAAACTGCTGTGGTAAAAACGAAATGCGTTGCCGCTTGCAGCCGCCATTAAAAAGTAAAGTGTACAGTGCCCTCAATAGTCGATCTGAAGTAAACAAATGAAGCGCCTCTTGCAGCCGCCGTGTAAAAAGCAAAGCGTGCAGCACCCCCAGCAGCCATGATTATAGTAAACAAATGCAGCGCTATTGCAGTCATCACTTAAAGCAAAGTGTGCAGCGCCCCCAGCAGCCGCATCTAGAGTAAACAAATGCGGAGACCAAAAGCAACAACTGAGGAGGTAATGAAACCTTAAAGGATAAGATAGCAAACTGGTAAGTTACCGCCACAGTAATGCCACCGAAGAAATAGCTGGAAAGCATATCCCCATAGGCAAAGATATTCCCAAGTCATAATTTTTCTGAAAGAAAGTAAAACAAGACTGCGGCGCCCCAAGCAACCTCCGAAAACATAAGGACGGTGCTCCGCAATGTTAAGGTGAAAAGTCCTGCACTCAAGCAGCCAATACAATAATAAATATGTGTCTGAAGCAAACTTTTACCTTACAGAGATGAAAACCAAACCCAGGGGCCTGAGCACCCTGAATGATGAAATTAAGTTGTCCCTACAGACCTTCAAACAGCCCTTGTAGCGGAAAGACAGGACACCACAAGCACGTTTTAAAATCCTAGCGTGAGGCTGAATATCAACAAGAAGAGATTAAAAGTCGGGGAGTATGGTCTGGAAAAAACTGCAGAGTAAATATGAAACTCAAGGCTGATTCACATACTATTGATGTACGGGTCTGTGAATTGCACTGCAGCCATTTAGTGTCTGGGTGAGCGATCTGAAATTCAACAAGCTGCTTCACCTGTGAAAGAGGTCAGGGGAGGAGGGAACAAGCAGCAGTGGTGCAGGCTTTCTCAGAAAGAAGTTCAACGTGGAGCAAAAGGAGTACTTGGGTTGTGGGATACTGATAAGAAGAACACACAAAGAGGAGCAGGAAATGGCATTTTACAACCAATAGAAACAAAGGAAAAGTAAGTGGCAAGCACACTAACCAATGAAAAGAAAGGGCGGGATGTAAGCCTCTTTTGAGGTTTTTATTAAATACAATCAATTTCACAAGCACCGTGCAAGCACTGTGCAGGCCACACTTTAAAAAGGTGAGGGAGACCATGTGCTCCCTCTCCCTGAGCCTTCATAGGCCCCAGGGCCATGTCTTTTTAAAGGGTAGGGGGACCATGCAGCACACACAACAAATCACTAATGACATGTTGCCTTTTATTGAGGAAGGATATGATTAACTACTAAGATCAATTCATCGTTAATGTAATGAAAAAAAACCCTAATAATGTTACCTTTTCAAAGTTCATATAAAGAGGCGTCTTTGTCATGATCCAATTTTTTTTTAAAAACCTGAAATTTCATGTACAGTTAGCCGCTTATTTATAACCCGCTCATTCTCTCAGACATGACATCATCAATGACATCCCTCTTACTATCACCTTTAATCCCACATGTCACACTTATCTTATGAACTTGAAAGTCTATAGTTTTGTTGACACACAACAGACATCCCCACAGAGTTTATGTAAAAATATGAGGGTACGATATTACTGACAGTTACTAAATGCCCTCCTATTACCTACATGCAGTGGAAATAAGGCAAATCCAGAAAGATCTAATAATTGTGTAATAATCAAGACTTTTTTAGTGCATGTCACCTTTTGGTCACCTGTATTTTGATTTTGCCTTTAAGCAGTTAGCCTAGATTCCCAAGACCTGCCTCCATCATCCGAAGACTGGTTCAGTGACTAGATGTATCAGCAATTGCTAGATATGCTAATACCAGGGTTGGAAGAATTATATGGGACAGGTAAAGTAACAGCACATTGACTTGGGCAGTGTAGGAAATATCAAATTAAGGCTTCTTATACCCTAGATATCCCCTAAGATTAAGATTATCTAGCCAATTGAGAAACAGCAGGGTCCTCCTCCTATCACCAGGTTCCCAATTTGAACACAGTTCATGCATAAGACGTTTTGTTTAATTTAGTGATGCATCTGGTTCACACTTGGGGGCCCATTAGGATGGCGGGCGGATTGCCCCCGCCAGGCTGGCGGTGGCCAGCCTGGCGGGGGCAATCCGCCTGCCAGCCTCTCCTGAATCCCCCCGCCATATTAGTATGGCAGGGGGGACCGTGGCGGACGGAAAGACCGTCTGCCGTGTTTCCGCCCCCCCCCACTGTGTCGGGTGCATCCTAATGCCCCCCATGGGACCCCTGCCGCCATCCTAATGACCCCCTTGATGTTTTCCCCTAGTTTGGTAACCTCTTTTTTAACCTGTACCCGTAATTTGGCCTGTTAAGAAACAGCAGGGTCCTCCTCCTATCACCAGGTTCCCAATTTGAACACAGTTCATGCATAAGACGTTTTGTTTAATTTAGTGATGCATCTGGTTCACACTTGGGGGCCCATTAGGGTGGCGGGCGGATTGCCCCCGCCAGGCTGGCGGTAGCCACCGCCAGCCTGGCGTGGGCAATCCGCCTGCCATCCTCTCCTGAATCCCCCCGCCATATTAGTATGGCGGGGGGACCGTGGCGGATGGAAAGACCGACCGCCGCTTTTCCGCCCCGGTCGTCTTGCGGCCGGGGCGGAAAAGGTTTAATATGGTGGCGGTGTCTATTAGACACCACCAGCCATATTACCATGGGCCTGGACAGATGCCTTTCCGTGGCGGCAAAGGCATCCGGTCTTCACTTTGGGGGCCCCCTGCGGGCCCCCAAAGTGAAGGAGGGGTGGGGGTGCATACGGGGGGTACCTGTGGTACCTCCCTGCATTTGCATATACAATGCGGTAGGCACCGCCCGGTGCAGGCCGCATTGTGTATGCAAATGCATACATGCATTTATAGCATTGTGGCGGGCGGTGCAGAGAGCACCGCCCGCCACAATGTTATAAATGCAGGATGCGCCCGCCACTGTGGCGGGTGCATCCTAATGCCCCCCATCGGAACCCCCGCCGTCATCCTAATGACCCCCTTTATGATTTCCCCTAGTTTGGTAACCTCTTTTTTAACCTGTACCCGTAATTTGGCCTGCTCAGTGTGCATTTAAAGTGAGTGTCGCCTGGTACTGTTTTAGAAACTTTACCTGAGGAAAAGTGTTGAAGAGCAGGCAGGAAAGTGATGACCTCTGTGTTCCAGTGACCCAAACTGGACTTAATGACTGTTGCTGGACTGGAAACAATGGATCATTCCATGGCCAGTCCGGAATCCCCAGCCCATTTCTCAGATTACTTAGCAATGTGTTGTGGCCCACCGTGTCATGCACTGCTGAAAGTTCCAGTATGAGGGCTTGTTTCTTGATCCATTAGAAAATATCAGCAGAAGAGCTCGCGACTATATTGAAGGACATCAACGAACAAATCAATAAACATACACAAGAAATTAATGAAAGAAAAATTAGGAAATTCAGACGCGATACACTAGATTATAAACTTGAAGAAGTGTACACATGGGCAGATGTGTACGCCCAAAGGAGAAGAAACCGACCATATACTCCATACACAGATACATCCTCATCAGGCAGCGACATGTCAAACAGACCACCTCCATCAAAAAGTCAACCACAGAAAAGAGGACCAGCCATTACCAGAGAGGAGATTCCAACTACTTCCATCGAAACCAACACTTCTGAGGCGCCTTTTTTAGAGCAAGGCCCAGCATTAACCGAAGACCCAGGAGGGGAAAAAGATCCTCCAAATACGAGAAGTGCCACAATCAAACAAAAGGAAAAGAAGAAACTAACAACCAAGACCAACTAGTGATCAATATCTCGGATTACACATTATCACACCAGGAACTCACACTATTACAGAAGGGGACATCTTTTGTCCCTACCACACTGACTAACACACTTGAACTGGAAATCAGCCTGTTTAAACTTATGCGCAAACTCAGACTGCGACACTTTTTTGACAATATCTCCCCGAAACCATTCAATCAAGAACCTGATCAACTCATGGGCCTAAGACCCAAAAGCTCCTTTCTAGCTCCAACGAGTCATAAGACCTTAGACCTTTTCGAAACATTGGTCAAACAAGACTTGATGAAATTGAAATGCGGAACCAAACGGAGAAAAAATCTCACGAACAAAGATATGAGCATATTAAGAAACTTGGCCAACAACAAAGAGATCACCTGCATCAAAGCAGACAAAGGCGGAGGCCTGGTCGTAATGAATACCAATATGTACCAGAGAAAGATTTTAGAACACATATCAGACTCCACCACATACGCTCCGTTAGATCACAATCCAACCAACGACTACTTGAAGACATTGACAGAAATCATCATCAAGGCAAAAGAGAATGGCACCATTAATGAAAGAACCAAGAACTTTCTAATTAAATCCAACCCTAGGAGTCCCAGCTTTCACATGATGCCAAAAATACATAAGAACCTTTTTGATCCTCCTTTTTTTTTTTTTTTAAATATGTTTTTATTGCAGAATCATTAACAAAACATCGGGATCAATCAGCCAACATATCCACCACCTTACGAGGCACTATGCGTTCTCAAAGTAGCACACAGCCCTTCAGCCCACATCCCGGAGGCCGGGCGGCGCAACAACAAGTTCCAGCAAAAGGCTGCCATGTGCGCCCCAGAGGGGTTTCTGGCCAACAACACAATTAAGTATCTGCTTTTATACCCCCCCAACTCCCCCCCCTCCTGTCACCTCCCGGTGGAATCATTCCCTCCGTGCGGGAAACGCCAGGCCCTACAGGATCTATGTTATCAGGTCTCCGCTAGTACTCTCCTATGTCGACCATCTGTTAGTGCTTAACAACATCTACACCACGGGAGCCCACGTTTAGTGCCCTGCGCCCCTCACCTGTAATTACCAGCTATAGAACCCGTCGCTGGCATCCCTCTTATTCCTAGCGGGTGACCTAGTAACGCCCCTGCTCCCCACCCTCCGCCCGACTGCTGCTGATGTGGGTTGTGACTGTGGGTTTTGGACAGAATGGCTCGCTATCAATGGAAATTATGCCTTCGGTTCTCTAAGCCTCATGGAACCTCATTCTCTAGATGTCCCTCTTCCTCATCGTCTGCCAAATAGTCACACAAAGCCTGCACAATCATCTCCCAGGCCCTAGCTATCTCCAGGCTCTTCTCATTACCCGTGCTGGTGGCCTGCCGCATTCGTAGCACACTCTCACATCTAGACCATTTCAGCAACTCATTTGTCCATCTCCCAACTGAGGGGCCCTCCTTGGATTTCCAGCGCCACGTAATCTCTCTCTGGGCCAGCATGAGTCCTAGATCAATAAACTTACTCGTAATTTTCGTTTTCGCAGTGTGGGGGAACCAAAGCAGTAGGCACGCCGCCATGTCGAACTCCACCACTCTATCCGTAATCGCGTTCAGAAGCTCGCCCACCTCGGGCCAGTATGTTCCCAGCCTTGGGCAACCCCAGAGCATATGATCCAGCTCAACCTCGAGTGCCAAGCACCTCGGGCACGCCGCATCCTGTACCCGAAAGTGCCGTCGGAGTTTCCCCGGGGTCAGATAAGCTCTGTGCAGTATGAAAAAATGCACCTGCTGGAACCGGGCGTTCCTACTACCCTTCCACGTCCGTTTCAATATGTGGCCCCAAAGCGTATCCGGAATAGGTTTGCCTACACTTTCCTCCCACTTTATCTTCAGCGCAGTGAGCGGCTCTAACCCCTCATTCAACATTCTCGAGTGGAGACAAGTCACCGCCTTGACCGTGCCCGCGGCCATCATCACATATTCATGGTCGTGTCCGGCTACGCCAGTCCTATCCTCCAGTGTTTTTGTATTGCTGCGGAGACCGCCGCATGCATGAGGTAGCCCCCGTCTGGGAGACCAAATTGGTTTTGCAGCACCCCAAATGGAGCCAACAACCCATCCACATACAGATCCCCTACCACTTGCAGGCCCAACTCCTCCCATTCCAACAACGGAGACCAGTCGCCTCCGTGCGGCAGCGCCGTCAACATCCCAAGAGGGATCTCCGGCGCATACGGTCGTGTGGCCTGTGCTCTCTTCAGGCTCCTGTGCCAGCACAACCGGAGGGTTCTCTCTTCAAGGGTGAGCTCACTCAATTCCAATTTATGTTGCATAACCATGTAGGATAGGACGTGCCTCTGGACACCCTTCCCGCGTACCTGGTCTGGGCCTCTAAATTCTCTTGCGATGTTCTGTGTCAAAACCTGGAGCTGGGCCGCCAGGTAATACAATTCAAAATCAGGAACCGCCATCCTTCCCTCGAGTTTGGGTCTGGTCATGGTGTGTAACGCCACTCTGCGTCTGCCACTTCCCCAAAGGAAACCAATAATCATCGACCTCAAGTCTTTGAAGATCCGCTGAGGGATCCATAATGGCAAAGTTCGGAAATAGTATAGCAGCCGTGGTAGAGCTACCATTTTTAACAATGCCACTCGGCCCTGCACCGATAGAGGAAGGGAGGCCCAGAAGGACATACAACCCCATAGCCCCCTTACACAGCGACCTATATTACCTTCTAGCAGGCTTGCAGCATTGTGGTAAACTCAAACTCCTAGATATGTGAAGCACTTGTCTTCCCAGACCACGTCCACTGTAAGAGGAGGATACGGTGTATCCGTCCGCAATGGAAAGACACAAGTTTTATTCCAGTTTACCTTAAGTCCTGACAATTTACCAAAACTTGATAGCATCTCTACCGCCCCCCTAAGAGCCACCTCCGTATCCTCCAAATACAGCAACAGATCATCCGCATACAGTGAGATATAATGAGTATCTCCACCACATCCAACTCCATTATACAGTTCTCCTGTTCTCACCTGCGCCGCCAGTGGTTCCATCGCGAGAGCGAACAGAAGGGGAGATAGCGAGCATCCCTGCCTCGTCCCTCTACGCACCGGGTAATCGGATGAGATAACAGACCCCAATCGCACCCTGGCAGTGGCCGATGAATAGAGAACCCTTGTCCATCGTCCAAAGCCTCCGCCCAGGCCGAACTTCTCTAGAACCTCATCTAGATAATGCCACTCAAGGTTGTCAAAAGCCTTCTCAATATCCACCGATAGTACTGCTGATGTATGGTCCGAGCCTAAGGTGCCGTGTAGTATACGGATCAGCCGACGGGTGTTAATGGATGTGTTCCTAGTAGGAATGAACCCTGCCTGGTCGTCGTGTACCAGCGTGGTCATGTGTGGCAATAGTCTAGTGGCCAGAATACGGCTCAAGATCTTGTAGTCCACCGTCAGCATAGAGAGGGGCCTATACGACGTCACATCTAAGGCCTCCCTACCGGTTTCAGCAGCGGCACCACTAGCGCTTCCCTCATTGAGCTGGGCAAGTGCCCTAGGGTCATGGCTTCGGAGTACACCACTAATAGTTTGGGTGCTAAAACATCAATGTACTTCACATAAAATTCAATTGGTAGGCCATCCACCCCTGGCGTCTTGTTTCTAGCCATCTGCTTAATAGCCACCGAATCTCCGATAACGTTATGGGGCCGCCCAGGACCTTCGCCGTTTCATCATCTAGTGCCGGGAGCCGAACAGTGTGTAGGTAGTCGCCTATTGCAGAGGTTTCCGCTTCCAACTGAGTCTCATAAAGGCTCGCATAATACGTCTGAAAGCGCGTCAATACTGCAGCTTGTGAGTAGACCACTCCCCCTGATTCCGTTCTAATGCTCATAATCGGACAACCCCTAGGCTCCGGGTTAGCAAGTTTCGCAAGTAGTGTGCCCACCTTATCTCTTTCCGCATGCACCTTAGTGAGGTATAGCTTGTAATCATAGCATCGCAATCTCTCTGTTTCCTTTGCCACCAGTTCTTTCGCTTCTAGTAGCCGGCCCTGCAGGTCCAGTCGTTCAGGCCTACGCTGCTCGAGTTCTCTCAGCACACATTCCGCCTTTCCCAAATCGGCCAAGACAGTCGTCCTTGCATTCAAAAAGCTGCCCATACAGATACCTCTCACCACCACCTTCATCGCATTCCATTCAATTGATCTCGTGGCGGCTGACCCCTCATTCTCACCAAAGTAATGCTCTATGCCCTGTTGGACCGTGTCACTAAACACCGAGTCCTCTAGTGTATCAGGCCGTAGCCTCCATGTCGGGACCGCAGACCTCGCCCTCTGCCATCGCACTGCCACCAGTAAGGGATTGTGGTCCGAGATGGTTCTGGCAAGGTACTCCGTGTGCGTTACCATGGCAGCTAGGGGGCCACTACACAGGATGGAATCTATTCTGACATGTAGTGCATGTAGTGCCGAGAAGAAGGAGTAGTCCCTAACATCAGGATGCTGTTCCCTCCACACGTCTACAAGGCCCCACCTCACTTGCCAATCCTTCCTGAGTGATGCTAGTCTACGCACCGGGGAGTCGGCCAATGGCAGGTGCGATCTATCCCACGTCACGTCAATGATTGAGTTAAAGTCTCCACCCAGCATAATGGGGCCTGCCAGGAAGTGGGCCAGCGAGCCTGTGAGACTATCAAAATATCGGGCTTGGTCTACATTGGGGGCGTATACACTACACAGGACCACCTCACGGCCTTAAAGCCTCCCCTCCACCGCCACAAACCGACCCTCAGGGTCCACCAACTGGTTCGTGGCCTGGAACGGGACCCCCGCCCTTACCCATATCAGCACCCCCCTGGCAAACGCCGAATACGAGGTGCCAAACACTTGGCCACGCCATCTCTTCTGCAATGCATTACACTCTGGCTTGGTTAAATGAGTTTCTTGCAACAGTCCGATTTGGACGCCTCTTCTCACCAAATAGGCGTGCACCTTGTATCTCTTTGACATAGTTCTGAGTCCACGGACATTCCATGTGAGGCATTTCAAATCAGGTAACGTCCCCATTGCAGTCGACACCCCACCAGTTCGACAGTGTCAGATGACCCCCCACATCCTTGCAGCAGTTCCCCCCTTCAAAACACCCCAATAAACTACCCCAACCCCTCTCCCCAGGACAGGACCTAATAACACAACTTCAGCCCCCATCCAAACCTGTAACAACACACACAGTCCACTACTCTGTAGTCGCCACCACAGATAGCCTTAAGGGCAATGAGGGGGTACTTCAGAGCCGACCCAGAGCAGGCAAAGCCCTTGCCCCAAGCCCATGATCCCATATAATAGTCACCTCAGAGTACCTGCTAGTTCGCCAAGCATCAGGAATAAGCTGCTCCAACAAGGCGCTGCCATTATGCCCCCCACTCCGAATACTATTCGTTAAATAGTCCATCCGCTGTCTGTGGTGTGACCGTCGGCCCCGCCGAGCTACCAGCTTCCAAAAGTTCTCCTCCAGATTTTCCATCCCCCTCCGCCGAGTCTGAATCTTCCGACATCTTCTCCCGCTGCGACCCCGTGATGATCACTGTTGCAGCCAGCGCTCCCTTCCTGTCCGCCGCCATCAGGTCAGCCCTCGTTGCCCTTTTAAGTTTATTACGCTTGCGGATGCGTTGGGACTTACGGACCTGGACTGGTCGTTGTCTCTCCTTACCCCCTTTGTTCTGGCGATCCGTACCAGCTCGGTATAACTCAAGCCATGACCACGCCTCGTCAGGAGTCTGGAAGAATTGGGTCGTTCCATCTAAGATCACTCGTAGTTTAGCCGGAAAGAGTAGGGAGTATTGTATGCCCTCATCTCTCAGTTCCTTTTTCACCGCCAGGAAAGACGCCCTGTTCCTCTGGACCTCCTGCGTGTAGTCCGGGAAAACCGTGACCGAGCTATTGTCCACCTGGAAAGGGCCCGTTGAGCGCGCCTTTTGTATCAATAAGTCACGGTCTTTAAAATGCAGGAGTCTGGCCACCATTGGTCTGGTAGGGCGGCCCTGCATGGGTGGGCGGGCCGGGACCCTATGCGCCCTCTCGATTGAGAAGAATGGAGATAAACCCTCCGGAGCAACTACCGTTTTGAACCAGTTTTCCATGTAGGCCACTGCATCGTCCCGCTCGACTTTTTCCGGCAGGCCCACTACCCTTACGTTGTTCCTTCGGTTGCGGCCTTCGGAATCCTCCGCGCGTTTCTCCAGCGTCGCCAGTCGGGTGAGAATATCGGACAGTTTATGCTCTGCGGTGACCACCGCCGGTTTTAACTCTTGGAGCAGCTGTTCGTTTTCTTTCACCCTATCGGAAAGTTTGGCGTGATCCGCCCTCAAGAGTCCCAGTCCTGTAGCCACCTGTGCTATATCCTGGTGCAGAGACTCCTTGGTCGCAGTAATCGCCTCCAGTATACCATCTAGCCGTGCATTCAATCTGCGTTCTTGCGCCGATGTATCCGGGGCCGCTTGGAGCACGCCATTCGTGTCCGGTATAGTCGTCTGGCCATGTCCCTGCATCACATTCGCTGCACCGCCAATAGCGGCCATCTTGGTCGCCGCGTGCGCCGTCTGAAGACTGCCTCCGGGGGGAAGTCTGGCCCCAGTTTTCAATCGCCAGGCGGGGATATCCCTCGTACCCTCACACCACCCAATGCGTTCTTTCCAGGCAGTGGCCCCCACCTCCAGGGTTCAAGTCGTCCGTTTCTCAGGGGCCCCACTTCTGCGCCCAAAATGGCCGACCACAGTTTGTTCCCTCTTGAAGCGGTCCACCTAGCTCCACACGGCCCTTGGGGTCCCCCCATAGTCCTGCGCCGGTCGTCCCCTGGCTCAGAATCACCGCTTCCTCATGCCAAACACAGGAAACGCCCAGGTCACATGCAGGCCCAATGTCAAAGATAGGAGCGTGGGGGGGGGAGCTGAACGCGCGTTCCCCGTCAAGCGGGAAGGTCCCGGCCCGGACCTGACATCCGATCTGTGCAGGGGCGCCGCTCCCCAACAGCCAAGCGCGGTGGTTGCCGGTGCCACACGGTATTCGTGTCCGCGCCCTCCGTCCGGCGCAGAATCAGCTCTGCACCGGCGGCAGCCGCCGAACTCCGTCCGCCCCGACGGGCTGACAGCGCTCACCTGCATGCGCCCCCACCGCCGCTCTCATTCCTCTCCTGGTACGGGGCTTCCCCGTGGATCTCGCGCCGGGCGGCAGGTCAGTCCCGATTTCGGGTGCCGGGTACAATCTGCGGAGCCTGTCCCCCCGGTTACATCCGCCTCCTCACCGCCTGCCGGAGTCACGGCGCCGCCTTTGTTCCATCCGCCACGGGAGCTCCCCGAGCAGCCGCGGATCACCACCTCTCCCAGATGACCGCCGAGACCAGCGGCGGGGGGATGGGCTCCCCGATCGTAAGTCTTTGGCGCGGCAGACAGCGCACCGTCCCACTTCCACCTCCGTCCATCTCCGTTCAGCTAGGACCCCGCTCCACAGCGTCCGCCAGATATCAGCCTCCTCTTTGCCGCAGCTGCAGATCACCGTGTCCTGCCGATCAGTCTCCGCCGCTCGGGGCGGTCGCCATCTTGAGTCCTCGTTCGCGGCTCCTTGAGGCTCCAGCGCCGGGTCCCAGCATTGCCGCCGACCACCCACCAGCCCACGATAGTATCCCACGGCCAGTCCGGTGCTGTAGGGGGAATTTCCGCTTTTCAGCCGGCTCAAAAGCGAGGATTTACAGGATAAATGTGGGATCTGGCACGGAGCTGCAGGCTCACGCCGCCATCCCGATCGGCGTCCAAACCACGCCCCCCCTTTTTGATCCTCCTTTAAGACCAATCGTTTCCACCAAAGATAGCTTACATGAACCGATAGGCCAATTCATTGATAATTACATTCAACCTACAGTTCAGCAAATGTCTACTTACATTAGAGACACAACTGATTTTCTAACCAGACTGAACATGATCGAAATTGAACAAGATGAACAGCTAATCCTCTGCACCGCAGATATAACATCTTTATGCACATCAATTCCTCACGGCTCTGGACTTGAAGCCATGGAAGAAGCCATATTATCGACCAATTATGAATTACCATTGCAAACCTTTTTGATGGAACTTATGGTTTTTACTCTTTACCACAGCTACTTCAAACTTGACAACACATGGTACCAACAATTGGTAGGCACTTCTATGGGCAACTGCGCAGCCCCCGTCTATGCCAACATCTTCATGAAATCATACGAAGAGAACCACATCCTAAACAATTCATCTTGGACATCAAATTTGAAAATGTTCGTGCAATATATTGACGACATTTTCATTCTATGGAACAACACGAGAAACAAACTAGAAGAAACACTGACCAACCTCAACTTGGTAGACGAAAGAATACAACTCACATGGGAGATTTCTGACAGAACTATCACCTTCCTGGACATTCGGATTAACTTATCCAATAAGGGCATAGAGACTGAAATGTACCGAAAATCTACCGACAGAAATAACACCCTACACTACCATAGTTTTCACCAAGAGGCTTTAAAGCGCCACTTACCTTTGTCCCAAATGATGAGAGCTTAGAGAATCACCTCGGACCCCGAAAAAGCAACTCTAAAGATCACAGAAATGGGCGACAGATTCGCTGACAGAGGCTACCCCGATGCAATAATTAATCAAGCAAAACACAAAGTCGACCGAATACAGAGATGTGATCTATTGAAACTTCGCAAGAAAAGACAAGATAACAGAACAACCATTGTATCGAAATTCTCAACAGCGAGTATAAGTTTTAAGAAGATCATTAGGAACCACTGGGGAATCCTGAAGGCAGAACCAGACTTCCATGCGATTTTCGATAATCCCCCCATTTTTGCTTACACCAGGGCGAAAAATGTAGGAGAACTATTAAAATCAAAAACAGAACCACCTTTGACATACCGTGGCACCAGACCATGTTTACATTGCGGGAATTGAAACAATATCATCAGAGGCAACAACATAACCCACCCGATGAAAGGACACAACATCAAACTGCGAGTAAACGCCACATGTGATACCGCCAATGTAATATACATGTTAAAATGCCCGTGTGGTAAGGTATACATAGGCAAAACGGAACACAAGATCAAGATAAGAATCAATGAGCATAAATCCAACATCAGGACTCTAAATATGAAATCATCCGTAGCAGTACACTTTACAGAAGTAGACCACAATGTGTCACAACTACAATTCTTGATCTTAGAAACCATCGAAAAAAAAGAAGGCCGGGACAATAACAAACAATTGTTACAAAGAGAGAATTGTTGGATCCATTTATTGAATTCAAGTAAACCATTTGGTCTTAATGACCGTATCGAATTCTCATGTTATTTATAAGATTCTGATTTGCATACAACATGATGTACAATGACATTGAATTATTAAGCTTCGGCTTTTTTCACCTTGGTTCGTGACATTTCACAATGTTAGGTCATTTCCATGATGAGCATGACATTTATCCATGACATTATCCTATGTATATATTTTTTTTGCGTCATAAACATTCTCTGCAATGAGAAACTTTATTTGTACATATCATGGCACACACAAGCCGACATCGCTACTTCCTTATTTTCGAACGTCACATGATAGAACTGTTCACCAATCACGACACACGTCACACACTGCTGCGTTTCAACAAATCACACGGGAGATAACTGGTTGCGACTAACTTTGACCAGTGTAACCCGCGAACGTTGGAACTGAACCTGAAAACCTTACCGAGGAGAGACGCGTCGCGTCTTCACAGTAAGCCTGGTGTCTTATACGGGTTATGCTCATTAAGCGAGCTGACCACAGCCATTATTCTAACTCACGTTTCTTTTTACAGTCCACAAATTTTTACGAACCACCCGTTCGCTCGAATTGCCACAAGACATGCAAGTGCGACGGCTTAATTTTTTCCCATTCGAACTTTTTTTCACCTTCACGTGTTTGCAACACCAATGGGTTTCACTCGCACCGTTAAGCACGGCTTAACATCACGTCGCCGTGACCGCATGTTTACACTCCATTATAGCAATATATATATTTGTGTCATGTTCATAATTTATAGAGTATTGAATATATCGTTACTGCTTTCCTTTTTAGCTCATGGTCCATGATGAAGGGCGCCAACGCCCGAAATGCATTGGACTTGTTTCAAATGATGATGTCTACTAAAGAAGTATGAGATATTCAACAATGAAATGAATATACAATTTCATGAAATCAATGAATATATGAAACTAAATAAACAAGAACTCTATAACTAAAAACAAACAAGAGTGTTTCAATTTTGTATGGAATCCTGAGAGGAACCTCAGGCGAAATGATAGGTGTGCATCAAGGGATGTTTTCTAATGGACCATTAGAAGCACGATTTGTGAAATAGTATCGAGGACGCCTTTGACAAGAGACGTTACCTGGGCAGCACCCTTTAACGTTTTTAAACTATTGAAATATTGCACTACAGATCAACAAGCTGTGCGCTACTCCTTCTTTATCTTTGTGGCTTGTTTCTTGATGTCATCAAGCAAGAGTAAGAGCTCTGCTTTGATAGTTACTGGACAGATTTAGTGACACATGCAGACCTGAACTAGATTGATGTTCATGCAGGATGTATTTAATTTCCATATAATCCTAAAACTGTCTTGCAACCTACCTTTCCTAGATTTTGCTTGGGTATTCAAGGTTGGACATTGGCTAGTAGGTTGGCCTTTGGTTTCTGCAAAAGAGTCATTCAGCGAAGTGGAAACAATTCATATACAAGGGAGGTAATAACTATGGCGTTAGGGCCTCTTCTAGATCAAGGTTATATTGGCTTCTCAGTGCTTTGCAGGCAGGTTGGACACTATAATTTTTTTGAGCCAGCTAAGCTGTTCAGTTACTGCAATGGACCTGTCTACTTTGGTTACATTTGGGTCCAAAACATTAGACGCCCTTGTAGGGTTATTGGGTCACACAGGCAAAATCTTTCAAAAAATGTGGGTGTGCCATCTACTCGCTGTTCTTTAAAATGACCCTACTTCTGCATCTGATAAGTCTTTTTGGCTATTTTCATGTCCTTGCTGTAGGTCCTCCAGTGCCTCTTTCTGCAGATCTTGTCAGCCTCCACCATTAATATGCACCACGGCTGTTCAAAGTTATGGCTACTGCACTCAGTTTGTGGATTTTCTTTTTGTACCACTTGGTGGATTTGATGAAGGTCCTTTATTATCTAGATCTGAGCGTATCATGCTTATTTAGTGTGATTGATATATTGTGTCTGATTTGGGATTTGTATTAAATGGGATGCATTCTGAGAGTTAGAATTTATAGACAGTAGGCTGCCTTGAACTCTTGAACACGTACATTTGTATAGTGTCTGACTGACATGATATGGTTGATACACTGAAAAGCAAGTTTGAGAGGCAGAGAAAAATAAGAGAGTGTTTTTTTACAGAAATTGGTCCAGGAATGAGGAGTGATAACCCAGAGTGGTAGAGCGACATGGTGATGATTACATTGTTCTGACTGTGTAGCAAGTGAGTAAGCACTCATTAATTGGAAAGTTAGGTCAAGTTATTCCGCCTTAGATACATCAGTGCTATGAGCTACAGCCACCCCCCATTCTCTTTCTAAGGTTGTTGTTGAGGATGAGTATTGATTAAGACCTGTTTTGTGTGAGGACTGATTTGCACTTGAGGGTTGAGCTCAAATGATACACTTTAAGTTGCCTTATGGAAATCTGGGGTTTTGTAGGTAATTTGAGTTGGCACAACGAGGATGCTAGATCAGGTTCTTCTAAGGGTGAGTATGGTTGTGGCATATCACGAAGTAGTATTGAGTGGCACTTTGGTTCCATGAACTACTATTTGTAGGGCTCACACTTTTGTGCTCATAAACCTCATTAGACCGAGTGGGTCTTCTAACCCAATGGAAAATCAAAAGATGAAACAAAGGGAGATATTGCAGTTCATTAGCAGGCCACACTGTTATTCAGAATCAGTCCTGGTTGGGTCATGGCAGCCCATCTAGCTCTGAAAGCAGCCCCCAAGCCTGAAGCACACACGGAAAATGCCCGAGTGGCAGAATGAGCAGTCCGGCCTTGGTCATTAAACAAGGGCTACCATCTTGCAGGGTCATTATTACTTCATTTCTAAGCAAATTTGTTCAGTAATGTTCATCAACATGTAGCAAGCTTTGAAGGTAGTTTCCCAGGCAGGGTTAAGGTTTTACCACAAGAAAGGGCAATTTTATTAAACTGGTGCATTTTAAGCACACTCGACTAGTGATGTTTTCCTAAAATTGGTTGATTTTAAATAAAACATACTAGAAGTGTTCTCCACAAGGAATTATTCTGAGAAATTTGCTGACACATCCTGCAATCGTAAGAGTGTTAGGCCAATAACATTGGTCAGTATTCAATAGGTTTTAAAGACCAGTTTACTTATTATAGATAGGTCCTGCTCAAGAAATGTTTTTAAATGTAGTGCCAAATGCGACATTATAAGCCAAAATACATTAATAACATTGTTGCAAACTTTGTAATATTTTCAAAAATAACTTAACCTAAGGAAAGTTAATGGCAAATTGCTGAAAAGTATTTTCAAGGGCATGTCGCTCTTAAATGAACTAGAGACACCCCAAATGTGCTAATCACGGTTCCACTTGAAATCTTATTGATATTGTAAACCATTAACCGAATTATTTAATTAGCAATAGTGTACGTCTGATGACTGCTCTGTTAGCCACACTTTCCGAGATTTCATAGTGCCCCATTATTCACACTTTGCAATTTTATATATTGGCTGATGTAACACACTGTGCAATTTTTCATAATTTCTCAGTATACACGCTTTAGAGTTATTCCTAATACTAGTGATTAGACGGTTTGCTTATCCCATAGTGCCACTGTAATTTTACACTTTGCTCTCTTCCAAATATTCACTACCTTAGTCAACACACTTCCCAACATAAAAAATGCCAGTCCCAATTAGTTCCTTTTTACTGATTGATTAATGTCTGAAACAAGTAGTCATCCTCTCTTCCCAGGTTTGCATTAATTTCATCTATTGCTGATTGAGCCAGTTAAGCACATTATCTGCACCATTAGGGCTCTGGTTTACAAAATGTGATCAGAAATTAGGTCGAAACAGATATACAGTGTAAAGGTTTCCACTATATGGAAGTCGCAAAGGATTCCAGGGTTCCTCCAAGGAATCTGCAACAATATGTAATTACAAGTAGTAGGGCTGGAATTCTTTGTGTATTCCAATTTTTTCCCAAGCAAAGGCATGTTTAGATGTATCTAGTGTACCTCTGCACATGTTTAAAAGTGCGGCACATTTGCATCAGCTAATAATAGTTTGTTTTCTTTCTCTTCACAAGACATTTCTCCCCATAGGGGTACCTTCATCAATTTTAAAGGTGTTCCCTTCCAATTCCCACCCTGGATGGGAATTTTATTTTTCTTTGACAAGAGTACATTTCTGACCATATTGAAGGTGTAAGTGTGCCTTTCGAATGTTTGTGAGCACCCACAAACATCATTGTGTGTGTCACACCGACTTAGGCGTCTGTCCCTGGAAAACCTGCAACCTGTTCCTAGTACCAGCTTTGCTCAAACATAAATTACATCATGAAAGTGTATTTTTAAGTGGAGTTGGTTCATTTATCAGTACAAACTTCGTTTTTGTGAATAAGAAATAAGAAACTTGAGTCTAAGCTGGGGACTCATACAGCACAGCTGTCTACTGGATAGTACACCATGTCTATGCTGCCGCAGATCTGAGGTATGTTGACTGTTTGAGTGTGGCTCATTCACAAAAAAACGACCTCGGTTTGCTGATGTTGTCACTGGTGGTGTTGAAACCAACAGCTGCCGGTATAAGTGATGTCCTCAGCTTTGACTAATATAGTTCTTCTACTATGTGCCGTGGAGCCTGGATGGCATCTACTTCTGCTCATGTCAAGTTCGGAGACAGCCAATCATAGGCGGCACTCCTGAATGTGACAATCACGCAGTTGAGGCCATGGTCTAGCCTCATCTTCCAGCAAGCAAGCCAGGTAACCTCAGCGGAAAGAGATCAGTGGGCTCCATTGAAGACAGGAGTGTAGCACACACATCTTTCCCTGTTGCCTGCTGAGGGCCAGTGCCAGGACCACAGATGCTCACATGCACAAATGGGAGTCCACTAGCTTTGTTCATTAAACAATTTAGGTACCCTCTAGCTGCTGCGAGCCTGATGGGGCAGAGCCCAGCAGTCCACCAGGCAAAGCAAGAAGCGCTGGGTGAGCAATAACAATAGGGTAGCAGCATTTTAGGGTGCAGTAGGAACATGTTGCTCACGAGCTACACCTAGTGGCCAATGCTGAAACCATACTCTAGAAATACATAATTCACTACTCTTTCAAAGCTCTTCTAATATTATTGTCTTGAACTGCATTTTTATTACAGGAAGAAAATAGTGAGCATTTCACAGGACACTCACCAGTATCAATAAGAAAGAAAAGTCCTTCGCCTGCAAACAGTAGGACAGAAAACACAAAAGACAAACCTTTGGAGAAGGCTAGAGCACTTTCTGAGAGCCGATCTCCCTCCCCGTCCCCGCGGTCGGGCATGTGCGAGCGCTGCAGCGACATCCAGCAGCGGCTGGAGCAGTTGAGTCAGGAATCCAATATGGTGGTGAAGTCAGAAATAGAGGCCAGGCGTGTAAGTTCTCATTGTTTTTCAAAGCTACTGTTGATAGTGCCTACCGTGTTGCCGTACGACACTCTTCATTTCCGAGTTCTTCCTACTCTCCAGACTGCAGGTTACTCTCACGACTGATGACGCTTCAACAGTAACATGTTCAAAGAGCTGCTTGGAAAAAAATGACAGTAGACCAATAAAATCCGAGATGTCAGTTAAAGAACCTAGCAAAAAGGGAAATAGACGTCTGCTCAATATGAGTGGGAAAAACGCTGCAACTAATATTAGCACCCCTCAAGACCGCATGTTGAATATGCGGTCTCAAGGGGAGCTAATAAGTAGTGTGCCGTCGAGGAGAGCTCAGATAAAAATTTGAAAACGAGCCCCTCAACCCCTCAAGACCATGGGGCATAATTTTGCCTCTAAATGAATACTACGTTACCATTTGGTTTAGTGTATGTATAAATTAACGCATGCATATTAGTTGTAGCGTTTATTTTCTTTATCATTTTTACACTATTTACCTTCATTTTATGTCACCTTTGGAGTGGTACACACAGGGCTGGACCCTGTGTAGCCCTGAAGAAGAGCTTTGGGGAGGCTCGAAACATGTTGACATATACTATGGACTCCTAACTCGTTACGGCTATGTTCTTCCCAGTATCCCACCCCTGTTTTTAGACATACCAACTAGGAGTTAGAATAAAGGTACTGCTCCCAATAGTTAGGTATTTTTAACTCACTTCTCCCACTCCACTTCACCACTACACTCCACATATTTTTCACAAAAGTGCTCCTACGTAATTTCGCAAGTAGCAGCACGCCTCAATCCGCAGCAGATTGTGATGGCCCCTATTATGAAGCATGTCACTAAGGGGAATCCTGGTGATTGAGGGGATTCAAGAAATACATTTTTCTTTCCTGTCTGCACATTTTCCCACTCATATTGAGCGGAAGTCTATTTCCCTTTTTGCTAGGTTCTTTAACCGACATCTCGGATTTTGTCGGTCTACTATTGTATTAGGAGGGTGGACCTAGCACATACCTCTACCTCCCCCTGTTTTCAGATTTTGGAAAAAAAATGACACCACATGAATGCATTTCCCAGGGAAGGGGATAGAATATAGTCTTGGGAGGCCCTTGTTTTACATTTTTTTGCAAAAAAAAAGTTACGTCTAAAACAAGTGTAAAGAACTGGGCCAACTGGCAGTGTTAATGAAGACCAAGAATTATGGGTCAGGTGTACAAAGGTGCAGTGGAAAACCCTGAGATTCAATAAATCACAGAGGGCTAGAAGTACACATTTCCAAAATAGCGATTTCTAATGTGTGAAACTATTTTGAGTTTCATTAGGGAATCCTAGTGGGTCGCAAATGTTATTTTATGTCATGTTATCTTGACTTATAAAGCGAAGCAGCTGCCCCAGCAAAGGGGCGTCCCAGCGTTGATGCAGGAAAGACAAACACAGAAAAAGGCAAGCAGGAGACTGGAATGCAGGAAAAAGGTAGGTCTTAATGGCCTTTCTAAATGCAGTATAATTGTCAAGGCCACGGATCTGCACCGGGATGGAATTCCAGAGGGTGGCGGCTCTATAGCGGAAATAGACTACCACATAAATATTAATGAGGTAGGCTACAATTTGCGACCCATTAGGAATCGCAGTCATCAGAGGGAATGTGGCCTGTTGGGGTCAGCAGACCACCATGTCTGTGATTGCTTTTAAATTACGCAATCTTTTTTTAAAAAGCGCAGTCCATTTATCTTACCCCCTCCCACGCTGGTGACGGAACCGTTCCGTCACGCCCCTCGGGTGGGCTGTGCTGGTGACGGAACGGTTCCGTCACGGACCGCTCGCCGCCCCTGCGCGGTGCTGATTTCGCGCCTGCACGGCGCGTTCTATTGAGCGGGTGGGGCCGTGACGGAACCATTCCGTCACAAGCACAGCTCACCCGAGGGGCGTGACGGAGCGGTTCCGTCACCAGCGTTGGAGCACCGCACGCCCCACCCGCCCCTTAGCACAGCGAAAGGGTAAAAAAAAAAAAAGGATGTGTTTAGAAATGAAAAAACTAAACTTTGAAGTTTTGTGTTTTAAGAGTAGGAAGTAGTCCGTGGGACCACTGCCTGCTCTTAAAAATATATATTTTCAACTTCATCAAAGGGGAAAGGGTGTCTTGGGGGCCCCTTCCGATTTGCAAATAGGTTGCAATCAACTTTCAATTGGCAGTAAATTGTGAAAGTTTTGCAACTCCATTTTGATCGCATAACATTTGTAAATACTATTCCGATTCCATGTTAGGAAGGGACGCCCTCAACATGCCCCTACCTAATCCCAAATCATAATACCCAAATTGGGATTCAATTACAAGTTACCGAATCGCAATTTGGGCTTTGTACAGCCCAAAATGCATTTTTCCTGTCGCAAACGGCCCAGCTCTGCGAATCGGGCCGTTTGCAACAGGGAAAATGCTTCGTACATCAAGCCCAGAGTTTTCAACCACAAAATTGTTTTGCGCTCCTTATTAAACTCATTTAGCAAGTCAAAAATATTGGCCCATTCAGAATGGCAATTATGAAGGGGTGCGAACTGTGATTCAGAATGGTATGGTTGAGTGATTTGCGACCAAAGTCCATGCCTAGGGGGAGAGTAGGCAGCAGTCAAAGGGACCACTTGTTGCTCCCCTAATGTAATATCAAACTAGAACTTTTTTTATAGGAATGCCAGTTCCTTTAAAGAACACAGACTGATAAAGAAACGTTTCTCATTTGGAAATGCAAGCATAGGTATGGTGCTTTGCTCTTCCTTGCAGGTCACCATCCTTGTATCTGTAGCCAATTACAGGGGGTTGCAAATAGTGATTTGCCTAATTAATATTTATTGGACAGGTCATTCTGCTGCCTCCTGCAACTAGAGATTTTGAAATCTAAACGTTTAGTGCATAGACCGATTGCAAACTTAACCACTGGTCCAGATCGTTTTGAACAATTTGTAAGCACGTTTTGAGATCAGTCATTACATACTTCTGGTATGTCCTCTGTTGGTTCAATACCCACCATGGCAGTGAGTCTGCTTCTGATATTTTTTATTAAGTAACAAGGGAGAGTAGACATGGCAGAAATAAGCAAAAATAAACTTGTGTTTGTGGACTGGTGGGAAATGAGATCGCCAAACAAGCTGTCGGCGGTCCTGCACCCTGAATCACAATGCAACGGCCTTCAAAGCGGTCGCAAAGTGTATATTTTGTGTTGCGGAGAGTGATGCTGGCTGTCACACATACTGCCGCACATACTGTAGTACAAAATATGCACCCTGTGCATATCTCTGCACCATGTGGCAGCACATGGTGCAGGGATTTGTTGAGGGGCACCACTGGTGCGCCCCAGTGGGGGGCCCCACTACGGCCCCCAATGTCCCTTTCTGCCTGCCTTTTCATGGCGGGTAAACCGCCATGAAACAGCCGGCGGGAAAGGACATTGTAGTCTGGCAGGCACCACCACTGTTGTAGTGATAAAAGTCCCTCCCACAGACCGATGGGTTTGTTGAGCCCTTCGGATCTGTGGCTGTCTGTCTCTCCGACCGCCAACCATCCGCCCGCCATCGTAATGTGGCGGGCAGTAATCAGTATTACGTTGTCCGTCTCACCATTATAGTAATCATGCCCATAGTGTGGTACATTTTTGAGTTACAGATATTAAAGACTATCTAAAAAAGAATCATACATTTGTGACACATCACATTCCTCTCAAAGAGTCAGAAAGGTTCGAAACTAAACAGTCCAAAATCATAGAGTATGTAAATCTCCATTAATAAGCAATAGAGCTATTAAAGACAATCATTGCGTGCGCTAATAGGTTAAGTTACTGATGACTTCTTGGAATGTTTTCACTAGCGACAAGTATTTGTATGGAGTAAACATCCACGGCATGTCTATCCTATGAACAATACCAATTTGATAAATTCCTGTGCCCTGATCTTCCCATTGAAAGTACAAATTTAGATATTTGGTAATTTACACCATCAACTGGGAGATATATATATATATATATATATATATATATATATATATATATATATATATCTGCGTTCCCCTTTTGGTTGGAAAGCTCTTCTTGTCTAGAAATTATTTTCCCAACTTAATTTTTTATTGCAGGGAGAAAATAAAGAGCTTCCCATAAGGTCCACATCAATAGGAAAAAGAAATTCTTCACTTGATAACAGTTGCACGACCAAAACCAGGGAGAAACATTTTGAGAAGGCTGCAGAATCTTCTAGATCTCGATCCCCATCACCATGCGCCCAGAGGAGCGTGTGTGAGCCAAACATTCTCAACCACCAACGGCTGTCTCGGGTGAGCCATGGAGACTGTGGCCTCAAGCCAGATATAGATTCCAAGCTTCAGCTAGCAGTCCAAGATGTAAGTTCTTTTTGTTACTATGGTTTTTCAAATATATAGCTATCCATCTGCATTAATAAGTTGTGTCTGAAAGAGGAAATCATATAATACTCATTCTTTTATTTTCCGAACTCTGGATATCTGGGGTTTGTCACTGACTAAAGTTCGAATTATGAAAATAATTGACAACATTTTACCCTCTTTGTAGTTCCGTTTTCATTATCTTCGGATTAAAAAGGCCAGGCCATAAAGCTGAAAAATAAAGTGAACTGTCCATATAATAGAATATTTAGGCAATCTGCCACCTTACAGCTTCAGGGGAAGAGGCTAAATATAGTTCTACATCTAAGCAAATGCTCAAGCTGGATCCATTAGAGCTAACCGGTGTACATTAGGCAGTAGTGATACAGATCACATGAGATCTTGTCACTGGTATCTGTGAAATAGGTGATTTCATAAATCTGCATCCTATCCAAGCATTCCACATACTTCCGTTACTGATTGGCTCTATGGCGTTGGGCAATATTTTTCTAAATCATAATACAAGGAACAATCAAATCCTGACAAAAGTTAATGCTGTTCAGTGGCACACGCCACAAACAAACAGTGGTAGGCCAGATGGAGGGGGTGCGGGGTCGGGGAGGGAGGGGAGATTTAATAATAATAATTAAAAAAGAGACTTACCTGGCTGAAGCTGCCGGCCGCCTCCCGTGTCGTGCCTTGGACTTCCTGGTCCCAGCACCCCCTGGGACAGCATGTCAGACTCCCTGTGCAATCACCACAATGCTATCTTTCTATGAGAGCAGCGCGGGGATTGGCCTGAGCATGATTGTTTGACGCTCGGTTCAGGACAGGGAGCCTGTGATGTTTCTCCAACCCAGCTGTGCAATGAGGCTGGGTTGGAGAAACCTAAGTGTACATGTGTGTTTGGGCGGCCTAAGACTGCTGGCCAAACACATATACGAACTTATAAGTGCACCAACCGCTCCTCCCATGGCCCGGGCCCTGGCCCTGCCCCTCACTACAGTGCTGAGTCGGAGCCAGCAGCTAAAAAATAAAACAATGCTAAAATATCATTTTATTTTTAAGCTACTGGCTCTGAGCCAGTGGGGTGCCCCTGATGCTGTTACATGCGTGGACTTTGTGAAAGCATCCTGTAAACCCTTTTGAAATAGGAAAGGGTTGGAAGGGTTCAAGTTCATTGCTTGAGCTGCAGACCTTCTTTCACCACAAGATAGCAGACATCCATGACAGCTTCAACACCCAGACAGCCCCAACAGACAGCAACACAGCAGACCCTCCGTACACCATCGACCACGACCCACTGCTAGTCTGGGCCAGCGCGAGCATCGATGACACCATCAAGACCATGCGCACAATCCACTCCGGCTTTCCGTCAGATCCATTCCCGCACCACGTCTTCAACAGAGCAAGCAGCTCCATCGCACCCCACCTGCGCAACGTCATCAATCTCTCCCTCGAGACCGCAACTTTCCCAGAGATCTGGAAATACGCCGAGATCAACGCCCTACTCAAAAAACCTAAGGCAGACCCAAGAAACCTTAAGAACTTCCGGCCCATCTCTCTGCTCCCCTTCCCGGCCAAGGTCATCGAGAAAACCGTCAACAGACAGCTAACCCGATACTTCGAAGAAAACAGAATCCTGGACCCTTCCCAGTCAGGGTTCCGCAGCAACCACAGCACCAAGACTGCCCTCATCGCTGCCACCGACGACATCAGGACCCAGCTGGACAATGGCGAGACCGCAGCACTCATCCTCCTAGACCTCTCTGCCGCCTTCGTCACCGTCTTCCACCGCACACTACGTGCACGCCTCCACGCCACAGGGATCCGAGACAAGGCTCTGGATTGGACCACCTCCTTCCTCTCCGGGGCAGAACCCAGAGCGTCCACCTCCCCCCCCATTCTGTTTCAAAGCCTCCGAGATCATCTGCGGCGTACCCCAGGGATCCTCTCTCAGCCCGACACTGTTCAACATTTACATGGCCCGCTCGCACATGTAGCCCGACAGCACGACCTCAACATAATCTCCTACACCGACGACACTCAGCTGATCTTCTCCCTCAACAAGGACCCCATCACCTCCAAAGCCAACCTCCACGAAGCAATGAAGGCCGTCGCCGACTGGATGAAAACCAGCTGTCTGAAGCTGAACTCGGACAAGACTGAGGTCTTCATCCTTGGCTCCAACCCTTCAGCCTAGGACGACTCCTGGTGGCCGACTACACTGGGGGCAGCCCCGACACCCACCGACCATGCACGCAATCTGGGAATCATCCTCAACTCAACGCTCTCAATGACCAAGCAAGTCAACGCCGTCTCCTCCTCCTGCTTCAACACCCTCCGAATGCTCCGCAAGATCTACAGATGGATCCCGACAGATACAAGAAAGACAGTCATGCAGTCCCTCGTCAGCAGCAGACTCGACTACGGAAATGGCCTCTATGCGGGAGCCCCGACCAAGCTCATTAAACGACTACAACGCATCCAAAACGCATCGGCACGACTGATCCTCGACGTACCATGCCACGGCCACATCACCCCCACCTGAGAAACCCGCATTGGCTCCCCGTCATCAAGAGGATATCCTTCAAGCTTCTCACCCACGCACACAAGGCACTCCACAAGACCGGCTCTCCTTCTACATCCCCAACCGCCAGCTACGCTCTGCCGACCTCTCACTCGCCACCATCCCGCGCATCCGAAGAACAACCACTAGTGGGAGATCCTTCTCCCACCTCGCCGCCAAGACATGGAACACCCTCCCACTGAGCCTACGACAGACCAAAGACCTGCTGACCTTCAGGAGGATACTCAAGACCTGGCTGTTCGATCAGCAGCGCCCCACAGCCCCCCCCCCAAGCGCCTTGAGACCCTTGCGGGTATGTAGTGCGCTTTATGATTGATTGATTGATTGATAAATGGTCTGATTTAAAGGTCTGATTTAAATGTTGGACTGTCAGAGTAGGATTCATTAGTGGTGTATTACAAAAAGATCAGTGCCCGTCTTCAAGATATGGTCTGTCCAGTAAATTATTATTCTACTCGAGTCCCTTTCTACCTACAGCTGTTCCCTGACATTCTTTCTTTCATAACCGCATCTGATCTTCACTCTTGTGCCATTATTTCCTCCTCTCTGTTCCTCCTATCCTCACTCTCCCACCTTTCATTCTCCCACCATCTGACTTTCTGACTTCTCTCCTCTATATCCCCATCTCTATTATGACAAGTGGTGCAGCAAAGGTGTCATGGGCCCTAGTGCGAGGAAAGAGAATGGACTCTCACTCCTTGAATTTGCCAATAAAAGACAGTCCTACCTGGGTGCAGAGTGCCACTGCACCTGCTGGCCACTCTTGTCCTGACGCCCCCTTCTTTAATATCCCCTATTTTCACCTATTCTTCCATTTCTGCCATTACTCCATAACTTTTTCAACCCCATTGTCTCCATCCACCTCAATTCACACCCCTTGTACTTACACATGTATATATCGCACCCACAGCTGAAACAGATTTGTAGTTCCATAATACCACAGCCATTTGTCCTTAGTTTATACTTAGGTTTGAATACGTCTTTATTCATCTTTCATCATTGCAGTCAATTATCCTGTGTTCATCGTATCCAGATATGAGCTTTGCGATGAACAACGTACAATCTACCCCTGGTACACCTCATTCTAGCCATCATTTCTCCCCCAACATCGCGCCTGGCTCCCCCAGTTAATCCAGACATTTCAGTGGCCAAGTTATAGTGTTCTTGAATTCCACTGGCAGCCTCATTCGGGTCTCATTGCTTTCGGTAATATTCACGAATGGTATTATATTAGTCCTTTAGCTTTGAGTGATGTAAGAGTTTTAGAGCACAAAGCCACCTTGGGCATGTTATCTCTCAAAAGTCTCTAATAAAGTAGTCGGAAAGATGAGATCATTGTTTGGTAAAAGCCCTTTCCTCCCTGTGTGTTACTACAGTTTCTCCTTGCAGAGAATCCACCACAAGCGATCGATCAATTTATGTTCTGATGGTAGAGTTTGTTGTCCCTAGAGGCTTAGAATAGTTTGTTTTGCCGCAAGTGGGAGGTGGGAGATCAGTTCACCTAGCATGCCGTATTGTGGGTAAACATCTGGTGTGGGGCATCCCAGCAGGGCCACCTCAGCACCTCTGGCCAGGTCCGACCTAGTGATTTGCTTGATTGTGGATAGTATTGTGGTCCAAAAGTGTTGGAGTATGGGGCAGTACCATATAATTTGAGTAAGAGTTCCCTTTTTCCTGCACCCCCTCCAGCAAAAAGAGGTTCCCCATGTTCTGCATTTTTTCTATGCATGCTGGGGTATAGTGCCGGAGGTAAAAGTATCATGAGTGTGGTTTCTCTCCCTCCAGAGTGTGATGTGTAGTTGTTTGACTGAATCAAGATCTCCCCCACTGCTTGTGGTCCAAGGTAAAGCCATGTTCCCCCTCCCACTCCCTCTGAAAAGTATGTTTGATGGGGTTGCATGAAGTATTTAGAATGTTGTATATGGGAGATAGGGCGTGGTTGTCATTAGTTCAATGTATGAGATACTTTTAACACGGTGTAAGGTCCCTTGACCCTCCAAGCTTAATCCAGGGATGGGGAACCAATGGCATAGCTGGAGATAGCAATACTGTTCTGTCTCAGGAATATGGTACTCCTCCTTTATGTGTTCAAACAATCTGATGGAGCCCTCCGAGTGCCTGTCTCTCAATGTTTTATACCTTCTTTCCAGCCATTTATGGTATGGGGCCCTGGTCAGTCTGAATCTACGATTCCCCCCAAAGGGCCGTCAAAAGTGAAGGGAAATGTAGTAAGACCAAGCTTGCCCCCCCTTTGGCCCTTGTGATTTGGAAGACATAGAGCGCTTTCATCCCATCATGAGGGTCTGAAAGAGGTATAATATTTTGGGTAGTATTCCCATTTTATATGCCGGAATCGTACCAAGGAGTGAGAGTGATTTATGTTTCCAACTATTGAGTTCCCAGCGAATACCTCGTTTCAGGCATTGAAGGTTTATGTACTTAGGTCTAGCTAGAGTGGGGGTGCAGAGCCAAGCCCAAGTATTCTATGTGTGTGGCGGCTCATCTAAGTGAGTGCTTGTATCTGTTGTACTACTGTACGGGGGTGGAGATATTCAGTATTTCAGATTTGGGGATATTGATCTGGTACCCTGGGATGTGATGGAATCTGCCTAGCCCTCTGAGTACTTGGGGGAGGAAAACTGTGGGGGTCTGTCAGAGATAAGAGAATATCATCAGCAAACACTCTTAGTTTTAGTCCCTGCTGGCTGAAGCCGATGAATATGATCTGGGGATTATTGCAAATTCGTTGTGCCAATGGTTCTAACATAAGGGGAGGGAAAGGGAACGAGAGCAGCCCTGATGTGTGGCTCACCTTATGTTAACCCAATGGGGGAGGTGACCGTTAACCCAAATCCTGCCCTGTCGGCTTGATAACCTGCGAGGATATAAATGTATTCGCCATCTCTCTCAACATGTCTGTCATGAAGTCCCAGTCCACTCTGTCGAATGCTTTTTCTGCATCCAGGGTAACCATAACAGACTGCTTGGCTCACGTGGTACAGCAAGTGGAGGGCCTTCTTTGTATAGTCACCTGCTCATCATGCCGGTATAAAGCCTGATTGATTGGGATGGATCAGATTTTCCATTAGGGGCATAAGTCTCAGAGAGGCTATTTGGTGAGGATTTTAGTGTCCATGTTAAGAAGGGAGATTGGCCTACACAACCTGCAGTCACTAGGGCTTCATAATCAAGGTTATAGTGTATTCCGTCATTGTGGGGGTGACTCTACCCATCTTCATAATCTCGCTGAAAACATTGATGTAGTACAGGCAGTAGCTTGGAGCTCAAACATTTGTAGAAGACTACAGTGAAGTTCCCAGAGCCTGGTGTCCTGGAGTGTTGGAATTTAGATATAGCTGTGAGGATTTCCTTTTTCCTCAGTTAGTGCCTAAATACTGTTGCTCTGCGCAGATAATGTATAATTGAACCTATCCATTTCCCTGAATAAGGACATGGCTAGGGTGGTAATAGACTATATGAAAACATACATTTAGAAGCATCTTCATATGCTCACTATGCAGTGTTTAGAAATATCTGATAGACATTTCTAGCCGCCGAATTCTTATCTTAGAATTTTCCCCAGGGCAGGGATGTCCCTGTTCCCCCATCCTGTTTGCCCTATATATAAATTCTCTGATAGAGAAGATCTTAAATAACTAAGGGATAAAGCTGATTATCTGCGATGGGTTTGAGACAAAGGTGTTCGCATATGCTGACAATATCGCACTTGTCACCACCAACCCTGCAGGAGTAATCAGGTAAGCTGTGGCGATCGCCAAAATCTTTTGGCAAACCTCTGGGTATTCTCTGAACGAAGGAATGCACAGATGACCTTGCCTTTTAAAAATCGTCGGCGTGTAGGCACAGCAGTGTATCTGGGTATCCGTATTAGTCCAATAGTAGATACAATAGGCAAAATTATCTTTAATCCTCTGATAAAGACAATAGCAACAGACTTGAAATGAATAAATGGGTTATCGGCAGGAGTAATGTTTTAAAGATGACAATGCTTCCTAAGATTTTATCTCTCTTCTGGTCAATCCCGGTGGCAATAGACACATCCACTTAAAAAGCACTGGAATCCATTTTTGCAAACTTTATTTGGCAATATGGGAAGGTGAGACGGTCATTAAAATATCTGACTCTCCCACAGGGTCAGGGAGGGTTGTCCATTCCAAAAATCACATTTTACTGTTGGGCCGCACCTCTACAGCAAATGCATATTTTATTTACCGCGGTTAATGACAAAGAGATAGGTTATGAAAATCACTGTCATCTTCCATCGATATATGAGTTGGCTCTAGGGGAAAAGGCCGCTGGGTTGTTGCTGCGGAAACTAGAGCAGAGCTATTATAAGAAAGTTCGATTTAGGGTGGTACATAATGCTTGGAAATGTTTGAACAAAGTGCGAAAAGTTACGGCGATCCCAAAGTTTTGCCGATATACACCTCTGTGGTGATCCCCTCTTTTTCCATCCAAGACAGTGGTAACAGCATGGGTTGATTAGGGACCTTTATTTTCTAGATCAGATTTGTCCTTTACCCATCTGCAGCAAGAGTTTGGAATCCCCGATAATCAGTATTTTGTATATATGCAAGTCGGGATTTCTCACCACTTTCAGTCCAGCTATATCTTTAGATAAAATACCTTTAGTAGAGGCAATTGTCCGGATTAACAGTAGAATAAAGAATATTTATAGTGTATTGCTTGATAGCTTGCCTGATGATCTAGAAAAAGCTGAGGCAAATTGGGCAAGGAAGCTAGGCAAGTCCGATGCTGATTTAGATATGGCAATGGCTTCAACTGCAAATATTCTCTTATCAACAAGTCTGATGACGCAGCACTATAAAACCTTATTTAACCTTTACTTTACCCCTGCCAAGTTGTTTGACTGGGGCAAGAGTACAGATAAGTGTCCAAGGTGTGGGGAAGGGCCGGCCACAATAGTACACATTTTTACAACTGTGTCAGACTACTTCCTCTAAAGAATGCCCTGGTGTGTATTTGGGAAGGTTTGTTTGGGCGCAGGATTAACTTGAGCCCCACTCTGATGATTTTGGGCTGTGATAGCTGTAGTGGCCTAGACACTGCCCATATGTAATTTGTATGTATCTGTGTAGCTGATTTTAGTATAATAATTTCCGCCAGATGGAAGGACCCAGAGCCCCTCACGTTTCAGATATGGTTAACACGGCTGCTGGGGGTATAAAATCAGAGGCTGCTCTATATGCATGTAGGGGCAGGCAGGCCATGAAGCTGGGGGAAAAAATCTGATCGCCAGTTATGAGCTGGATAAACGATATTGACAGCCTCACAAGTGTGATACCCGGCAGTCTGTATATATTGTAGTATTAATTTATTAAATAAGACTCCAATCCATCATATGGCAGTCACGAGGGGGTGGCTCAACCCAGCTCCCTTTTAGAAATATATGCATTTGCATTAATGTAAATGATGATGAAATGTTTTATTTTTATATACGGTGTTCTTTCCATAAGTTTATAAGTGCCATGTATTTATATCTTATCTGAATTTATATGTACTATTGTCATATATCTCTGAATTACCCTTAATTTGGACTTCTCTGGTTAATCAATAATAAAAAATAAAAATAAAAAGAATTATCCCCAGGTGTCAGGCTGCATCTGGAATTTTTCTTGAGTAGCACCCCTGTGCTCTGGTAGGTGGCATCGTTCGGCTCGTGTGGCGTCGTCCCTGCCGGAAGTAACGTACCCTGTGCCTATATAGGAGGCTCATCAAGGCGCTGATGTCAGTTTTGTGGAAGTATTTTGAGGTTTTATCCTTCTACTATGGCAGGAATATCAATTATAAAGGCTGGTTTCAAGCCCTGCGGGGACTGTGACCACTCTATATCTATGACGGACCGACACCTTGTATGCCTTTGGTGCCTCGAGCGCGACCCCAACCTAAAGGCCTGCTCTTATTGCCGCCATGCACCCATAGGCTTTAAGTGAGCAATTCCTGAAGCTCTTGCCAGCTCGACATGCAAAGCCACGACAATCCAGTTCCCGGTTGAGAGGAAGGTCTAGGGAGTGGTCACGTAGTCCGAGAAGCTCATCGCACTTGAAGTTGTTGGGCCATTTAGATAAGTCCCTCCTCAAGAAGAAGTTGAAGCGTGCTTTGAGTTCACCTCGTTCGAAGGGTGACAAGACGAGAAAGCATCATTCTAGGCCAGGATCTGCGTTGTCAGCACCTAGGCTGGCTCCACGCCTCCTTGAGTGTCTGGGAGCCAGAGCAACCCCTGCCTAATTGAGAGAGTTTTATGAGGATATGCATCTCATATTTGGGTGGCCCGTTCCCTCTGGTGTGCCTTTGGATCCCATGTGTTCGATTAGACTCCTACTGGATATACACCAGTGGCTCCGGCCCTAGTTGGGCCCCAGAGATCCACAGATAGATCCGGATTGGCGCAGGTCGTGCCATGTCAACCTTCTCCAGCACTGGTCCCCAGGCCGATGCTGCCGGCGCTCACCAGTGACACCTTCCCCATTTACATCCCTGACTCTGATACGGAGGGGTGTCGCCTGATGCTGCCTCCGGCGCAGACTGGAGCCATGCCTTTCCAGCCAGAGCCTGAGCCCTCTTCTTATGGGCTAGGACTTGGGGAGGAATGTGAGGTGTCGCTGAACCCTGAAGAATACCAGCCTTATGATACCACCATAGACTGGTGTAAGCATTTGGCGGATGCCAGCTGACTGGATACCTTTCCAGATACTACCATACTCGCTCCCTCCTATGTGGCTATGGAGGCTTTACCTTCATTTCCAGTGGTCGTGTGTAGGGCGGCTAAGGTCATTGACCTTAGCTTGCCCTTGGTGGCAATGAAGACTAATGTCTTGATGAAAGTGCTTCAGCCGGGAGTGTCTGATTCAGAACCTCTTCTCCCATTTAACAAAGTACTTACTGATGTCCTGCTTGAGACTTAGTCCAAGCCCAACATAGGGGCTCCTTTGAACAGGACAATTGCCCGCTGCCACTGCCCCTCTACAGGGAAGCTGATATTCCTCACAGAACACCCTACCCTGGAGAGCTTGGTTGTCTACACCACGACTTCCCATGTAAATCCTGCCACATTCCCAACTGGAACGCTCGATTGGGAATCCAAGAGGCTGGGCAACTTAGGCAAGAAATCATTTTCTTCCAAGAGGCTGGGCAACTTAGGCAAGAAATCATTTTCTTCCAACAGCCTGGCATTGCGGTCTGTGAACACCGCATACCTTTTGGGCAGCTACTCCCATGCACTTTAGGATACTGTTGTGCAGGTGCTGTCAACAGTTCCGGAGGAGGCTTGGGCTGAGCTCTCTGAGGCTTTTGCCAACAGGAGGGATGCAGTGAAGTTCTCCATTCGATGTAGACTGTACACCACCAACTCACAAGGCAGAGCGGTTTAGTCGACAGTGGCCCTACGGTGCTATGTCTGATTGAGGACTACTGGCTTTTCTGTCTTTTCTTCTAATGTCCAATCATCACTTATGGTCATGCCCTTTGATGGCTTCTGTCTCTTCGGAGACCAGGTGGATTTTGTGCTGAAGCACTTAAGGACAGCATTGATATGGCCAGGTCCTGGTGCCTTTTCATGGCCTCTAGTCACTAATCCATCAATCACTCCTTTTGTGGCCACGGAAGGGGCTCCCAGCTGTGTCTTTATCCACACTGCCACCGCGGCGCACTAGCTTTCCAGCCTCTGTGTGGGAGCGGTACACACAGACCCCGTGGTTCGGGCAGCTAGAGGTTGGGCCAGCCCACCAGTCCCCTGGCAGCCACAGTCTCCAAGCCCTAATCTTCTCCCTTTTTATCAACATGGGCATCCAGTGGGGAGCAGGATCTGCCATCACCTCCCTTACTGGTGATCTATAACATCAGACCAGTGGGTTTTGCAGATCGTCTGAAGGGGCTACTCTCTCCCCTTTGAGATTATCCCTCAATCTGTGCAACCTACTTGGGCTGGCGGACGACCATCTATCTCTTCTCTGCCAGGAAGTGATTGCTCTCTTGGCCAAGGGAGCCATAGAGGAAGTGCTGATGCCAGAAGCAGATCTACTTTGCTATTCCCGCTACTTTTTGGTGCCTAAAAAGGACAGAGGCTTTCGTCCTATCTTCGACCTGCACTCTCTCAATTTCTTCCTAAAGAAGAAGGTAAAGATGCTCACTCTTTCTAAGATCCTGTCTGCCCTGGACTCAGGAGACTGGATGGTACAATTGGACTTGCAGGAGGGATATTTTCACATCCCTCTCCTGCCTGCCTACAGACATTACCTACAGTTTGTGGTAGACCCAAGCACTTTCAGTTCACTTGCTACCCTTTGGCTTTACCAGCTCCCTTTGGGTGTTCACTAAGGTGATGGCAGTAGTTGCAGCTCATCTGTGGAAATCAGGGGTGCCAATCTTCCCCTATCTCGGCGACTGGCTGTTTAAGGTAGGCTCACCTCAGTCTGCTGTCTCCCACCTCCAGAGAATGGTCGACATCCTACATTCACTGCGGTTCCCTGTCAACGTGCAGAAGTCACACGACTCCCTCTCAGGTGCTCCCTTTCAGCGGAGCTATTATGGACACGGTGCAGTTTGGGGCGTATCCTCCAGAATGGTGCGTCCAGGATATTCAGGCTATGATACCGATGTTTCAGCCTCTATCCTGAATTTCTGTAAGACTGACTCTGAAGCTGCTGGACCTCATGGCCTCCTGTGTCCTGCTGATGACGTATGCCCATTGGCATATGCGGGCTCTGAAGTTCAAGTGGGCACAATTTCAAGGGAATCCCTCTGACATGGTCCATATTTCAGAGGAAACTGCAAAAGATCTGCATTGGGGATTAACAAACTGCAATTGGGTCAGCGGCAGACCCCTCTTCCTTCCCCAACCAGACCTGCAGTAGTGACAGATGCATCACTCCTGTGATGGGGTGACGATCTGGGAGAGGTGAAGATCAGAGGTCTATGGTCTCCGGTTAAATCCAGACTCCACATCAACCTGTTGGAGTTCCAGGCAATCCGGCTGGCACTGAAAGCCTTTCTACCCTCTATCAAGGGAGGGCTAATGCAGGTGTTCACAGACAACACCACCACCATGGTGTACTGCAGCAAACAGGGCAGGTGGGGTCGTGGACCCATTGCCAAGGCACCCTGTGTTTCTGGACGTAGCTGGAATGTCAGGGCATTTCGATGATGGTTCAATACCTGGTGGGCTTTCGGAACTCCAGAATGGATGAACTCAGCTGAAGATGCTTAGCAGATCATAAATTGTGTCTCCATCTGGGGATGGTGCAAGGTCTCTTTCAGCAGTGGGAAACACCTTAGTTAGATCGGTTCACCGGCACCCAGAATGCACAATATCAGCAGTTTTGAGCACTAGAGTTTCTAAGGCTGCTCTCGCTCGGAGATGCTTTTTGTCTTGAGTGGAGATCAGACTCCTGTGTACCTATCCACCCATACCGCTCCTGTCCAGAGTTCTCAAGAAGATCAGGATCAACCGGGGCCTAGTCATCCTTATGGCGCCGGACTGGGCAAGGAGAGTCTGGGATTCTGAGCTATTGAGCACGGCCATCGGCCCTCCAATCAGACTGCCCCTTCAGTAAGATCTTCTGTGGCAGCAGCAGTGAACCTGCCAACGCTCCGCCTTCTTGCGTGGAGATTGAGCTATGACAGTTGACAGTTTTCGACCTTGCTCCTGAAGTAATTGTAATTCTGAAGCTTATAAAGCGCATGGTTACACTTACCAGTGTGTCCCCGCGCTGAATAAACCGCTGAGGAACACGTCCTGGCCTGTTCCTGTGAGGCGCCCAACTCCTGGGCACACCCCTGGTGAAGCCAGGCATCCTTAGCGATTAGGGCCGGTGTGGAGACTAAGCAAGCTATTGCCCAGAGTTGCAGCGTGGGACCCCACGATTAGAGTAGGCACCGTGCCGAGAATTATCGGGTCCGCGGACATTTGAGCTTAAGACCCTGCTGCGACGGGAATTGAACCCTGGTCCCGGGCCAGACCTTTGCATCAGGGTCTACCGCTCTAATCAGTGAGCCACACTCCTACACTGTAATGTTATCTTGCCAGCCAGACGTCCATCCACCAAAACGGATTACTCCTTCCATTGGGGAAAATTTGTGGCATGTTGTACAGAAACACAGATTGATCCCCTTTTTTGCTCCCCTTTCTCAGGTTTTCATTTTCAACCTTTCTCTTGACCAGCAGGGCTCTGCTCTGGGCACTCTGAAGGACTATCAGCTTTTCTGCGGTTCCCTGACCAGCCATCCCTCTTCAAATCCCCTATTGTAAATAGGTTTCTGAAAGGTTTACAACACTTGTTTCCATCTTCTCCTTTCATTATGCCCCAATGGGACCTAAATCTTGTCCTTACTTTCCTTATGTGCAGTCCCTTTGAGCCCCTGAACAATTGTCTGCTCAGACTCCTTACCATAAGGACAGCCTTTCTCATGGCTATCACAACTGCCTGGAGTTGCTGTGAGCTTCAGGCATTGTCATCTAAGTGTCCTTATCTGAACATCTACCCAGAAAAACTGGTTCTCCGTAAGGGAGTTTTCTTTTTCCGAAAGTGGTTCCTCCATTTCATGTAGGCCAATCCATCAATCTGGCTACTTTTTACGTTCCGTCGAATTCTTCCAAGAAAGAGGAACAAATTCACCATCTGGACTCAAAAAGTGCATTATCGTTCTACCATGACTGCATATGAGAGTTCCAGGTGAATGACCAACTCTTTGTGCAGTATGTTAGAATGAAGAAAGGAAGGGCCATACAGAAGAGGACCATCTCACCATGAATCATGCTCTGTATCAAAATTTGCTACGCATTGGCTAACAAGCAGCGCCATGAGGGTTTGCGTGCTCATTCCACGAGAGCAAAAGCTGCAACCACTGCATTAGCATGCAGAGTTCCGGTCCTGGACATCTGTCAGCCAGCAAAGTGGGCTTCCTTGCACACGTTTACCAAACGCTACTGCTTGGAAAGCCAGGTCTGTAGGGCTGGGCACTTTCCCCTTTCAGTCCTGTAGGACTTTTTCATGTTAAATTGGTTCGCAGACCCACCTCCTCGGGGTATTGCTTGGGTATCTATTCTTAGCTAAGGAACCTGCGGCTAAAAGTCTCTATCAGATGAACAAGTTACTTACCTTTGGTAATGCCGTTTCTGGTAGAGACTCTATCTATTCCTTGCCAATCTACCCATCCTCCCTGCTCAACGAACGGATTTCAAGGGACAATGCTTTCCTCTTTCAGGGCCTTAATATTCCACACCAGTGGTCAGTGCACAGTAAAGTCTGTTCCAGAGCCATACATAAGGTCACCCTATTTTAGAGTTTCCCTAATTCAAGAGAGAGACAACAAAGAAAATGAAAGGAAGAGCCATAATCTTCGTATCTGATTACAAACCTGATTTAGACTAGCCCCCAGACTGTAAATCTGATTGAGCCCTACACACCATTTGAAGGGAGTAGTGTGGCCTGATTTACATCCTATTTATATGCCTGACTTGATCATGCATTTCAGTTTCTATCTGGATTAACATGCCTAAGCCCCCTAGGCCATGTTATCCAGTAGATGGGGCAATAGTACATTTATAGGTGGGTGGAATCTGGTACAGTCACATTGCCTACCTTCCTGGCTTAGAGTAGTTCTCCGCAATTGCTCGTGCAGATGGGGTATTTATTGACTGTGTGTAGGGTGACGGCCCTCACTGTCAGTAAATGTCGGAGGCAGCTGTTGGAATGTGTGCTGCTGCCACAGAAATGTGCTCTGTTCTGCTCATGTATCATTATGAGGAGGGAAAGACACATCAGTGTCAGTTTATGTATGCAGCACACGCTCACACCTCAAACCCTGCCCCTTCCCTAATAAGTGTTTGTCAAATGCTCTGCCCCACCCCCTTTGGAGGAGGCCTACCCTGAAATGAGCCTGCTTATCCCTCATCTTAGTCACAACCCTTTGAGGCCACACATTTTCTCCATGTTGTTTTACTTTCTTAGTAAACCAATTTACTGCTCTTTAAAGCATATGACAAAATAGAAGGCAGTCATTACAATTTTATAAAGTGAGCCTACAAAGATTTATGTCGCACAAGTGTTTCATTAATGTGATGTCTGTTTTGGCAAACAAATGAACAAATGTATTGACAACACCCGTTAAGGAGTCAAGCCATGGAAGTGATCCCATCATGGACTCCATATTTTACTATGCTTCCCTACACACAGTTTTCCCTGTTTGAGAAATTGTCCAGGCACTGCAGCCACTCAGCCATCGGAAGGAGGTGGGATATGCTGTGCCCTCTAGTTATGAGAGACGTCATGTTTAGCCGCGAGAGGGGCCGCCAGCGTACAGAACTCTTGGGATCTTCCCATCAACTACTCCTTTAGCCCCAGAATTGCTGTCATGGAGCTCCATTCAATGGGGCTACCCAGAATCTTTATCAGAGGGTGCTGTTTGCCCTGTCAGCCTATATTTTAGGACAGTCCCAGACCATATGTGTAAAAAAAAAGTCCAGTTATCTCCATGTAACTCAAACATTTTGGAGATGGGCTTCTCCCCATTTTCTACTATTTCTCTGTGGTATAATAGGCAATGAACAGTGAGAGATGTAGGTTTGTGGATATTGCCTCACGAGTGCCATATGCGCTTCCCTCCAGTCATCCGAATCCTGGGAGCCCACATCCTGTTCCCAAAGCTTACAGAGATACACAAGAAGGTCAAAACGTTTCTCGAATTGTATTTGAACTTGCTGTAAATAAGTGGAACAATATCATTGATAAGCGTCTCCGCCTCAGGATTTGATGAGGCATATGTGTAATTGCGGCCTATGTTAAACTAGAGGTCTTTACTGATTTTGGAAATTCCCAGAGGTGAACATCTTTACATGAAAGAAACTGCAAGCGGCCCTTGCATTATGCCAGTGGATTAAAAGAGATCTTTAGCTGAGTAGACTGTTCCCTAAACTTGCCAGATTACATCCTGCGTGGAGAACATGCACATCCTGCCAGCCCCTGTCTGAGGCCGAACCATGGCACTCAGACCAATCTCAACGCTGCTAAGGCAGTGTTGTGATTGGCTAGGGGATTCTGAGAGGCTGTGTGCTTCCTGCTGTGCAGGAAGGAGGACGGAGAAAGAAAAGATGGCGATCGGTGCTTTTTAAAAAAATGATCCCCCCCCTTCGTCCTTCCCCCAACCCCTCCGCATCACCACCCGGGACAGTAGCAGCCGCTACTGTCTTCACTTAGTACAATGCTATTTAATCTTTATATGTCTCCCTAGCTTTCTTGATTCTCTTCTTTACTATCACTCTTTTCGCTTCGCTGACGATTCTCAGATTATCCCAAGGCTTAATAGAAATTTCATGACGTCCCTTCACTCACACGTCAAGGATTTTATTTCAGTTATTTACTGGTGCTGTGATCTTAAACCCTCATGGAAATTTTAAAACCGCTCCGAATGCAACAAAAGAACACCAGTGGGTGTGTGTATACACGAGTGGAACAACTGAAGATCTGCAGTGGCTTGCTGTACATGTGCTTAGTAAGGGAAAAAGCTGACCTGCTCCATCATGTGTACGTGAGGAGTGAATGCTTGGCGGGCCTTTATCGCCACATGGAGTATGAAAAATATAACAGGGGTGCACTGCACAACGGTTGGGGAGCTGATACGGACACTGCAAGGTTTCAGTCTACTGAGATTTCATCCCCCCAAATTTCTGAGGGGTAATGGAATTCTAAGAGTTAAAGCCATTGCCTTTTTGCTCATTCTGAACCAACTCTTTAGAATTGAGAAGTAGATGTTTTTGAATATTCTGGAGAAACTCTGACATACAGTTTTGATATTCTGGAGAGTTGATGGCAGCTCCAGAGGAAAATGAAAGGAAAAACTTTTTAGAATTATCCTTAGGACCTTAGAATCATGTGTTAATAGTGTCCATAAATTGTTAATCGTGGCTGCATGGTTATTAATGAAATGAGGAACATTGTACATCCTAAAGATAATCACGTAGATTTCATTATGAGAAGTAAAAGAATCAGAGACCTTGTGCTTCTTTCAAAATCTGCTGCTGTGTCCTACAACTATTTGGGTGCTTTGCTTTGGAAACTTTTTCTATCCTTGTAAGCTTTTAAAGTTTGAGAGGACTCGTAAGCCGCCAAGTGACTATCTGTTTAATACCAATGAGATGACACACACTCATTGATTACATGTAAGCATCCAGGTAATTCACTCTTGGTACTATTTTCAAATTGGTGGCAAAACATTTCCCTATCAATAGGTAAATCTTATAACTTGTCCTTGCATGTCTCAATGAAGACGTGATGTATGCATCCAAGCATGCAGGAACATGTACTCAGATGCAGTAAGTGTTGTGTCTTTTTCTGTTTGAAGCTGCAGGAAGGCAGCTTTATTTGCTTTAAAAAAAACATGCACAGTGTTAATGCTGTCAGTTCAGTTGTTATCAGTAATGTTATCAATGATGATCAGACCACATCATGAGTGTTGTATTATGTGAGGTCATAAGCAGCCTATGGTGAGGGTGTGAGTTATAAATACTTGAAATAAATATGACTGTTAACTTTTAGTGTTTTTTTTAGTTTAAAACGTTACTTTAACCCCTTCTACGCTCATGACGAGCTCAGCTCGTCATGAGTTATGCCTCTCGTACGCTCATGACGAGCTGAGCTCGTCATGAACAGCGGGTTTTTGAAAAACGTAGCGCACAGCGGGAAAACGCTTAGCGCGCATGCGGTTAAACTCACATTTTTACCTAACTATAACGTTACTTCAACCTTTGTTTTTTCAGTGCATTTCTGACGTTTTTTAATGCAAAGTAAGATATTATGATGATACCCAAAAATAATGCCAGTTTCGCCTTTGTTTTCTTAAGTGAATTTCTATGTTTTGTTTAATGTAAAGTAATATTTTATTACCATACGTAAGGCCAAACCCCAGCCTGTGGCCAGACCCTGCGTTCAACATCTTGTGGGCAGCTAACTGCACTGCGTCCAACCCCTGTGAGAAGCCAATCCCCCAGCTGCTCACTGCCTTTACCCCCTGTTTGCAGCAACCAACCACAGGCAGTCATTCCCCTGCCCCTCCCTTTAAAAAGAAAAAAAAAAAAGAATTAAGATCCCAATAGAATCTTCCAAGAGACAGCCCAGCCCTTGTGCTCCCATGGGACTCAGGTGAGAGTCCAGGAAGCTAGGTTGGCTTCTATGGGATCACGGAAAACCAAAATAATATATGTTTTTTGTATTAGTCCCCCGGGGCTTCCCTCTGGAGCCCACCACAAGATCTGCATTGTTTGTGTTTGTCATGGTTCCCCCACCGTGCATTAACAGCACCCGTCGTTGAGTTTGGCAGGGCAAGTTGGTGAACCTTGGAGCAGAATGTAAGAGCCCATTTTGCCAGAACTGCCATGTGGGGATTGAGGAGACACTCCTGTTGACAAAGTTTAGCAGTTATGCAAATTGCTGGTAGTATGGCCATTTGACCAACTCCTCCGGGCTCTTACTTCATACAGGGCATACGCTGCAGACGGGGGGGGGCTCATTAAAGAAATCATCATAAATAGTGAGTGACAGCCCATGTGAAACAACAATCCAGAAGAGACTGAGCCAAGTAAATCAATCAAATGGATCAGCATTGTGCTGCCGTGTCACCATTGCACTTTAATTTTTCATCGACTCATTGAAGAGTTTTAATTGAATGGTATACTTACATGCTATTAAAAAGTTGGGGCAATTTACATCACATTCGTTTTTTATGACAATGGCCATTAAATTAAGAACATAATGCAGAAGTTCTCTTTTAAATTCTATCATGAACATTGGTCCAATAGGAATTCATGTTGAGACTCTGTATAACCTATTATCAACAGGAGAGAGAGGGAAAAAAGATAAAGGAGCACTCTTGGTCACCCAACTAAGGGAGTCTAAACAACAAAAGAGTGTGCCTTCTTGCGAGAAGAGCAGGCATGAAGAATCTCTCTAGATTCTTTAGAAAGCCTTCACTCACCAACCTAGTTGGTGACATACTTCATCATCGGGCCCCTCCAGGAGAGGCCCAGTGCCTCCCCGGTGTGCTTCAACGCCAAAATTACTGTGGAACAGGTTTCTTTGTGATTGAGTGACAAGTGAATGTGATGGTTAAAAACGTCAAGATTGTGTCCCAAAATTATTTATCAGTTGGCCAATCAGACACACTTAAAAACAGGGTGTGGTTAAAAAACTGGATAGATTGTTCAGTTATATCCCGTGGTGTAGGGTCGACATGTTTCTGCCTGAGTGGTGCTATTTGCCAGGCATTCTTCAGGACAACAAAAGGGGTACCTTGGTGGTATGGGCACACTAAGACCCACCCTAACAAGAGGACGTGAATGTGATGGTTAAAAATGTGTCCAAAAATCATCGACGGGGTCCGGTTTACGAGGTTTGCTGAAGGTACCAAGTGGGTGCCTGGCATTGAAGGCGGTGTGCCAACTTGCCACCACCCCCCTCCCGAGACCCATGGTGTGATAAACTATTACACTGTATGTGCAATTCGGTTTCTCAAAAGAGAGCAACCCCTGAATTAAAGGATTGTAATTTTAATTTTGATTTTTCACATTCACGTCCTCTGGTTAGGGTGGGTCTTAGTGCGCCCATACCGCCAAGGTACCCCCTTTTTCTCACTTTTTCCCGTCGCAGAGGGAACAGCTTTTGCTAGAGTTAGAGAAGCGCGCGTTTAACGTTCATGGCTGTGCCATGAGCTTCTGCCGATCACGCTGTAGCTTATGGTCGGCTGTGTAGATAACATATGACTGAGTGTCTGTATTAGTTTCTTGGGCTTGGGCTGAGTGCTCTGTGTCCCCACTTTGCCCATCTTTACACTCATTACCTCTTTATCATAAAGGGTGATTCACATGTTATGTTAGTTCTGATTTCGAAATTTATACCATTTGGATCTAGCAGTTTTTTCATATTGCGTCCTATTTTACAGGCTTTGCATGTCATGCATTTAGTGAAACCTTTACTTCTTTTTTCTAGCCAACTTTCTGGTTTTCGTATTTCAAAATGGCTTCTCACTAAATGATCAGACAAATTCGGTGCTCTCCGATATGAAACAAGTGGTCGTTCTCCAATATTTGTTCCTGTGTCTGGATCTTTCTGCATTACATGCCAGTATTTCGCCAATATTTTCTGAATTTTGTAGCTTTCTTTCGAGTAAGTTATTACCAATCATGGTTGTTCTTCCGCTTCGGAGGCATCTTGATTTTGTTTTTCATTTGCTTCTGAGTTCTTGTCTTGGTTTTTCTTTTCTTTTTTCCTTTTTAGTGTGTCTGCTCTTGTTTTGTTCCTTGCCTTTGTTTCGCCTCTTTTGATGTCTGATTGATCGTATCCTCTTTCTAGAAATTTGCTTTCAGTATATTTGAATTTCTTCTCCATTTCGTCAATATTTGAACAGTTTCTCTTCATACGAAGAAACTCGCCATACGGGATACTTTTCTTCAGTTTTTGTGGGTAGAAACTTAGACCATGTTGAATGCTATTGGTTGCTGTTGCGGTTTCAATTTTGTTGTTATTCACATAGATTTTGATGTCCAGGTATTCAACTTCTTTCGCACTTACTGTGCATATAAATTTGAGTCCGACATCATTGGTGTTCAGATCATTGAAAAAGACTTGGAATTCAGATTCAGTGCCTCTCCATAGTAGAAACAAGTCGTCTATGAAGCGTAGCCATAATGCTACTTTTGCCATGTGGTGGTCATTTTCCTCTTGCCAAGCGACGTTCCTCTCCCACAGTATTCAAAGCCCCCTTCCTACAAATTTCTGGCCTGCCTCCTCCAATACGTCCTTGGTAACCGCTAACACAGTGTGCAACCTTGGAGTGCTGATGGATAGCAATCTCCAATTGGACTCCCAGGTGAATAAAACGGTTGGCACCTGTATGTCCCTTTTACGAGCATTGCGTAAGAATCTACTGTTTTTGCCTTCTGATGCTAGAGCTCAGGTGGTTCAGTGCATAGTCTTGAGTAGAATCGACTATTGCAATGCTCTGCTCCTGGATGCTCCGGCCTTTTTACTTAGGAAATTGCAGAGAATACAAACTATGGCTGCAAAACTTGCACTGAATCGGCCATGGAGAGCATCTTCTTCAACGGCCCTTAGGGACCTTCATTGGTAGCCGGTTGTGCAGCGGATACAATTTAAGGCTCTCTGTATTGTTCACAGGGCTGTCCACGGGACTGAGTGCTCCAGAAAAAATTCACCTGGTATGCGCCTACTCGAGCACTTTGCTCCTCTACGGCACATTTGATCAGGGTTCCTAAAATCAAGAGAGCACGGATGGGCGGCCGATCCTTTACTTTTACTGCCTCTAGATTGTGGAATGCTCTTCCTTTAGAGCTTAGACAACTTAATACTCTATCCAGTTTCAGGAAGAGGCTGAAAACCACTCTGTTCCGAAGAGCCTAGACTCTGTTCCGCTTCTTTTCCCCTGTTGTTTCTTCTTCCCCCTGCTGTTTTGGACAATCTAAGCGCCAGGATACCCTTTGGGTGACAGTTTAGCGCTATAATAAAATTCCCTTACATTACATTACAGAACAGTACGAAACATTCAGCAAGTATAGGCATCAGTTTCTCCGTGTAGGAGTGCATATAGATAAATCTTTAAGTTGGATATAAACTGATGGTGGAATGAGAAAACAAAATAAATAAATAAATAACAGACATACAACCAGACTTCATATCGGAGAGCACCGAATTTGTCTGATCATTTAGTGAGAAGCCATTTTGAAATACGAAAACCGGAAAGTTGGCTAGAAAAAAGAAGTAAAGGTTTCACTAAATGCATGACATGCAAAGCCTGTAAAATAGGACGCAATATGAAAAAGCTGGTAGATCCAAATGGCAAAAATTTCGAAATCAGAACTAACATAACATGTGAATCACCCTTTGTGGTATACATGTTAGAATGCTGCTGCGGAAAGCGATATATCGGAAGTACGGTATGTCCCTTAAAGAAGCGCATATTGGAACATACCCGAGCAATACAAAACGGTGACCAAACATATGCCATGGCCAAACATATCAAGATCCACCCTGGTAAAACTTGGCAAGACATAAAGTATTCGGGACTTGCAATTGCTCAACAACATGAACGAGGCGGAAACCGCATACAAAAATTAAGAAGACTTGAATCCAAATTAATTATAAGATTCAAGACCAAAATCCCGCTTGGACTTAACGGGGACGAGGAAATGCATGTCCATTTATGAAAGTATGGAAAACACAAGGACATGTCTCCCTCGAAATGAACAATTAATGAACTGAAAAAATTGTGATTAAGAGAAATTAAAAGCAAATAATTATGGTAGAAGCTACTGTCAAAAAATCTTGCACAATGCGAAGGGCAACAGACCATTATGATAAAGAGGTAATGAGTGTTAAGGTGGGCAAAGTGGGGACACAGGGCACTCAGCCCAAGAAACTAATACAGACACTCAGTCATATGTTATCTACACAGCCGACCATAAAGCTACAGCGTGATCGGCAGAAGCTCATGGCGCAGCCATGAACGTTAAACGCGCGCTTCTCTAACTCTAGCAAAGCGCAGCGAGTGTAGTAACTAACTCTTCCCCCATTTAAGCTTCACCATTACACTCACATAACAAAAGCGCGTAACTCGCCATGGTATAATAAAGTTAATTGAAATCAAAAACTACATAGCCCAGAATGCAACACGCAGATAACAGCAGTAAACATGTATAAATAGTGAAATAGAAAAGGGACACTTGTGAAACACTGCCGTGAACAAGGACTACGGTTCGAAACGCGTAGGAGCTTTTGCGAATTGAAATAAATCATCTATTTAACCATCAAGAAGTGTGCCGTGCCTTTATTGTATGGGAAAAATATATATATATATATATATATATATATATGTATATATATATATATATATATATATATATATATATTTTCATATTATTTTTGTTTGTTGGATTTTATTTCCATTAATTAATTAATTAACATTATTTATTTTTATAATTGAGTTATTTTAGATTGATGTGTTTCTGATTTTTTTAATAGGTGTGTTGAATAATTCACCTATACACATACTTTCTGTTTAATCATGATTATATGTTGTGGTATGTGTGATCATAATCGATAGGGACCCATAGGCAGGTAGTCAAATATGCATTTATTATATATGTGATGACCTATATACATTTCAAGAATAAATATAAGCAGTATGTATACGCTAACCATAAGTAATATATACATGTTTAAATTTGTTAAGTATGAGCATAAGAAAATATATGCATTTTTATTCATAAGTAAAGTGATATATGCATTTGTACAAAGAAATACACATCTGAATACATACATATAAACAAAGAATACATGTTTAGAAACACACTTGTATGCATCATTGGTGTCTTGTGCATATTATTGCTGTACATTTGTACTTTGAATATGGTGGTCACGTAAGGAAGAGCCAGCTTTTCAGTGATTTTTGATAACAAATTCAAGATAATATGTTTATCTATGGATCTCTTGATTGCGGATAATAAATTCCGTAGTTCGGCTGCTTGAACAGAGAAAGATATTCCACCCATTGTTTTTCTTGTTGTTTTGATTTTGAGGTGTGGTCGCTAATATGGAGTAGCGGTTTCTTTGATGTATGTATTTTGTGATTTTCTTCCAAATGAAAAGAGGTCCATGTATTGCTTTGTGGGTGATACAAAGCAGCTTGAAAGTGGATCTTCTTGCAACCGGTCACCATTGTAGGGCCCTTAAGGCAGGGGAGATGTAGGCTTGTGGCTTTATATGTAGGAGTAGTCTGGCAGCAGACTTATGAATTTGTTGTAGTCTTTTCATAGTTGGTAGAGGTGATCCACGGTAGATGCGATTGGCGTAATTAAAAGTTTAGACAGTACTGGAGAGATAGTAGCTTGGACATTGTTTAGCAATCCATGATGGGGGAAAATGCGTCACAGAGTTTTCATAGTAATGAAGCTTGATCTTGCTAACTTACCCACTTGGGCATTCATTGATTAGTTTAGAGTCCATGGTAATTTCAAGATTTCCTAATTCCTGAATACTTTAGGAGGTGGCTGCAGATCATCAGGCCAGGCGGAGAGTGGGTCATAATTTTTCCAGTCGCCACAGGCGAGTAATTCAGTTTTGGATGCATTCAATTTGAGATGGCTCCATGTCTTCCACTAAACAACGGCTCAGAGTCAACTGAAGATTTGAGTTTTCAATGTCATTGGGGCTCTCCAGTTTGGGAAGTATTTGTGTGCCATCTATGTAGCTATAGCAGGCTATAGCAGGTGAGCTGAAATACATTGATCAGTGCCGGTAAGGACTTCATGTAGATGTTGAAAACCATGGGCGAGATGATAGAGCCTTGAGGGACCCCTGCTTTTATTATGTAGGGTTTGGATAGGAAAAAAGGAGTATGTATGACATTTGATTGGTTTAGAAGGAAGGATGTGATCCAATTGAGAGCAGTCCCCTTTATGCTGGATTTGCGGAGTCTTTGAATTAGAGTGTCATGATTAACTGTGTTGAAGGCAGCTGAAAGGTCCAAGAGAAGCAGTGCAGCCCTGTTGTGGTCTAATGTTTTTTTATGGTTATACCAGATGGCGATTAGGGCAGATTCTGTGACTCCTCCTGGATGGAATTCTGTTTGTAAGTCACAAAGTATCGACAATGAACCGAAAGATCTGGGTGAATTCTGCTCTTTCTATTAGTTTGCTGATTAATGGTCCATTTACAAGAGGTCTTTAGTTTAGGTCTTGATGGTCCAGGTTTGTTTTCTTTAATAATGGGCATATGTATGTCTTTTGAAGTCTTTGGGGATTTCTGTTGTCAAGAAATTAGTGATGATTTTTCTGACTGGGGTGGCAGAAGAGGTTGTTAAAAAGATGTTGTTGAAGATGTGGGGATGACAATGGTCAGAGGTGCAGCTGGTTGGCCTGCTTGTTTTAACAAGATCCATAAATTCAGTGTCAGATAATTGTTTAAAGGAATGCAGGGGGTCGGCTAACTGACCCTTGGGGGGTGGGAGGGGTTTGAAAAGGTTTGTCATTAGTGGTTTTGTTTTGGTTAAAATAGGAATCCAACATGTCCTGTTACAGAAAAAAGTTGGTGTAGGATTGCACCAGGTGGTGCAGGCCTTACAAACTTGTTTCAAAACGTCCTCAGCTTTAGTGAGACTTATTGATTCCTTGAATATAACAGCTGTTTTGCCTCCTCTTTTATCTATGAAATTATGTGTGAGAGTTTGATGGCCTGGAGGAACATTTTCATGCAACACTGGCGCCATGTCATCCCCCAACCATGAAGAGCAAGTCTGGTTGTATGTCTGTTATTTATTTATTTATTTTGTTTTCTCATTCCACCATCAGTTTATATCCAACTTAAAGAATTATCTATATGCACTCCTACACGGAGAAACTGATGCCTATACTTGCTGAATGTTTCGTACTGTTCTGTAATGTAATGTAAGGGAATTTTATTATAGCGCTAAACTGTCACCCAAAGGGTATCCTGGCGCTTAGATTGTCCAAAACAGCAGGGGGAAGAAGAAACAACAGGGGAAAAGAAGCGGAACAGAGTCTAGGCTCTTGGGAACAGAGTGGTTTTCAGCCTCTTCCTGAAACTGGATAGAGTATTAAGTTGTCTAAGCTCTAAAGGAAGAGCATTCCACAATCTAGAGGCAGTAAAAGTAAAGGATCGGCCGCCCATCCGTGCTCTCTTGATTTTAGGAACCCTGATCAAATGTGCCGTAGAGGAGCAAAGTGCTCGAGTAGGCGCATACCAGGTGAATTTTTTCTGGAGCACTCAGTCCCGTGGACAGCCCTGTGAACAATACAGAGAGCCTTAAATTGTATCCGCTGCACAACCGGCAACCAATGAAGGTCTCTAAGGGCCGTTGAAGAAGATGCTCTCCATGGCCGATTCAGTGCAAGTTTTGCAGCCATAGTTTGTATTCTCTGCAATTTCCTAAGTAAAAAGGCCGGAGCATCCAGGAGCAGAGCATTGCAATAGTCGATTCTACTCAAGACTATGCACTGAACCACCTGAGCTCTAGCATCAGAAGGCAAAAACAGTAGATTCTTACGCAATGCTCGTAAAAGGGACATACAGGTGCCAACCGTTTTATTCACCTGGGAGTCCAATTGGAGATTGCTATCCATCAGCACTCCAAGGTTGCACACTGTGTTAGCGGTTACCAAGGACGTATTGGAGGAGGCAGGCCAGAAATTTGTAGGAAGGGGGCTTTGAATACTACCTGCCGAACAGCATAAGACCTCAGTTTTACTTTCGTTAAACTGTAGGGAGTTCCATTTCAACCAAGCTCCCACTTGATGTAAACAATTATGGAACTTTTCCCTAGCCACTGCATTATTGCCCTCAAGAGTGAAGACAAGTTGAGTGTCATCAGCATAGTTAATAACACTGATTCCAAAAGTTCTTATTAGGGAGATGAGGGGACGAAGATAGAGATTGAACAGAATGGGGCTGATGGCCAAGCCTTGAGGAACCCCTTGTTTAACCTCTCTATATTGAGAAAGAAAAGGGGACAGAGTCACTGCCTGCTGCCTTTTGAAGAGGTATGAAGCTATCCAATCAAAGGCCCTACCCCCCCAACCCCTCCTTCCCTCAGTCTGCTGATCAGAATCTGATGGTCTACTGTATCAAATGCGGCCGACATGTCCAGCAGCACCAAAAAAACTGTCCGACCACTGTCGGGCCGCATTCGCAGTTCGTCGAGGACAGCCACCAGGGTGGTCTCAGTCCCATGTGCAGGGCGGAATCTAAATTGGACTTCAACCAGCAGTTGATTATCTTCCACAAATTTGGAAAGGGATTTAGTCACTATTCTTTACAATATTTTTACCGGGTAAGGTAACAAGGAAATAGGCCTATAGTTGCTCGGAACTAACGGGTCCAAACAGGCCTTTTTAAGTAAAGGGGAAACTATTGCCTTCTTCCAACAATCTGGCACTACAGCAGTAGTTGGGGACTGTCTACAGATCTGATAGAGAAGCGGGAAAAGCTCATCTCCAAACAGCTTCCAGAACCTGTGAGGCAAAGGATCCTTAGGAGAGCCTGATGAAACTACAGAGGCCATTACAGCAAAGTCTTCATATGAAGGCATAGCAAATTGCTCCAGGACAGATGGATATTCCCTATTAGGTAAGGTGCTCTTTAACCCATTAATATGACCAGTGCATGAATCACTTTTTCCATCGGCTGATGGTTTCAGGCCAATTAAAATTTTATTAATCTTATACTCAAAGAAGCTAGACAGTTCATTGCACAAGGCTTGAGAGGCCGGAATAGAAGACTTGGCGCAGTCAGGGTTAGCTAATCCCCTGACCAAACAGAACAGCGTTTGAGATTTGTTAGAGGATTTAAGGATTAACTCTTCAAGGTATTTGGCCTTGTGTTTGCCAATAGATATTTTATAGGCAAGAAGCATACCCTTGAAGGATTCCTTATCCTCATCTAGATATTTCTTTCTCCACTGTCTTTCAGCTTGTTTAACTCTACTTTTTAATTGTCTTAGCTCTTCATTGTACTACGGGGCAGAAGGCTTTTTGCCATTCTTAGCTTTCCTTAATGGCACTAACTGGTCCAATGAATTGCAGATCTGATTACAGAGGTTAAGATACTTTTCCTACACTGAATCCTGCATAACAAAGTTTTCATGCACCAACTGTGGGAGATTTGCTAATTTAAGAATGTATGAATTTTTGACCACTCTCTGCTAACACGAGCTGCAGAAGAGTGGCTGTGGCTAGCTTCGGTAGCCGTAAGGTGAAAAGAACCAGAAAGTGGTCAGTTCAACTTTGGGGTAGTACAGCCTCTAAAGCAATATCATTTTTGTCTGCAAAAAACACGAGGTCGAGTACATGACCCTTCTGGTGAGTGGCATGCGAGACCAGTTGGTAAAGGTTAACACTCTCACACGCCTGGCAGAGCTCATTTACGGCCACATGCATCATTGTAGGATTTTGCACTTCCTAAATTGCGAAAATTAAGGAATCGCAATTTAGGAATTGCAAAATCCTATGCATCAAGAAATCCTAAAAGTTTTTAGGATTTCTTAATTTTCGGAAATTGCGATTCCTTAGTTGCGAATCGCAATTAAGGAATGGCATTACATTGATTCCTATGGGCCTAGAGGCCCATAGGAATCAATGCCGTTTTGCATTTCTTTTTTTGGGAACTCGCAATTTGTTGATGCATTGCAAGGGTGCAGAGGGGGGTCCAAAGGACCCCCCCTGCACCTTTGAAATGTATTTTAAAGTGCATGTTTCACACACACATGTCCTAAGGACATGTGTGTCTGTAACATGAAAGTTTAAAAAATGCATTTTTTTGCTTTTTTAAAGATTTTCGCAAATTAACACGAGGGTCAACCTCGTGTTAATTTGCACTTCCTATTTCAAAATTTGCATTTTTTAAAAAATTGATGCATTGCATTTAAGGAATCGCACAAATGCGATTCCTTAAATGCATTCGCATTTTTAGGAAATGCAAAAAAAAGCGAATTTTGAAACATTGTTTCATGCATCCCAAAAACGTATTTAGGAAGCGCATACGGCCGAATTTACCGATTCGCACCGTTTGCACTTCCTAAATAGGTTGATGCATGTGCCCGTTAGTGCCTTGTGTAAAGTACCGTTCGCCCATAGATTAAAATCATCAAGAATTCAACAGTTTAGAGAGGAATGCGATAGACTATATATCGCATCAATTAGGGGTTGATGGACTAAAGCACCCCCTCCCGGTGGCCTGTAGCATAGTAACCCGGAGTACAAAGCACCATTGGTTCCTTTAAGGGTGAAACCTAAGGATTCCATCCCCGGCACATCTGCTACACTGAGGGGGGAGAGATTCCAATTCTCCTTATAGATATAGCCTATTCCACCTCCTCTACCCTCTGTTCTGGGTTTATGATAGATTTTATACCCTGGGGGACATACAAGCTCGAGCTCCACTTCACTATCTGACCGGGTCCAGGTCTCGGTAAGAAAAAGAACATCAAGATTACAGTCCTCCAGTAAATAAAAAATCTCCACATAATGTTTCGGAAGAGATCTGCCATTGATCAAGCCACATGTCAGGGTTCTAACATTAGAGGGGTTCTTACCCTGTATAGTGTCTGCGTTAGTGCTGAAATTTCCATTACTCTGGCTATTCAAAGATGTAAGGTCATCTCTAGAGTACATCAAGCGAGGCGCCGGAGGGACAGAGTGGCAGGCGCTATGCGCGTCCTTAGCGCAGACGGCGCAGACGGGCTTGCCTTTGGCACGCCCGCTGCGCGCTTGCACCGCCTCCATTACAAAGGAGAGGCACTTCCAACAACTAGACGAGCACACCTAGCACATCGAGGGAGCGATCGAATGAACCAAAAGGTGAGCGTGAGGTATGGGTCACTAGCAGCAGTACATACAATCACTAAAAATAAAGATTTCAAATTGCTGATTTTTTAATGATTTTAAAATAATTACCCCGTTTTTTTAAAAAGAGGTTCCCCCAGATAACAAGAAAGCAAGCTGTGGCACAGAGTTGCAAGCGCCGCGGACAAAACAGTCTAACCGCGCGCTTGCACCGCCTCCATTGAGAAGGAGAGGCACTGGCAACAACTAGACCACTACCCAAGATGGCCGCTCTTCGGTGGCTCATTCTAACAGACGAGCACACCTAGCACATCGAGGGAGCGATCGAATGAACCAAAAGGTGAGCGCGAGGTATGGGTCACTAGCAGCAGTGCATACAATCACTAAAAATAAAGATTTAAAATTGACGATTTTTTAATGATTTTAAAATAATTCCCCCGTTTTTTTAAAAAGAGGTTCCCCCAGATAACAAGAAAGCAAGCTGTGGCACAGAGTTGCAAGCGCCGCAGACAAAACAGTCTGTTCTGGGGACACACACTTATTTCAGCGGTACTAAGGTGACATGATGGGCCATTTATAGTTTGCTTGTCAGACTAAGAAGAGATTCCATCTTCCCTCGACTGAGATCACCTTCCAAGCCACATATGATTAGCTGACATAGCACACAGACTTGAGCCAGTCTAACTTCGAAAGTGAATCTGAAGCTATCTATTTCCCACAGATTTCCATTATTGCCTGGAACATCAGGAAAAAAATAAATGCATCATAATTCTTGTGCAGCATATTACATGATAGTGATAGACACTGGTGTGGTGAACCCCCCACTCCATCAGCTTAAGTGGGGGCAGGGGAGGATGCTACTGGACCCACAGAAGCACTTTGCGCCCAACTGAGAGCAACTTGTCACTGACCGAAAGCTCCTGCTCGGTTGCTCGTTGCAGTGAGTGAGGTTTATGGGGAGCATAGTCTACAGGACCATTCCTCTTCTTGGAGGCTTGCCTGTGTAGAACTACAACCGCCAGATGGGAGATAAGTACTGGCTCATCTCCCAAGGGAAACCGCAAGACAAATCCCATGATAGCCAAAACAGTCTTGGCTTCCATCGCCGACATTTTGCTTTGTTTTAATACCTTAAGCACTGGAAGGTAGGACGATTCTGTAGCACGCCCAAAACAACCATGCTTGTGTTCCGAAGGTGAATGAGCAATGAACAAGCTGGCAAATGTTAGTTTTCATCCTGTCGTGTTTGCTGTACATTTAAAGACAGAAGTCAGATGTCAGACAAATTCTGTCAAATTGATGTTTATTCTTTGAACATGCAGTTTGGCATTTACTTTTCTTTGACTGCAAAGTGAGAGGATTTTTAAAATGTAAACACTTTGTAATTCTCCTGATGTGAAAGGGAAGTCTGTAGGTTGGTGTTGATTTGCGAATATGACAATTGTTTGCTGAAACCCTATTCCACACATTATCATTTGTGCGCTATATAGTTTTAGCAAATAACTGGTTATTTCAATGGAGAATGTGCTGTCCATAAATGACAATGTGCTACCACACCATGCTGTAGTAATATATGTGTGACATTGTGATCCTAAACACACTGCCAGCCACATAGCAGACCCATACCCCTCTTTAGCTGAATAGACGTGGCTCATTTTCTACTCTTGGTCTTTGTGTGACAGTTGAATCATTCACAATCTGCATGAGTTTAGTGATGTAACATTGATGGTAGCACCCCAACTCTGAAAATTGTTCCGGCACTACTGTTTGAAAGAAGTTGTGTTTAAAATCAGAGAGCGAGAGAGACCATAGATGCCCTTTTCTCCCTCCACTCCTTTAATGATGTGTATCAACTGGAGTGTTTTGTCCATGTGGGAAGATTGACCTACATACTTGACCTTTAAGCTCAAAATATATTTCTACTCTTTGTAAGCACTAAAAGTATACTTATTTAATTAATAATTTGAAAATGAGAACGGAGAATAAAATGGAAAACTTCTTTCACAACCAAGATTTTAGGACTGTAGCAACTATGCCACTTACTTTTTAGGTCTCGGCCTGCATAGGCTGCGCTTGCGCAGTCTCGCTCCGAGACTTTATGTCTTAGAGAGCGGGGCTTGAACCCGCCCCTCTTCTCCATTGGCTGGCTTCCTAAACGTAGGCCAGCCAATGGAGAAGAGGTCTCTGTGACGATCTTTTTTGCTGTATTGAGGGGTGTGTTTTTTTTGTTTCTTTGTCTCCTCTCCTCCAGCCAATGGAGAAGAGGGGAGAAAGAAAAATAAGATCCCCAGTCTGAAAAGGACGGGGCTTAGAGCAAATGACGATGCAGAGTTGAGTACAAAACTAGTAATGTACAGTAAAAGTGTAGTCCCTCGGGGGCTCTGAAGGCGCACAGGCTCTCTCTGGGCAGCGGGGGCGCTGTGCTGCTCCCTCAGCAGTGTGTCATTTATAGCCCAGGGGGCGGCGGTGATTGACAGGCGGAGCTGGCCCGGGTTGCCACCGCTGCTGTTCCAGCCCCCGGGCCAGCCCTCCTCTGCAGGGGTGTCGCTCTCGGAGTGGGTGCCGCTGTGCGGTTCGACGCTGCTGCTGGGCATGTCAGTGCTGCTCTCTCGCCAGGGGCAAGGGTCACTCGCCGTCGTGCTGATGTAGCTGTCGCCCCCCTCGGTCTGGGTGTTTTCCAGGGTGCAGTCGGTGTTGAATGAGGCGTATTCCAGTAGCGAGCGGCAGGGGGAGCCCTCGCTCAGTTCCCAGCCGCCCGGCTCCGGGCCCGAGTCGCCGTCTGCGTCATGGTCCAGCTCGCAGAGCTGGATTTGATGGGTGGCGATGTAGTGGGCCTCCTCGGGGTCGCAGAGGAAGCCGGCCCGCTCCTTGGCCGCCCTGTCGCCCTCCTCAGCTGGGCTCATGTTGATGCACTCCGTGTCCTCGTCGCTGGAGCCGCTGTAGGGGGAGTAGCAGGTCCAGGCACGGGCGTCTCCGTTGCAGGTGGTGTTCGGTCCATTGGGCAGGGCATGTGGGGCGTCGACTGGCACCGAGGGTCTTGCCGGTGGTCCGTGTCCGTTAGATAGACCTGCCTCGGCCCCGTCCACTGGGTAGGTAGCACCCATGCCACCTTCGCTCTCGGGGGCTCTGCCCGCTGCCTGCTGCACACTCTTGCTATGCCAGTTGCCCTCTTGACTACGGGACGTCCCGGCCACCGACGGGGGTCTCTGCGGCTTCTTCATCTCGAGGGGAAGGGAGGTCTGGGGGGGGGGTCCTACGGCGCAGGTCCCTTTGGGCTCTGCTCCCTCGTGTCCGGCTGTGTGGCCTGCCACTGCCGCTCTTGCACCGGGCGCTGTCAGTCTGCGTGCTAGCGGTAACAGAAGGAGCCGCAGACCCCCAGCCGCAAATATAGGGAAAACATATGGAATCCCTGGCCCGAAGGGGCAACACACGTCATGCCACGGGCATCCACCGGGGAAACCCCTGCCCGGAAATGTAGTGGCTGTGCAGCCGTACCAGGGCAATGGGCAATGGCAGCGCAGCTCGGCGGGGGTAAATCCTGCCAGTCTGGCCCCAGTCCACAAGGTGATTCATTCTCCTTTTACAAGTTACCTAAAATTACTCATACCTGTAGTTAAGGTGCTTTTTGTATAGAAAGAAGAAAGACCATTCTTTAGGATACGTTGAACTGTTCTGTAGTCACCTTTTATACTGACGATGATATATTGTCATTGTAAAACGCGGTCCCCTCATTGTGCTTGCTTTTCTGCCCCCCCGTTCCCTCGTGCTTGCTTTTCTGTCCCCCCGTTCCCTCGTTGTGCTTGCTTTTCTGCCCCCCCCGTTCTCTCGTTGTGATAGTTTTTTCTGGCCTCTGTTCCCAGTGTGGGGCTGTGTGTGTGTGTGTGTGTGTGTGTGCATGTGTGTGTGTCTATGTGTGTGGCTCTCTGGGTGTGTGTGTGTGGGGCTCTCTGTGTGTGTGTGTGGCTCTGTGTGTGTGTGTGTGTGGCTCTCTGTGTGTGACTCTGTGTGTGACTCTGTGTGTGGGGGGCTCTGTGTGTGTGTGTGTGGCTCTGTGTGTGTGTGTGTGTGTGTGGCTCTGTGTGTAGGGCTCTGTGTGTGTGGCTGTGTGTGTGGCTCTGTCTGTGTGTGTGTGGCTCTGTCTGTGTGTGTGTGGCTCTGTCTGTGTGTGTGTGTGGCTCTGTGTGTGTGGCTCTGTCTGTGTGTGAGTGGCTCTTTGTGTGTGTGGCTCTGTCTGTGTGTTTGTGGCTCTGTCTGTGGCTCTGTCTGTGTGTGTGTGTGTGTGTGGGACATTGTGTGTGTGTGTTGGGCTCTGTGTGGGTAGCTTTTTTTGTAGGTGGGTCTGTGTGAGGGTGGCTCTGTGTGTGTAGGTGGGTCTGTGAGGGTGGCTCTGTGTGTGTAGGTGGCTCTGTGTGTGTGGCTGTGTGTGTGTGTGTGTGTGTGTGTGTGTGTGGCTGTGTGTGTGTGGCTCTCTGTGTGTGTGACTCTGTGTCTGCTAATACTCTCTACTACTCTCTAATGCTCACCTATTGCCATTGTAAATGACAATACCATTTATTTATGTTTAAAAAAAACAAAAAATAAAAAAATGCCATTTGCAATGCCAATAGCTCTAACTTTAACAAAGCTGAGACCATTGCACTGTAAATGCTTGTTTTGTATAACATCAGAAATGCCTATAGCTCACTGTAGAACGCGCTGGAACTTCATTTGTACCTGTCAAGACAAATTTTTCATATTTAATATTAATATTACACTTCCCCTTTATGGAAGAAAAATACCAAACATGCCATTATTTTGTCTAACTTGCTTTTATTTGATCAACTGCATTACTTTTTAGTCCAAATTTGTAAACATATGGCACAAATCAGGGGTACCACACTGGCAAAACTAAGTCTGTGTGTTTGTTAACGTCAAGTTGGCGAGTGAGTGAGGAAAATCCACCTCCAGGTGAGATTTTTCCTTGCTCGCGATCATGAACATCAAGTTGGCGAGCGCGAGCGTGGAAAGTCAACCTCCTGGCGAGATTTCTCAACGCAGGCGGTCAGATTTCTCATTGTGAGTGGTCGTGTTCAGATGGGAGGGGAGAGCGGTAGAGATAAAGGAAAGCGGAAGAATGAGAGGGAAAAACAGGGCTCAATGGAGGGGTGTGATGGAAAGAAAGGGACAAATGAGGAGAAGCGTTACAGGTGAGAAAAGGGGAGAGAAAACATGGAACAGAAGTAGAATAGAAAGATGGATGGGAGAGGAGGAGACCGATTGGGCAAGACAGGAGGGGTATTAGTAATTAGGAAGGGGGCAGGCAGGAGAGATGTGAAAAGAAAGGGAGGGTATGACAAACGTAGGAGCGAAGGCGTGTTATGGAAGAGAGAACAAAGAGATTTAAGGAGAAAGGAGACGTGGGAAGGGAAGAAGAGATGAAAAGGGGAGTTAGAGGAAGGGAGTGCTGGAAGAAGGGAGTTAAATATGAAAGGATAACACTTTTAAGGAGAAATGTTTGCAGCTATTCTGTATGTGGGCAAGGCTGTACTGGCTGTAGCGGGCATTGGGTGTTTCTCCAGGGTGCTGAAAGGGTGGGGGCCGGTATTTGTTAGTGGAGGCCGGTTTTGTAGCAGTGCAGCAGTTTTAAAAGAAGTGTATCTTTCCTTGTATAAACAGCAATTTTCACCAATAAAAGTGGCAGGTTAACTCTAGTGATTCATGTACCTGCTGGAGAGAGATGGGAGGTTTGTCTCGTGGCAGTTTTGACTCATCTAGGGTAGCGCAGGGGCTTAATATGCCTGCCGCAAAGAACATGTACGATGCATGTCAAAGAACAATATTTTATGTGCATAGCTAAACGGGTCACTGCTTTTGTCACAGAGAATATTTTGCTACTGTGTAGTTCATAAGTTACAATCGTAATATAGCACAGTGAGTTATGAACTGCCATCAAAGAGCTGCATGCAGGCTGCATGGTACAGGTTTGAAAGTTATGTGTTTTTCCCCAGTCTTTCATTATCCTAATGTTGCAAAAAAAAAAAGGTTTGTTTGGGTCAAAATAAATTCTTATTATTTACCCTAACCACTGTGCTATGTTCTGTATCCTGGGTTTGTGCTTCTCCAGATCAAGCACTCTAAAAAAGTGCCTACTAGTAGGGATGGCATGTTAATCCTACACCTTGTACTCCTTTTACCTTATGTAACATTTTTCATATATTCATTTACACATGTAGATTCATTGTCTCTGTATATGTGTGTTATGTAAAAAGCCACACAGTTATGAGAAGTGCTATTAAGCAAATATATTACACGTGAGGGAGGGTGTCACGTGGCCCATAGGCACATTGTCGTCTTCACTAACTTAGCATGAAAACGATGCAGCTTGCCTGCTGCTTTGCACATGTTACTACACATCTTTATTTTTTGCAATACTTTCTATGGCTATTTTCACATGAGTACTCATCGCTGTGTTCATTCTCTGCATGTTCCTGGGATTTAGACTGAACATTATGAGCAAGGTCAAACAACAGTGCCCTTGTTATTTTGCCCTGGCTAGGCCTTAGCACATAGACAAAACATACCAATGCAGTTGTTGTTTGGTCAATGTACTTCAGTTTTATGGGGATACACAAATAGGTGGGACACACTTGGAGACGGACTTTTCCGGACAGAAGAACGAGACAGCACCTATGAAGTAGATCTACCTTTAATAGGCTAAGGTATGGGGTCTGCTTACAAAGGCCAGAGATCTTCTAATATACAATAATAATACTTCTTAGCAAGGGGAGGGAGGTTAGGCTCTATTGTCTTTCCATGATGACAGCTCCCTTCATGATTTATGGACTAGCTGCTATGCTGACTATATTTGTGTTATGCATTTTCTTGCATGTTGTGGCGCTTATACTGCATGTTAGGGCATGTTAGTTAAAATAAATATTTTAAACTGTTTCGTGTCTCTGTCAGAACTTATTGTGGACAAGTACAAGAGTGCGAGTGAAAGGGTGTGTCTTATTACCGTGACTCCTGAGAGATCTGGGAGTTTTGTGTTCTAGGGTGTCTAATCATGTGTTTCTCTGTGAGTGAGTAGGAGAGCAAGTGAGACACTATAGCTAGTCAGTCCAGGACTTATGGGTACTAAGGTGGTAGGATGATTCAGTCCCTATACACCAAGGTCCTATAATCCTGTGTATAGATTTGTTTTTGGGTAGACTCCCTGCAACATGGTGCCACCAACATTTGGTCTGGTACTTATTCACAAGACCTCTGAGTAGCGCTTGTGCTTATTCACAATATCCTCTCACCGATTTCCGGAGATGTCCGTGGTGTTGGGAGCTTAGCCTCCTATATTTGTATATTTATAGGTTTTTCAAGACTGAAGTTTAAAAGGTTTATCTTTACCCTATTTTATACTAAAGTTTTTTCAGTTTGTTTATCCCATTTCTAATATGGCACAACCGGTCAATATTGCGGCACATAACCGCTCAGCGATTACAACTTTCTTGACTCACGGAGCCCCCAATGCAGGGGCTTACATTATTGTTGTTGTTGAAGCAGACCCTGCTTTTCACTTCGAGGTTTTCTATTCTTGGGTTACATTTCCAGCAGTAGATGGAAATTATAATTTGTTTCATGAATATACGAGAGCTGCTGTTTCCGCTGCTTATCGCCCATATGCATTACTTGAAGTTCCGTTGAGCTTACTTTTAAGCCACTTTGAGGTCCTGGGAGAATCCTAAAAAGGAGCTGGGTATGCATAATAGGGTATCTCAAAGATATTTCTGAAATAGACCCACAACTTAAGAGCTGTGAAAAGTACATTCAGTCTTACTCAGTTGAAAAATGTAAGGTCCCTGAACTTAAATAGAAACTTTTCAGATCCGACATGTGCAAGCAGAGCCATATACAATTGCCTCAAATAGGATTCATCCAGTTTCCTAGCTAAGACCTGAAAGTTCTTGAACTGTAAAGCATAACAGTATATCTGGAAATCGGAAAGAGCTAAGCCCCCTTCTTTTTTAGCTTTTTCTAGAATATCCTAGCCCATTTAGATGCCCCAATAAAACTACTTACCGTCCATTGAAGTTTCTGGATCTGTCTTTTTGGGGAATGTCAGTGGTATGGTTTAAACAAAAGGTAATTTTGGTAAGTATCAACATCTTAATGATATGTACCCTCCCATAGATAACTAATGGCAGGTTCTCCCATCTTCTGAGAAGGGCCTCTATATCTTTACGAATCTTAGACAGTTTTCTTTCCCAGTAGATCTTCGCGATTCTGTGTTATCAGGACACTAAGATCTCAAATTTGCTTTTTGACCTGATATGCAACATTCTCGCTTGCCCCTGTTATAACCTCCATTTTCTCTCTATTTATTGCTTAGCCAGATATTCTCTCAAACTGTTCAGGGTGCTGTTTGAGTCTTGGAATGGAATGCTCCGGGTTAGAAGTATACAACATTATGTCGTCTGCAAATGATGCAATTTTAATTGGTAGAACAGAAGCTTCAAATGGGAGCATGGACTTATCTAGCTGAATCATCTGAGCAAAAGGCTCAATATATAGATCAAAGAGTACCGGAGAGAGCAGACACCCCTGCCTAGTGCCTCTAGTTATCAGGAAGGTTGCGGTAAGATCACTAATAATCAGTATCTTGGCTATAGGCACCTCATATAAGATTTGTATTGCCTTGATGACATTGCTGTTAAAGCCATAGTTCCACAATACTTCCCAAAGATAGACTTAATTTACCTCATCGAAAGTCTTTGTGGCATACACAGTTATGATCGTCAGGGGAGTTTGAAAGTCTCAGTCATGTCTATGTCTCCTATGAGAAGATGGGTCAACTCCTGGAACTGCATCCCATGGTTAAATCCCTTCTGGTCAGGATGGATGATTGTATGTATAATATTGAACAACCTTTTATCTAAAATGGCGGAAATGTTTTATAGTCACTGTTTAATAACAAGTTAGACCTATAAGAATCTGCCTTCTTCACATCCTTGCTTGGTTTCAAAATCATGACAGCTATAGCTCCATACCAGGAAAGGGGAATTTCATCGTTGTCCAAATAGATTGTATTAAATAAGGTTTTTCCGTAGCGGAACCAAATAATTTATCAATTGTTTATACAACTCTGCAGGAAGTCCATTCCATCTGGACCTGCTGCTTTCCCATTTTTCAGCCCTTCAACCTGATTTCTAATCCTTTCCTCTGTAATTTTTGCTTTAAGAACTGCAATTTGTTTATCTGAAAAGTGCAGAAGTTTTATATCCAACAGCCATTCTCTGATCTTAAATGGGCCGGGGTCAATGTTTTGTCTATACACTGCGCTAAGGTTGCCTAACATCTCAGATTTCATTTCCTCTGTTGTATTCAAGACTCTTCCTGTGCCTGGATCAACAAGGCAATCAATATAATTCCTGTCAAGATCAGCCTTCGTCTTCCAAGCTAACACGCCTATTTATATAGGCCTTTTAGATGTCCCAAACTATGGCATGCCTAACAGTGCTGACATTATTACCTAAAAAAGAAATGCTTGCAATCCATCCTAAATCCTCGATAATGAACCCATCGAGAAGGAGAGCCCTTCTAAGGTTTCACCCCTTGTGAGTCTTGACCATTCGTAGATTCAGAGCTAGCAAGACAGCTGAGTGGTCAAAATGATTGTTGGGACTTGGGATTCTGACTGCTCTAATTGACTTAAAGATTTATCTAAGAGAAAATAATCAATGCAAGAATAGTTTCCATACTTTTTGCTATAATAAGTATAGCCTCTTGCGCCAAATATCCACTATACTTAAATCTGCCATAATATCCTTTAACAAACTTCTCACTTTCATTATGCTTGAGTAATTAGATTTTGATGTGCTGTCAGGTTTCTTATTAACAATACCATTAAAACCACCCCATACTAAACATGGAGGGTGGCAGTCCATCAAATGTAGTGTGTTAAAATACTGTTGGTCATCTTAATCAGGATCAATAGCCTCCACTGGTCCACTCAAAAGAGCCAATACTTAGTGTTGGACCCGGCCTCGTGGCGTGGTCCTACCCCTCCCGCATGACGGGCCCCGGCGACATCGGCCCTCCATCCAGCCCGGGTCGGCCTCGGGCACACCTCTGCACGCCCTCCAAACCACCAGATCCGCCACCCGGCGGCCCACAACCACTGACACGGCACCCTCGGGCCGCCCCAGCATTACCGGTCCGGTGCCCACCCCGGACCCTCATTCCAGGCCCGACGCCATCTTGGGCCCATCACGTCACAGACACGTGGTCCCGGACCAGCCGCGGCCACGGCCCCAGCAAGCCCGCCATCGAGGCACCAAGAACCCTCCGGGTGGTAGAGTGGCCACTCCACCAGAGACAAGGAGAGGGGAGTTTCGATGGCTCTCCAACCATCCCCGGATGCCTGGTTTCGATCGCCCTCCGGCCTCCCTGGGCTCTGGCTCCACCCCCCTGCTGGGTGTCTGGACACCATCATCCCGGCCCCTCTGACCCCCAGGCGAGAGGGTCCGGACATCAAAGGACTCCAGACCTATATCTGGGCCAGCCCCGGAGTAGGACGGCAGTTGTATCCCGGAGTCGAGAAGCCCTGCTGACGCTGTCGCGGCTGACCCTGAGACGAACTCCCCTTGCTGCTCTACCTGGAACCTGCTGGCGCTGCCGCGGTCCATTTTGGCTGTAACCACCTTGGAGCCTGCTGGCGCTGCCGCGGTCCACACTCGCTGAACCATCTTGGAACCTGCTGGCGCTGCCGCGGTCCACACTCGCTGAACCATCTTGGAGCCTGCTGGCGCGGCCACGGTCCACACTCGCTGAACCATCTTGGAGCCTGCTGGCGCTGCCGCGGTCCACACTCGCTGAACCATCTTGGAACCTGCTGGCGCTGCCGCGGTCCACACTCGCTGAACCATCTTGGAACCTGCTGGCGCTGCCGCGGTCCACACTCGCTGAACCATCTTGGAGCCTGCTGGCGCTGCCGCGGTCCACGCTCGCTGAACCATCTTGGAGCCTGCTGGCGCTGCCGCAGCCCAACCTTCCGGAACCCCCCAGCTCGAGGATTGAGAGCTGTGCGTAGGGTCCCATTGCAACCGACCATCTATAAGACTGTCCCGCTACCTTGCCCCTTGCCACGAGACTTTCCAGATCTCTGGATCTGCTGTATATATTGAAACGATACTTATTGCCCGATAAAGATTGAAAACTCTATCTACCTGTGGTGTATATTTGTAGTGGTGTGGTTACTCTGCTGTACGATTCTAGGAGAGGGCCCTCCCGTCGGAGGTCTCTCAACATCGCTCGGTCCCTTCTCTGAAGGAGGGGTAGACCTAGGGGTGGTCAGTCAGACACCTTCTGCCTTCCCCGGGTTCGCCTTTCCAACATTGGTGGCAGGCGCTGCGATCCGAGCCAACGCAAAATCGTACAGAGAGTAATCTACCCGCTACGACGGAAAAACACACAGAGACCATGACGACCCAAGGAACCAACCTACCTGCCGAATTCCAGAAAGAGAAGATAGAAGAATACAGCCACAAAGAACTAAAACAATTCTGTAAAGACATGGGTATCGCTACTACTGGCCTGAGCACAAAAGAGGACTTCAAATCGGCCCTACAAGCCTGGGTGGAAACCCGAGACAGACCACCCCAAGAGGAGAATGGCCCGAACGGGCAACAGGAAACCAGCGCACCCCCGACGGGGGAAAGAACCGCAACACTAAACGCGGACCTCATCTATGAAGACGCTCGAGAACGAGAGCGCAACCGGCTACACGAAGTGGAACTTGCACGACTCCGGCTAGACGGAGAACTCCAGCTAGCGAAGAAAAAGATAGCCCTCGAGCAACTACGGCTGGAGGGGGATCTAGAAGAGAAACGGAGACAACGTGACCTCGAAGAAAAACGACTAGCATATGAACACGAACGAGGCCTGAGAGAACTAGAAATCAAGGCCAAGATCAACGAAGATAGCGCGGCCGGGGCCAAGACCGCGGCCCCTCCCGTGGACACCAAGGTTTACCTACCGAAAGATGTAGTCAAAGAATACTACAAGAACGATGATATCCAACAATGGTTCAAAGCCTACGAGGTGGCCATGACCGCCCATCGGGTGCCCCTGAAGGATTGGGGCGCCGGCCTGTGGGGAAAGTTCGTCAACGAAGGGAGAGACGCCCTGCTGGAACTCCCTGACACCGAAATGACCTCCTATGAACACATGAAAACGGCCCTACTCACGCGCTACGGACTCACCCCCGAAATGTACCGGCAGAGGTTCCGAGACTGTAAAAAAATCCCCGGTACCACTTGGGTAGAATATGTGAACTTTTTTAGCAGAGCCTTCGAGGGGTGGGTCAAAGGCAGTCAGGTCACTACCTACCAGCAGTTGGTCGACCTGATGTTATGGGAGCACCTCTCCTACAACTGCTTCATTGAACTACGACAGCACCTCCTCGACAGCAAGTTGACCGAGCCGCGGAAGCTAGCGGTCGAAGCAGATCGGTGGGCGAGCAACCGCGTCCCCCGGAACACCACAGGAGAATACGGACGAGGGTCCCCAGGGAACCACCGGCCGCGAGGCGGCGGGTCTGGCACCAGCCGAGGTCGAGACCTTCCGCCGGGGTCTTCGCCCGCCTCCGCTACACCAGCCTCCAGCCCGAGGGGAGCCCATCCAGCCCGACCGGGGCCACGCCCCAACGTTACGTGCCACAGATGCCAGCGGCTGGGTCACTATGCCAATGATCCTCTCTGCCCCATGAACCAGCGGCCCGGCACCACCGGGCCCCCCGGCCGACAAATCACTGCAGCTGCTCTGAGCGCAGGAAAGGATGAAGAAGAAGAGGTCCCTATGGAACCAGAAGAATGGGAGTCCGCGGCCATGTGCCTCGCCTCCCTGGGCGACAAAGACATGATCCCCCGAGACCAGATTCCGATCAACACCCAGAAGTACCGCCAGTGGGTCACCATCAACGGACGCCGGGCCGAGGCTCTCCGTGACACGGGGGCCAGCATAACCGCCGTCCGCTGCCATCTGGTGACCCCAGAACAAATCTTGCCCCACGTTCTGTGCCCTGTCCGGTCAGCGGACAATTCCGAGAGCCTGTGCCAGATGGCCCGCATCCCCTTCGAGTGGGGAGGAGTGTCCGGCCTGCTGAAAGTCACCGTCCGAGACGATGCCCCGGTGGACTGCCTCCTAGGGAATGACCTGGAAAGTTCCCCCTGGGCACTGATCGAGCGAAGGAAGCATCTGGGGATGCTAGGCCTTCCTGAATGGGTTTGCGTAACGACCCGATCCATGTCCACCCGGGACGCCGTCCCAACCGAAGACAAGCTGCCCGAAGAACCTGAATGGCCGGCACCTCCGCCACCCGCCACTGCCACGGCCGAACCCGAACTGGGGCCGCAGGGCCCCAGCCATGAAGAACTTCCCGAGCTCGGGCCCCTTCCCGAACTAGCCCAGTGGCGCCAAGAAGGGGTCCAACCCGCGAGCGGTTCCGTCGGGAACAAAAGACATGTCCTTCCCTTGAGGGACTCCGACAACAAGCCGCCACGCAAGCCACAAGAGACTCCTCGGGGTCCCACTGGGTCTATTGGGACCAGGACCTCCTGTACAGTGAACAAAAGATCGCCGAGCTGGGGGCCGGCCGAGTGCTAGTCGTCCCCCTCCACTTCAGAGACTTTCTCTTAAACCTGGCACATGATGTGCCCCTCGCCGGGCACCTGGGGCAGGACAAAACCTACAGCCGCCTGGCGACCCACTTTCATTGGCCGAAGATGCGCCGCGATGTGTACAATCACTGCCGAACCTGTCCGACCTGCCAAGCCAGCGGAAAGAGTGGGGGGAATATCAAGGCCCCACTCCAACCGTTTCCCGTGGTGACCACTCCCTTTGAGCGAGTAGGGATCGACATCGTGGGGCCCCTGGATCCTCCAACCTCTCAGGGGCACCGCTTCATCCTCGTCCTGGTGGACCATGCCACCCGCTACCCAGAAGCTATCCTCCTCCGGACTATCACAGCCCCCGTAGTGGGTTGGGCGCTAATGGGGATCTTCTCCAGAGTCGGCTTCCCCCGAGAGGTCGTCAGTGATCGGGGCACAAACTTTATATCGAAATATATGCGGTCCCTGTGGCAACAGTGCGGGGTCGCGTATAAGTTCACCGCCGCCTCCGATACTCCGCCCGATGTTTTCCGATACCTCTTGACTCTCCGCAACCAGACTCGGAAGTTCCGGGAACTGGCCGAAACCAACCTGAAGGCCAGTCAAGAGGAGATGAAGCGCTGGTATGATGAAAATGCCTCGTCCATTGAATTCGAGCCGGGCCAGCAGGTCTGGGTCATGTCCCCGGTCGACCCCGGCGCCCTCCAGGACAGATGGACGGGGCCCTTCAAAGTGGTGGAGCGCAAGAGCCCCGTCACCTACCTAGTGGACATGGAGTCCCCCCGGAACCACCTCCGGGTCCTACACGCCAACCGGCTCAAGCCCCAGTTTGTCCGCACCGAACTGAGCCTGTTGTTGGCTACCGATGACGGAGCAGAGGACGACTCCGAGCCTCTACCAGACCTCCTGAGCACCTCCGAGAAAGATGGCTCCGTCGAGGGAGTCTCCCTCTCTCCCACGCTGACACCCAAACAGCGCCAGGACTGCCAGGAACTGCTGGGTCAATTTGCGAACTTATTTTCCCTCACCCCCGGAGTCACCCAGTGGTGTGTTCACGACGTCGACACCGGGGACAGTCCGCCCGTGCGGCACCGAGCCTACCGAGTCCCCGACCGAGTCCGGGCCTGCATCCAAGCCGAAGTTTCCAGGATGCTAGCCCTAGGGGTAGTCGAACTTTCAGACAGTCCATGGGCCAGTCCCGTTGTCCTGGTCCCTAAGGCTGCCGCCCCCGGGGTGCCCCCGGAGCTGCGGTTCTGTATCGACTACCGGGGACTGAATGCCGTCACCAGGACCGACGCCCATCCCATTCCCCGAGCGGATGAACTGATCGATCGCCTGGGAGCCGCCAGGTACCTCAGCACCTTCGACCTCATGGCCGGATACTGGCAAATCGGCCTCACGCCAGGGGCACAAGAACGATCCGCTTTCTCGACCCCCGATGGCCACTTCCACTTCAACGTGATGCCCTTCGGCATGAAGAATGCTCCGGCCACCTTCCAGAGACTAGTGAATTGGGTGCTGGCAGGGCTGGAAGAGTTCAGTGCCGCCTATCTGGACGATATTGCGGTGTACAGCCTCTGTTGGGACGAGCACCTGACCCACCTCTGGAAGGTCCTGACGGCCCTCCAACGGGCCGGAGTAACAATAAAAGCCAGCAAGTGCCAGATCGGTCAAGGGTCCCTGACCTATCTGGGACACCAAGTGGGGAGCGGCCAAGTGGCTCCCCTCCAACCCAAGATCGACGCCATCCAGGCCTGGGAGCCCCCCGTCACCCAGACCTCCGTCCGAGCCTTCCTGGGGCTCACTGGATACTATCGGCGGTTCATAAAGGACTATGGGAGCATTGTGGGGCCCCTCACAGAACTAACCTCCAAGAGACTACCCCCGAAGGTGCACTGGACCCCCGAGTGCCAAGTAGCCTTTGAGACACTAAAGACTGCCATGTGCACCGCCCCGGTGCTCCAGGCCCCCGACTACAGCCGAGAGTTCATCGTCCAAACTGACGCCTCGGAACACGGCATTGGGGCCGTACTGTCCCAAATGAACTCTGACGGAGTTGACCTTCCTGTGGCCTTCATCAGCCGGCGCCTGCTGGCCCGAGAACAACGATGGAGCACCATCGAGAGGGAAGCATTCGCCGTCGTATGGGCCCTAAAGAAGCTCCGGCCCTACCTCTTCGGCACCCACTTCCGAGTACAGACCGACCACCGGCCCCTGCGGTGGTTGATGCAGATGCGGGGCGAGAACCCGAAGTTGCTACGTTGGTCCATCTCCCTCCAAGGGATGAACTTCACCGTGGAACATCGCCCTGGCAACGACCACGCCAACGCTGATGGCCTCTCCAGATTCTTCCGCTTTGGCGAGGAGAATCCCCAAGAAGATGGGTGACTCTCCCCTGCCTTCAGCTGGGGGGACGCGTGTTGGACCCGGCCTCGTGGCGTGGTCCTACCCCTCCCGCATGACGGGCCCCGGACGACATCGGCCCTCCATCCAGCCCGGGTCGGCCTCGGGCACACCTCTGCACGCCCTCCAAACCACCAGATCCGCCTGCTTATCGTCCATATGCATTACTTGAAGTTCGGTTGAGCTTACTTTTAAGCCACTTTGAGGTCCTGGGAGAATCCTAAAAAGGAGCTGGGTATGCATAATAGGGTATCTCAAAGATATTTCTGAAATAGACCCACAACTTAAGAGCTGTGAAAAGTACATTCAGTCTTACTCAGTTGAAAAATGTAAGGTCCCTGAACTTAAATAGAAACTTTTCAGATCCGACATGTGCAAGCAGAGCCATATACAATTGCCTCAAATAGGATTCATCCAGTTTCCTAGCTAAGACCTGAAAGTTCTTGAACTGTAAAGCATAACAGTATATCTGGAAATCGGAAAAAGCTAAGCCCCCTTCTTTTTTAGCTTTTTCCAGAATATCCTAGCCCATTTAGATGCCCCAATAAAACTACTTACCGTCCATTGAAGTTTCTGGATCTGTCTTTTTGGGGAATGTCAGTGGTATGGTTTAAACAAAAGGTAATTTTGGTAAGTATCAACATCTTAATGATATGTACCCTCCCATAGATAACTAATGGCAGGTTCTCCCATCTTCTGAGAAGGGCCTCTATATCTTTACGAATCTTAGACAGTTTTCTTTCCCAGTAGATCTTCGCGATTCTGTGTTATCAGGACACTAAGATCTCAAATTTGCTTTTTGACCTGATATGCAACATTCTCGCTTGCCCCTGTTATAACCTCCATTTTCTCTCTATTTATTGCTTAGCCAGATATTCTCTCAAACTGTTCAGGGTGCTGTTTGAGTCTTGGAATGGAATGCTCCGGGTTAGAAGTATACAACATTATGTCGTCTGCAAATGATGCAATTTTAATTGGTAGAACAGAAGCTTCAAATGGGAGCATGGACTTATCTAGCTGAATCATCTGAGCAAAAGGCTCAATATATAGATCAAAGAGTACCGGAGAGAGCAGACACCCCTGCCTAGTGCCTCTAGGTATCAGGAAGGTTGCGGTAAGATCACTAATAATCAGTATCTTGGCTATAGGCACCTCATATAAGATTTGTATTGCCTTGATGACATTGCTGTTAAAGCCATAGTTCCACAATACTTCCCAAAGATAGACTTAATTTACCTCATCGAAAGTCTTTGTGGCATACACAGTTATGATCGTCAGTGGAGTTTGAAAGTCTCAGTCATGTCTATGTCTCCTATGAGAAGATGGGTCAACTCCTGGAACTGCATCCCATGGTTAAATCCCTTCTGGTCAGGATGGATGATTGTATGTATAATATTGAACAACCTTTTATCTAAAATGTCGGAAATGTTTTATAGTCACTGTTTAATAACAAGTTAGACCTATAAGAATCTGCCTTCTTCACATCCTTGCTTGGTTTCAAAATCATGACAGCTATAGCTCCATACCAGGAATGGGGAATTTCATCGTTGTCCAAATAGATTGTATTAAATAAGGTTTTTCCGTAGCGGAACCAAATAATTTATCAATTGTTTATACAACTCTGCAGGAAGTCCATTCCATCTGGACCTGCTGCTTTCCCATTTTTCAGCCCTTCAACCTGATTTCTAATCCTTTCCTCTGTAATTTTTGCTTTAAGAACTGCAATTTGTTTATCTGAAAAGTGCAGAAGTTTTATATCCAACAGCCATTCTCTGATCTTAAATGGGCCGGGGTCAATGTTTTGTCTATACACTGCGCTAAGGTTGCCTAACATCTCAGATTTCATTTCCTCTGTTGTATTCAAGACTCTTCCTGTGCCTGGATCAACAAGGCAATCAATATAATTCCTGTCAAGATCAGCCTTCGTCTTCCAAGCTAACATGCCTATTTATATAGGCCTTTTAGATGTCCCAAACTATGGCATGCCTAACAGTGCTGACATTATTACCTAAAAAAGAAATGCTTGCAATCCATCCTAACTCCTCGATAATGAACCCATCGAGAAGGAGAGCCCTTCTAAGGTTTCACCCCTTGTGAGTCTTGACCATTCGTAGATTCAGAGCTAGCAAGACAGCTGAGTGGTCAAAATGATTGTTGGGACTTGGGATTCTGACTGCTCTAATTGACTTAAAGATTTATCTAAGAGAAAATAATCAATGCAAGAATAGTTTCCATACTTTTTGCTATAATAAGTATAGCCTCTTGCGCCAAATATCCACTATACTTAAATCTGCCATAATATCCTTTAACAAACTTCTCACTTTCATTATGCTTGAGTAATTAGATTTTGATGTGCTGTCAGGTTTCTTATTAACAATACCATTAAAACCACCCCATACTAAACATGGAGGGTGGCAGTCCATCAAATGTAGTGTGTTAAAATACTGTTGGTCATCTTAATCAGGATCAATAGCGTCCACTGGTCCACTCAAAAGAGCCAATACTTAGTGTTGGACCCGGCATCGTGGCGTGGTCCTACCCCTCCCGCATGACGGGCCCCGGCGACATCGGCCCTCCATCCAGCCCGGGTCGGCCTCGGGCACACCTCTGCACGCCCTCCAAACCACCAGATCCGCCACCCGGCGGCCCACAACCACTGACACGGCACCCTCGGGCCGCCCCAGCATTACCGGTCCGGTGCCCACCCGGACCCTCATTCCAGGCCCGACGCCATCTTGGGCCCATCACGTCACAGACACGTGGTCCCGGACCAGCCGCGGCCACGGCCCCAGCAAGCCCGCCATCGAGGCACCAAGAACCCTCCGGGTGGTAGAGTGGCCACTCCACCAGAGACAAGGAGAGGGGAGTTTCGATGGCTCTCCAACCATCCCCGGATGCCTGGTTTCGATCGCCCTCTGGCCTCCCTGGGCTCTGGCTCCACCCCCCTGCTGGGTGTCTGGACACCATCATCCCGGCCCCTCTGACCCCCAGGCGAGAGGGTCCGGACATCAAAGGACTCCAGACCTATATCTGGGCCAGCCCCGGAGTAGGACGGCAGTTGTATCCCGGAGTCGAGAAGCCCTGCTGACGCTGTCGCGGCTGACCCTGAGACGAACTCCCCTTGCTGCTCTACCTGGAACCTGCTGGCGCTGCCGCGGTCCATCTTGGCTGTAACTACCTTGGAGCCTGCTGGCGCTGCCGCGGTCCACACTCGCTGAACCATCTTGGAACCTGCTGGCACTGCCGCGGTCCACACTCGCTGAACCATCTTGGAGCCTGCTGGCGCTGCCGCGGTCCACACTCGCTGAACCATCTTGGAGCCTGCTGGCGCTGCCGCGGTCCACACTCGCTGAACCATCTTGGAACCTGCTGGCGCTGCTGCGGTCCACACTCGCTGAACCATCTTGGAACCTGCTGGCGCTGCCGCGGTCCACACTCGCTGAACCATCTTGGAGCCTGCTGGCGCTGCCGCGGTCCACGCTCGCTGAACCATCTTGGAGCCTGCTGGCGCTGCCGCGGCCCAACCTTCCGGAACCCCCCAGCTCGAGGATTGAGAGCTGTGCGTAGGGTCCCATTGCAACCGACCATCTATAAGACTGTCTCGCTACCTTGCCCCTTGCCACGAGACTTTCCAGATCTCTGGATCTGCTGTATATATTGAAACGATACTTATTGCCCGATAAAGATTGAAAACTCTATCTACGTGTGGTGTATATTTGTAGTGGTGTGGTTACTCTGCTGTACGATTCTAGGAGAGGGCCCTCCCGTCGGAGGCCTCTCGACATCGCTCGGTCCCTTCTCTGAAGGAGGGGTAGACCTAGGGATGGTCAGTCAGACACCTTCTGCCTCCCCCGGGTTCGCCTTTCCAACACTTAGAACAGCAATTATCCCTCTTCCTGAACTATCAGTTTTATAATTAGCTACACTTATCCCAAAGTTCCTCTTAATAATTATAGCGACCCCCCCTTTTATTGAACTGATTACCTCTTGTACCCAGGTGCAATTTTTGAAAACATGATTTACAGTTACATTTTTCTGGATGTGTTTCCTGCAGCATGGTAATCTGAGCTTTTAAGTCTCTTAAGTATTTGAGAATCATCCGTTGCTATTTTCTGGCTCTTAAACTGTTAACATTCCATCTCTACCAAGGTACCCATTTGTACTTATAGATTCCCCCTTTCTCCCTTCATAGGCTCAGAGGCTTGTACATCTCAGACATCGCCTCCATCTTCGGCAAACTACTACATGTCCTGATGATTATTTATTATTTGCCCAGCTGCTCCCCACTCTAATGTACCCACCTTGAGGGATCCTCCTAACTATATATTGTGCTATCATCTCGCCTTAAGGGCTTCCCCAGGAGTGATTCCTATGTGCCTACAACACTAAAGTTCCTTTTATATAATAGAGGAGGAAAGAGGTGAAAAGAAAAGGAGAGAAAACATAGAAAGAACAAGTATACAAAATAGTCAGCATTGAGATACTGCTCGCATCCGCACACCTTTACACCAAAGTCTAACTCCATCCCCACCTGATACTTGTATTGTGAAGGCACCTACGAGGATGACTTTAAAAAAATATTCATGAGATCATCTGCTTCCTCCATATCAATTTCAATATAGCCAGAAACCTAAACTGAACAGTGGCTCTCAGGACTCTAAGCCCCCCATTTTCTCCCCCAACTCCCATTGTTGCTGTGCTGTGATTCTACATCTGACCTAATCTGGTAAGAAAATGAGTCGGACGACAATCTTAATTTTAATGCAGTAGAAAGGCTCTGTTCCTAAATGGATCTGAAAAGTCACCAGTATCTTCCAAGGTATTTTACGATTAGGATTACGCTTGAAAGAGTCTCTGTGGATACTCTTAATTTTGCCCTCCTGATTTATTTATTTTCTTAGAATCCTAATGATGAATCCCTTTAGATTGGACCCTTCTGCTCCTTCTGGAATATTTAAGATCCTCAAATTGTTCCTCCTAGATGGGATCTCAAGTCTCCACATATCCTCCCTTAGTTTTCCGCCCTGCTGCCTCAGCCCATCGATTTCTTGTGCATTTTTAGAAAGCCCCTGACTCACCTGATCCATCCTCTCCTATAAATGTTTTGTTCACTCTGCTAGATTATCAGGTTTCCCCCCAGCGCCTGATACATACCCTGAATCTCTCTTTGATTTTGGACTGCTGTCTCAAATTTTTTAAGAATCTTGGATTTCAGGCCTCAAAGAAGTTCCGCTACAGCGGTACTGTCTTTGGCCTGAGGCTCAGAGTCGCCAATAGCAGAGTATCCTCAGTGTGTCCAGAGGCCTGTAGTTACTGGGATATGGTTGATGCCAAGCTTGAAACACTGATAAGCTTCATGCAAATGACACCAGCCAGCACTTTGAATGTGTTCATTACAGGGACATTAGGAAATGATATGTCTTGTTTCACCCCCTCAACAATATCAGGTACAGTGACTAGGTCATCACTGGCCTTAGAGAGTGCTTTATTTACATCTCGGCCAGCTAACTAAACCACTTGATGCAATGAGCTTTTGCCTTTATTTTCCACAATTTAAAACAAGCATTTGCAATGCAATAGGTCTCACATTTACGCAAGTTTAAGCTATTGGCATTGTAATTAAGAATGCCTTTTATTTATGTAAAACACAACCCTCCGCATAGACGTGCTTTCCAGGCAGTTAAATAAAGCGTTGTTATTGTGCCCATTCAAATAGTGGCCTCTCAGCTGACACTCCTATTCAGCAGGAGTCAAGCAGCACAGAATAGTCATCGACATGGGCATCTGCCAAACAGGGAGCGGTCTAAGACGAACAGCGTATTGCTGCTGGGTGTCCAGTGTAAAGGCCTCAAAGTGCATGGCATACATCACCCCGCTGGAGATGGAATATTCTGTTTGATCAGCCTGACTTGCAAGTTATAGAGCATGAGAATAAGTGTTAATGAGAGTGAGGGGCAGAGGTATTGGCACGGAGAGTGTTGCGGAAGAGAAGGTGAAGTGTGCGCATATGTTTAAGTGGCAGGAGAGAGTGCGGGCAGAGTGAAAGGCAGGGCAGGGAATAACATCAGGATAGGTGGCAGGACAGAGTGTGGGGTACAGGAAGAGGCAGGAGAGGCAAACATTTAAGGGTAAGTGGCAGAGCAGAGTGCAGGACAGAAGAACAACCACGGTGGGTTTAGAACATAAGGATAAGTGCTACGACAGTGTGGCGCAGACATGGGCAGTGAAAAACATGAGGATAAGTGGTAGGAGAGAGTGCGGGGCAGAGTGAAAGGCGAAGCGAAGCTACAACATGTAGGTGGCAACACAGAGCGCGTGGCGAAGGATAAGTGAAAGAGGCGTTTGGCTTGCACAAAGTATTTTAATATCTTCTTGTTGAGTAAAATGTCCTAAATGTTTTTTTTGCTCTATATGTAAATAGAGGAGCAGTTAGCAAGAATAAAATATTTTTTATAAAGTGAGGTAATATTGTGTAGCATATATAATATGTGGCTGAATCGAGAATACAACATATAATTTGTATGTGTCTAAACATAGAATAATAGAAAGTGAAAAAGAAAGCTATACAAATTAGACAACCTAGTTAGTATTTTACTGTAGAAAGCATACTGAGCAGAGAGTTATTATGTGTAAAAATAAAACATTGGTTAATCGCAGTATTGTTTAGAGCTTACCGTATTTAAGGCGTAGTAAAAAGCGATGCGTCGGGCTCCTACAATGTATAGCAACAGCTCCGTTTGTAATGAAGTTTGGAAATGCTTTTCTTACTGACTTTAAGTAGAGGAGCAGGAACTCAAGATAGCTATCTTATCTTTTAGGAGTAATAAAACATGTGAACATGCAATGTAAGGGAATGCAAGGAGATGGCGAGGTGTCATTAAAGAGCGTGTGAAAATCGTAAATTGCAGATAAAAGGAGCCCGGAAAAGCGAATTGTCTGGTTTGATTAAGGGTACTAGGAAGGTAGAATAGATGTTTTTGAGTTTAGGAATAAAAGCAGGCAAATTGGTTGTAAAACAATGTTAGCGTAGCATGTTTATTAAATACCATGGCTAATTTTAAATGAACTGGTAATTGTATATTTAAGGTGTTTTAATAATATTGCGGAGTATTGTAGATACTAGTATGGATGCTGCTGGCTTGCTTTCTTAGCTTGTTAATGGAAACGTATTATTTGAGAAAGAAGTTAGGTAGGGCTTAGTAAAGACAAGCATTGGCATAGCCAATAGGTCTCGCCTTTGGGACTTTATAAGTGTTTAACCATGCAACAGTTGATGTTGCACCAATGATATTGTGCTACAAACCTAAATACTTATTAGGTCCCAAAAGCAAGACTATTGGCTACGGGGGCAGGGTGTTCCGCTACAGGGTGTGCTTGTAGGGGTGAGTGCCAAGGGGTGCTGTGGAGAGTGAGTGCAGGGAATGTCTGCATGAGTTCCTATACCACTGTCCGTGTACATGTGCCTATGCGTGAGTGCAGAGATGAGTGCAGTGGGTGGCTTGGTGCAGGAGGGCTCTTATGCATGTGTGAGTAGTGGGTGAAAACGGTGGTGCCTAACTAACTGCAGGGAGTGCCTGTAGGGGGTGAGTGCATCGGGACAGTTCAGGGGTGCCTGTGTTTGTGTGTGTGCCTGTCAGTGTAAAGGGTGCCTCCAGTGGGTGAATGTAGGGGGCGCCTATAGGTGTTGAGTGCCTATAGGAGTTGAGTGCCGAAGGTTCTCCCACACGAGTAGTGCAGAGGTTTCTTGTGTGAGTGCAGTAGGTGCCTGTAGTGTGTGAAAGGTGTTGATTTCTATAGTGTCTGCAGAGGTGCCTGTGTGAGTGCTGGAAGAGAGTGTGTTCGCGGGCAGCATGAGAGGTGAGAGTGCAGTGGGGGATGTGCCTGTGTTGAGTTTAGAGTGCACCACATTAAATCTCAGACCAATGGGTAATGCTAATGCTGGTTCAGATTGGGCGCGAAGGCTTTTTGAAAGGTTTAGCTCACGCAGTCTTTTTGACAGAATGCTTGGTTCTTGTGTTGAGAGAATACGAAAGAAAATCGTACAAGAAATGCTGCGCGGCCGCGAAATAAAAACAAAAATAAAAACGTGAGTGGTGACCCGAGTTGTGCGCACGCACGATGGGAAAAAGTGCTGTGCACGTCGCACGCGTGCGCGTTCTAGCAAGCTGGTTGCCTGCAAGCCTGTGGTGGGTAGCACTTTTGAAACCCGCTTACTAAATGTCTCGCTGACTGCACTTGCACGCTGGCTCAGCGAGACCTAAAAATGGTATAAGAGTTTACTTAAGATCTAAACGAGAAGAAAAGGACAACTCACACCAAGATCTGTGATCAGCAGTAACTATTATCTAGAAGCCCCAAATCTCAGTATCCACTCCAGGGGTCCAACCACCCTTTGTGTTGCTGGTCTCTTCCCCTTCAACAGAAGGCAGTCAATTAGGCCACAAAGCAACTTAACTATGGTGTCAAACACAATCTTTGAGTCACCCCATAGCACCAGAGGCATTTAATTACTCTCTAAGGTAGTGCTTCCTAAAAGTTTTAGAACCACAGCGCAATTTTTAGTGACCCATCTAACTTTAATGGACATGAAGTGGGCGATTTTTTAATGTTACTAATACATTGTGTGGTGATGCTCTGTCATTTACAGACATTGCATTTTCCACTGAAATGGGCACTAAATTTGCACAATCACTTTTACTGCTAAAATTATATTGCACACAAATGGTGTGTGGAAATCAGGTTCCAGTAAATATTTACCATTTGTTCATCACTCAACAAAGTGACTTGATTTGTTTTGATCCTATTAAAATCTGTTTCCATTCCACTTCAGAATTGCAAAAAACATGCCTTACGTTTGCTTTTCTAATTGCTGAATGTGCACAGTTAATGTAAAGGTATTTTTTACATTTTGTCGAGGTACAAAAATGCCATCCTACAGCATTTCCTTTCACACTCCATGTACCCCAGCAAAATTGCCTCAAATTGACTTTACTTCTCTAAATGCAAAGTGAGAGGAATAGGTATGGCTGGATCAAAGAGATGGGGAGCGAGTTATGTGAAGGGTGAGATGAAACAGTTTAAGTATGAGCCTAAATGGCTAAAGAAAGGTACTTGCAAGAAAGACATGATAAAGAGAAAGCAAGCATGTAGGATCCTCTTCCGTAAAGGCCCAAGTGTGACTGGACAGAAAGTCTCACGATTGGTCTGCCATTAATGTGGCCCAAAGCACGCCTTTCACGTGGTGCTATAGTTAGTGCATCGATAGGGAAAGGGGCATAGTTGTTGCTGTGTGAAAGGAGGGATCTGCCTTACGTGTCACTGACTGCAAGTGACTGATGTGTTATGTGACTGCAGGAACAGGATGTGTGGGAAAGGTCGTTTGAGAACATGTGGTGAGTGGGTGGTGTCTTATGTTAGCCTACAAACGAGCGGCGCAAGGACTGGGTGACAGAAAGTGGACAGCTTTGCCAGGGGAGTGAGCCATGAGACTTGGACATATTGGTGCTGGAAAGGATAGCACCAAGCTTGCTATACCCACAAGCTAGCACATTGCCCAAGATATCCCTGGCACTGTACCTTCTACAAATTTATGTTTTCACAAGAGAGAAGACCCCACTATGTTCCAGGGAACAGGGTACTGTAGACACTGAAAGTCAAGAAAGGATCCCTGGACTACACATGCTCTCCTTCACACTCTAGAGTTCCATATACACCCACCTATTTGGCACAGCGGACTTTCCATATATGTATCACTCCAACACAAAAATATGACGTTTACAATCTTATTCTTTTATTTATAGGTGGTTACTGTTATTAAAATTCAGAACTATACTGAAGAACATTATTTAAAAACATACATTGTATTATCACATATACAAGCAATTGTTCACATTAAATTCATAAAACATCTCAATTTAAAAAAACACAAATTATAAAAGCATAGCAGATTTTTTGCACCTAAAGTATCAAAACTCCACAGTACATAATAAATCACAACCTATGACCCCTATTTGCCTATAGGATCAGAAATTCCTACTACCTTGATTTACTGACCCAATAACCTCCTGTATCTAAACCGAAATCACAGTATCCCAACTTATGGTAAATCTGTTATTTCGTAGGGCTTTCATTGGATTCTATTGTTCCAAGCGTCGACGCGTTTCGGTGTCATTTCATTGATATAGTAACACCTTCTTCAGGACAGCCACAATTTCATGGGGTCACTATTTCTACGTTTCTGTATATATAAAACAACAATACATCACAATTAATAGGGCAATCCTCGTAGTTTTCTCTTTACATCACATGTTACACTCCAGTTTACATCATTGATCTAAAAAGGAAAACCTTTCAACTGTTTATGTCGGCCTTATTCACACTGTCATAGTAGGAAGTTTCCCATGTACACGACTCTTGTGAAAACATTAGTGTACAGCCTTGTGCTGGAGAGATAGGTTTGTGTGGAATCACGAGTTTTCCTATTAAAAAACTAAAAGTCCGAAATCCGAATCCGAATATGGATACCCTGAAGACCTTTGGCTTCAGTGAAGAGCAGTTAAATAAAATACTTGGCTCTAATAAGAACAGTGGCAATATCACAGTCATCCCTAATGGAGGAGAAAAGTGGAATCAATTAGTTAACTTGAAGAAAAAAATAATCCGCAATGAACTCCATGCGGAGTTCATGACACAATATGTAAGAGCAGGAACCATACCAATAGGACTTCAGGTGCGTAATGAACCTGGGCTCTTTGTTAATAACACTGAATTCCTGGAGACATGGACATTCATCTCAAATAGATGCAGTAGAGATTGGATGCTCCTCATAATAGAAACTGCCCAGAGTACCATACTAATAGAGAAGAGAGAACTAGACGAACTAGAGAAAGTACTCTTAGAAACGAATGTCTTGGAGGACGCTAAGAAAAAGATAGATGAAATAAACCAGGACATGAATGGGTATTATGAATATCTAACAAACAGGAAGACCCAAAAATTAAGAAAGGATATAAACAAGTTTAGCCAGGAGGTAATCTATCCTTTTTTAAATAAAGAGTACTATACAGATAAACCCGAACAGAGTTGGGAAAGGGCACCTAGAGTCAGATTCCAGCTCAGGAGGCCAAGACATATGAACTTTTCAGGAACATCAGAGAGTAGTGGGGAAGATGAAGCACCCCCAAGGGATGATGAGAAATATGCGCATTCAAATAGGGAATATGAATTTTTTTAGGCCAGCGCCCACAGAGATCCCGGAGGGGATACCCGAACAGAGGCAGGGGATCCTACGTAAGGAAGCCCACGATGAGAGATCAGGACCAGGATTATCAGAAACCCCAGGCCCCTCAGGAATACAAAAGAACAAGGAACAAGGTCTATTGGAATTAGCGAAAACCCCGATAATAAATCTCTCAAACAGAACACTGACAGAAATAGAAAAACAAGTATTAGGGATGGGATTTAATTTTGTCCCCACGGCGGGCATTAATAAATTCCAAATAGAGAAAGACCTTAGGTCGTTTTTCAGAAAAATCAGATTACGTCGATTTTTCGAAAATAGACCTGAAAGGGATGCCCCCACAAACTCAGGACTCAGAGCAAAATCAACTTTCACCCCTGGTTTAGGAATGGTGGACAAAAATATTGAAATCTTTGAATCAGTGGTAAAAATGGAAATAGGGAATCTAGTGGAGAAGAAACATCAACTACACAACATTTCTAAAATTCAGAGGGAAGCCATAGAATTCTTAGCTAGTGACACCCAAATTACCATCAAACCAGCGGACAAGGGAGGGGGGGTTGTGGTCCTAGATACAGATGATTACAACAAAAGAGTAATGTCCCTCCTATCTAATGAATTACACTATACAAAAGTATCACAAACAAGACTCAAAACACTTAAATCGGATGTAGAAACACTCCTACAAACAGCTAAAACAAATGGAGAGATTAGTGAAGATGAGTTTAAGTTTCTAAGTAACAACAGCCCGAAAATTCCAGCTATTTATGGACTTCCAAAAGTTCACAAGAACATGGAGGATCCTCCCCTCAGACCAATCATAGCATCTATTGACTCGTTATTAGAACCTCTGAGCAAATATGCAGATAAATTCCTCAAACCCATAGTACAAGCCCAGAAATCTTACATCAAGGACACATCTGACATGATAGGGAAAACAGAAGGTATAAATTTCAATGGGGAGATAGAAATCATGGTGACTCTAGATGTAGAGTCACTCTACACGAACATACCCCAGAGAGATACTATTGAAGTAATAAGGACAGTCCTGGAGAATACAGAAATTAGAGGAGCCAGTAAGGACTTTATACTACAATGTGTATCTATGGTTCTATTAAATAATATCTTCTTGTTTAAAAAAGATCTGTATATCCAGCGCAAGGGCACCAGTATGGGTGCTACTTGCGCACCGAGTCTAGCGTGTATCTATGTCAGTATGTTCGAGGAAAAACACATCTATAATGAAGTCAGTCCATACTATGAAAACATCAGGAACTGGACTAGATTTATAGATGATATTTTCTTCATCTGGCTAGGAACGGAAGATGAGTTGAAAGATTTCCTAACCTGGATCAATCTAGGTGATGAGAATCTGAAATTCACTGCATCATATAGCAACTCTAAAGTGAATTTCCTAGATATCTGCATAAAAGCTGAGGATAATCAACTAATGGTGGAGCTATTTAAGAAAGAATCAGACCGTAATACGGTATTACATTACAACAGCTATCACTCAAAGAGCCAGAAGGATAGCATACCCTTCGGCGAATTTCTTCGGTTAAGAAGAAATTGTACAACAATAAATGATTATTATAAACACGTTGAAGTGATGAAACAAAAATTTCAAGAGAGAGGCTACCCAAAAAAACTAATAAACCACTCTTTAAAGAGAGCCAGATACTATGATAGGGACTGTCTACTAGATAAGGAGAAAAGTAACAAAAAAAAGGACATGGACAAAATAGTGATGGTGAGCCAATTTTCCAGTATCGCTAATCAGATGAAAAACATCATTAATCGAAACTGGAAAATAATAAATGATGGGAAAGAGACCAGTATACCGCGTCCAATGTACGCCTATAGAAAAAACAAAAATCTCCGTTCAAGCCTTGTCCATACCTATAGGGAGGACAAGGCTGAAACCCAAAGAAACATGTTAGAGGAAATAGCTATAGGAAACCACAAGTGTGGATCCTGTAGCATTTGTGATCTATGCATGGTAAGGAAGGAAGTTGTCCTAAATTCAGTGAAACATAAAATCCCTACACTGAACAATTGCAGAAGCAAAAATGTGAGTTATTTGATTCTCTGTCCTTGTGGAATTGGATATATCGGTGAAACAGGGAGGCAACTTAGACTCAGAATAGGGGAACCCAAATCTGCAATACGAACAAATAAAGAAAATGCCCCACTAGTAAATCACTGGAGAGAAAAAGGACATGATATCGGAGAGATACAGTGGGTTATCCTGGAAAAAATAAGAGAACTGACTAGGATGGGCGACAGCAAAAAGAGACGAAAGATGCAGGAACAATGGTATATAACTAAGTTCAACACCATCAAGGTAGGCCTGAACTCCAAAGAAGATTGGGAAACACTTATCTGAATTATGCTAAAAGTATTGAACAAATGACAGTTTACAGATAATATAGATGAGTTTTGAGAAAAAATCAGGACGTACTTGTGGAAAATGAATAGTGGCATATTTATGAATAATGAAATAATGACCTACTACAATAGGATAACTGGAGTTTCTGTGTGTGATGTCTCCTCGACCTGATATACATAAGCAATAGCTTCAGGAGTACCTACATGCGGACTACATTCAACGCATAGGAGAACGCGGGGACCAAATCAGAGCGATCAAATACTACAATAGCTAACAGAGCGATTACGGCAAATAAGAAAAATATGGGAAACTCAGAAAGGGAAGTAAGGAGACATTCACCCCGGGTAATAGACACTAAGAAAAGACAAATTAGTTTATGTCTATGAAAGAGGAACGCATATAATTATTCGACACTGAGCACTATGATTATTACTAAGTAAAGAACACATAGAAACCCGATAAGATTTGTTAAGGGGCAGAGATCAAAAATATAAAACAATAACCAGCGATATAAGGGAAATCAAAGATGGCGATACCGCAAAACAACATCTAACAGCGATGTGCGCATGCGTGATCATAAGCGTCACTAAATACTTGTGTGGATGGTCGGAGTGCACCTTACGGATATAAAAAGGGCGGAAACGTTAAATCGGGCTAGAAAGCGGTATCGAGGTAGACGCACGCATGGGAAAAAAACTTGGTGAGTGTCCCCCTGCTCGTAGCCGAAGATAGAGATAGGTATAATCGGTGGGTAAGGCGTATCGATAGAGCTCAGTTATTCTGCTAACCGTTGGAGCATGCTCTAAACATTAGACCATAGGGGGTATGCGGGATAACTTTTTTTGGTCCACACACAGTCTTAGGGTGGCTCGCAAAATGTACGCTTGCCACTCCCCTACTTCATGGGCTCCCGCACAGTCAGCTTTTTAGTCAAGAGTGTAAAAAAGCTGGGGAAAGTCGATCTACCTTACCGGGAGATTAAATCGCTATCCAGAGGGAGAGGGGAGAACTTTAAGTGAACCGATAAATAAAAGTGGCAATTGTCGTCCCATGTGGTCATGAATTTAAAATGTGGTTGTGGTAATAAAGGCCCCCGAAAGCATATGATAAAATTACATATAAGGGTGATAGATAACTGGAAGAATTCGCTGAAGGGAGCACTGATATGGGTGTAAAGAAAGAGGAGTCCAGTTAATAAATGAGGGCTTCTCATGCTGAACCAGAATAGACCCGATGGTGCATAGATGTAACTTAGATTGAAAGAGGGTGCGCCCTCCGATATATATATATATATATATATCGTTCAAGTATGATATTCGTTTAAGATATAAGAAATGGGAGTTATATAACATACCTGCAGTATAGTGTGCCTAGGTATTGTATGTACAGAAAGATGAAAAAAGATTCAAAAATCTCAGCAAAATATCAACACTACTTTGCAGAACATATCCGGTTCATGAAAATCAGAAACCAGACGTTATACCTCGATGAGTAAATCCAAATACCAGAAAAAGGTAAGAATGACTATATGAAGAACAATTGAAAACCTAATCTAGGGTAGGGAGACCGATGAGTGATAAACTGTAATATTATCAACAGGGCATACTTACAAAAAAGAAAATACAGAAGAACAAACAAGAAATAGTTCCTGGTGAACAGAAAATCGGCGGTGTGCTGTGTAATACCGCTCGAAGGTAAACCTAGAGTGAAGTAAAGTAGGAATGAGACAATGGAGTCAACGAATAAGTCACTCAATACCATGTCTCCAATTCCTTAGGTGAATAAACTCATATACGAAGAGATTGAGGAAAAGGGGTGGTGCAGAAATTTGACCTATACCACTGAATTCCCCATCGATTTTAAAAGAGAAAGGTAATTCTTCCTTATTACACAAGATCTTGGAAGTAGTAAGCGGGATAAAAATATAAAAAACCAAAATATCATTTGAATATTGTCTATTGATCCCACAGGGCGAGACTTGTAATTATATTCTGATGCCCTGAAAAATAGAAAAAAGGAAGAAATCCTTTAAGGAATAGAATCTCTTCCTGGGGATGAACAACAGCATCCACCAGTCTTTCCTGAAACCAAGGCAAGTATAGGGACCGGAGTGAGTGATGGTAACGAATGGTTTGAGCACCTATGAAGTTAAGCCCAACACTAAAATATAACGGAGGGGATAGGAGTCGTGTACATGGGAAACTTCCTACTATGACAGTGTGAATAAGGCCGACATAAACAGTTGAAAGGTTTTCCTTCTTAGATCAATGATGTAAACTGGAGTGTAACATGTGATGTAAAGAGAAAACTGCGAGGATTGCCCTATTAATTGTGATGTATTGTTGTTTTATATATACAGAAACGTAGAAATAGCGACCCCATGAAATTGTGGCTGTCCTGAAGAAGGTGTTACTATATCAATGAAATGACACCAAAACGCGTCGACGCTTGGAACAATAGAATCCAATGAAAGCCCTACGAAATAACAGATTTACCATAAGTTGGAATACTGTGATTTCGGTTTAGATATAGGAGGTTATTGGGTCAGTAAATCAAGGTAGTAGGAATTTCTGATCCTACAGGCAAATAGGGGTCATAGGTTGTGATTTATTATGTACTGTGGAGTTTTGATACTTTAGGTGCAAAAAATCTGCTATGCTTTTATAATTTGTGTTTTTTTAAATTGAGATGTTTTATGAATTTAATGTGAACAATTGCTTGTATATGTGATAATACAATGTATGTTTTTAAATAATGTTCTTCAGTATAGTTCTGAATTTTAATAACAGTAACCAACTATAAATAAAAGAATAATATTGTAAACGTCATATTTTTGTGTTGGAGTGATACATATATGGAAAGTCTGCTGTGCCAAATAGGTGGGTGTATATGGAACTCTAGAGTGTGAAGGAGAGCATGTGTAGTCCAGGGATCCTTTCTTGACTTCCCTTCTACAAATTAACACATGGGTGGATATCGTGAGAAGCAGTCCGAACGAGTATTTCCGGGCAGACCTAAGAAGTCCATCAGCAACATACATAGAGGTACACACTACAGAGGCATCAGCTCAGAAGGGCGAGTATAGGTTAGATGTGGGTGCACTTAATTGTTAAATGGACAAGATCTGCCTTTGAAGTGGTACTAAGGTAGAAATGCGCCACAACTCTTTAACAAGAAAGACAGCATTTCCCAAAATACTGGATACCGGTGATACTCACAGGAGATTCGCCCATGCTACCAGTTTGTCTATTTGCTCACTGCAGAAGGTGAGCGGCCTTGCTAAAGCTTGCAGACCGACTGGTGAGTAGGTATCCCAGTACATGCCACTAGGGCAAGAATGACAGTGGCGTTGAGTGTTATATTTTTAGAGTTAACCACATGGGTACTGACAGATATTTGCCATGGGGTCACAAAGTACAGTCTATGGTGTGACCAAGGGCTGCACTGATAGCAGCAGGTTGGAGGTAGGTGGTCTGGGATTGTGTAATTATGTCTAAAAAATATGTTAAATAAACGGACAAGCATTTATTTGCAGGTTAATAAAATTTGCCCTGTTCTGAATATTAGGGCTCAGCAACAAAACAGAAGCTCATGCTACTGTTCACCAGGGGGGCCGCATGTAAAAGTAGAGGGCCGCAGCGGCCCACGGGCGTTCTTAACGTGTTCCAGAAACCCAGCTATTGGTATAGTCAATACTAAATTTTATGTCCAGATAGGGCTTTAAGTAGGCCGGGTCCTGCCGGTGCTAAGCAGGTGCTGAGAAGGGTCCATATCAGGCTCTCCATTTTTACCATCAGGATGAAAAAAAAAAAAAACCTTAACAATGCAATAGTACAACCTTTGATGTAACTTCAAAGAGACTCGTTTTTCAGTTTTATATAGCGCAAACCTAGAGCGCTTTACATGACCACTGGTTACATTATACAAAGGCATATTCATTTTTTGAATCACAGCAAGTCAGCTCCTCTAGCCTCACACCACAACCGTGCCCACAAGTAGCATTTTCAATATTATATACAACGAAGTGATAGTTGTTGCTTATTTATCTTATGCAACTTACATCCATTGAGAAAGCCAATAGCCATGGCTTGCTGTAAGTTTAATGATGCTCGTTGTGTTATATATCTGGATGAATGGACAGAAGCACCACAATACCAATTGGACGGCACACTGTTTTTTGCTTTTGTGTTTTAAGCCGCGCCCTTAATTACAGCACCCACGCCCCTTTCTGTGACCCTCCAGTTTTTTCATCCCACTTAAAGCCCTGAGCACAGGTATAGATTTATCTGTGCTGCTTTTGAGGAGGGGCTATCTAATCAGTTAAAGAGCCAGCCGGGTACACAGCAACCTTTGGGACAGTCAGAGAAGCCAGAGATCTTGGACCATCGCTGCTTCAACCTCGTCTGCCGTTACAGTACCTGGGCAGAGCTGCTCTGTAACACTCAGCGCTTTTAACGGAGATAAACTGAGTACCTGCACTAATTAATTTGCAAGACGCCCACGGGCATACGTATGCGCTTTACAAATTGTAATAATAAATAAATAAATAATTTGGCGTGCGTGCACCACTCCGCAATTGCGCAATACATTTAATCGAATAGCAGCAGGAATTGTAAGTAGCAAACAGGTACTCTACTAGGGTAACTCTAGGTCACTGATCTCACTCCACTGGAAACCGTTATATATTTTGCTAGGTGCTCTGCTATGCCAGAAAAAATATTTAAGCACACTGTTCTCATCTCCAGTATAGACCGTACTGAAAAAACGGCACATTAGCTGTAATAAATTATTCAGAGGGCCTCCGCAACGCTGTTTACTGTGCTCGAAGCAAATGAAAGGTCCACACGGAACAAAACAAAAGTATACACAAAAATAATTCGACTACTGTCCATTTCAAAGAAAGGGAAGGCAGTGACAAGACTAAACTAGTCACCTGTTTCCGCCTATACAGGAAGGGTGCAAACAAATATGCGCCTTCCGTTTTAAATACAGTTCGTCCTGTAAGGCTTTCGTCGATGCCTACGCCGTCAAGGGGGTCGAAACGTCGACAACTGTTCAATGCCAATCTTACCTACAGTACTTGAGTTACTGAGTGATTATATGTTACATGGCATACCAGTACAGACATTATGTACTTCTACTCTTATGTTGTTTTCGATTCATGTCTTCTGGCACATCATTAATATGTGCCTTCATTATATGTGATTTGCACTCTCTTCCATCCTACTACCTCACTACAATCACAGCCTTCCCCACCCCAACCTTACCGCTTGGGGACCGCAATGTCGCCAATTGTGTATCCAATGTTTAATGTGTTTTTTTTACAGTTTGAATAACCTGTGACCAATGTCAGTGTGATTAAATAACACTGAGATCTGAAATGTATTTTGATTTGTCTTGAGTATCTGTTTCACAACTTGTCTTGACCACTAACATGTTATAAATACTGGGACCACCCTTTGATAAACGATACAGAGGAATGTCTGGGGAGTTTTAGTACTAGTCTGGCCGCAGAATGTTGTACCACCTGTAATTTCTGGATAGTTTGTTTAGATGAACCTACATACAAATTATAACAGTAGTCCAGTCTAGATGTTATCTATGCAAAGGTCATTTTCTTTCTTTCCGCTAGTGGGAGGTACCCAAAGAACGTTTGCACTGATATTATGAAACTAAAACATGTTCCTGCTACTGCTATCGCTTGTGGGCGAAATTACAGAGAGGCATCAAATTTTACTCGGAGGTTTTCTATGACCTTGACCGGCGATGGGGGTTTGGGGTGGGGGTGGGAGTGGCATTAGGCCACCATAGGGCCAGATGAAAGGCATTAAACTTCCAGAGTTTCATAATCTCTGTTTTGTTGGTATTGCAGTTAAGATTATTTATTGCATCCACCGGATTACTTCAGTTAAACAGTTTTTAAAGTTGAACTCAGAGCAAATAGAAGCTTTATCCAATGACAAGATCAGCTGTGTCTCGTCGGCATAAAATATGGCTTCAATACCGAGAGAGATAATCAACGAGAACAAGGGGGCCATGTAGATGTTAAATAATGCGGGCAAAATGAGTAGCCATGGGGCACTCCTGAAGTGACAGTCTTTTCGAGGGCTAGAAAAGATCCTAACATAAATGGTTGTTTGCGACTTGAAAGGAAGGATTTAATCCAAGTCAGTGCCAGAAGAGAGGTTCCACAATCCTTGATACGTTGCAGCAGGATGTCATGGGAGATGGTATCAAACGCAGCTGATAGTTCTAATAAAATCAGCACTGCATTTTTTCCTGCATCCAACGTTAACTTTAATGTATCTGCAACATCCATCAGAGATGATTCTGTGGAGTGTCTTGGACGGACACCCGACTGCCATGGATATTAGATTTAAGCCTTCCAGAAATACCGTTAGTGGATCATTAACCAATGTTTCTATGATTTTACATAAAATAGGAAGTAGTGAAACCAGACGGAGGTTTGAAAGAGTAGTGGGATCTGCCAGTTGTTTTTTCAGCAGTGGTTAAACAACAGCTAATTTCCAGCCGTTCTGGACCTTAGCACTGGCTAATGAAGTGTTCAAAATGTCATTGATCATTAGGTTTACGCAGTCAATAACTTTATGAAGTGTACAAGGGGGGCAAGGATCATGAGGGGATCCTGATTTGCAGGCTAATATAGTCTGGTGTGACTGAGGTAAGGTGACTCTTTGGAAAGTTGCCTCTGGGAATATTGCAGGAGCCTTCTGCGTAACAGGTCTAAGTGAATATCTGTTTTTAAATGTAAGTATAGTTGTATATGCACCCGCCACAAGCTCTTCAATCGACATCCGGGGCAGTAAACGGCAGCACCCCCCCCGCTCTTTGATGCGGGCACAGCAGGCGGCAGACACCGCCACAGACAGCCAAAGGGCTAGCTACGCCACTGGGATAACCCCTTTCTTCCTCGCCACTTTCTCCTTCCCTTATACCAGGCCTCCTACAGAAATGGCCCACTAGACAACACCTCAAACCTTTGAGGAGTACCTGAACCACCAAAGGAATTCCCTGAGAATGCTCGTGTGGCGTTAAATGAACCAGTCTTGCTGTGGGATACAGCCACCTTCCTTCTTGGGCCATCCTCAGCTCCCAGCCGGTCTCCTGTATTAGCGAGCTCCCTGCCAGCACTGGCTCTAACACAATTCACCCTGAGACAACGTCTGCTACCAGGACTCGGCCACATAGCACTGAAACTGACGCATAACACCAGCGTGGAATCAAGCCACACTGCTACTGCATTTGAGGCTGCACGGCCGATCACACAAGCCAAGGTAGGCACGAGAAGGGACAAAAAGTGGGACGAGCTGGCTCAGTGGGGGAGTCTTCACCTTCCCAAGGCTGTTTCTGAATGCTGAGTATGGTCGTCGAATTTGTGTGGTATATGGACGGAATCACTCCCGGAGCTCCCTGTGACCGGAGTTTAGCATGCCACCATGTTCCTCTCTAGTGGCCTGGGTCATGATCCCCCCCAGGTTGTGTGTCTGTGAGTAGGTCATAGATGTGGTGCTTGTGGACTGAGTATGTTTGGTGTGAGTGAGTAGTGTGCATTTGCTGAGACTTTGTATGTCTATCTGGCCCATACAGGCCCAAACAGGCAACACCTTTGTACTCTCAGCCTTGATGTCTGTACTGAAATTCCTTCAGGGGACAGCTTGTAAAAGCTGGTGTTGAGGTCAGCTGACTCTCTCTCAGCCTCTTAGACTCACGTGCAGTCCCAACTAAGTGGTCGCCTAGCAGCAGCCAAGTAGGTTCACCTGTAGTAGGGGTTTGTGCTACAGGATTACCTACAAGTAGGTAATCCTGTAGTAGGGGTTTCTGCTACTCTCCAATCCACAAGCTGTGTATGGAGAGCAGGAAGGAAGAGGGTAACTGGAGGGAGTTGGGGGGAAACTGGCTTTTTAAGTAGTAAAGTTTTGATATGGCAGGTGAATTTGCACAAACACCACAAACATTTACAATGTCACTTTTATAAATAAACAGAAGCACAATTTAAAAACAATAACGCTAAACTACAACTCTAAATACGCACAGGGAGTACACAGCTGTTTGGAAGATAAGCAGACTCAGGGAGCCAGCAGGGCCATGTGACTGGAGAGTCAAGGAGCCAGAGAATGTGTGTGGGAGACAGAGGAAGACAGAGGCTGCAAAGAGGGAAAGCAGACAAACATAGGGGAGCAGAACCCCAAAAATGGAGGAGGGGTCAAGAGAGCAGAACAGCATCAGAGATGAAAAAGGGGTGTAGAGCAGAGGATAAACAGAGGAAGATGGAGGCTTTAAAGAGGGAAAGGAAGGTGTTTTCTAAAGGGTATAACACACAAACAAAAATGTTTTTCATTATCCAACAAGACAATGCAAAGCTAACAAGTTCATAGTCCAAATGGACCACTGAGTGTACTAGAAATCACAAATTAACAGTTAATATGCTATGTTATATTTGGAAACAGTCAGATCTGTATTAAGGTCCTGTTAAGGGAAGGAGTGAGGTTGCTCCTCCTACCTGCAGGAGCAGCTCGATCGCCGTTAATGCTTGACGCGTTTCTGGAGTATTTTATCTCCTCCTCAGAGGCATCGGCAGTTCGAAAAAGCGCGGGTCACCACCCCGTCATTAGAATACTAAATAGTACGCCCTGGATGGGTTTCTGGGATTTGTAGTGTCCATAATAGTTCCACAGATGGTTAGCGCTATTCATTACTGATGGCAAAAGTAGCAAGCCCTCGATGGGTCTCGGCATGCTGGTGCATGCTCAATCCTTAGCTGCTGTTCTGCTCTTATGGCTCGGTAAATACCAAACCACGTGGTCCCCTTCAATCTTGGGGTGGAGCTCCTCCGCGGCAGGGTACCCGTGTTTAATATCAAAGCTCCAAGAGTATCCAACGTACAAGGAGCACTCGGACAGTAGGACAAAATACAAATAATAGTGGAGGGTCAGAAGATATGGAATTCACAAGAGACGACTATGTGATGGAACTAGTAGCAATAGTCCACTAGACAGGGTACATCATTCGTGGTTTTTGAAAAATACCCATCAGTAGCTCTTCCTAGGTGCCCTTTTCATCATGTGGGTTCCTTCTAACCATGAAGGATGGTATATTAGTTTGGTCAAAACTGACAGCATAAGGACCAGTGATGATATATCTGGGTCGCAGGGGGCTACTGAAAAGCAGTGCGAGGGGGTGTGAAAAAGTGCAAAAAGTGCAAGGTAGTGGTATGTAAAATTAGATAGCTCTGGGGAAAAATTATTTATTGCAGACCTCAGAGTTTCTAAGAATTAAAAATAGCGAAATTGGTAGTTTCAACTAATAGCTACCAACAGGTTGGTCGACATGTTTCAGCAGGATTTCGGATCACACAGGTATCCACTGCATTCCTCAGGACCTGTGTCGCTACTGCTAGTGTAGTGTAAGAAATATAAAAAAGGAAAAGGTATCACCTGGGTATTAGTGAAGGATCATTCTCCCAGCATATTACGCAGGAGAGTACTGCCTCACCTCACCTGGCAAACGGCTCAGGTAATTGAAGCACCGCTCTGTCCGTCGGTACTTCCAGCGTCCCTCTGGCTGTAAGGGGAGGTGAATTCTTAGAAACTCTGAGGTCTGCAATAAATAATTTTTCCCCAGAGCTATCTAATTTTACATACCACTACCTTGCACTTTTTGCACTTTTTCACACCCCCTCGCACTGCTTTTCAGTAGCCCCCTGCGACCCAGATATATCATCACTGGTCCTTATGCTGTCAGTTTTGACCAAACTAATATACCATCCTTCATGGTTAGAAGGAACCCACATGATGAAAAGGGCGCCTAGGAAGAGCTACTGATGGGTATTTTTCAAAAACCACGAATGATGTACCCTGTCTAGTGGACTATTGCTACTAGTTCCATCACATAGTCGTCTCTTGTGAATTCCATATCTTCTGACCCTCCACTATTATTTGTATTTTGTCCAGTTACCTTCGGGGAGTGTAGTGCTGAGTGGTCATTAAAAATAATCCCTGAGACCCAAATCTACTCTTATTTATTTGATGCACTCGGACAGTAGCCATAAGCATCAAGCCTTTAATGGTATGCTCACATCCAGCACACCGATTCCATGAGCAGCTCGACCGCCGTTAATGCTGACGTGTTTCTGAAGTATCTCAACTCCTCCTCAAAGGCTTCGGCAGTTCAAAAAGGCGCGGGACACCACCTGTCATTAGAATACTAAATAGTACGCCCTGCATGGGCTGCTCCGTTGCGTCTCAAAACTGAGTAGTCTGGGATTTGTAGTGTCCATAATAATTCCACAGATGGTTAGCGCTATTGATTACTGCTGGCAAAAGTAGCAAGCCCCCGATGGACCTCAGCATGTTAGTGCACGCTAAATCCTTAGCTACTGTCTCACTATGATAGTTCGGTAAATACCAAACCACGTGGCCCCCTTCAATCTCAGGGTGGTGCTCCTCCGTGGCAGGGTAGCTGCGTTTAGTATCAAAGTTTCAAGAGTACCCAATGTACAAGGAGCGCTCGGACAGTAGCCACAAGCATCAAACCTTTAATGGTATGCGCACATCCAGCACACTGATTCCATGAGCAGCTCGACCGCAGTTAACGCCTGAGGCGTTTCTGGAGTATCTCAAGTCCTCCAGCGCTTTTTCGAACTGCAGAAGCCTTCAAGGAGGAGTTGACATACTCCGAGTGCTCCGTGTATGTTGGGTACTCTTGGAGCTTTGATATATCTATATCTATATCTATCTATATATCTATCTATCTATCTATCTATCTATCTATCTATCTATCTATCTATCTATCTATCTATCTATCTATCTATCTATCTGTCTATCTGTCTATCTGTCTATCTGTCTATCTATCTATCTATATATACACACACCATCCAGCCTCCACAGAATCATCCCAAGAATCTCCCACAGAAGAAGGCACGGACTCTAAGTAGTCAGGATTCGGCATCTATTTATTTTCTTGGGTCACCCTCAATCCCCGAGGTAAGAGAGACGCGTTTCGGCTTACTGGAAGCCTTTATCAATCTGTTTAGCGCCATTTACAAAAGCATAATATAAAGCCATTCCCAATTACGTCATAGGTAAACATGAAAGACATGCTCTAAAAAAATGCAACCATGATGTAAGCCTTATGAAGCAACTAAATCCATGCATCCTACGGCTGGGTATCAGCAATGTTAAAGGTAAAACATATTAAGTTTTTTAAATTGCAGCATGCATTTAAATAGCACGGAGTCCCATTATTCTAAGTTGAATGGGCGAGTGATTAAGTATGCTCAAAATGTATATCACCTGCCGTAATTGGTACATTGCTAGCATATAAAGTGCGCCGCCAAATTTCTCATCCTGTGTTACAAAATTGTGAAACATAAAATATGTTGAATACATTAGAAGAACATGCTGCCGCACTTAAATTGCCAAATGAAAAACAGCCACTGTCACGGAGTGCTCATCACGAGTTCATAACACAACCTCCGGTTGAAGACCTTTAACCTTGTGCTGCGTGATTAGTTTTAACACCTGCCATGCTGCAGATGCCACGATCCCAAACACCGAAGTTAAAAGGCACGGAGACAGTGGGGTCAATACACACAAACTGGAATTTCGACTTAAATGTCAGTCTTCAAGCACATGCTTGAAACCCCACAGGACTCCCTCTCCCATAGTGCCTTTCGCTGGTCAGATAATGCTCAGAGGTTTGCATTTGCACCCAAAATTCCGGTGTCAAGTCATACTCCAAGATCGTTCAGCCAGGGCAAATGTATATTAAAAGTCAAGCAGCATGAAAATCAGTTCTGCTGAGGCACTGACTCGGGATTGAAGGGAATCAATGGATAAAGTGATAACGCCAAACTAACCTCACCGCTTCGGCATTGGCTTCCACGGTGCCCAGTCACCAGATGGCGCCAGATTCATGAGCAAGGCATTTCTTGCTAGGGAAACTTCGACCCCGTGCTGGCAGTCGCGAAAAACGCCCCGCTGCGGGCCCCATTTCACCAACGGCTGTCATCCTTGTTCCTTTCCTTGGCAGCCAAACTGGGGGCTCACCCTCCAGCACAAGGCGCGCAACACCCATTGGACTCAAAGAGCTTCAGCCCCCCTGACATGTGAGGCAGCTGGGATGAGACAGCTTCCCGGGTGCACACACAGCCGCACCCGAGTACTTCACAGGTCTTTTAAAGACCTTTTGCTTGTTGATGAGGCTTTGATGGCGTTCACCCCTTCTTAGCACCCCTGCAGCTCCACTCTGCCTTTTGCTTGAAGAATCAGCCCCCCCCTGAAATTTTTTCTTAGCCCTTCCCCCCCCCCCCGAAATTTGACTCTAGATGCGCCTCTGACCAGCACTCCCGTACTTCACCATAGACTTGCGGTTACAAGGGGAGAGCCACAAGCGACTGGTGTTCCGTGAAAAAGATTTTAAAAATGCACCGCGTTCCAGGAAGTTAGTTTCTCCAGCAAAGGTTTATTAACCAAGTACAGTTATCACCACCACCTACACATTTCAACCAGAAAGGTCTTGCTCACGGTAAAGTGAGTCCCTTGTCTCTTTCTGCTATTTGTAGTCTCACCCATTTACACCCATTAAGAGGCATTATGGGATTTATAGTTTACACATACAATTTAAAACATTACAATGACCTCAGAGTTCCTTGTGATTATGTATGTCCCTTATTCCTCATAAATCACACTATATTGTCATGCAATCTCTTTCTCAATGTATTCTACAAATATATGATTTTTAGATTGTGGGGAATTTAGTCATACCATTATGTGTTCTTTATTCTACAGTAACAGGAGCATTCACTCTCAGGTTTATTCTTATGACTCACACAGCGTGACCTATGTTTACGGGGGTTGGTGTTTATAAAAACTGGAATTCACACAAAAAAAAACAAAGGTTAAAGTGACTTTATAATAAGGGTGAAAATGAGACGAGAATTAACATTTAAAACACTAAAAAACACTGAAATTTACCAGGTGCCGTTTAGTAAACTAGATAGAACTTGCGCCCCTATCATGCATGGCTTATGACCTTATTTATTGCAGCACTCATTACATGTTAAGTGACATCACTGATTGAATTGAAATTAAATTTGTAGAGCGCAACTAAACCCATAGGCATCAAGGCGCTTAAAGGTGGTACAACTGTTTGATCAGAGGAGGATGAGGTACTGGGTTTTTAAGAACCGGCACAGAACCGGTAACCCAGCGGTGTCAGGGTACACCCAGAGACCTCGGGTTCTTCCTGATCCAGACCACAGAAACTCAGAGTCTTCTAGGTGAAGTCAAAGATCGATTTATTGGCTGCAACCAAGGTAACAAGTGTCCTAGAAGTACAACACACGGGGAAGTATATTCTCAGGAGACTGCTCGAATTTACAAAGTCAGGCTTCTCTCTTTATACAGAATATTCGGCTTCAGGCAAACATTCTTCGAATTTGCAATATATCATTTACAGGTTTTGGTTACAAAGGAAAAGCAGAGTCATGATAACATGTACATATTTCACGTCGTGCTGCCCACAACAAATCACCCGGCAAGGCCCAACATTTCATCAGATATCGGTGGACCCCCAATAAAACAGGCACCTCCCCACCATAAAGTAAGCGAAGCAAAAAGAGTAGAGACAGATGGGAGCAAGATACGGCAGGTGTGCGTGCTGAAATGGTTTTATGGCCTATTGAGCCCTGATGCTATCTTGTTCGGCCACTGGGAGGGGAACTGACCTAACGAGTTCGGCCTGGGGCAATGGTTCCAACTTGCACAGGTCATAGGGAAGGCGATTAAGGAGTACGTGTCCTTGTGGAATTGAATTCAGCTGGATTAAGGCCTATGTAAAGGGCAACTCACAAAATGGCTGCCATACATAAAATGGAATCCGAGGGTTCTGAACGAAAATGACGATTTCGAGGTGAAGTCGTCACTCGAATAGGCTGAAAATGCTTGTACATGGTGTACTCGTCATTCTCGGTCTTTTGATACTAAATTCGTCATGTTTCGACGAAGTTTAATTCTCGAGTCCAGAATTATTTATATGAGTCCAGAATTTTCAGAACCACAGACCCTCCTTTTGCCCTTACATAGGCAATTAATCTATCCTCATGTTAATCTGAGTCCAGATCTATATTCCTAAAGTCATTGAGATGTTGCTGTAACATCATTCTAGTACTTAGTTCATCTCTTGACACAGGCTTCCTTACACATGATGTAACACACAGGCCACATATTGCAGGAGCACACTGTATGCACAGACAGAACAGGAAAAGAATGGCTAAGACCATCCCAATGACCATCAGAATTTTCCATCCCCAGGCGGATATCAGTTCCCAGAACCATCCCATTAACGACCAATCTCCTTTATCCACATGAATAGATTCGGAAATCTTATGTAGTTTGGAGATGGCCTGGTACACTGTTGGAGCGTTATATGGGATGAAAACGCAACAACTCGATTGGATCAATCTGCATACCCCACCTCGGTCTGCAAGTATGACATCTAAAGCGACCCTGTTCTGAAGGGTCATAAGTCGATCCGACTGGAGCTCAGCGGTCAAGTTACTAAGGGCACCAGCCGTTTCAATCACGGTGGACTCAACTACCCTTGTCAGTTGCCTTATGTTCCTGCTGTTAGCCATGGATCCCCAGAACGGCAGAAAACCCTTTGCAAAGTCCCCAAATTCTTGACCTGCAGTGTCTTCTTCACTCAAAACACCTCTAGCTATCCTTGTCCTGTGGTAGTCTGCCGCTGCTGTGTAGGTGGGAGGTAACAGGAAGGAAACAAAGCACGAGCCCGAAAAGTCAGGGGGCAACCATGTATAGGCTCTATCGTGGCAGATGAAATAGGTACCCTTAGCTGCTAAAAACGCAGGGGAAGTCTGAGATCCAAAAACATACATTTCAGTACAGACACTCTTCCCTAACTGAGCCCTGGGATTCGTGCCATTACCTTGCAGACACAGGTGACCCTGATGGGGTACAATCCAGATCGGGGATGATCTCTTGGCTTGCTGCTTCTCACTCAGAGTAGCTCCATATCCAGTCATGTTCCATCCTATGTATAATAGCGTCTCATCTCTCGGGATAGTCTCATAAGAAATACCTTCCTTAATCATGTCTACTATACCCTTGACTAGAGCACTTTTTCTAGGATTGTCTGTTACAGAACGCAGGGGGTAGATTTCGTGTGCATATATGAACATTGTCCTATATGCCCATACAGAACCATTGTGACTGAATGGCAGGACCAGATAAGGGATACCTTTATCCGTGGTGTGAGGCATAAGACCGCACACCCAACAGTTAGTTTTGTTCATTATAAGTTGGTGTTGGTGTAACAACTGAACAAAAGAGTTATTGATGAACTCCAATCTCCTATTAGATTCGTGGTCACGCAGAGGGTGGAAAGAATGAGAGGAAACAGTGGGAGGAGGTATAGGTGATGCAGTGGGTGCAAATGTTACACGAAAAGAAAGTAAAACATAGCTGATCAAAAATATCATTACACTGAATAGCATAAAAATACACAATATTATAAAACCTTTCCTTGTCATCACGTTGCACAATTTGTGCTTAAAATTCGTCCGTTTGGCAGGTCTCTCCACATCGGGAAACTCCATCCTCTCTAAAGTGCTGCCCGCGGTGGGAGGTTGCCTCTGCTAAGGGATGCTTCTGTCAGTCTAGGGCAGCTCCCTTGGACCAACCAGAACTACCGACCTAACGTCGTCAGCTGCACCCCAAAGACTTTAATCAACCGCGGCCCTAGCAGCGGAACCTGGATGGCGGTTCGAAAAACAAAAATAAGCAAGTTTCCTAGATGGGAGAGATGCACTTTCAAAAATAGTACTTGGGGGAAAAGGATATCTCTGTTTTATTAGTCCATGGATCTTAGTCTCAAATTGCAAAAGAAATTGTTTTATTAGTTCGTTTTTCTCGGTCTCAAATTGTATTGTTGTTTCCCAGGTATTGTCTGATCCTGGAACAAAAGGTCAGGCTCTGTAGTGTTCAATTGATTGGGTGGCGGCACAGCCTTGTGCAAATTTTTTTCACTTTCTCGCTCAGAGTCAGTTCTTTTTACATGCAAATCAGTAAAGGGGGCGGCGTGTGGCACTGTTTTAGGTTCTGGGTCAGCGGCACCCTTCTGGACCCACTGGTCATGAGGTAGAGGGAAAGGGATCTTCTTACAATGGATCCCGTGGACCCAGTTGGTCTTCCCCTCCACCCGAACGGCTGTTCTTGTAGAAAGAAGGACGAGATGAGGCCCGGTCCACCTGGGCTGGTCGTTCTTCGTTCTTTGGAAGTTCCTGACAAGTATCCAGGAACCAGGGTCAATGGCGTGACCCGAAGTCTCAGAGACCGGAGGCAGGGTGTTGTGGACCTGTTGATGCAAAACACGCAATTTAGCCGTCAATTCATACAGATAATTAAGCAAAATAGGGTGTTCAAGCTCGCTGGATTTAGTGGGTCTAGGCACTCCCCATATGTTGGCTGGCCGGCCAAAAACTATCTCATATGGACTAAGTTTCACTCGTGAATGCACAGTCATTCTAGTGGACAGGAGTGCTAAGGGTAGAGCGTCAGGCCATTTAAGACCTGTGCTCGCTTGGATCTTGGCCAGTTTAAGTTTTAAAGTGCAATTGTAACATTCTACTAATCCAGCTGATTGGGGGTGATTTGCAGCGTGGAACTTCTGCCGGATACCTAGCCCTTCACACACTCTCTTCATCACACGACCCACAAATTCACTGCCATTATCAGACCAGACCATTCTAGGCATTCCAAACCTGGGGAAGTACTCTTTCACAAGGGCTTTCGCTGTGGACAAGGCAGTATTGTCTTTTAGGGGATAGGCTTCTACCCATCTTGAGAAGGCACAAACAACAACGAGTACGTATTTTAAATTGTTGCACCTCTCCATGTGAATGAAATCTAGCTGCAAAACCTCGAACGGATACGTAGGAGGTGCAAAATGACCAGCTGGAGTTGGGGTTCCCCTACCAGAATTGTGTTTCAGACATACCATGCAATTCTTGACAACATTCTCTGCACACTTGGGAATCCCTGAATTCTTCCATACTGGGGCCAACAACTCGCAAATCCCTTTCACGCTGATATGAGCCATCCCATGAGCCATTGTAACCACTGCAAGCACATATGCATCGGGTAACAACCATCTCTGCTGCTCTGATAATTCAATCCAGCAACCATTTGCATCCATTCTACCCATACTTTCTCTCCACGTGCTCAATTCTTTCTCTGTGGCCTCAGCTTGAATGGACTTCACACTCTCTATTGTGTCTTCACACATTCCAACATCACCAGTCCATCTTGCAGGGCCTGCAACATACATTCGGCTCATTACATTCTTTGCAGTTTCTTTCGCGATCTCATCAGCAAATGCATTTCCACGACCTACATCATCAGTCACCTTCTTGTGAGCACTACATTTCACAATCGCCATTTTCAGAGGTAGGGTCAGTGATTCAAGAAGCTCATTCACTAACTGACCATGCTGAATCTTAGCTCCATGCGACGTCAGGAATCCACGTTCTCTCCACAATCGCCCAAAACTGTGAGCCACTCCAAATGCATACTGACTATCAGTGTAGATAGTCACTTTCATTCCTTTAGACAACACACATGCTCTCGTGAGTGCAATCAATTCTGCGGCTTGAGCCGAATTATGTGAGACACGTGCAGCTTCAACAACTGTATGCAAAGTCGTGACAGCATATGCTGCAGTCGTGTCACCACTCGGGAGCTTAAAGCATGAACCATCCACCCATAATGTACCATCACATTCCGCAAGAGGAGTATCGGATAGATCTACTCTCCCTTTCGTCTCTTCCTCTGTTCTGAGAAAACAATCGTGCTGTTCTGAAACATCTGATTCCTCTGCAATTGGCAATAACGTAGCTAGGTTTAAGGTACTGCATCGTTTTATGTGCACATGACTCGCTAATAGTGTCAATTCGTAACTGGACAACCGAGCACTAGTTAAGTGCTGTGTCTTAGTTCTATTTAACAACGTGTCCACTGCATGTGGGACCATCACGACTAGTGTATTATTCATTACTAGACCAGCAGACTGTCGAATAGAGACAGCTGCTGCTGCTGTGGCCCTTAAACAACTTGGCAATGCTTTAGCTACCAGATCCAAAGTCGACGAAAAATAGGCACATGGACGCTGCCTACCTCCAAATAAGTGAGTCAACACAGACAATGCACAGCCCTCTTTCTCGTGGACATATAATGTGAAAGGCTTACTGTAGTCGGGGGTACCTAACACAGGAGCCGAACACAATGCTGCGCGCAATTCGAGAAAACTTGTCTGACACTCTTCGGACCAAGGAATGGGATTGGGTGTGTTTTTACACGTTAATGCCACCAAGGGTTTGGCTAATAACGAAAAATTTGGAATCCACTGTCTACAGTACGATGTAATGCCCAAGAAAGCACGCACTTCTCTCTGTGTTCTTGGCACATTCAATTTCGCTATTGCCTGAATTCTTTCTGGGGTCAATTTCCTTCCCTCCTTCGATAAGAGGTGACCTATGTAGGTCACTTCTTGTCGGCAATATTGCAGTTTGGAAAGTGACACCTTGTGATGAAGATCACACAGATGACGCAATAATGACAGCGTTGCCTTTTTACAAATTTCCTCAGTGTCTGCAGCAATGAGCAAATCATCCACGTACTGTACAAGAGTAGCACCTTCAGGTAAAACAATCGTATCAAGCTGTGTTTTTAGAGCTTGACTGTATATTGATGGACTTTCACAGTAGCCCTGAGGAGCGCGTTTAAAGCGGAAGCTTCGACCTCCTAAACTGAAGGAAAAAATATCCCTGCTCTCCTCAGCAATTGGGATGCTGAAGAAAGCATTCTTCAAGTCAATCACCGAAAACCAAGAGGCAGAAGCTGGAATCATAGTCAATAATGTGGTAATGTCGGGGACAACTGGGAATTGTGGCACAACTATTTTATTCACCTCTCTAAGATCAATCACGAATCTGTACACAGGTGGCTGGGAAGGGTCAGTTCGTTTTAAAACAGGCAGAACTGGACTATTGCAAACGTTGCCTCGTGTTTCTTCAATCACATCCTTTTCAATCAATTCGTAAACGATCGCTAGCAAAGCTTTTTCACCTTCACCCGAGATTTTGTATTGTGGAATTCGTGGCATTTTAACGTTGGTTTTCAATGTTACAACATATGGTGGAAATTCTAAAAGACCTACATCATTAGGACCAGTAGCCCAAAGAATATCTGGAAGAAACGACAATTCTGCCGGAATTTTATCCCTCGACAAATATATGGGAGAAACCACTTTCTTACCTAAAGTAAGTTGTACTCCTGAAGGAGAACAGTACAAAGTCGCATACAATCTTTTTAACAAATCCAATCCTAGCAAGTTTTCACCACAACCTGTTGTCAGAATGAGGGGTGCTTCGAATTCGCAAGGACCAACAGAAAGAGACAAAGGGTCAGAAATCGGATTTCTAACTGGGGTGCCAGAAAAACCTACAGAAACGTTCATTTCGCCAGACAAAGGTGCACCAGGGAGTTTGGAGTGCATAATAGAACTCTTTGTAGCACCAGTATCCAACAGAAAAGGCTCTGACACACCTGATGTAATCACCTCAACGTAAGGTCCACTCTGATCTACTGGAACTGAAACAACTCCCTCTTTGTCTTTGGCTGTCCTAGCAATCATTACCCTCCAAATACTCATTTTCTGTATAGTAATCATCAACATAGTATTGAGCTGTCCTGTCAGATGCGTTGTTCTGTTGATCAAACCTATTCATAGAATTTTGTGGTGGAAGGGGACGTTTCCACGTCCTCTACCTCTAGGCGCTTGCTGAACACCACGACCTCTCACACCAGAAATACCATTTGCACGTTGTAACAAAATAGGACAACTATACTTGAAAAGACCTTCTTCCTTGCAATACGAACACTGGTTGGGGCCTACAGGTACACGTGAGTATACTCGACTCTTTGCGAGTTCCTCTGATACTGTTGAGGGTGCTGAAAATTATTTTGGTAGTGATTCTGGCCATTATTATTTTGATTACCACCACCACGTGGCGGATAGGCTTGCTGTAGCAAAACCTTCGTTTTTAATTCTTTAGTTTTCTTTTCTACTCTATCTTTCTCGTCCTTGTCTCTATTTTCGTAATATTGGGCAGTGGCCAATATCTGCGCTGAAGATGAGACTGCCCAAGAACTTTCCGAATCCTTTAACTTTTTACACAATTCTGGAAGCAGGTTGTGCACGAATTTATCGACAAACAATCTCTGACCACCTTCTGTGGTCATATCTTGACCGCTGTGGTCGACAAATGTTTCTTCAAACCTGGTGAAGAAATCTGAGACTGTTTCTTCTTTCTTCTGCTTGCATGCAGACAACTTATCCCAATTTACGCGTATTGCAGGCATTATCGTTTTCATGTAGTCAACTATTCTACCAGGGAGTTCTGCTATCAAAGGCTCAGGCTTAGCACCACCAACTTGTCGGGCATCTGCAGTGGCAATATTAGCCCATGAGTCACCTAATTCCTGATCATGATCTGTATGACGAATTTTACCCCATAAAGGCTGTGGAACAACATTCCCAAATAACATATGGATATCGGCTAAATTCATTATACATGACCCAGCAGTCTGTGACAACTCTTTGTAATACCCTGCAGGATTTTTACGCGGATCAGGTAATGTCTGTTTGAGCGCTAAAACTTCAGCTCGCTTCCATGGGACATGTACCCATACACGCTGAAAGTGTGGCAGAATGGGTGGGTTAACAGTTGTGTCGCCCTCTCTCCATTGTGAGGGGACTTCTCTCATTGGGTATTGTCGCGCCTTTTTCCTACTAGACGCACTAGGCTCAGATTGTGATCCAGAACTGCTCCCCTTACTCCGATATGATAGCAATATTTCAACTGCTTTCTCTACATCGGGACCTACAATCATGCCCTCTCCAAACCTAAACCGCACACGACACAATTCCTGCGGATTGCATTCTAAATCGTTGTCTTCCAAATCCTCACAAAGGAAAACACACATCTGTTCAAAAACATATCTCTGTGTCGGTGCTTCCCATTGATGGAAGACTTCCATGACAGACTCTACATCATATTTTACGGTGTCCATAACCCATTTCCGTGCTAAACGATTCAATGAGTCTCTCTCTTGATAGTCAGGCAGTCGACTTCGCAACTGTCTTCGTTCCATTTTAGGGGTCGTAGTAGGCGACCCAAAAAGAGGTGAAAGAAGGTTAGTGACAGTGCTGGCCATTTTCTGCCGAATGGGAGGTGAAACTGAAGGAAGAACGGGGTGAGATAAGGCAGAGGCAGAGATACCAGCAGAGGAGGCATCAGGAGAAATAGAAGGAGCACTAGGCAAAATCGTAGAGGGAGCATTAGGAGAAGTAGAAAGTACACTAGGCAAAATCGTAGAAGGCACAGGTGAAACAGGTGTGATCGGTGGGCCTTGAGGAGGCTGCACCATAGGGACAGGAGCCAGCTGGAGAACAGCTGGTGAGTGCTGCGGAGGAATAGGAGGCGCAGGTTGCACAACTAAAGGTTGTGGCGGTGCCGTGGCATTTTGCGCATAGGGGGGTGGCGAACTTAATAAATGTGACATTAACGGATCCTTTTCACGCTCTTTTGCTGCCTCTTGCTGAAGAGACGGCAAAACTGGATAACATTTATCTATTGCCATTTTACGTTGCCTGTGCAACTGCTCACTCATCTGCTCTTCCTCATCGTCTTTAAACTGCATAGCAGCTTGCATTACTGAAAGTCCTCCTTCTCTCTTATTTTTCTTAGCTAATTTGATTTCCTTTTGTTTGGCCTCCTTACGCCATAGGCGGAAAGAGTCAAACAGTTTAACTTCAAGGTTATCTAAGATTTCGGTATCAAAACTACCATATTGGGGCCATTTTAAAACACCATCTTTCCTGGTGTATTTGATCCATACTTCGTTGTATGTGATGGGGCCTACCCCATGTTTCACATATAACTCGTAAGTTGGAGTTCCAACCGGAGGAACCGGACATGAGTCCTCCAATCGGGAGTCCCTATTATTACAACCAAGACAAAACAAATTTCCAAGTCTAAGGGCCAGATGTAGGTAGGCATTTACCGGTCGGTAACGGCCGAATTCGGCCGTTACCGACCGGTAAATGCAATTTGAGATGTAGGGCCCTGTATTTTACAGAATCGGTAAATTTACCGATCGGTAAATTTACCGATTCTGTAAAATACCGAGTCGGTATTTTTACCGATTCGGTAAAATTGATATGTAGGTGGGACTCTTCTGAGTCCCACAAGCATTAAAAAATCGGTATTTTATCATCAAATCCTATTTGATGGTAAAATACCGATTCCGGTGTGCATGCACATGTGCGCATGCACACCTATGCCATATGACAGGCAGACCTGCCCTTAGGGCAGGTATGCCTGCCACATGGCACCCGACCCCGTTTTGGGGGTGCTAGAGGGTGTCAAAGTGACACTCCCTGCACCCTTGTGAAATTCGGTATTTACCGATTCGGTAATTACCGAATCGGTAATGCCCATTCATTCCTATGGGCTTCAAAGCCCATAGGAATGAATGGGCATTACCGGTCGGTATTTACCGAATCGGTAAATACCGAATTTTACCGATTCGGTAAATGCACATCTGGATTTACCTACATCTCGGTACTTCTATTTTACCACTTCTTAAATACCGAATCGGTATGATTCGGTATTTAAGAGGTGGTAAAATAAAATTACCTACATCTGGCCCTAAGACTAGGCATCTTCGCTCTCTAGTCTAGTTCCAAACATCAAAGGATTATCGATTACGATATTTTCTCGTGAAAACACGAGTCCTTCGGTTTTGGTGCTTGCAAGTACCAACAATTATCCCAAAGGATACCCAAGACTAAGACCAACTAAGGACTGGGAGACGCTCCACTTATACTTAACTGAGATATCGATGACGTCACCAGAAGACTCGTCTCAGTGTCTCAGTGTTTCGCTCTACCAAACTTCAAGGGTCCAAATCAGGGCGATAGCCAGGGCAGCAGTCCTTGTAGCCGTCGGGAAGCGAGGAACCTCGCAGCAAAGACCTTCGGACCACGTCGACATGCAGGGGTCGATGAAGTGGTTGGCCGTCCTCCGGAATTTTCACACGAAGCACCTCACGAACCTCTGGCTGACTGGTACCACTGGAATCGCTCCAAACGTTGGGCGCCAGCTGAGGTACTGGGTTTTTAAGAACCGGCACAGAACCGGTAACCCAGCAGTGTCAGGGTACACTCAGAGACCTCGGGTTCTTCCTGATCCAGACCACAGAGAGTCAGAGTCTTCTAGGTGAAGTCAAAGATCGATTTATTGGCTGCAACCAAGGTAACAAGTGTCCTAGAAGTACAACACACGGGGAAGTATATTCTTAGGAGACTGCTCGAATTTACAAAGTCAGGCTTCTCTCTTTATACAGAATATTCGGCTTCAGGCAAACATTCTTCGAATTTGCAATATATCATTTACAGGTTTTGGTTACAAAGGAAAAGCAGTACATATTTCACGTAGTGCTGCCCACAACAAATCACCCGGCAAGGCCCAACATTTCATCAGATATCGGTGGACCCCCAATAAAACAGGCACCTCCCCACCATAAAGTAAGCGAAGCAGAAAGAGTAGAGACAGATGGGAGCAAGATACGGCAGGTGTGCGTGCTGAAATGGTTTTATGCCCTATTGAGCCCTGATGCTATCTTGTTCGGCCACTGGGAGGGGAACTGACCTAACGAGTTCGGCCTGGGGCAATAGTTCCAACTTGCACAGGTCATAGGGAAGTCGATTAAGGAGTACGTGTCCTTGTGGAATTGAATTCAGCTGGATTAAGGCCTATGTAAAGGGCAACTCACAAAATGGCTGCCATACATAAAATGGAAGCCGAGGGTTCTGAACGAAAATGACGATTTCGAGGTGAAGTCGTCACTCGAATAGGCTGAAAATGCTTGTACATGGTGTACTCGTCATTCTCGGTCTTTTGATACTAAATTCGTCATGTTTCGACGAAGTTTAATTCTCGAGTCCAGAATTATTTATATGAGTCCAGAATTTTCAGAACCACAAGGACAGGGAGCGGGTTACAGGTAGGCTTCTTGAAAGAGCCAGGTCTTGAGTGCTTTGCGAAAAAGGGCATGGGAAGCAAGACCCTTAAGGTCCCCAGGGTGAGTGTTCCAAAGTCTGGGGGCGAGAAATCGGAAATCCCTTCCGCCCCATCTGACCTTGGATACTCGGGGGACAACAAGCAGATTTTTGTTGTCGGAGCGAAGAGCCCTACCGGGAACATAGTGGGACACAAGTGAACGGATATCTTCGGGCCCAGTCCCGTTCAGGGCACGGTGCGTAAGGCAGAGGGCCTTAAAATTTATCTTAGCCTGCATGGGGAGCCAGTGCAGGTTCTTCCTGATGGCAGAACCTGAAGAGTACTTCGGGGCATCCACGACAAACCGGGCCGCTGCATTTTGCACAATCTGAAGGCGTTGGACCAAGCCGTTGTTAATACCTAGATATAGTGCATTGCAGTAGTCCAGCCTGGAGGCTATAAGAGCCACCGCGACCTGTTTGCGTGCTTCTAGGGAGAGATAGTGGGTGATTTTTCTTAAAATCCTAAGGGCACCACAGCAGGTGGAAACCGTCCTGCTAACCTGTTTCTCAAGGGAAAGAGTGGTGTCCAGGATAACACCCAAGTTACGGGCAGAGGAGGATGGCGTAGGGCAAGCGCCAAGGGCAGAGGGCCACCAGTGCATCGACCAGGTCTCATGTTTGCCTCCAAAAATGAGGACCTCGGTTTTCTCCCCATTCAACTTGAGGAAGTTCTTGACCATCCAACCGGCGACCGCCTCCATACAGTTTTTAAAGTTAAGAGCTGTAATATTCACAGATTGTGTTATGGAGACCATGATCTGTGTGTCGTTGGCGTAGGAGAGAACTTCTAGGTGAAAGGACCTTACAAGCCTGGCGAGTGGGGCCACGTAAATGTTAAAATGCATGGGGCTCAGGGAGGAGCCCTGGGGGGCCCCACACTTCACAGGCTTGATTGGCGAGATGAAATCGCCCAGCTTTACTCTTTGCTTCCGTTGGTCAAGGAAGGATGTAAGAAGGCTGAGTGCGGGACCATCAACTCCCAGCTTACTGAGGCGGCTAGCTAGAATGGATGGAGAGAGGGTGTCGAAAGCCGCCATTAGATCTAACAGCACCAGTAAAGTTGTCTGTCGACCTTGGCCCGAATGCTGTCGACAACCACAGTAAGTGCGGACTCGGTGCTGTGTGCCCTCCGAAAGCCGTGCTGTGAGGGTCCAGAGAACTGGAACTGTCGAGGAAGGCGCTCAAATGATGGTTAAGGTGTGCCTCCAGGAGCTTAGCGGGGGCAGGGAGAAGGGAAATGGGACTGAAGTTTCTTAGGGTCCCATGGTCCAGAGTAGGCTTTTTCAGCAGGGGCTTGACAATGGCCATTTTCCATGTAAGGGGATAAACCCCTTCTGAAATAGCACGATTCATTACCTCTACAAGGGGGGGTAGAATTACCTGCCTGCATTCTTTCAAGATTTTCAAGGGGCAGGGATCAAGCGGGGATCCGGACTTAAGCTTGTCCAGAAGCAGGCTAAGGTGGTCGAGAGTGAGGGGGGGGAAATGGGTGAGCGGACTGAGGTGTTCGATCACCTGATTCTCCAGAGTCACGACGAGTGGAGCAGGGATCGCTGGGTTGAGATTGAGGGTTTCCAAGTCTGTGTAAATATCCATGATCTTAGTGTGGAAAAAGGTGGAAATCTGATCACACAGATCTTGGGAGGCTACTATGGGGTCGGGTGACTGAAGGAGGGATAAGGTGTTGACTATTTTGAACAGGTCTCTGGGGGAGCTTAGTGAAGCAGTTAATTTGGAAAAATGCTCCTTCTTTTCTGCCAGCACTGCCGCTTTATAGCCCTTGAGGAGGGTTTTGTGTTTGTCCTTCTCTATGGGGTCCAAGTGTGATCTCCATAGTCTTTCTTGCCTCCTACATCCCTGTCTAAGGGTCCTAAGGGAATCTGAGAACCAGGGGGCCGAAGGCCGCTTCCTGGCTGAGTAGTGTTGCAGAGCAGGAGCGAGGGATTCAACAGCATCCGCCAGAGTGTTAGAGAGCTCAAGAGCCGCAGCGTCGGCATCCTTTATTGGCAAGGACATAAGTTTGGACAGAAATGGAGTAACGGCCAGATTCATCAATGTCCTGTTTTGCGAGTCCTTAATAGCGATTATTAAGGAATCGCTATTAAAGACTCGCAAAAAGGGATTCATGTAGAAATCGCAAAAAAAATTGCGATTCCTACAGCTTCCTTATTTGCGATTTAGCAAATTGCTAATTGCAAATAAGGAATAACTCCCCATTCATTCCTATGGGCATAAAGGCCCATAGGAATGAATGGGGAGTTATTCCTTATTTGCGATTAGCAGTTTGCTAATCGCAAATAAGGATGCGATTTCAAGGGTGCCAGGGGTGTCCAAAGGACACCCTGTAGCACCCCTGAAATGAAAATGTAGACTGATGTTGCGCACACACATGTCCAAAGGACATGTGTTTGTGTAACATATAACTTAGAAAAATGCACTAAAGTGCATTTTTCTAAGTTTTTGCTATTTACCACTAAGTCAGACTTCGCGGTAAATAGCGGGCAAAAATTGTGAATTCGCAATTCTGAAATGGTTCATGAATTGTATTTAAGGAATCTCAAATAGAGATTCCTTAAATGCAATTCCTCGCAATATAGCGATTTCGCATTTTGCGATTTTTGCATTTGGGATGATGAATCCCAAATGCAAAAATTGCGCTCGCAAAGGGCCAGATTCTCGTAATCTGGCCCTTTGTGAGCTGATTTTCCCTTGATGAATCTGGCTGTAAGTGTATCATTGTTTATCTCCCTGAAATTCCTCCTCAATTCCCACTTGTTGTGATCCAGCTGGGGTCCAGTGGGAAGGGGAGGTACAAATTCAAAGGGAACGGCCAGGTGGTCAGACCAAGACAGAGGGAGGGGGAAACCAGTCTGGAGCCGGGGGTCATTGGTGAATACCCCATCCAGGGTGTGCCCAGCTGAGTGGGTCGGACTACCCACTAACTGCAGCAGACCACAAGAGGCTAGGAAATCCAACAGATGGACGTTGTCAGAAGAGTTGGAATTTCCAAATGGAAATTAAACTCCCCAAGGATAGTTAGATTGGGTTTATCGATGTAGGGTTCCAGGATCTTGAGAAGTCCATGACAAAAAGCGGACCTGGGGCCGGGGGGTCTGTAGATCAGGATCCCTGAAAAGGAGACCGGGGAGGAAGGGTTTAAGGTGAAATGCATAGCCTGGAGGGGATCGAGCGGGGAGGACAAGTAAGAGGTTCGGCATTTTATCGAGCTGTGGTACAGTATCCCCAACCCCCTCCCACGCGACCTACTCTGTCCATTCTAGCCAGTGCATAGCCTTCAGGGATAGCGTTTATTAGGTCCGGCTCAGAAGAATCCGTAGCCCAGGTTTCGGTGATAAAGACCCAAGAGGGTTTTTTCTCAGAGATGAATTCCTTAAAGGTGATATTATTTTTGACTAACGAGCGGGTGTTAATGAGGAAACCGGTGTGGGTAGAAGTGAGTGGAAGACCTGGCCTTATGGAGGAAGGCCGTTTATTGCCGGTATCCGAGACATTTTGATGATTAACTATCTTGTTACAACCTCAATCTGGAGCATTTATAAGCGTTTCCGGGGTAGAAGAATGATGGCAAGGTAGCCAAGGGGGTTTGAGGGCACATAGGGCACAGACGGTATAGAGGGGTTCTCCTGCGGCAGGAGGGAGCGAGGGGGCAGCGTACCTGGCCCCTGGCGCCTCCTTGTCGCTGATGGGCGCAGACGGGCTGGACTCTGGCGTGACTCCGGCGCTGATACGGCGCGTCCACTGACCGCGTCCGCTGCGCGGAGGCATGGCCGTCTCCTTAAATACTGTCCCTCTAGTGCAGAGTTTGATGCCTCCCAAGCCAAAATGGCCGCTGCCGGAAGCCCGGGACCGAGGGGCTCAGGACCTGATTCGGCTGAGTACTGATGACATCACTTAGGACATAATTGATGATATCACGGATGACATCATTAATGTCACTGCTATTAACATTACTCCATACATTTTTTTTTTAAGTTGGTAGTAAAGGGCCTACAATGACACATGGCATAGGTTTACTGAATGTACAAGTGTGAGTGCTTAGATTGGAAATAGCATAGTCCCTGGAGCCAAGTTTTCCTGTGTATGTTATATTGTGCATGATTTACCTTCCAGTATGGTTTGTTTTGAGAACAAGTAGTGCTCCATGATATTCAAGGTAAAGGCTGAGCGCACCTAGTGTGGGTTGGAGAGGCATGTTGCAAAAAAAGTGTGAGAAAAGCGAAAACTTGTGCTCATAATAAATCATCCACCAGTGGATGTCTGGACATGTGCCCATTATAAAGTGTTGATATATGGTGCTATAGACAAATTAGGAGTATAGTGAACATTGATACGTTGTGGGTGTTTATTTCTGGAAATTCACGGGATATTTTGAGGCAATGCACATTGTTTAATAATTTAGAATGTAAGGGGGGCCCACTTAGATATAGTTTAACTCACTATGTGGTTGTAAGCATGGCTCTAAAGTTGTATGACATTCTGCTCATCTCAAAAATGTGCACCATACTACGTAGGCTTTAGGGTTGCCCATTGGGCCTGGCTGAAGGTGTTATCAATGGCTAATATATACCTGTCAACCTCTTAACTCCAAATTGGGGGTCAGGAGATTAAAGGGCCGTTTTCCATTAACTTCTGAAGAGGTTATTGATGTGGCTATGCGTTCATCTACCAAATCCATATATTTGGGTTATTGGAGAAAGTTTATGGCCTGGTGCGGGGACCTTCAAGTTGATCTTCTACATTTCAAGTTATCTGAATTTTGTTGGTCGTACTATCTCTGGCGCAGTAAGGCCTTGCATTGAGCAGTCCTAAAGGTTATTTGTCACCCTTTATGCTTTTCTATCAAGCCTGACCAACCTTCATTACTCAACTGACCAGTTGGTTTAAGCCTTTTAAACGGACTCATGTACATGTTCCTACTGACCCCTTTCATTATGCCTCAATAGGGTCTTAACTTGATCCTTATGTTCCTAATGTGTACATCTTTTGAACCCATGCATAGGTGTTCTCCGCTACTGCTAACCATCACAATTGTGTTTCTCTATGCAATTACTTCTGTGTAATTTGTCAGAGAGCTATGGGTGCTGTCAATGCAACCTCTGTCCACCACCATTTTGTCCTGCTGATGCTTGCTTTATTTCTGCCGAAAGTCATATTTCCCTGTCATTAGAGTTGTCCATTACCCTCCAGACTTTTTTGTCTCTGCCTCCTCCATCTAAAGAGGAGAATAGGCTTCAGTGGCTGGACCCAAACAGAGTTCTCAGATTTTACATTGAATGCTGAGTTGACAAACAGATTTTCGTGGGCTATTAGGTAGACAGTTGAGAAACTAAGCCTATCCATTTCGATGGTCCTGTGCATTACAAAATGCTATGCCCTGGCCAAGATGGAACCCCCTTCCACGGCTTCATTCCACCAGAGCCAAGGCTGCTACAATGACTTTAGTGAGTGATGTTCTAGTACTGGACGTCTGCCATCTGCTACATGGACATCCGTGCATACATCCACGAAGCACTGTCTCAAAAGTGATGTCCGCAGAGAGGACCATTTCACAGGCTCGGTCCCTCAGGTCTTCTTGGTGTAAATCCACTCTACAGACAATTCAGCTTTTACAGGGTACTGCTTTGGTATTGATTCAGAATATGAGTGATCTGCAATTAGAAGTATTCATCAAAAGAACCAGTTATCTTTGTTAGTGCTCTTTCAGGTGGGTACTGTAGCCATCCTAAGATTCCTCACTGCCCTCTCCCCTCCCCATTCTATTGAATGGACTCCTGTGATTCTAAGAAGGTCCCAGGTTATATTCAGCAGACTGAAGAGTTCAAGATAAACTGACCACAGTTTACAGCGGATGTGCATATATGTAACTCTGTATTGTGAAAGGGCAAGGAGACCCACTTCGTAATTGGTCGGGGACCTTTGGGTAATTTTACTTTTTTCTAAAGACCGCAGTCCCCAGACAAAAAATAGTTGAAAAGACAATAAATATAGACCCAATCAGTACTATATTGTTGAAAGCTGTCCAGCAGGAAAGATATTTAATGTGCAATCAATTCAATATATACAAAGAGTAAACAAGAAACACTTTTAAGTGGGACACAAGCCTGTATCCAACTTTAACAAGAAAGACGTACAACATAAAGTGATGGTTTCAGGCAAGGGAAAATGTTTGTTTTCTGCACATTTCTCATAGAACAAACAGAATATACAGTAGACACCATTACACAAAAATGAGGACATTTTATACAAGCCTATATGGTGTACAAGGTGTTGGCGGCGTTTCGATCCCTTAAGAAAATACTGGGATCATCTTCACTACATTTTAATAAGCATGCCTGTTTACATATGACTTAATTGCTAGAACCATGGGAAAAATTAAAGGAAGAAAAAAGAAAGGACATTTTAAGTTAATTTACATACAAGGGGAATTCGGCGTATGTCAAGGTGCTTGTGGGATTGCCTATAGTGAGATTTCCGGTTTTCGATGCGTGAGGCTCCTCTATTTAGAAACAAGCATGTAAAAAGAAACATGCAGTGAAACATTCTAGAGAAGGTGATTCGAGGAAACAGATAAAAGGAAAAAAGAATGCTGGCGATCAGGATGGAAGCGAGAGCTGGCAAGGGTGTTTAAAGGGGTAAAAATAACCTTATTTGTAGCCGTGTGGTATGTGGCAGTTGCATGGAAAAGACAGATTTTCCAACCGTTAGAGAAGCACATTCAAGCTATCACATGTAGGAGGGATGACGTACCTAAGGGCTGAGACCTACAGCGAATAGAATTTATATTATTAAGGAGAGATAGGTGGGTTGGAAGTAACGACGGCGTGCAAGGCGAGCGCGCTTACCGGGTAGCTGGGTTCCAAGATGATGATAGTTCAAGTTGGAGCAAGCTGCTTGTGCGGGTACGAGTAAGATTCTTGTGCCAGTGCTAAAGGTAAAGAGTAGGGGGGTGGTTAGGGATGAGAGACCAACAAGTGGGAAGAACCACGGCGTGTGTGGTGACTAGGCTTACCGGTTAGGGAAGATCCCGAATGTATATTTAGCAATAAAAACCAAGCCGCGGATGCGGTTTTGAGAAGGGTTCCGGAACCATGCTGTGGGAAGGAAGTGAAGGGATAGATAAGGATTGGGAGCGTAGCCTGTGATATGAGGGCAAGTAAATAAGACGAGCGCACTTAACGTCTCCAGTCTTCAGTGAGTCACGACATGAATGTTGCCGGTCACAGCAATGACTGAGCCGGGAGTAGGCACTATTTAAGGCACTTCCAATTGAAAGAACTAGGTCAGGTGATCGGGGAAATGGAAATGGAAGAGAGACTCCTGGTTGTCAAAAAAGTGGCCATCTTGGAGTGTGAAAGAGTCAAGGTGCAAAGCTAGTCGTAGTAGAAAGATAGGATAAACCAAGTAAGAGAAGTATTGCCAGGAATAACAGATCTAGTACAAAAAGGAGCAGCATGAACCTTAGTACATTCCAGTAGAGATAAAATCAACAATACAATTAAAAAGCCCAATTAAGACATGGAAATGGAAGAGAGACTCTCCTAGTTGTAAAGAACAAGGACACATTGGAGTGTGTAGGTAATAAATAGGCATGGTGAATTGTAATAGAGTGACAGAGTAAAACCAGTAAGAGAAGTAGAAGAAAGGGGAAGTTACCAGAAGGCAGAACTTCTAATAAAAGAGCAAAAACGAACCTCTATACAGTGAAATAGCAGCACAATCAGTAGTGGAGTTAGAAAAGCACCTCAGACATTATCAACAGGGCGGTTGAAATAATAATACATGTCTGTAGTAAAAATCACACGTGCAGGAAACCTCAGAAAAAATCACAGTTAGATTAATGAAGTCCATCCTCCAGAAGATTGAGGCCTGTGTGGATACTTCCAGTTCTCAATATCCATTTCAGTTCTTCTTTGTTAAGGAGCTGAGCCATGTCTGCCCCCTTGGTGGTGGCTAATGATTGTCCACCGTATGTCATCTTCATTATGGCCTGCTGCTTCAAAATGTTCCACCAGCAGGGCATTTGGAGTTGTTGCAGCGTATTCAACTATGGTGCTGGCAGATCCGTATTCTTGCCTTTTGGGTTGTTTGACCAATGTAAATTTTGTTACATGGGCAAAGAATTGCATAAATTACATTGTCGGTATTGCAATTTGAAAAGGTCTTCAATTAAATCTTAATTTTAATTATCAAATACAAATTCTTTACCCTCAATTGTAAACTGGCAAACAATACAATCACCACATTTGGCATGACCTGTTCGTAGCGGGAGGCCCCAGAGCTCATTGAGGTTTCCTGTGCTCTTGGTGGATGGTAGTGCTGCACGTACTAAGTGATCTTTGATGTTTTTTGCTTTTTCGAATGCGAACAGGAGACGTTCTAAATTTAGTATTCCTGCGTTCAGAACCCCCCAGTGTTTGATGATGCCCTTCCTAATGGAGTGTGATACCGGTGAAAAAGTGGTCACACAGACCATGAGGTTTTAGGGTAATTTTTCTTTGGGTTCCAAAAGTGTATCTCTGGGGCAGTACCAGGCTCTTTTGAGGGAGTTTGTTACTGAGGACTTTCTCCTCACGAAAGTACTCCTCCTTTACTGTGCAATTTCTTCTGATACGGAGGAACTGCGAGTAAGGTAGTGAATCACTCAGGGCACGGGGATAGGCACTGTCATATCTTAGGAGGGTGTTCCTCTCTGTCGGCTTTCAGAATAAACTTGTGATTAGTATCCCGTCTTTGTGCTGAATGTTCAAGTCAAGAAATGGGATGGTCAAGTAAAGTTGAGTCCGTCACAATTGTTATTTAGCCAGTGAAGAAATTGTAACAAAGTTGTGTCAGAGTCCTGCCAAATCATAAAAACGTCATCTATGTACCTTTTCCACATAGAAATACCAGTGCGTAATGGGTTCATAGGTGACAGTATACAGTTGGTTTCAGGTCATCCATGAAGAATATGGCTAGTTTTAGGGCAAAAACTGCCCCCCTAGACGTACCCTTCACCTGCTGATAATATTGTTCATGAAACAGGAAGAAATTCCTGGTCAGACAAATTTCCTGAAGTTGGAGCATAAAGATTGTAGATAAAGCATGGGGCCTTTTTCGTTTATTGAGGACTTGTTCAATAACCAGGAGTGAGTCAATGTGGGGAATGTTGGTATAGAGCGACTCCACATCCAACGTACACAAGATGTCAGATGTGGGGGTCGAATGGGCGTTCATCAACTAAGTTGATCATTGTCATACTGCCGCCATGTGTAGCATTCAGGCTCTGGCACAAAGTCCTTAATCAAAAAGCCAACATATTGACCCAGTGGTCCAAAATGGATCCACAACCTGACACAAGGGGTTGGCTGGGTGGCTTGTCCTGGCACTTACGAACTTTGGGAAGAGTGTAAATCACTGGTGTGCGTTGTGAAGTGGTATTAAGAAATTTGTGTTCATTTTTACTAAGAATGTTCTAATCCTTCATTTGAGACTTGAAAGATTCGTTTTTGTACTTCCCTAGTGGGGTTGGTAGGCAATCTGCAGTAATGATCAGTATTTTCCAACTGCCTTAGGATTTCCTTCTTGTATTGGTCTTTTTCTTGGAGAACGATCCCTCCCCCTTTGTCTGTAGGTTTAATAACAAGGGTAGGGTTTGTCTTCCGGTTAAAGAGTGCTTTTTTCTCTTCCATTGTGATGTTATAAGGAATTATTTTGACTTGACGTTTCCAATTGGGTAACGTCTTTGAGAACTAGTTTCTAAAAAGTGAGTATTTCACCTGGAATCATGTTGGCTAAAGGGGAGAATGTAGATGGAGGTCTGAGAGGAGTATTGGGGCTTTTTTCAGGTTTAGGGTTCAACAGGAAGTAGCTATGTTTTCTTATCTTCCTGAAAAACCTCATAAGTTCCATTTGCAGTTTTGGAAAATTAGGGTGAATGGTCGGCCCAAATGAGAGCTCCTTACTTAATAATTCCCCTTGAATGTAAATTAACTCAAAATGTCCTTTCTTTTTTCTTCCTTCAATTTCTCCCATGGTTCTAGCAATTAAGTCATATGTAAACAGGCATGCTTATTAAAATGTTCTGAAGATGATCCCAGTATTTTCTTAAGGTATCTAAATGCCGGCGACACCTTGTACACCATATACGCTTGTTTAAAATGTCCTAATTTTTGTGTAATGGTGTCTAAAGTATATTCGGTTTGTTCTATGAGAAATGTGCTGAAAACAAACATATTCCCTTGCCTGAACCCTTCACTTTATGTTGTACGCAGGGCCGGACTTTCTACCGGGCGGTTGTGTGTGCTGCAGAGCTGGGGGCTGATTTCTCTTCAGTGGGGGCTGATTTTGTTGATGGGGACATGCGTGCATTTTGAAATAAGAAAAGCAAAACAAATGTTGTTCAGCACACGCAGGTCCCCATCAACGAAATCAGCCCCCAGCTCAGCAGCACACACAACCGCCCGGTAGCCAGTCCGGCCCTGGTTGTACGTCTTTCTTGCTAAAGTTGGATACAGGCTTGTGTCCCACTTAAAACTGCTTCTTGTTTACTCTTTTTATATATTGAATTGATTGCACATTAAATATCTGTCTGACTGGACAGATTTCTACAATATAGTACTGATTGGGTCTATATTTATTGTCTTTCAAAAATTTTTTGTCTGGGGACCGCTGTCTTTAGAAAAAAATATATGTAACTTTGTGGCATCAATTCCGGAGATGGTGTGAGGTCCAGCAGTGTCTGATGGCACTACCTTCCAGTGCACAGGAGCAATTTCTATGAAAAATTCTTAACCAGCCTTGCACCTTTAGACATTCAAACGTTCATGTATCCACAAGAAAGAGCATTACTGAAGGTAAGTACGTAGATCTTCTTGGGGGGCGTGTACAAGTTGGCAACCGTGTAAGTCGCACAATATGGTGCTCCACGACCCTCAGCCCATAAACAATCCGCCTGAATTATATTGGGGACATTTTCTCTCCGGCCCATCGCCCTTGGTTCCCGAGCTGTTCCGACATGGAGGGGTGGTCTAGATTCTGCTGGAATCGGCCTCCGTATCTCCCTAACTTAGACGCCCAGCATCCCAGCCTACCATTCCCCTACTAGGCTGTGGCACTAGACCGCATCTACCTACTTGGCCGACCCAGCCGAGTACTGACTCAGCTGAGACCCGCCACAGCTGAGGGACGGGAGCCCATCGGGACCCAGCTATTGCTCACCTCGTATTTGGGCAGCTGTGGAGAGGAGTTGGACTTGGCCCATTTTCCCAAAGTTTTTCGCTTTTCACCCCCCTGTTGTAGGATGTCTCCCCCATGGTGAAGAAATGTGTAGGCCATGTGTGGAGTAAGATGTTAAGTGTAATGTAATGCAATGGTGTTTGCACTTAGTAACCCCCATAGTAGAAATGTACCCTGGTAGCATGCTGCTTTTAAAATGGATGCCATGGCTGTGTGAGGTGCCACCTGACTGTGGTGGGTTAGCGGTCAAGTTGTTTGGTACCCAGCCATCTCAGCATTTGGAGGGAAAGCCTGGCACCCAAGGTGCTCTACTCCTCCCCCTTAGCCAGTCAGAGCCAGTTTCCCAGAGGATTCTAGAAGCTTCTGGCACTGCCTGGTAGGTGGGATGAAGGGCGCATAAATAAGGGGGATGTGCCACCATGTGCTCAGTCAGAGCCTGGACACAAAAGTGAGGGGACCTGCTGCCAGCGGGTACCGCCACTTGGGCCTGTGTGCTGGACCCTGCACCCAACTAAAACCCCTCTGTTGTCCACAGGGCTAGTGGAAGCTCCACTGCAGGAGTACAGGCTGCTGTACAGGAGGAGTGCCACGCTACAGTGGAGGATGGTGAAAGCCTACCGCCCTGTCTTGATGAGTACCCACAGCCTGCTGACCTTGCCCAGTAGTGCTTGCTGCTCTGCCACCTGGCCCTGGAAGAAGAAGAGCGCTATATAGGGCTGGACTGGATCCCCCCAGGAGGTGAGGAGCGTTACCCTGGGGCCCCTGAGGCTGCTGGTGGGACCTGGCGTTTCTTGGGCGCTGCATCAGAAGTGCCCGGGGAAGAGTGTCTCCCCCCACAGCGCTAGGCTATGAAAGCGCTGTAGTTCTGTGGACCGAGCCTAAATAATAAGCGCAGGGCCCCCATCAAGCGCTATACAGAAGGACCCTGCTACCCCGCATGTGGAGATTGCCTGGGAAGTAAGCGGGTGCTTACCCAGCGTTATCGCCGCCTCTCAGCATTACTAATATGGCGGGTGCCTTCCCCGCGCTCTAGGGCCTTTACGCGGGTGCCCACCCCGCAGATTGCCGACATCACTGACGCGTCCTTGCCGCCAAGAGTACCTGGAGAGCGGGAGCCTACCCCGCACCGCAGAGCTGCCCAGGATCACCGCCGCCGGCTTGGGAGCGCCGCGCGGGCTTCCCCGTGACATCACGGGAGCCGCGCTGGGATAGGGTGAGGCGGGAGCAAACTCCGGGAAGTCCCGCCCTCTCCGGCCGGGAACCCGGAAGAAGCCAGCAGGAGGTGTTACGGGGCTCCCGTGGTGAAGAGGGAGCCCCGTTCGCGAAGCGAGGACTGTCCCCAGGAAGCCGTTGGGGAGAAGAATACGTCCGACTGAGGCCTGAAGGAGACAGAGCTCCCGTGACCAAGAGGCAGCCCCGTGTTGACTGTAGAGCCAGGTGGGAGCCTACCCCGTGTTGGCCTTGCAGTCCCGAAGATGCCTGCAGTCCCGGGGGAAGCCGCGCGGAGGGCGGGAGCCTACCCCGCCTCCGCCAGTGCGGGAGTGCCGGGGAGAACCTGCGGGGCTCCCGTGAGGAGGGGAGAGCCCCGCAGAGCCAGCAGTTGTCTGGAGGGAACGGAGAGGGGGGCCTCGAGGCACAGTGTCGGTGCCTGCCCCCCCGTACCGCATTGGAGCTAGTGAAGAACCCAGGTTAGCCCGGTGAGTCGGTGCCCGCCCCCGGTCTTAGGATCCCTGTGGGGGGCTCCTGGGAGCGTTGCAGGTGCTGGGAGAGGCACCAGGAGTGCCGCATTGGTGGCCTGCACAGCTGCCCTGCCTGAAGGTGGGTAGCTGCAATGAGGGGGCATTCGGGACCTTTAAATCCCAGAGAAGGGGCTCCCCGGTGGCAGTGTCAGGCCAGGACTGCTTCCACACGACTGCCGGACAGAGGGCAGTCGCCATCGTTGGGGCATTGTTAATTTGAGGACCTCCCTATGCAGGATGCCTGTAATGTTTGGAAGTGGTGTTTCTGCCCCATGCTACACGTGATCCTATGCCCTGCCAAGGTGATTGAGGCTGCCGTAGTATTCCCTCAGGTGAAATGTGTTTATGCTAATGTTAGGCATATGTTGGGATATTTCTTTGAACTCTGATCCCCATACCCAGGAGGTATTGTAAGGTTGCACCCAGACCTAGGAAATGTACAGTCCCTGAGCCTACTGCGTACCTGTGTTGGATATGCCCCCATGATGCCCAGACTGCCAACGTGTTTATGCTAATGGTATGCCCTCATGTTGAGTGTGCTCGTGCTTAAGAAGGTTTCTGGCCCTGTGACATGCCATGCACCATGTGTTGATGCTTCCCCTAAGGTGCACACTGAGGAGTTCATGCCGGATGTCTTGCTACCTAATGTTTTCCATGCTAACGTTCTACCCCTATGTTCTTATGCTTTTGGCTGATGAGGTATAGTGAGTTTATATGCCTACGCATATCTTTTCACCTAATGTGTTATGCTAAATGTTAATGCTTACGGTTTAATTGCAACATTGACCCTGATGGACGCACCTTCTTTTTTTTCATTTACCCTGTACATAATCCCTCTTGTATTTATTGCCCTGGCGCCAGTTGGCGCAGCATTGTGACTACTGTGATTTCTGTTGCAGATTTGAGACAATACAAAAGTTATTCTTTTTCGCCAAAACTGGTGTTGTGTCTCTTTTTGTGGTGTGCCTTGTGTGTTGCCTGTGTGCACTGCGTGGATGCTTCACACATGTCCTTAGAAGTTTGGTCTGCCCGCTCTGCACCATGCTACCCCCGTAGAATTGGCTACCCCATTTCTAACAAGAGGATTAACTTGTGACGTGCTGTGGTGGCTTCCGTACGGACCCCGGCGCCATGAGAGATAATCCCTGCACCCGCAATGTCATTGTGGGCGGCACTACAGACTGCACTGTCTGTGGCCTCACACCAGTTCCCAGAGGTAAACTTAAGCAGACTGGGAGGAGGAAGAGTGGCGAGTGTCTGACCTCATGCACCCCCTTGGGCTTTGAGCCACTGAAGAAAAGGTGGGAACTCTTATCTTCTCTGATCCCCATGCTTTGCCACTTGCTATCTTCCTCACAGCCTGTGGATGGATAATAATTCTCATCTCCACATTTTCCCTGACTTCACTATGTAAGTTCAATGAACCAGATTCTTCTTCTTGGCTGTGAAGAGGTGCCTGCGAGACCATGGCATTAAATATGCATTGCAATTCCATGCTACTCTTAGGAGCATACATGAGGACACCACTTCTTTTTATGCAACACCTGAGGATGCCTGATCTTGTCTGGACCGCAGAGGCATCAGAACTCCCTCTACTGGGAGTCAGACAGCTTCTACTGACTGGAAAGTGCAGAGACATCCAAGACCTCGCAACAGACGCATCACTATTGGACCTTCCAGGGAACAGGCTGCCAAAGAAAAGGCTCAGGTAGTCGCAGACGTGGAGCAACATGTTACAACTCTCTCATCCTCAGGGTCAGAAAATGAGAGCCTCGCTGGTAGGACATCGGATACGGCTGATTCGGTGGCTGGCGCACTACTAGGGGGTGGACCACTTGTCACCCCTCAATCAGCCGAAGACTTGTTATAATTTGTTGGTTTTATTCTGGTAACATTATATTACTGAATGTACATGAATATACAAAGGTATGGGTGGGGTGTGTGGATATACTGTTGTCACGATGGCTGAGGATGACTGGCACACTCGCTTTGTGTTACTGTTGTTAATACACAACCATTGCCCCCCCACTTTGAACAGTAATGAAAATGTAGATTGGTGCATATAGTTGTTCTTTGCTGCATTACAGTGCTAATGGCCAGTGGCTCATTGGCATACTGGTTTGGGAGAGCCAGTTTGGTGTTTCCCATTTTTATATTTTTTTATTACAATTTTCTTTTCTTTTTTTTTTTTTTGGAGTGTGTCACTTGAAATGAGGCTTAGGTGGGCTGCGGGTGGGGGGTCACCTTGGGGTGGTAATGCGAGATTGACAACTCACATAGGCTGCAATGGGTACTAATGTTACATAGTGGGATTCCTCATGACCTGGAACATGCATGGTTTGACTAGCTATGTGAAAAGACACTGTGTCTACCAATACTTATTTTGACTTAAAATCCAGGTAACTCTCCTCCAGGATACCCACCTTACCACCCCTGATATCACAGTTTTGTGTAGGTGCTGGAGGACCACATTGGTGGGAACCACATATTCTAGATATGCATGGGGTCCTCATATGGGTGGCACAAGAGGTGCCTCTTGAGGTGTTGTTTGCTACAATCAACCCAGACGGGAGGTACGTTATACTGGAGGGACTGTTAGATGGACTTCAATTGTCCCTCATCTTTTTATATGCACCCAATACCAACCAGGCACCGTTCTTACATTTTCTTACTCTGGAACTATTACATGATGCACTGGCACCCTGCTATTGGGGAGGGGACTTTAACTGTATACCGGACTCGGTTCTTGACCGCTCCTGCCCACCACTACCTGAGGCGCAATCCATTTTCCTAACTCAGCACTTACAATGTTGGGCTATTAATACTCAGGTACTGGATACCTGGCGCAGCTTATACCTCATGACCAGGGAGTACCCAACTATTCGTGTCTCCATGACCTGCCTACTAGGATTGATATTTTTATTGAAGTCCTGATGCTCTCTCCAATGTTACACGTGCTGAATACCTCGGGCACACCCTGCCAGATCACTGTCCTCTGCAGCTTCAGCTGTGTTGCGGCGTAGTCGCTCACGTATACCCACCTGGTGCCTTTTCTTGGAAGCGATGCGTGATGCTGCGTTTCATTCCGACCTCTCTGATAAAATCCCATTGTATTTCCAGGACAAGGAGGGCTCAGCCACAAGTAATGGGATGCATTCAAATCCATGCTGTGTGGCCATACTATCAAAGCTATATAAGGAGCCAAGCTGAATTTACACAGAAAACTTCCCACACTAGAAACAGATATTCAGCGATACAAGTAATTAGTGCCCAAGAATCAGACATCTACTACTCTGCTGGCTCAGGCAATTCTTACACACAGGTCGACACTAGAAAGTCTGTGCACACTAGACTACAGTGAATATTTGGCAAGGAAACATGCTCAGATTCGCCCAGGATCCAGATCACTGCCATACGAGATGACACAGGTCTTATCCTTAACTCTCAAGATACTATAAACACTGCTTTGCCTACATACTGTGTAAAACTATATATGGCCCCACAGTCGATAGACCCAACACAGATTGTATCCTTCCTGGATAACTTGACTCTCCCACGCACACAGGAGCCCCAGCAGACAGGTTTGGAGACCCCCCTTACGGACACCGAAATCTCCGACATGATCAAACAAATGACGCGCAGTAGGACTCCTGGTGCAGATGGCTGGCCGGTGGAGTTCTATTTTGCTTTTCAATCACAACTTGACCCTTTGCTACTCAGGGTCTATGCCACGGTCTACACTGAGGGTATACCCCCCTCACCCTACGAGAGGCGATGCTGATTGTACTGCCCAAGCCTGATGGAGATTCATTGCTCCTCAGGTCGTACCACCCTCTCTCATTACCAACTACAGATTGTAAGATTCTTGGAAAGGTGCTGGCCAACCACAAGATTTCCATTGTGCAACATGTAATACACCTTGATCAAAAGGGGTTTATACCAGGCTGGAACACGTTACTAAATCTACGTCACCTTTTTATGTTTCCGGCCTGGGCTTGAACATCAGGCACTCACCCCTGGGTTACTTCATTCAACATTGAGAAGGCATTCAATACCCTGGGGTAGGAGTATTTGATGGGGGTCCTTGGCAGGTTCGGGATAGAAAACAAATTCCTCAATCGAACCTGGCACACGTCAGAGTTGTCCCCTGTCCCCAATTATTTTTACACTAGCTATGGAGCCACTTGCGTATGCACTCCAGATGCATGCCTCGAGACTGGGAATCTGCGCCAGCGACCACTGGCATATAATGTCTATATACGAAGATGACGCCCTATTATATCTTTGAGACAATAGCATGATGCTTTCATGTCTTATGGAGATATTGCAGCAATTTGGAGTAGCCTCCGGATTGAAAGTAAACTGGGTTGAATCACAGCTGTTCCCGCTGACGCCCCTCTTTGCGGATCAGCGGCGAGCGCTTCCAATACTTTGCACCCTTGAACCTGCAATTCGATTAAATATTTGGGGATCTGTGTCTACTATTTAGATAGGGATCTAGTGGATGGCAACCTGGGCTGGGCCCTTGCAGGTGGGACAGCCTCCTTCCCATCTGGACTTCATTGCCGCTCTCCCCCGGTGGGATACATAGCCATTTCTAAGATGCTGATCCTCCCTGGTTGTTGAATTTTTCTCTGCTCTCCCTGTCCTTTTATCCCCCCAAAAAATTAAGTAAATGCAAAGAATCTTGACCTCTTTAATCTGGGAAAATGGCAGGAGATGGGTGGCACTCCCCAAGTTATGCACTACGCTGGAGGAGGCTGGCCTGGGTGCCCCGAATTATGAGTACTATTATGCAGCCTCACAACTACAACAGCCTGCATGCTGGTTGGCCTGACACAACATATCGTAATTAGGTCAATTGTTCATCGGGATGCACCCGTTTTCGATGCTGAAATGGCTGCTAGGTTCGGATAGGGTGTTCGCAATGAGGGGAAGGGAACATCCTTATACGAACAGCTTGGGTGTGCTAGAACACTTATATGCCCCAGAATTACCTCTTTGAATGATGCCAGGTTGTATTGAACTGGCCTCATACCAGAGCGATCACATGGACAGAATCAGGTCTTACAGTTTGGGGCACAAACCACTAAAGAGAGAGTCAAGGGGAGACACGGCAACCCTGCTGCTGCCCAAGTACAATAGTACAGAAACAAAAGAAGTAGGTTGCCTTCAACAACACTGTGAGCAAGAACCCAACGGTTGGATACAGATGCTGTCTACTGCAGGTCACGTGGGGTCTTTTAGATCAAGGAGGCCATCTTTAATGGAAGAGGATGCCTCACACACAATATTGTGTCATGCTTCATCATACCCTGGTAAGATGGTACTCCCATGGCAAACTCAACCTCCATGAAGACTTGGCGGTAGGAGGGAGTTCTTACATAAAACTTGCAGGTCAAAATCGGGATTCAATTTAATTAAAAATACCTTCGGTACCTCGGTTATCACCTTTATTATTGAAAACCTGAGGTACACTAAAAACAAATCAAATGATGGAACCCTAAGAGAGTAATGTCTCTAGTCCATCTTACAGTCTGCCAACATGTTTCTGCCCATATGGATAACCTAATAGTCCTGGGGCATTTGTCAGGGCTGTCGGATCTCAATAATAACATTACCAGGTGTCCCCTGTGTCCCTACATGCTAATGTGGGGGAATACATCCAAGAAATACCCCAAGTGAATCCTACCTGGGATACTCCTATGCGCAATTCGTCGTACACCTGCATATGGGAAATCATAATACAGAGAGAAAGGTAAGTGAAAATAATAATAATAATAAAGCCATTTGTTGAGTGCGAACAGCTACCTCCAGCGGAGGTGTCCCGGCGCTATAGAAGCACTTAGAGCAGTTAGCGCAGAGCCTACGTACACATATAATATTAGCAGACGGAGGCTTAGCCGTCAACCATGTGATTACTTGAAACCACTATTTAAAAAACTGTTATAGTTGTATTCTTATACAGCAGCCATAGCCGCGCCTTGGAAGGAAACTCCCTTCCCTGGTGACTGTGTACCTTGTAAGTTGCTCTGTTTATCATGTGTGTTCAATTTATGATGTCCTTCCTTTTTTATGTACCCCTGCTACATTAGTGTGTGACTACGAAGGCCACCACCCCTCCTTTGACCAAGTCTCTGGTTTCCCCTAAAGTATAGGGTAAGGAGTAGGTTTTTTACATTTACTGTCACTAATAATCTTCATAGTGCTGGATACCGACACCCGAAATCCACATTAGAAGGTTCTATGGTTATTAAGCACTGTATCGACTTTTTGAGCTTTCACCACATATAATATAATTAAGTGATACCTCATCTTAAAGAGAGAGGGGAGACCCTTGTTTTAAGGTCCACCCGCACTCACAAGAAGTTCTCATTTAAGTGCACGTGTTGGATGGCGAAAAAAAGGATGCCTGTGACTAAAGTCATTTGGTTCACCGAGGTGTGCTCTCTGACATGTCAGTGTTTAGCACACCAGTATATTTTCTCTCACCTTTCTCTCTATTATGAGTTCCCATATGAAGGTGTACGACTAATTGCTCATAGGATTATCCCAGGTAGGATTTACTTGGGTTTTTTCTTAGATGTATTCCCCCTCCCTAGCATGTAGGGACACAGGGGACACCCAGTAATGTGATAGGGATCCTACAGCCCTGACGAATGTCCCAGACCTATTAGGCTATCCATATGGGCAGAAACATGTTGGCAGACTGTAAGATGGACTAGAGACATTACTCTCTTAGGGTTACATCATTTGATTTGATTTTAGTGTACCTCAGGTCATCAATAATAAAGGCGATAACCAAGGGACCTGAAGGTATTTTTAAATAAACTGGATCTCGATTTTGCTCTGCAAGTTTTATGTAAGAACTACCTCCTACCGCCAAGTCTTTGTGGAGGTTGAGCCCTCCCTGGTAGTACCATCTTACCAGGGAGGGGAGAGGATGCCTATGATGAAGCATGATGCGATATTGTGTGTGAGGCCACCTCTTCCATTAAGGATGGCCTCCTTGGTCTAAAAGACCCCACGTGACCTGCAGTAGACAGCATCCGTATCCAACCATTGGGATCCTGCTCACTGTGTTGGTGAATTTGTTATTAATAGGGGGTAACCCAATTGGAGTCAATGGACCTGGGTATCAAGTATTATAAACAAAATGGTCCTAGACATTCATTCAACTCATACAATGTAAGATTATTTCAAAATATTCTTTTTACTTCTGATCACCATCCGATTGAATCCATTATGGTTGATGCAAATCGAAACACAACAGTTATATTAGCCGGAATATTGATTGATGCAAGAAACACACACTTAGAGTAAACAGCTATGTCTCATCAAGGTCCGAGAGACTCTCTTATGTAATATATGTTTAGAAAAAATGACATAATACACTTCCACAATATAATAGTAAAGTTATTTACACAAGGGGTTCACTGTTAAGTGACGTGCACAGAAAAGAGTGATAGTGAGTGCTCGTGAGAATAGAGTGACCAAGAGGGTCTAGTAGAAAATTAGAAGTTTTGCGGAGACTAAGTTTCAGTCTTTAGTATGAAACATGGGAGAGCCTGCCCTTGACGTTTTTTGACGCAAAAAATGTAACTCTTTCTTGCTGGCACGTGATTGAATAATCCTCCGTATTCTGATTGGCACAAGGGAACAGGGGATGTTGGGAGAAAAATACAGGTACAGGCTCGGGGGGGGGGGGACAAGATTGTCGACGTTTCGACCCAAAAGTAAACAGGGTAACTGGTTTCCTCAGGGACGGGTCTTCATCAGGACGGGTAGGGAGTGGAAACTCAATGTGCACGAACAAAAAGCAACCCCACAGTGGGTAGGCACCCTTCAAAGGTATGCTACTTGTGTGAAATCAATCAGCACCTAATAGATATGGTAAGACTCAAGCTGCTCCACTTTGCTCGTCAACACCACAGTATGCTGCGCGTGAAAGCTCCGTAAATTTGATTAAAGATGTATCTTGATCCAGAGACCGCGTTTAGTCAGCCTGACTCCGCCCGCACACGCTGAGACTGAAGCCTTGGTTCCTTGTGCCAACCAGAATACGGAGGATTATTCAATCACTTGCCAGCAAGAAAGAGTTACATTTTTTGCGACAAAAACCCTCTTGGTCACTCTATTCTCACGAGCACTCACTATCACTCTTTTCTGTGCACGTCACTTAACAGTGAACCCCTTGTGTAAATAACTTTACTATTATATTGTGGAAGTGTATTATGTCATTTTTTCTAAACATATATTAAATAAGAGAGTCTCTCGGACCTTGATGAAACATAGCTGTTTACTCTAAGTGTGTGTTTCTTGCGTCAATCAATATTCCGGGCTAATATAACTGTTGTGTTTCGATTTGCATCAACCATAATGGATTCAATCGGATGGTGATCAGAAGTAAAAAGAATATTTTGAAATAATCTTACATTGTATGAGTTGAATGAATGTCTAGGACCATTTTGTTTATAACACTGTGTTGGTGAAGGCAACCTACTTCTTTTGTGTTTGTGCTTAAAATTTGGGGCAACATGTTTGAAGATAAGATCCTATGCTTGTTTGAGAGCTTAGTGAACGACTATGGAATATTTCCGGATCCCTCCTTACCTATGCCTCACTCACTAGACATTTGAACAGGGTCTGGCACAGAACATATGATGAACCGGAAACCATGATATTCTTTCATGTGATGCTAACACACATCGGGACCATCATGCGATCACACACTGGTACAGCTCCCTGCCCACGTAAAGGGGGACACCACTTTATTTCCTCCGTGCTTTTTGGGACACTGCACTCGCCACCACACTAACAGACAAGCAATGGACATGGTGCCTGGAGGGTTCAAAAACATGTTTGCGGAAATTCTTGACGCACAAATATATATCACTCAGCTATCTCCCCCACACTTATCTCACCCCCAAGAGACTGGCGAGTATGTACCAAAGGACCCATAACTCCTGCCTCCACTGCCAAGACAATACAGCTAATTTTAACCTCGTGGTATGGACATGTCCCCAACTTGCTACTTACTGGGATGGAATAATGGAAATTCCCTCGGATGCCTTAGGGTTCCCGGTCCGAAGGGATGGCTTGCTTAGCCTTCTGGGAATAATGTACCAAAGGCACACATTTATTCTCCTATTGTTCATTATCATAATTGCAATGTTTGCTTCTGACTTTGCTGTTGCTCTGAAGACTAGTAAAGAAATATTTCACACAAAAAAGTATGTTGATCCTCTTACCACCGTAGTTTCTGTCTACAGTAGTTCTTACACAAGCACACATTTTCTTGGTTAACGGAGAGGAGACTCCTATTTGAAAGGGAAAAGGTTAGCTTGTAACACTGCATCTCCTTTAGCAGGCAAGAAAGAAGCTGACTGCACTATATCGAAAACTTTTTTTTACAATCAGACAGCTGTAAAGGGTTATACGCTGAAGCTCATTGGAAAAAGAATTGATAAACAAGCAGCATACTGCTAGTCAGAGCTGGCTTTAGGGTAGTGCGACTGGTGCGGCCGCACTGGGCGCTGACCTAAAGTGGGAGCAGTGCTGTATTTAGCAATGACGTATGATTGGAGAGATGAAAGGCACGTTTGCCCTGTGGTAGTGATTAAATCAGACGAGGCAGTGATGGGATGTCGGGGCCCCAAAATGATTGTCGCGCTGGGCACCGCCAGCACCAAAGCCAACCCTGCTACTAGTTAAAGCCATATCTGAAGGCTGTCACCAAAATAAAATGTAAATGGCTAGTCCACTACACAATAAAATGATACAACATGAATTACTGTATGCACTGTAAACATTTATATTAATGCTACCTGTTGATACATTCCGCAAAATATTGCTATGCACGTAGAAACAAAGCGTGCAGTGAATGTTCACCTTGATGAATGCGTTCCATTTGTTCACAAGACTATGAATGCATGTATGTATGAAGGGCTAAAGCCCTTACAGTTATCTCAACACTTGACTATAAGTCTCATTTGGCCACAATATAGGTTGAAACACTCACTAAATCTATGGGTCTCTAGAAGTTTAATATGGCTTATGAGGGTTTCTGTTATTCATCACTCCTGAGAATTTACAATGATAAAATTGTCCCGTCATCATAATTGCAAGTGGTAACAGCGAAAGGGCCAACTAATAATACATTCATTTTAACGGTGTAGACAAGAATTCATAAAACAGAGGATAAATATAATTCTATTTCAAAAGCCTTTCTTAGATTGAGATTTGAATGGGTATATGTTTCTAGGTATAATCTTGGATCAGGGTTGTAAACTCGGATGACAAAAAGTACAAAACAGAGCGTTCTTGGAACCTTCACAGATGGTGTAAGGCAGTTCTCTGGGATTGATTACACTATACTGAGGATAAAGAGGACGACTGGATACGTGTTGCATAGACTAGATTGAGACACACTGGTGAAATATCTCGCTGTTTGTTACCCCATAACCTCTTCAATAGCTTTCTAACAGATTTTTGGTAAAAGTGGTTGTCCTGTGCATGGGGCCCTATACAAAATGGGCTTCCCGTGTGCCTCAAAGAGACATTTAAATTATGTATCTCTGCTTTTGTCATTTAGCCGCCCATTACTACAACTTCACAAGGCATGTGTGACTTCTATAGTTTCAACAGGGGTGACTTCTCCGTAGTAGCGTAGGAGCATTGCCCCACTTGTCAGTTAGTCCAAGAAAAGTAAAATTATAATAAAACAATCTCATTTTATTTTCTGCTGACTGACTGCCAATTACAGTGTAGAGCGGGGCTGGACCATGGCACGGAGGCGGAGTGATGGGTATTGTTAAGTGCGAATGTCATTTTGGCTGGCCGTCTTAGGCCGGCCAAACAGACATGAGCACTTACATTTCTCCAACCCAGCTGTGTTGCACTCCAGGTTGGAAAAAAGCCACAGGCTCCCAGGCACTGCCTGAGTAACAAACTAGGCCACTCAGGCCTCTCCTGGCCCTGCTGTCATGCTAGGTATAGCATGAGATCAGCACCAGGATTGGGTGGGGAGCATATGCTTGTGCCCCAGTGACTGTCAAGAGGAGAGCTGGAGAAGAGCACTCCCCCCACCTGCCCATCCACTTTGATTTTGCAGCAGCCACCACTGATTTCAGGTTCCTTTAATGGCCTAGATTGAGGTTTTTCTACTGCATGGATGCAATGCCTTTTTGGTCTGCATTCTGTAATCTTCTTGTCTAGAAGCCACTGGATAATCAATACTATTTCATTACCAAGTTCATAACTTTGAAAAATAAGGTTGCATGGGCACTCTGTTCAACATGGGTCTTGGAAGGAAAACTTAGTGAATGAAATGAGAAATCATGTTGTAGAATAACATTGACCTCAGTACAGTTTTTTCAATTATTTTTTTTTAATTACGATTGCCATCACGTATACCACAATAAAGTTGCCTTACCACTTATTAACCAGTTGCCCATCAAAATATCAAATATACCAAGCAGCAGCTCCTTATTGGGTGAATTGTTCTTTCAGTAGCAGTAAACATTTTAAGGAGAATTTTTAAAACCTCTCTAGTTAATTCAGAAAATTGATAGTAATATTGCTATTCACATCCACTCTAAAAAATGGTGTTCAACTAAACCAATATCTGAAATTAATTTATCTCTGAGTATCCCGTTGTGAGTGGAACTCAAGTTGTGTGATCCTTACGACTACCCTTGAGAATTGCAAGTTGTGGAGAGGCCTCCTAACAATGTTTCTCTTTCTGCCTTTTTGTAATAGGAGGAAAGCAAAGTACACTGCCGAAGAGATGCACCATTGTCAAGAAGAAAAAATAGTCATTCTCCCAGAAAAAACAGCACAACTAACGACAAACATTTTGCAAAGGCGACACAATCCTCAAAATCCCGGTCTCCCTCACCGTACACTCGAAGGCGGATGTGTGAACTTAGCAATGATAACCAGCAACGGCTCTCTCAGTTGAGTGTGGGAAACTTTGAGTTCAAGTCGGATATAGATGCAAGGCCTCCATTTGTAGTCAGACATGTAAGTTTTTTATTCGTTTTAAGTCCCTATCCTGTAAATGCAGAAGCACATCAAATGAGAAGGGATCAATAAAATAAAACTTGTCCAAATAGTCTCATTTCGGCAAGTGACTTAAAAAGTAACTCCAATAACTGTTAACATTTTACCAACTTTGCATCAATGGCAATATTCTTTCTATATTGGTATGAGGCAAAATTGAATAGATTCTTTGCAGTGGCACTGTTCAAAACTGTTATGTTCTTGAAAGGGAGTAGCAGAGTATTGGTATGTTCTTGATAATCTTGATGAGACAAATATTGGGATTTTTTTAATAAACAAAATTCCACCAAAACTACAAAATCCCAAAAAAGGAACCAGAAATATTAATTTTAAAAATTGTAAGTAGAAATAGCACCAAGAAGAACAAAGTGCCATTTGTAGTCATTGGTTGCGGTAGAACAGGATCTAGGTGTCATTTGACGCTGACCGTAATGGAACGCGGGTTGGAAGCCTCAACCAGTTTCACCATGGTCAAAGATTTTGCTTTATGACTTAAGCCTTTTTAAGTCCCAATCCACCACAGGAATACAAGTGCACTTCTAAAGCCTCTCCAAAACCTCAAGAGAGGTACTTAGAGGCTCGCAGGATGGCACGCAGCGGCCAATAGACGGGTGCACTCCAGTTGTCACTGGTCAGTTGCAGGAAAAGGTCTATTGTAGCATGTTGTTTTCTTGTAGCTTTAACTGGAGGTCAGCCTTGTGAACCCTGGAGTACACTTCTTTGTCCTGGGTCCAAGAGGGAGAGCAGGCCCAGTCTTCTAGGGCTCTTCTCAAATTTTAGACAGCAGGTTCAGTCCTCTTCTGATCTTCCACAGGTCCAGGAGTGTTCTGAAGTGGTTTCCACAATTATGCTTGGCACAAGCTAATGGGTAGAAATCATGCTCGGGGAGACCCTAACCAATAGGGTAAGGGTTCCTAGTGCAAACACTGCCCACTTTGGGCATTTTCAAGATGGCCAAAGTTTTTGGCTACACTAAATTTTTAAGTTCACTCCAAATGTGGTATGTAAACCTAGTAGACCTGGCAAACTGGCTGTGACACTGTAATTTCAAAAAGAGGCTCACTGTGACTAGGACCTATCTTGCTGGGGGAGCAAATGAAGGGCCCTGTCATGTCTCCCTTAAAATACGCCTGTGACAAGTGTGGATTTTGTGAAGTGCACTTCAAGTGACATATGAAAAACACCAGCAGACTTGTTAAGAAGGATATACCATTCAAGAAGGACTTGGCACTTTAATGTTAAAAAGGATCCTCCCAGCTCCCCTGCAGATTCTGTCAAATTCAGATGGTTCATCTCTGCCCATTTGTGTCACCCTATTCCTTGTTTCTGGTAGCAAGTTCGCACAAATTTAAATGCAAATTACTGACTAGTGGGAGAGCAAAATTAAGATTTAGCTTCCAGGGACTTCAGGCAAGACGAAGGTAACTTTTATAAGGCATCTTTTCGAAATATTTATTTAAAAGCCGATCGACTTCCCTAGTGAACTGGGCTTGTAATAAAAAAAATTAAAAGTCCAACATTTTTATTTGTTATCATTTCCTAGGTGGAGACAATATTTATTAAACTTAATATTGTATTGCAGTGCTTTCCTATGGAACAGTCAACCCTACTACAGTGAAAATAGCTTTTAGGACTTTTTCAAAGTAAGGACATGTTTAACATTAACCTTTGGCATCTCCTACTTTTAAATACCACACACCCTGCCTTCTGGGCAATAAGGCCTACATAGGAGTGACTCATTCGTATTTAACCCCTTGCGTGGGAGCACTACCTCGCTAGTGCTGACGTTGGCCAACGGCCGACGGAGCCCCGCCCACCTAATAGAACGCCAGCACCGCGGCGGAAAAAACGCCGCGGTTAAGGCGTTAAAAGGTCAAATGTGGTTGTTTTGGCAGGTCGAATTTGCAATTTAAAAATTGCACAGGCAGGCTATAGTGCTAGGCCTGGAGACATCATTTTCAGTGCTAGTGCAGTCGGCGGCACAATGAGTGCTGCAGTCCATGGGAAGTATTTCATTTACAGGCCCTTGGTACACATGATTCCACATGATATTGGAGACTGGTAGGTAAATTAAATAAACCAATAAGGTGTATTCCTCTTTTACCATGTCGAAAGGAGGTTAGCAGTGGTAAAGGGCACTAATTTCTATAGCGAATAAAAATAGGGTTCAGCAAAAAGGCAAAAAATAATCCAGGGTGACTCTGCAGAAAGGTTAAATTCCCAACACTTTGGATTAGTTGTAATGTAAACATGGCATGTTTATATTGGGATTTTTTTATTTCCTAGTCACCTTCTTTTGATAACCTTAATTGTAAAGTCCTTTTGCGATTCATCATCTAGCAATTGAGATGAGATTCTTTCTAAAAAATTAGCAACCTGTGTTGCTAGTTCATTACCCATTTGTGAGTAGCCTTCCCTTAATTAGCCAATAAAATTGCTGTCGTTTAATGATCCTTCGGTAGTGCTGTAAGTGTATTCATCGAGTAATACGTTTGAATCCTGAAAAAAGGACTCAGTATTTTCTCGTTTGGTTTTTAGCAGGAATGAGTTGAATCAGATTAAGGGGTACCAAAATGTACAGCAGTCTGAAATTGTTGCATTCTGATATATTATTGCTGATTTAATAGTAACTCCTCTACTTCACCTCATTCTTTTTTCCCTTCTCACTTGTTAATGCATCCTCCTGCCTTTCTCTTATGAAAGTAGGCATTTAGGCTACTCGTTCATTATTTTTTTTGTAAACAGATTTTATTTGTCAAATAACAAAGATATCGCAGAGCACTGTAACCCAGCAACTCGTGCACGGAAAATGTACATAGAAATGACATTTTCTGGAATAAAATAGGACAAATTAATAGCAATACAGTTGCAATATTAACCAACGAAATAAAAAGAAACAAACCCCCCAACCCACCCCCGTCGCACTCACCCCTACCCCAAAGCAGCACAAGAGAAGAACAGTCACAAGCATCAAAACCCAGTACACCTACATCCACGGGGCAATATTGCATATCCCCTATAGTGGGAGGGACACCAAGTCCGTTGACCTGGCTACTGAAACAGGTTCTAGCTCCAGGCCATGATACTCTGCCCATCGCCGCAAGATTTTATAATGCTCAAGTGGGCACCCCCTGGCCACAAAGATAGGGATCTCCAACCCCATACAGAAATCCATGCCATTTTTCCACACCGATACTGAGGGCGCCCTCTGAGCCTTCCATGCTTTAGGAATGTCGTGCTTTGCCCAGTAGCATAAGATGGCGTTTGTATATGTTGCCTTCTATATCGTCCATAACATGCACCAGGATCAGCTTTGGGGAGCTGGGGAGGTCCCATCCCAGTACCTCAGAGAGGGACAACAAAACTCCCCGCCAAAATCATGCTAAAGCGGTGCAGCGCCAGATAGTATGCAGCAAAGTACCCACCTCATGTTGACATCAGAGACACACCAGGGGGGAAACAACCTTTACTACGCGGTCAAAACACCGCAATACATTCACAACGCAGCTTTTACAACGCAAGTCGTTACCACGACTTGCACAGGAGTGCGCTCTAGACTAAGGAATAGTGTGATTTACTATTCCAACACCTTCCCTACTGTACGTAGGCTGGAGTTGGAATAGTAAATCATAGTATTCCTAAGTCCAGCACCCTACAGCGCAAGTTGTGGTAACGACTTGCGTTGTAAAAGCTGCGTTGTGATGTACCGCGATCATTTTGATCGCGTAGTAATGTCATACATCCCACCAGGGAGGCCACTAATCACGCCCTCCAGAGTCTGACCCTCGTGAAATAGACCCGTTGGAGATGCTTAAACTGGATAAGGCGAAGACTCACACCTATGGCTGCCCCCCACAGGGATGCCAGGGCCTCCACCCAGTCCTCATCCTCCAGCGGGCCTATGTCCTCTTCCCAGGCCTCCCTGAGATGCTGCAATGTGGGGGAGCAATGTGTGACCATGGACTGGTAGATCTTAGAAATGTTGTGGTCGTGGAGGTCCCCCATAAATACCTTAGCCTCTATGTGGCTAAACTCAGCCAGGGACCCCAACCCCTCAAAGTATGGGGTGATAGCATGTCAGAGCTGTAGGCATCTGAAAAATTGCGTTTTAGGCATTTGAAAGTCCTTTTGGAGATCCTGAAAGGACTTCAGAACCGAACCACGCATGACGTCCCCAAGAGTAGAAATGCCAGTGCGGTCCGAGTCACGAAAACCGGACAATGTAGCCAGTTGCGGCAGTCGCCCATTGTGCCAAAGGGGGGTCTCCCGAGTTAGCCTGTTCCACCAACCGGTCCACTGCAACGCCTGTCGTCATATTTGAAAAACAAGTTTCGCAGCCGGGGGCAAGGATCTACGCAACTGGGTGGAGTAAAGTATAGCATGCAGACTGCGTAGGCTGGATCTGCCCTATCCCCATACCACCACTCATTGAGGACTAATAGGTGGGAGGCCATATAATAGGACAGGATATCGGAGGTTGCCAAACCCCCACAATACATGGACCGAAAGCTCGTCCGCAGGGACACCCTTGCCATTCCACCAGCCCACAAAAACGGACCCAGGGCCGCATTAACCCGTCGGAACCATCCGTGAGAGATCGGATAAGGATGGTTTTGCAGTTGGTTGAGGAGGCGGGGAAGCAACACCATCTTAAAGATGGCCGACCGGCCATATATTGATAGGGGCATGTGGGACCAGACTTTAAGATCCTTGCGCACACGATCCCATACAGGAGGCCCAGGAACCGGGAACCGCCCCTCCCCCAATGACTTATGAAATAGATTTGCTAGGGTTCATATGCACATAAAGCCTCTACTCTAACCGTGCTTTGATGACCGCTTACCCACTTATTATGTTCTGCTACCTACCGAATATGTTTTGCCACTAAGGACCCACTTAAACAACCCGCCTTACACTAATTCTAGATAATTGGGGCCCTTTCAGTCACATCTCTGATTATTAATAGATGCTGTAGTTCTTCTCCATTTTCCAAATGAATATCGCGTTGGGATGCACTTTACCTAGGAATTACGCTGCCCTCAGTACATGGTGTTCCATCTTTGGATGTTAGCAGTGTGCTTTGAAACATCCATAAAAACAACACGAAATTCCTACACTATCTATGCCTTGATAAAGTCTCAGTGTGAGACGAAACACGTGTTGGCGAATAACGTGCTGGGAGAACCTTTTATGAAATTTGAATAAAGAAATGATTGAAGATCACAGACTTGGACTCCGAATTGAATTTGGCTTGATTACTGTTGATCCCTTACTATAATTTTTTGTGATTCATCTTTGAGGTTGTTTTGTTTAGCATTCAACAATTGTTTGAATTACTTTTTGGTGTTGAGGGCTACATACCAGAGCCTATTACTGATACATACTTATTTGGAGTGCTGTAATTAGAATTTCCCTCTATAGGGTATGGGCATATTCCTGCTGCGTCAACAAGAGTTGGCAGCGAGCCTGTTGACCGGAGCTATCTTTGCTTCTAGATTCCAATTCCAATAGCTTCACCTCCACCTGCATGACTCGTTCGTTATTTTTAATAGGATTCAATAGATATAGTCAGAAAAGAATAAGCAATTCATACATACCACTTTGTTACCAGGGAGACATTACCTACAGCTTCCCCTTCAATTACTGTAGAAGACGGTGTGTTGATTTAAACTCTAAGCACGTGTTGTGTTAAAATCTGGAGCCTTTAAGTGCAGGAATTCAATTCCTCGATTAAATACCAGAAATAAAAGGGTTATCTTCAACTTTCAAGTGCTCTCCAGCACTGTAAATTATCTGGTGTTTTTTTTAAAGTCATTTATAATGAGATGACAAATTTAGGAGGCCAGTTCCAGTAATTTTACTTAGCCTTAAAAATCAAAAATACATATCCATGTCCAGGTGGATGACCCAGTATCTGTTTCCTCTAACACACGACTTTATATACTAAGGTGTCGAGCCTTTTTCTTGACTGTACATGGCCATGTGTGCCAAGGAGAAATTCTGACTTGAAACACGAAGACATTAAAATCCGAGAAATGTCTTTACAGATAAATACATCTTATAAGCAGTCAGTGCATAGCTGAAACACAGTAACTAGGAATGAGTTTAAAATAAGTTAGCTCCAAAGCCATTGATCTTAGAGGCGGTTCTAAAAGGACACACATTTGTTTGCTACCGTCATGGTGTGCCAAGCAAACTCGATTCTCCAAGTGGTTGTTGGGAGGGTCACCCTGAAGAAAACTTTGAAAACACTGTGATAAAATGGTCCATTTGATTGAGCAAAATTACCCCAAAAAGTGTTTTAAAACAAGTATTTCACATAATCTAGTAATCAAGATGCTGCTCAACTCATGTGCTTATGTGAAGGTCTGATGCCAGCCCACAGTCATTTGCTAAGATCAATATGATGACTCATCAGAGATTGAAGCAATTGAAGCATGTTTTATGGCTTGTTCTTTGGGAACCATTTTGCAGTTGCTGGTAAGGTTGACCAAATTTGTAACAGAAATGAACCGAGGAAGTTGGAAGGGCATTCATCACATCTTGTGCTATGACTTTTATTGCAGTAGACAGCACATGATAAATAAACAATGCTTTTTTAAGGTGCTTTTTAGTCTCTCTTTTGAAGACCGCTTTTAACGGATTGCACTACTGTGTTTTTCTAAATATTCTTGTGATAGTGTGGGGCTGTATCTAGTTACATTTTGATCTGTTTTATTGTTTTAGCTTGTGCTTGTGTTGTTTTGCTTGTACTTGTTTAAAATATTACGTAATTTCTGACCCCTCTTTCCAATATGTCTTAGGTTCTAAAGTATCACTTAAAGTGGATCTTTTAATTCTTCGGTCACATCAAAAAGACATTTTCTTCATCAGGAAGTATTCTTTTAAAAGCACCACTAGTTCTTCTCCTTTGACGAGTTGCTCATTTAATAACAACGCCCTCTTCTATTTGTACTGCCAATTCATTGTGTCCCCAGACCATGATTTTTTTTTCAGGTAAATGAATTGATTTGCACAAAATAGGGGGAGAGAGCCAATGACTTGCTTGCTTTTAAGTTTCCCACTTACCTGAGAAGAATAACCTGGGCTTAGTGGACATTCAGCATCAGTGAGGTGGCCACTCGCTTTATAAGGACTTCATATTGATTGTGCGTTATTTGTTAGTAATACCAGTCAGAAGGACAGACTCCACAGCAGGAAAGGGCTGTTCACAATGTAAAGCTCTGGACAGATTTTATTCCACAAGAGAGACAGCAATCCGTCTCTTTGATACAGAGCTTTAGCAGTGCACTCAGTGAGCTGGATTAGTGTGAGGCTGTGGTTTCATCCTGGCACAAAGGTCCTGGATGCAGACCTTTATCATTGATCTGGTGATCTTGGAACAGTGTGAGATTATAGATGCTCTTTCTGGCACATGGTTACATCCATACATTCTATAGGTATTGTCCCTGCTTCCACTGAAACTGTACAAATGAATTCAGTCTCGGATAACAGTCCCTACATCCTTTAGGGCCTCATTTATGAAATGTATTACATCGCTGGTTTAAAACAGCGATGCAACACTTTTCATTGCACCCTCCTTGTTACACCTTGTATGCTCCGTATTTACAGTACGGCACTCCATGTTGCACGGATTGACCAGATACGTCAGGAATCCTGATGTACCTGGAGGCGCAGTAATAACGCATTGCTGGAGTGTGTCACAAAACAGACACAACTCCAGCAATATGTCATTACACATGGGCGAGCCCCTTATAAAAGGGCCTGCATCAGTCCTTACGCCTGCTATGTAGCAGGTGTAAGGATTTGACACTCCGTGCCAGCCCCGCACTCCCTGACACCAAAACGCATGTAAATAATGCTTAATCACCCGACGCTGCCGAAAATCTGGGATCGGAAGGTTTACGGAACCTGACTACGCCGGAAAACCAACAAATGAGTCCGAATTAAAAAACAATATATCGGAGCTCCGGCCAGCAAGATGGTGGCCGAATAGTGGAACAAAGAAAACACCCCGTGCATCTTCAAGCACTGCTGAAGAGAGGCAGCATCCAGAGCTCTCACCGGAAACTGTTTCTAACACCGCTCAACGGGAGGGACTGAGCACAATAGCCCCCAACAGGAATTGGACTCAAGCCTGTGTTCGGCACTGGGCGGGCAGCAGAGCCTGGACCCGCTGAGCTGCGGAGATCTCGATGAAAGTGAGAGACCTGCGGGGCAATTATCTGGCAGGGGCTATTGAGAGGGCAGCGCGGGCGTGAAGAATCAAGCTGATGCTTCTACAACTGCTGGTGCCCGGGTGAAAAGGGTACTGTAAGGGACGGTGGGTACACCACGGACTCGCCCGCACTCCTCTGGGCAGAGTCATAATTCACTAATTTCGCTGCACTACAAGAATTGAGGTGACTCACTCATAACTTGCAGCAAATGTTGAGCAGGCTACCTTGAGGGCGGCAAATGCCCATAACGTATCACTGACCTGGAGTACAGCCGAGGGCTTACAGACACTGGCACATTGCACTGGGGCGCCCATCCCCCCCTGGTGATAAGACAGAGGGCCCCAAATCAACCAAGGGGCACCGCCAGAGAAACTCAGGGGCAAGGAGTCTTTTGACCTGCAGGACCAGTCACTGGGGGAGCCAGAAAGCAGATCAACATGCCTGCTACAAATTAAGCACACACTACTCTACGCTTTGAGACATCTATTGCATCACTAAGAGCCACCCGACCACAACTTACTATGCCTGCTGGGAATGGTGCGTAAAGATCCCAAGCAAAAAATAACGTAACTTCGGCCCCATTCTAAAGATGACCGCCCGGCAACCCACTTTAAATGGCGGCGGAATCAGCAGCTGGCGCAACTGGCAGCTCTGTACCTCCGAACAACTCAGCCCTGCTGTTAGAACTACGGTCCGGATTCAAGGCACTCAACACCAGATTTGACTCCCTTGACAAGTGGCTTGATGGAATGGGTGAGCGCATCGACCGCCACGACAAGAGACTTGACAATATGGAGGGCCGCACTTCAGACTTGGAAGACGGAGCAGTGCAAACAATACCATTTCCCCTGGGATCACAGCTTACCAGACCTTAGAGGAGGTTTTTACCCGTTTACTGGTTTGTGCCCCCTTCACCCTCCCCCTTTCATGCTCTCTCTCACCCTCCCCTACCGCGTTCCCTCTTTCATTCTTCCTCTACTTCCTCTGTGCCCCTATCCCCTCTCCCCTTAATCTCTCCCCTTGCCTGCTACGCTGCCTAACTCCCCGTCCCTTGTGCCCTTTAACTAAGCACTCCTTCTCCCCTTGTTTGGGAAAGATCCAATTACTTATACTCTGGAGTCTCAGTGATCCCTCTGAGAGAGTCCGCAGCACCAAGGGAGCCACTCACAGTTGAGGTATTGTATGGCACCCCTTGTCAAAGCACTCCCTCTCCCCTTTTTGGTGAAGGATCCAGTAGGTAGGCCTTGAAGTCTCAGAGACCCCTCTGAGAGAGTTTACTACATAAAGGGAGCCTCTCGCAACCAAGTTTTGGGAATTATACCACTTCCCCTGGGATCCTCTGATACTTCTGGGACTAGCCAGCGCTATATAAAACCTTTAAAATAAATAATTAAATAAATAAATAAATCTGGCTCAGGTGTCTACAAAGTGACGCATCTGCCTAGATTTCTACATTTCTATGATAAGAGGTATGTGCTGCAGCTCTATGTGGTTGATATTTACATTGGATCAGGATCAGACTTCCGCACCTAGCACTGGAGTGCTTTACAGCATGGCAGTTAGGAAATCATGTTGGAATTCATGCCACGAGAACTGGAGCGCAATCCTTACATTATACTCAGTGCATGCTCATTCATTTGGAACAAACGGCTGTAATGCATTACGCAGGCATGCACTTCACATTGTTGTTGGTCCATTACGAGCCACTTGACTGACCAGTTTTCTATTGAGTACAGTTCAGGTCCATGCTAACAGCTAATAGAACAGTTTTACTCCTGTTAATGCAACGGGTTTAAAATGTTGTAAACTGCATACTCGGCAAGTCTAAGGACAGTTACAGACCGTAAACATGATATTAAAATGTAAACTAATGTGATGTAAGGGACAAATTGCAGTTGGTTCTGCTTAATAGTTATTTTTTTAATATTAATGGTACTTCCAAATAAACCATATAACAAGATTCCAATTTTCATTCCGTATGCATTTGTCAGTACATATTTTGGTTGTTTATCTTTTATTATGGCTTATTTGCAATAGTGTTACTAATAGTAAGTGTGTGCAATTTAATTATTTTAGGTAGACAGTTCAAAACCAGTTGGGGAGAAATCTTCATCACAATTGCGACCGCAAAGTTCAAGACATCGCTCTAGGAGCAACTCATTTGAAGGGCCAGTAAAGAGAGGTATGTTGCACGTAAAATTAAGAACTTGATTAAACTGAATTATTGTGCGTTTCTTTTAGTTATTTATATAAGATAATTCACAAAATCAATGTATGTGGGATCCAAACATTGCTAAAATGTGTTGTGAGTGCCATAAAACACATTGTTTTGGACTGCCATCTACTAGGTTTAGTGTGAATCCTCTTAAAGTATATGGGGTTAAACAGTTTGAGATCAGCGCATCCTTAGATTGATGTGCAAGAATCTTAGTGGAAGGTCAACCTAGAGGGTCCACAGTTGGCACTCCTGTTAGGCGCAGATAGAAACTGATGTGGCAGGTAAGGGATCAGAGACATTTACACATTTTCTTTATGCTATAGGAATGCTCCTATAAAACTATTTAGGTCGATCCACACAAACCAAAGGATTCTTGAATGTATGCCCGCAAATTTCTTCGGTGCTATGGGTCATGCGAAAGACTTGCTCTAGGAGAGTTGGTGGGTCCGCAAGGATCAACAAATCATGTAAATAGTGTAAAAAAAAGAAAATAAGAAAAGTTCTAATCCAAGACACTAATGCTAAAAAAGTGATGCTAATTGGCAAAGAGAAACAGTATGAAAATAGGCTTATCTGTTTCAGTGTACATCCTTGAAAGCAATTGTTAGCGGGTAAGATTATGGAAACAAAAGTTATCCTACCGAACACTAATACCAGGAAGAGAATTCACTCAGGGACTGCAGGCTTATTCAGCTAGACCTCAGCCAAAATGAGGCCAACTCGAAAGTGCAGACAATTGGATAGGGCAGGAGAGTTTGTTTCAGTCAAGAACGTAACTGATGACTTAATTCTTCTTATGAAGAGAGAAAGGAACATGTCTTTTCAAGGTCACCTAAATAGCACTTAAATGTAAGTTCACGTGCCCAGAAAGAGCTTCTAAAGAAGGCATATGAAAAGCACGAGATGATCCTATGTGGTAGCAGCGAAAGAGTATGAGGATGCTGTCTGATGCCGAGTATGTGAAGTTGAAATCCATAAGTTATCGAAAGTCATCCCACCACTAATTTGGATATATTCTTGATAATTACATTTTTGTAACATATCACAAAACTAAAAACACTTACAGTTTTCCATTTTTTGTCTTAACAGCATTATCATTTGAGAGTCTTGAAAACTCAAACGAATCAAGAAAGGTACAGTATATCTTTTCAAAATGCTGCTTTTATCTCACATGTATTCCTTTGATATAAGGTCACTTTGCTACATATCTAGACACCAATAAAAGCCCCAGCAAACGTGCTTTAATGAAAATCATATACCTGTTTTCGTACATAATAACCTGTTGTACATCCTTAGATGTAAGGGTGGGGGAAAGTTTTGTACGATTTCCCAAAACAAGCAAAATTCGTGTTTTTTTCCAACCGTGGAGTGCAATTGGCAATTGCTGGTGATCCGTTGCTCCATGTTAAGGTGAAAGGAAAGGAAAAAAAGGCTAGAGCCAAAAGCACCGTTCCTTTTAAAAGCACTGTGAGGGGCTGAGCGTTTCGAAGCAACTTCCCAGCATGGACTTCTGCGTTCCAAGCCTACCAGCAAGGTCCTTCCGGAGCCCTGGCAAGCAAACACCAACCATAGGCTCCCCTGCTGGGAAAGTTGCTTTGGAGACACTGTCATAGGCTGGGCAGTGTAATCAACTCATCATCAAATTTCTTAATTCAGTCAAAATTGACCTTAAAAGAAACAATGATACATAAAAATAAATAATACATAACTGAAATTTATGTTAAAATGTATTAAAATATATACAGTCAAGAGAAAAAATAATTAAATGGTGGATACAATTTTAATAGCCCAGCATAAATATGTTTTGTGCAGAAAGAACAAATAATGCAATTGATAAACGGACGAAAATTCGCCAATGAAAAACATTTCGTAGTGTATTTCTCCTTATGATTACATTCTGAATGAACTTAGCTGCAGCCAAACAAATACAAATTCAGGGTGATTGGGTGCAGACCGTAGCTTGTCTGCATTGTCTAGAATTGGCATGCATAAGAAGTGGTTGCAAATAGAGTTTCCTAGCCATCAGGTGTACAATATTCAACCTCAGTCTAGTAAGTAAATATCTGTGGTGGTTGTTTGAAACCCTGGTAAGATATGGCCCCATACTGAAGGGGGGGTTATAATTAGTCTGTAATTTATTAGTGTGTGCTTTAAGAATTCAATCTGTCCTCTAGCATTGTTGCACACGGCTAAAAAAACAATCCTACAATACATGTTTGCAAGAAGGAGACAGATCATTTGGGTTACTTAACAATTCTGGTATATGTAGACAATAGTTTACATTCCTTATATGAGCGAGTCATGGAATTTTCATTTCATAATCCAATTTAATGCAATCAGGTTGTACCTTTGGGTTTGTTATGGAAATTGCCCCGGGGGCCTAACATGCATGTGAGCATTCTTTGTACACCCTGAGGCACTTTGGTATTACAGGAGGGGCAGCAGACGCTTATGCGACCCCTTCTACAATACTGATAGCGCTGACGCACATGCAGCGTCAGCGCTATCTTTCAGAGGGCATTTTTCATTTACATGGGGGACATAGCCCCAGTCAAATGATGGAATAATTTTGCCTCTGTGCCTTCACCGTACATAATACAGGCCCTTAAGAGCTGCACTGAGGGTGCACCACAAAAAGGTGGCACACTAATATTGTAAGGGCATCCCCCTGGAAGAGTTGTAGCGAGTCCAATGGACTCCCTCAAAATTCTCCTGCAGCCGGGTGAAGTCACTCACTGCTCCTGCCTATGAAGGCATCTCTCTTCCCTCAGTGGTGGCTGCTCTATCCTTAAAGCAGTGGGGCAACACGAACACCGGGGTGGGGGGGCAGAGGTGAAGGGGAATAACAAAATTAAAAGCACTTACCTGCTGCTACGGTCTCCGCCTCTTTGCTCCTCTTCTTACACTGGACACACTGCACAGCTCCCAGGGACCAATCGCAGCGCTGCTCTCCTGCTGGTAATACCAGCATGAGAGCAGCGCCGTGATTGGCCTGAGCAGGGTGAAATAACGCTCACTCAGTCACTGGGAGTCTGTGCCTTTTCTCCACCAGGCTGTACAAGACAGCTGAGTGAAGAAATGTAAGTGCGCATGTCAGTTTTGCCGGCCAGCAAAACCGACATGCACACTTACAGTGCACAACTCTCCTCCACCCTGCAGCTCAGTAGTGACACTTCTCAGGATTCCCTGCCCCTGCCCTAAGGCTGACAATTGGCTCAGCAAGAAAAATAAAATGATAATGATCTGGTTTTCTTATCATTTTAGTTTTCAGTGGGGTGACGCTCCTCCGCCATAACGTAGAAGCTGCCCCTATCTTCCCTCTTGAAAGTGTCGCCTACACAGGGAAACATAGATAAGTTGCTCTGTATTTTACTGAGCCTGGGCAGTGCAATAAGGTACGCTGTCTCAGTTTGTGCCCAGCGCACCTGTTTAAAGAAGCACTCTGGTACAAACAGGAAAAATGCACCCTATTTGTAATACGGCGGCAAAAGCGGTTAAAACTGGTCCGCTGCTTTTTCCAAAAGTTAGCCATTAAAGGAGTAGGCATAGTTTAATGTAGCCAAAATAATAATCCAACCCTATTTCTGCATTACCTAGGTAAATGTAACTAACTCATTTAATTATCATTAAGTTAATTGCATTGTCCGGCCCCTGACAGTGCTGGACCGCATAATAATTCCTCATTCTATGCATCCTTTACTGCACGGAACAAGCAATTCTTGTTTGGCAGGCCATTTCACCTGTATTCCGCCTTTTTTCTAACCAGGGCAGGTGGAAATATTTTAGGTGCACGTTTAATTGTATCATAACTTAATTTTTCAGACCTATCATTAATTCAGTGTCCACTTACCTTTCGTACAATCTTCCATTTTAGCAGTTCACCTTGTTGTTAGGGGTGCAATAGTGCATGCCAGTTAACATCCATTGACAGCACAGCCCCCATCACGGCTCGACTGGGAACAGAAACCAGTCCTGGCAATACCGCACTACCGGCCTCAGGATGGGGGGAATGCTACTGAGATGTGCTGGTCCGTGGGGGTAGGGTGGGAAGGGGGGTGCTATTGTCAATCACCACTGCCGCTTATGTTACAGGGAGCCGATATTGCAGCAATATGGGTCAAATAACCACCCCCACCCTTCTGGCCCACTGAGAAAATGCCCGGTGCCTGCTATGGCCAGTCCGGCCCTGGCCCCCTTGTACTTTTTGTTTGCACAACAGGCGGTACTGAGCTGTCTCGCTTGCATGCTTTATGACAGACCCCATTCCAGAGCCAGTTATCACCTGGCCCCCCTCCTAGCAAAATTAAACATAAAATAAACAACAATGTCATAAATTCACATTGCCATCTAAATAAGCAAAAGTCCAAGTAGGTTACTCTCCTGCTACTTTGCTGCTTTTAAAATATTTGAATTGATTTTGAATGTAGGGTACACAATAAAGTTGGTCAATACAATCTATCGTGTCCACCTTGTAATTATTTGCCAGAGCAGAAGGCAATTAACAATGGTCCGTACCCGACAGCACGTGGGCAGTAAAGGGTTTTAGCATCCTCCCCCTGACTTCACTTGCGACCACAAGGTACAGTTCCACGGCTCCCACCTGCTACATACTTCAGTCTGACACATTTACTGAGCAAATACTGGCAAATAAAACTAGTTGAGGACATCATTTTTAAGTTTTCAATTTTCAGATGTAAAAAAACACATTTGTGCACAAAGGCATAGAGATAATTATTTTATATATTATTATAAATAAAAAATTTATAAATGAAAGATCATTGTCCTGAGAAGTCACACTCATGAGCCACAATGCTCCTTCATGCTGACCAAAATATATTGCTTCTTAAACGCCAATACAACTAGAAAATATGCTTCTAAAAGCAGTTTCTGCTCCAGCCGTCCCATAGTTGTCCCTTACAGAATGTTACCTGGCTTGAGGCTATAGAGTTACATAGTACAAGGAGAAGGGCATTTGTTTTTCTGTCTGGCTTAATCAAGACTCCCCTTGTGAACAATACACCGTTTCAGGCCCATAAGCCGGCCCTTGAATTAAAGTGTTTGTAACTTTTCTGTCAATCGCACATATATTTTGTCATAAAAGAACATCACAACAAAAACAATAACATCCCCGCACTAGATCATAGCCTGAGGCTGCTTTACATTCCGAATCATTAGTTCATGTTTTCGTTAATGTGCGTCTAGTTTTATAACTGAGCCATGCAGGTTGGCCCAGATTTTGGAGTTCTTAAAAATCTTGATTTTATTATTTGCACAAGAAAATCAAAAACAGACATACAGAAGGATGACATATTTTCATCTCGTCAAAAAAAGACGATACATAGTCTGTAGGTACGTAGTGATTAGACATATATGTAAAAAAAAGTACCAATTAGCACAAGTATATTTTCTGGTATGTAGCTGGAAGGCAGTAAATAGAAGAGTAGTATATAATGTATGTCATATATGTAAAGGAATCAGGGAGGGGAGAGAGCTGGGGGAGGGGAATGAACACTTAGACACTCACTGTGAGTAATATTGAACAGGAATATGATTCTGTAGATCAGTGGGTAGGGGTCCAGCAATTCACCAGTATATTCCATAGAGGACTTGTACAAGAGTTACTCATAGAGTTTCACGCGGAGTAGCTTGGGCAGGGTGAGCGGGAGGGGCCTCGCCGTGCTCCAGAGCTGACGATAGAGAGGAAGCAGTGGAACCGTGTTGCAAGGTAAGCAAATATGCACGATATATGTGCCAGATGTCCTTGGGTCGGGAGGTGGGAGCTGCAGAGTAGAGTAAACCTCGGTTTGCATATCATAGTATGCCATGCTGCAAAGACATGCCTCTTTTGTGGGGCAGTGTTGAGCCCCCCAAATGTATTGCAATTTCCCTCTTGGCTAATAGTAATACTATCCCTGTGAACCTGCTTTAGAAGGTCGAGATCTCTGAGACAATGCCCAATAGGACCAGCTTGGGGGATGGTGTAAACGATGTGGAGATCATGGTCGATAGCACCTGGAATACCGATGACCAGTAGGTAGAAATGACAGGGCAGGTCCAGGTCATCTAAGAGAAGTCTGCATTTAAGTGATGGCATTTGGGGCATTGTGAGGTTTTGGAGGAGTCGAATTTAGTCAGTTCTATAGGTGTGATATAGTATCTATGAACAAATTTAAAGTGCAATAATTTATGTCGATGATTGAGTGAGACCATTTTAATTTGCTCATGGCTGCAGGCCCATTCCTTGTCATTCAGTGGTCGTTCCAGGTCTTCTTCCCAGTGGCGACATGCCCCTCTGTCACGTACCTGTTTAAGAAACATGCTAGCATGGTATAGTTTGATGACCAGATGCAAACCATCATTGTCAGCGATTATGAGCGTGAAAGGCTGGAATTTGTGCGGGGGGAGTGGGAAGGACGGGATTGTTGCGCTCAGGGCACCCTGTAACCTAGTCATCATAAATATGTCTATATGGGATAGTTCTGCGTGCGCAGAAAAGTTTGCTAGTGTTATAATGTACCCATCTGGGAAAAGATTTCCGAATGTGTGAAGGTGTAGTTTTCGTAAGGTGCGTTGTACCAATTTCCCGGATGTTGACAGGATCCACGGATTTTGAGATAGTGGGAGTTTAGGCGAGTATAGAGAGCCAAAGCCTAGAAGCAGGTAAAGTTTCCGCCAGGCCCAGCATGTAGTGGATAGTGTTTGTATGTCGTTGGGATCGAGTTGGATACCCTGTGGGAATATTGGGTCAAGAGGGTCAGGGTCAGCTAGGCCCTGTTCGGGTTTGATATAAGGTATACGGGCATCTGGATGAAACCAATTGTATGCAAACTGGGCCTGTGCAACCAAATAATATAAGTTAAGGTCTGGGACTGCGAATCAGCTGCGCTCGTAGGGGAGTGTAAGTGTATGCCATGCTATTCGTGGCCCTTAACCGGCCCATATCAGGCAGAGCAGTTGACCATGTAGCTGTAAAAAGAATGGTTTGTCAGGGGGATGGAGATGTTAACGAAGAGATATGAAAAATGTGGAAGGACGTTCATTTTGATGAGGGCTATGTGGCCAGCCATGGACAGCGGATCCAGCAGTCACTTGAGTGGCCAGCTTGTCCATGGCAGGCCCATAATTCAGGAAAATAATCTGTTCTTTGTTTCTGTGAAGTATGATTCCTAGGTATTTAGTGCCATCTGCCTCCCAATGAAGGGGAAAGACACCAACAATTGGGACAGCTTGGTCTGTCTGAGGGAAAAGTTTGGACCTGCCCCAGTTTATGCACAGGTCCGACATGTCCGACATGTCCCCAAAGCAGCCAATCTCGTCAATGAGGGGATGCAAATTTTCAGCTGGGTTTCTGATAAATAGCAGAATTTCATCTGCATGCATGGAGAGTAATAGTGGACCAGAGTGGAACTGAAGTCCTCGCTGCAAGTGTTTCTCCTGTAGACGCCTAAGAAGGGGGCGCTATGAAAAGTAGCAGCAACAATGGGCAGCCTTGCTGCGTGCCGCGTGAGATTGGGAAGCGGTCTGATAGCGAGCCGTTTACCCGAAGCCTGGCTGTGGGAGAGGAGTACAAAAGTGAAACCAGTGTGATAAAGTTGTTGGACATGCCTAGTTTGCGGAGTGTTGCAAAGAGAATAGGCCACTCCAAAGAGTTGAAAGCCTTCTCATCGTCTAGTAGCGCTACTGGTGCAGGGGTGTTTGATGAGATCCTATTTAACACTGAAAAGACAGTTCTAAGGTTAAGTGCAGTCGACCTGTGTGGAATAAACCGGATTGTACTGGCGAGAGAATTTGGTCTAACAGTAGTGACAGCCTGTTTGCAAGCATCTTAGCCAATATCTTATTGTCAAAGTTGATCAAGGATAATGGTCAGTATGAGGGGCATGCAGTGGGGTCCTTACCAGATTTCAGCAAAAGAGAGACCGATTCCTCCCACATTGAAGGAGGTAGTACACTATTAGTGAGAGATTCAGCATAGACCTTGAGAAGGTGGGGTACCAGCGTCTGCTTCAATATCTTATAGAAATTCCTGATAGGCCATCCAGTCCTGGTGCCTTTGAACCATTGAGTGAGTACATTTCTTGACCGAGATACTCAGCGGTAAAAGGTTCGCTGAGGAATTTCGCCTGGCCAGTGGTTAGCCACACCATTGCCACCTCCTCCAAGTAGGCAAGATGATCAGTGAAGTTGGCATGGAGCTTAGTAGTGTATCGGGACCTGAGGTGCATTACTAATTGCTTTAATATGTCTAAATTGTCAGTAACAATGGTGTTGTTGGCTTATCATAGGGATGTGATGTGTCCAGCCCCACAGGGTGCACCAGACGGACAAGTGTCCTACCGGGGCGCTCCCCCTCACCATATCTGTGCGCTGCATGGTGTTTGCCCAGCAGTGTGGCTTCTCTATCGGCAAGGCCATTGAATAGGATAGATTACTGTTTAAGGAAGGAGTCTGGGGTGTTGGTCGAGCTATTTTCGTCAGCTCAATTTCAAGTCAGGCGAGGCTGCCACATATCACCAGCAGTACCCCGGCTTGTTTGGAAATACATATGCCGCAAATGTATGCTTTAAATGCATTCCATAGTACTGAGTATTGTGTCACCAAGCCTGTGTTAAGAGCAAAGTATTCGAGGATCACATCATGCAGTTCCGATCTGAACAGTCGTCTAGTAGTGCTGTGGCTGGGACCGTCCATCTACGTTCCCAGCTGGTAGAATAAGGGATCACAAGGTGGAGCGGCACAGGTGCGTGGTCTGAGAGTGTGCAGGGTAATGTTTCTTCATTGCATATCCATTAACAAGTATGAGCGTCGACAAACCCGTAATCAATACGTGTCCACACTGTGTGCGGTGCCGAGTGGAATGTGTAACCAGGATCTATGGGGTGTTGTGTGCACCATGTATCGTGGAGGGCCAATGGGGCCAGGAGGTCATGGAAGGCCCGCATGGCCTGGGGTTTAGAGCCCTGCCCAGTTCCGGATGTGCCATGGCTGGGATCCAGCCAAAGATTCCGGTCGCCGCCAATGATTAAGGTGTCTGGTTCATGTCAATCAAGCAATGTGAATAGTCCAGGGGATGCTTTTTCAGCTTATTGCCACTTGCCCTGCTGACACCCGGGATTGTGCCTGAGGGACTCGGTGTCCCAGAACTGCGGAGGAGCGAGGGAGGAGCCAGGCAGCACGCACAAGCTGTAAAGTGCAGGCTGTCTCCCACGCTGCCCGGGCCCAGGATGGGCCCGTCTGACCCCGGAGAAGGCTGGGCTGGGCCACCCCCCTTGGGTCCTCCATTTGTATGTGCAGACTTTATCCAACTGGACTACTTGCATTGCTGGAAACTGGCTGTACCACTGAAGTATTACTTTGCAGTAAGGCGAGACGGAGTGGGGGACGTGTATCCAGCCAAGCACGATGTCCTGGTGCGAAGGTAAGGAAGCACGGTGTTACGTCAAGTTACCTCCTTAGTACCCTTTTTCCACAGTGATTAGATGTTTGGAACTCCAGTCGCACTTAAAATTTATATTGGCCTAGTCTAATTATTCTTATAACCCCCTCTACGATTCTGCAGCAGTGGTAGTGGTTTTTAGGTCTTGCTGAGTCAGCGCGCATGCGCTGCTCGGAGAGACATTTAGTAGGGGCTTTTAGAAGTTCTCCCAAAGCGGCCAACAGCTTGCTAGAACGTGCACAGGCGTGCGCGATGTGCACATCACTTTTTCACGTCGCGCGCGCACCACTGGCGTCACCACTGGCGTTTTTCTTTTATTTCATTTTGGCGAGCGACACAACTCCTGGCCGGGTCGCGCGGCCAATGCTTGTATTTTCTTCTACGTCTTCCCCACAGAGACAGTATGGAGTGGCGTGCGTCTGATACCGTCACCGATTTGTTATCACATTGCTCCCTGCGAGTACTTTCTCCGTTCTGTTGTTCATTGTGCACTATGGCTGGAAACCGCAATCACTTTTTTTTCTTAGACACTTTATTGCTAGTATAATTGTTATTTTTCTCCAGTTCCTGGCACAGCGTTCTTTGTTCCTGGTTACACGATTTTGTGCAATTTAAATGCAATTACAATGCCGAAGCTACATTCCTTCGTTCCAAAGCTTCAAGTGTTGGTACGTTTCAAACAAATGCACATTCTTCACAAAAGTAAACATTCTCAGTCCCTTAATGTGTGACATTTCAATGCATTACATTGTGCTACTAGAAACTTTAATTTATTTTGTAATAGATGAGGTATGCACTCCTTTATTTTCAGTCGAGTTTTGCAGATTTGCCAGCAGTGCGTTACTGTATTTAGTCTCAAGGTAATCAAAAATTCACAGTATGATATACTGGTAACACCTCCCTTAACAAATGAGTTATTTTTCTAATTTATTCAGCCGTGATAACATTTTCTTTAGAAACGTTTAAGATAGCAAATACAAATCAATGACTGCGAGGTGGTTAACATAGATTAGAGAAAAAACAGTTGAGATGTGGAGAAATTGTGTTGACTGTTTGACAGTGGATGGTTAAGAAGACCCATATATAACACAATTATTTTTCTAGCTAATGCAGCAAATACATACTGTGCAGATTCAGAAAAGAAAGGGTTATTAATAAATTCTTTTGAGTCGAATTAAATGTCCTAATAATGCTATTTTGAACTTTGGAAAGAGGGGTGCCACAGATGGCTAGTAGTAGGGCGGTGCAATGCTTTTGGGCCTAGCAGGTCGGACTGAAATTTGGGCTTGACAGACAGAAACTTGATTGTGACCAGAAGGCGTTCTGTTTGGTGAATCTCGAAGTTTGACCTGGTGTGTAACGTTACATGGTGTCAGGTAGTTGGGAACCAGTACCTTAACTTCTTTGTTTACCAGTGTCGGTAGCTTGTATATGGCTCTGTTTATGAAAGTTAGCCAGCTGGCTTCGGGAAGTTGAAGGCATGATTACATAGGGGTACACTGGAGTAAATTATAGCGTGTAGCTATCAAAATATACTAAAATATTTAGTGGAGTGATGGAGTAGTGAAAGGCTCATTACCTGTTGAAGTATTCCAATCTGCTGAATACTAATGACTTGTTAAATGATTTATCTTGTATTGAATTTATGTGTAAGAAAATCTGGTGTATGTTATGAAGGTGGAAACCTGTTTCAGTAGCTGTTTTGCTTAAGAAGTCTTCAATTCTTATGGAAGAACTGAAGACAACTCTAAGGTTTGTGATTGAAGATTTTCGTCCTGTCTAGGGGGGCAATTCACAAGGAGACTTCCTCACCCCCTTGTCCTTTTTGATAAGGGGCTTTTTTGTGGTGTTCTCCTTAAGCCCCACAATGTTCAATATTTATTTTGCTCCTTTGGCATCCCAGGAGTCTTTAGGCATCCCAGTAGTCTACAGTTCTAATCATATGTGGATGATGCATAACTCGTCTTTCCTCATGATGGAGATTTAGCTTGTCTCCACTTTAGTTCAAGGATTGCATGTATGTAGTGGCAGAATGGATGAATTTCAACTCTCTGACTTAACATTGCTAAGACTGAAGTAGTGCTTGGAGCAACTATTTAGCCTGTTCCATTTCAAGCTGGCCTCAGCCCTGCTCTTGTCCCTGTCGCTCCTGCCTGTAACGTGGTAATTATTTTGATTCTCTTTCATCAGGACACTCAAAAACTAACCTCCACCTGCGACTTCATTCTGTCTGCTACTTTCCAGAAAACTCTTATCCTTTCCTGTTTTGAATGTAGTAACTCTTTGTTGGCCATCTTACATATGAGGTTGTCCATCTGCGTGTTCAAAATGCAGCAGATCGGGTCATCTAAGTCCTATACAGATGCCTGAAGTATCATTGCACCTGAAGTCCCTACATTGACTTCTGTGAAACAACAGTGCTTGTTCAAGGCAGTCTCTCTTTGTCACAAAGCGCTACATTATACTTATTCCAACTATCTGAACTCCTCCACTAACAACCATATTCCTTCTGGAGCCTTGCATTCGAGCTCAGCCAAACTTTGGCCGTGTTTATATTTTGGAAAACACGCACAGGTGGACGGATATTATTAATTATAACCAGCAAGGCATGAAACTCTCTTCCTGTCTATCTTCACTCCACTGATTTGTCTTACTACATTCAAGAAGCTGCTAAGATCGCATCTTTTTAGCCTTTGATACAGATGCATTGCTTATTGTGCTTACTTCCCAGTTCGGATGTGCCCTTTTCCTCGGAAATAATTTAATCATCCTCAGAAACCTACTCTGGTGGCTGTGCTGTTTAAGAAGTCCTACATTTTCCTGAAAGAGCTGAAGGAAACTCAAGGGTATGGGAAGAATTTAAAGAGTGGAGCATCAGAGACAAAAGTGGAAAGGATGAATAGGAGAGATCCATGCAAATGGATGTTACCTCACTTTTTGAGGAGTTAAGCATGAGTGACTGTAGAACAATCTATTGTCGAATGGCAGTGATGTAGTTTGAGAAGAATATAAGCAAACAGAACAGTGTGATGGGTGGAATGCTCGAATTAATCTCAGCAACTGGTAATTACTAACATAAGCACTTAATACTTTGGCAGCAGCGTTTATTGGCTGTAGTTTAGATCCTTCTACATTTTCTGTTTGACAATGCATTGTAAATTATTAAGAAGGTACAGTATGGTGCTGGTTTTAATTGGCAAGTTGTGCACACTATACCTTAATTATTGAGCACATCTGTTTGCTGCACAGCTGTTTGCTCTAAATCGGTGGGCATCCTGGTTGAGTGTCGGGATGCGATAATTGAGTGAGGTTAATCGAGCATTGGATCATCCACTAAAGAGCAAGTGGAGCATGGAACCAGTCGTATCAGCCACAGGAAAGACTTTCCTCACTCCTGAAACTCTCTCAAGTACCCAGAGCCCAGCCCGCACCCTGATTTAGCCGCACACTCTAATGGACACCTGCTAAGAGCAGCTGGTAAAAGTGAGTGTAATGTACGGTGACCACCTCCTTCCAAAGACACTATTTCCACTCCCGGTCTTTTGTGTGATAGTATTATGGGTATTGTAGTCTTGTTAATCTTCCACTGACCTAATTACACTAACACACATAAAATTCAGTTGTTTGTAGGTGAATAGTTTAGGACTGGAGATAGTGTCTGTTGTGACCTACAGTGCGGTAGCCACCCTATTAGTGGTGTACTTTTCATCCTCTGCCTGAGCACATTTCTTAATTTGCTCCATTATTCTAAATGTTGCATGCTGGATGTGTTTATTGGGCCAAAAAGGCTTCTTTTGTCATTTTCAATGCAAGATGGTGCACACTCTGATATCCGGTAAAGGGACACTTTCTCCAGTCTTTGTCTTCTCTCTCTGTACATCACACCTTCATTTCAATAAACATCAGTGCCCCACAGCACTTACCTCTCATGACCTCAACTTGCCACCTCTCTCCGATCCTCCTCTAGATCTCTAGCTCTCGGTCAACTCTCTGCCCCTCTCTTCTCCTCAAGTGCCTCTCTCTCTCTCTACTTTGTCTTCTTTCTGCATCTTGCTGCTCTGTTTGCATCTCATCCCCCTTCATTTCTCTTCCATTTACTTCACCTCACTCTTAATTTCATCTCTCTTTATCTTACCCTTTCTATTATTTTTGCCATCTATACCTTACCTTTCTCTACCACTCGCATGCCTCTTTCTACCTCACCATTATCTCTTTCATTTCTCTCTCTGCCTCACAACTCACTGCCTCATCTCTCTCTTCCCCACCTCTCATACACTATCTAGATTCTCAAGTTACATCACCTATTGGCCTTCTATGTCTCTCTTTTTATTGATGTCTCTTTCCCTCGCCTTTCCCATTATTTATTTATTTCTCTCTACAATGCTCTCCCTACCTATTCCAATCCATCTCTCACTCCCTTTGCTTTAATCTCTTTCTATCTCCTTGACTTTTTCGGTTCACTCTCTCTGCTTCCAATGTCTTGCTCGTTTAATCCATCTTTCTTATCTCTGTCTCTCTCTCTCCCTATTTCACCATTCTCTACTTCTCCCTCGCACTTCCTCTGCATTAGCCTCATCTCTCTACCTCATCTGCACCTATTTTCTCTCTACTTCTCATATCTTTCTATTTTTCATCCCACCATCTCTACCTGCCTCGCTACTTTGTTTACTTGACCTGTCATTCTGTGCTTCACCTTTCTATTTGTGCTCATTATAACTCACCTCTCTTCCTATCTTATTTCTCTCTAGACCTTGCCCCTCGGTTTGGCACCTTTCTTACCAGCCTACATTTAAAACTGCATGCCAGGCCTCTAAAAACAAGTATTGGCATAGCCAATTGGTTTCGCCTTTGGGACCTTATACGTTTTTAGCCATGCAACAGTTGGTGTTATTGCACCAAGGATATTGTGCTGCATAACTAAATACTTATAAGGTCCCAAAAGCGGGACCTATTGGCTACGCCAATGCTTGTTGTTATGGCCACTGTTTTAGCAGGCCTCAGTAGGAGAGAGCAAAGTAGGCTGTGCTCATCCATCGGGCCATCATGGGGATACGTAAGGCGGCGCTGTTACCTGAGAAGGCAACAACCAGCACCGTAATTACCATGGACTCCTTTTTATGAAGGACTGCTGGAGTCCTTGACAAAGAGATAGAGATGGTTACACTGTGCCTTTTCCACTCCCCGATTAGCCACCCTCTTGTAAACCCGCCAACGGAGCAGATGACTCATGAAGCCATAGTTTTACCTAATGTACCTCCTACACGGGAATCAGGGGGTACAGGTAGCCGGTTAGTTGGTCAATCTATACCTCTGTCTCTCACCATATTGGTCTCTAACGCAAGGGGGCAAATTCACCCCCTGCCCAGGAGTCAGCTAATAGCAGCACTCTTAAGCAGTCAGCTGCTGATACGGTAATTCTTCAACGTAGGGCGAGAGGAGTAACAGACGCCCTACCAGACTCAGGGACGAACGAAAAGAAAGGGCATAACTATTGGAGAAAAGGCAAAAAGACCACGAGATGAGGGTATTCACCACAAGGCACCCACAGAGCAAGGAGATGATGGCTGCTTTGGAGCTATTACAGGGATCTGTAAGGGCTATCTTGGACACAAAACTTGAACCCCTCTTACAGTGCCTCTCCTCCATAGAGAGGGGACTCTGAACTCAAACAATGTTTTTTATCTAGGGGTGAGGCAGTCGCAACGCGACTAAGGTAATCGGAAGGCTACATTACAAAAGTTCCGCCTACCTTAGTGGACCCACAAATGAACGACTGGGAGCAGCAACTGGTACCTTCAAGGGTTGTAACGGGGAAAAATACTCTCCACCCTCTGAATCCTCGGCCATTGTCGCCGCCCCCTGCACAAAACCAGATGGGGCAATGTCTAGAGTCGGTGTGCAAGGCTCCCATCCAGGATTACTCGCAGGATCATCTCCACCTTAGGAATTTGAATAAGGGTGCAATATTAAATGGAGGAGAAAGGAGTTCCAACCAGACTTTAGTTAATCTTCATCTCCCTCAAGAATAAAAGCCATATGTTGTAATCTTGGGGAACATGCCAACCCTCTTACCAAGGGCTAAGGAAGATTTCCTCCGACCGAAGAACAGAGTAATGCACTGGCTGTCCCATAACACCACATTGGGTTTAAGGTGGGGAAATATATAAACATGGTCTGTAGGGTGAAATGGGTAGGAGGGTCTACAAAGTGTTATAAAGGTGACTGTGTGTTCATTAACTTTTAACAAAGTGCACATTGCAGAAAGGATTCTGGCCTCTTTCTTTTCTCGCATTGATTCCTCCCTTGGCCCGCCGTCATCTATCAAGGCCCTCCCTCTTGGCTTTTTTGATAAACCTGAATCTCCAGGCTGGAGTACTACACTCCCTAACAGGGAGGCCTCATTTGTAAGACAGTTGCAGTTCTCCATTCCACCAAGGCATTTTAACATCACAGGGCCCCGAAATAACTTGCATTTTGTTCATCAGGCCTGACGCGGAGGGCAGATGATTGCCCAGTCCCCCCTGGTTTGATCGAACAGTTTTGCACCTTTGCGCATCCTGGATGATTGTGATTGACTGTGTGAGGCAGCTTCTCAGGAACCTAGGACTCTTAACTGCCATCAGGACAATTCCTTGTTAGGCTGTAGTAACTGGGTTGTAAAGGGTCGTAATCTTATCTCATGGAATATTGCGGTATTGGCCAATACGTTTTGTGACCCTTCATGGCTTCTTTTTATACAAAGGTTCAACATCATCTGCTCACAGGAAACTTGGGCAACCACAAATAATTTACATTTGGAGGGTTATAAGTCCTTTTTTGTCCGGCTGTCCCCTCGAGTACAGGAAGATCAAGGGGCGGCCACTTAATTTATGTTTCTTTAGCATTAGATTGTATTGTAATAGCGTTGCCCATAGATAATCCCTGCTTACAATCAGTGATATTGCACAAAGGGCCTAGCAAATTGGGAATCGTGAATTTTTATAACTCAATATCATGTCACTCAGAAGTTTGATATATATTCTAGTTGGGCTTCTTTTTAAGCGGAAAACTTAAGGCAGTTTGTGAAAATATTATGATAGCCGGGGATTTTAATATTCAGCCAAGTGGGGATCCAAGGAAAACTAATCTTATTGATTTGGGTTATTTGCGTGTAATGGGTATTCATTTTGAGCATAATGGACAAGGTGATTTCCTTAATGATTTATTAGTTGAATTTGATTTAATCTCTTCCTTATGCACATTGGACCCGAGCAGTGAGGCTCTCATTCCAACCTTCGAAGGAAGGGGCAGAGGCTCTATCAATGATTTTATTCTTGTATCATTGCCCCTTCTTTCAGGTTTTTCCATTGAGGCAAGTATTTATAGTGACCACAATCCCCTAAGTGTGCATATCAGTTGGCCTTCCCTGGTCTCCCCCCAGGGAGTAAGGAGGAGCTGGACAATGAAAGTAACGGATGGAGGAAGAAGGTTAAAATGGGCTCAGATAACCCCGTAGCCATTTTAGGACTCTTTACACGCTCTCTGTGATACTGAGCTAGCTCTGTGTACTGCCCCACTAACAGACCTGGGTGGAATCAAAGAAGTCTTTGAAGTAATCTCTTCTACAATATCAAATGTTCTCAGGGTTCCCACATGGCAGCCGGCTATCTTGACGCCCAGATGGTTTGATTCAGATTGTTCCTGTGCTGCCAGGAACCTGAAAGAAGACTTGGTTGAGAGTCCAAGGGATATGGTCTTAGTCAAAACCTGCAGAAGGGAGTATAAAGTAGTATTAGCCAAAGGCAAGGCAGTAATGAAGGAGGAATTATGGAAGGACCTAATTGAGGCAAGTACCATGAAGAGTAGTGCCAAGTTTTGGAGCATTATTAACAGCCCTTTTTTTAAATATGAAGACATCCACTGTGGTGGAAGCCCATATAACAGAGGAGGACTGGGTGCACCATTTTGAGGATATGTTTAAATGCCCCTCAGACAGGAATAGTTTTTTTTAAATTTTGCATACAGGAGTACAAAGAGGTACAGTACATTGCATCGAAGAATATCAGCAATGGCGAAAAGTAGCAAACATATCGTAATACACATTCAGGAGAGCAGACACATGTGTACATGAATGATGTTTAGCAGACAATACTCAATAATACATCCAATATATGTCAAACGCCAATCAGCAACAATTAAATGGCTTATTCCTCGGAGAAACCCATATAATGCACAAACCACCTTTACACCAGTGGTGAACTCCTAGGAAAAGGTGCAAAAACGCATAATAGCATATGAAATAAATGATAACAAAAAAGGGGAGCCACTTATCAAGCCAATGCCCTCTGGGGTAATCCCCTGCGAAGTCTGTGAAGGCTGAACAGTGCTGGTCCTAGCAATGTAGCTCCTATATGGGCCCCAAATATCCACTGGACGTGATGGGCCAGGTATCATGGTGGAATATTCCTCGCTACTCACATTGCAGCATGCCATTCTACGCAGCCATGACGCCCGAGATGGGGACCTACTACTGCCCCACAGTATGGCCACTTCCCTTTTGGCTAGCAGGAAACCCAGCGCAGCAAATTTTCTGACCGCTCGAGGAAAGTTAGCCACATACCCGAGCAATGCGATCTCTGGGACAGGCTCCAGCCGCATGGAAAGCATGTCGCCAAGCGTGGCATGAATTGCGGACCAATAGAGGTATATCCTCAGGCAGGTCCAAGATAGGTGGGCAAAATCAGCAAAAGGAGCTCCACATTTCTGACAGTGATGGGGTCCTCTAGGGTCGATTCTGTGTGAGCGCGCAGGAGTATAGTACATTCTACGAAGAAATTTAAAATGTAGGAGTTTGTGTCTACTGTTCAAAGAAACCTCCCTTGTCGCCCTGCAGCAGTATTATGGGATTACCCAGGTCCACCTCCCATGCCGCTCGTACCCTGACGTCCGAAAAGGGGATGGATTCACTGCACTGCCTATATAACTTGGAGACCAAGTGCGCCATTAGTGGATTGAATCAGCAATGTCAATGGTGGAGTAGGTTCAGGGGCATTTGGGTAGGAAGAAAACGAAGCCCGAAGCATGGAGTGCAAGCGAGTCAAAATGAACGTATCCATGAAAAACGGGTATCCTCTAACACTGAAAAACATGGCCTTCAGGAAATATGTCGCCAACAGTGCATAAGTGCAATTTTACTAGAGTGCGTCGAATCAGAGTCTCCCCTTTGATGGGGAACAGTGAGGGATTGAGCAGGGGTAGTGCCGGAGAATACAAACGTTCAAGGCCCAACAGTCTATGCAGTCTATCCCATGCCTAGCATGTAGTCGATACTGTTTGAATGTCTTGGGGATCCCGGGGAAATCCCTTAGGTAGGAGTTCGGAGAGAAGGCGAGGCAGTACCAAATCTGCTTCAGGTTTCAAATAAGAAACCATGCGTGGGCGTAGCAGCACTGCGCGATCAGATAATACAAATAGAAGTCTGGGACTGCGAAGCCCCATCTAGCATATGGCAGTGTCAGAGTCCGCCAGCTAACCCTAGGTGCCTTATCGCCCCAAACAAGGCGTAGCAACAGTGAGCGCAGCTGAGAAAATAAAGTTTTGGTAAGCGGGACGGGGATGTTAATGAACAGGTATAAAAAGCGTGGAAGGACCACCATTTTAATAATTGCAACTCTCCCGGCCATGGATAACGGCAGGCGCAGCCACTTTACGATCTGCGACTCAAGAGTACTAATTGCACCACCATAGTTTAGTCGGATCATAGTGGGAGTATCGAGATGGATATGGACACCAAGGTATTTAATTCTAATTTCTAATTTAAAACATTTGTAGAGCGCAGCGTATACCATACGGTTTCTTGGCGCTGGTGGTTCGTTTGACACCTGAAGAAAAAAAGACCAGTCTTGGGTAGAGAGGGGCATTATACAGGGAAGGCTTGTTTGAAGAGTAAGGTTTTTAAATCCTTGCGGAACGAAAGATAATGGGTAGAATAGCGGAGATGATCGGGGAGGGAATTCCAAAAAGTGGGGGCAAGAGTGGCAAAGTTGGTTCCGCCCCATTTTTTACGTTTAAAACGTGGGGTTAGGAGGAGGGATTTGGAGGAAGAACGAAGCTCTCTAGAGGGGACGTATTCCTTTAGTAATGAGGCAATGAAGGCAGGGGCAGTGCCTTGTCGGGCCTGAAAGACCATACACCCGGTCTTAAACAGGGAACGTTCTTTAACCGGGAGCCAGTGAAGCTCTTTGAGGAGGGGTGAGGAATGGTGGTACCGTGGGAGACCATAGACCAGGCGGGCCGCCTGGTTCTGAACCAACTGGAGTCTCCGCAGGCTATATAATGGGATGCCGTTGTAGATGGCATTAGCGTAATCTAGCCTCGAGATCACCAGTGCAGCCATGATCAACTTAAGTGCCTGTGGGGAAAAAAAACAGGAAACAGAGCGGATAGTGCGAAGGGTGAGAAAGCAGGAAGATACAACGGTGCTGATTTGAGAGTGGAGGGTGAGCTGGTTGTTGATTTTAACCCCCAATGTTTTAACTGTAGGTGACGGAGAGGGAGAGGGACCTAGAGAGAGGGGCCAGAAATGAGAATTCCAGGGACTGGACGAACCACCGGTGAGAACCAGCTCGGTTTTATCCGGATTCAGTTTCAGCTGGTTGTGGTTCATACAGTCCCTGATGAAGGTCATAGTCGTCTGAAAATTAGAGACAGAAGAAGGGGAAGTAGACAGATCGAAGATGAGCTGGAGGTCATCCGCGTAGTTGTACACGGTGACCTCCAGCTGCTGAAGAGCAAAGATAAGGGGGGAGATGTAAAGGTTAAACAACAAGGGGGAAAGAGAAGATCCCTGGGGGACACCACAAGTGACAGGGATAGGAGTGGACGTGAAGTCACCCAACCGAACCGCCTGGGTGCGGTCCCTCAGGAATGAGGACAGCCAGATCAGGGCTGAACCCTCGATTCCCGCCGCCCCGACACGGGACAATAAGATGGTATGGTCAACCGTGTCAAAGGCGGCTGAGAGATCGAGAAGCACCAGCGCCTGGTGTTTATTGTTGTCCATGCCCGTCCTGAGGGTGTCCAGGACCGACACCACGACTGATTCGGTCGAGTGTCTGGGGCGGAAGCCGGCCTGGCGGGAAGCCAAACCACCGTTGGCCTCTACGTGGGCGCTGAGGACCGCGGTGGCATGGCGTTCCAGCACCTTGCCCAGGTAGGGCAGCAGGGAGATAGGGCGGTAGTTGGCTGAGATGGTAGGGTCAGTGCCGGGTTTTTTCAGGATGGGCACTATGAAGGCTGTTTTGAGTGCCGGGGTCACAACTCCCTGAGCGAGTGAGTTGTTGAGAAAGGTGATGGGGGCTTCAGGGCAAGAGGCGTAAATATGTTGCAAGATACGAGCTGGACAAGTGTCTGCCGGAGAGCCCGACTTGACTTTGGGGAGTATCTCGCGGAATGAGGCCTCAGTGAGGGGAGGAATAGAGGTGAGGCGATTGAGGACGGTGGGGGAAGAGGGGTCCACAAAAGAAGGTGAAGGGGGGGGGATGTTAGCCTTGATGGTAATGATTTTGTCTGCAAAGTAGGTATTGAGCTGATCGCATAATGATTGAGATGGAAGGATTTGCGAAGAAGCTCTGTCAGAGTAAGCCAAGTTGTTAACTATGCTGAATATTTCTCTGGATTTATTTTGCGCTGCCTCTATTTTTAAGGAAAAATAGGTAGTTTTAGCAGAGAGAATAGCAATTTTGTAAGTAGCAAGTGATTTGAGATAGAGGGTTTTTGCTGCGGGGGAATAGTTTCTTCTCCACTGTCTCTCCGCCTGTCGGGCCGATAGTTTTAACTCTTTTAGGTGGTCGTTAAACCACCTGTTGGAGTCCTTTTGTCGTCGGATGGAGATACGACGCAAGGGGGCCACAGAGTTACAGCCTGTGGTCAGCCAGGTGTTCATGGCAGTGGCTTGAGAATGGGAGGAGAGACCGGAGAGAGACGGGGTGGAATTACGGAGCAGGGAAGACAAAGAAGGAAGGTCAACTCTGTTCCAGTTCCGCGCCCAGGTGTTTCTGGCATGTGGAACTTTAGGTACAGAGTGGTGAGAGATAGAAAAAGAAATAAGAGCGTGGTCAGACCAACAGCAGGGGGATACCATCACCGGGGATAATTGAAGGTTGAGGGACCAGACCTGGTCCAGCAAGTGGCCGTGGGAATGGGTGGGGACAGTTATGTGCGGGACAAAGTTCAAAGAGGAAAGAGATTCGGTGAACTCTTTGGAAGCGGTGCACTCAAAGGGGTCCGAAGGCCAATAATTGAAGTCGCCTAGCACCAAGACCGAGGCGTTGTTGACCACCAAATTGGCCAACAGGTCTTGGAATGCCGGCAAGAATAAAGGAGAAGACTGGGGGGGACGGTACATTAGGAGACAAGTGATGGGGGGAGAAAAGGATAAGGAACGGGCCACAAGGAATTCAGTAGGGACAATGGGAGAATAGGAAAGAAATTGAAAATGTAATTCTGAACGGGCGATAAGCGCCACGCCGCCGCCGGCCCTGCCCGCCGGACGATGGGCGCGTAGGGCAACGTAGGAAGGGGGGAGAGTAGCCAGGAGAACAGGAAGGGAGGAGTCACAGAACCAGGTTTCGGTTAATAGCAACAGGTCAGGCTTCTCAGTGTCAAGCAGGGTAAACAACTCATGATGGTGCTTGACCGCTGACCTTGTATTAAGTAAAAGAATAGATAGCGGTGGAGGCGAGGAGGGAGGGTCAGGCAGGGGCGGGTTCCGTGGTGGAGGGATCGAACGGACGGAAAGTGGCCTAGAGGTGGGGGAATGGGCAAGACCTAAGGAAGCAATGTGCCTTAGTATAGTTTCTGGAAGAGGCCAGTCTCCTTGGAGGGTGGTAAGCTGCTTGGATGAATACAGGGTATGTTGGGCAAGGGGTCGTGCCCCAGGCCCCGTCCGGCCGCGGACGGGCGCAGACGGGCTTGCCTTAGGCGCGCCTTCGGCGCGCAAACGGTGCGCCCGCTGCGCACGTCCGCTGCGCTCCCTAGGATAGCACATTTGATAAAGGGGATTTGAGGGCGGGAAGGGGGCGTGGCCTCAAAGTGGGCGTGGCCGAGCGTGGAACAGGCCGAGGGGAGGGGGTCACGTGAGCGTTTGATCCGCTGCACGGCGCCCTCCAAATTGAGAATAGCAGTGGGAGTCAGGTGAGTTAAAAGCACAAGTATTAGATCACAAATGACACAAAAATAATTAAAAACGAGCACTCCCGGCTATTTTGCCTCAGGAGACTGACAAACACCCCAGCGCTAGCGTCTCAGCGCTTATAAAGGGCGGGAAGGGGGCGTGGCCTCAAAGTGGGCGTGGCCGAGCGTGGAACAGGCCGAGGGGAGGGGGTCACGTGAGCGTTTGATCCGCTGCACGGCGCCCTCCAAATTGAGAATAGCAGTGGGAGTCAGGTGAGTTAAAAGCACAAGTATTAGATCACAAATGACACAAAAATAATTAAAAACGAGCACTCCCGGCTATTTTGCCTCAGGAGACCAAATCATGGCACCATTCAAGTGGGAACGTGCAGCTCCAGGCAGTGGTGCTGGCAGTAAGTGGAAAAATGACTGATTTATGCCAATTAATATGAAGCCCAGAAAATTTACCAAAGCAGATTATTTCGAATATGAGTGGTTCAAGCTTAAGCCGAGGTGACCTAACATATAAAATAGTGTCATCAGCATAGAGCGAGACCAACTGAGGGCCCGTGCCAAACTGAATGCCACAGTGTAAATGTTTTTCTTGAAAGTGGCGCACCAGTGGGTCCATAGCCAGAAATGAAAAGCAGAGGGGACAGGGGGCAGCCCTGACGTGTGCCACTGGTCAAAGAAAAAGGGACAGAAATTGTGCCGTTTAGCCGTAGCCTAGCAGTAGGCAGAGTGTAGAGTACGGCGACCGTGGAGACAAAACATTCGGGCATACCCATACGCCTCATGATGGATAGGAAGAAAGGCCACTCTAGGGAGTCAAATGCCTTCTCCGCATCCAGGAGAACAGCAACGGCAGGCGTGTCGGGGTCAATCCGATGCAAAACAGTAAAGAGGGTGCTCAAGTTGAGGGAAGTGGAGCGATGTGGCACAAATCCCGATTGTACTGGGGAAATGATGGATTCCATCAACAAGGACAGGCGTATCACTATAACCTTAGCAAGAATTTTATAATCAAGGTTCAACAAGGACAGCGGCCTATAAGAACTACATAATTTGGGAACTTTGCCAGGTTTAGGCAAAAGGATAATGACTGCTTCCCTGAATGTGGGAGGAAGCCGGCCCACTTCCAATGCCTCCGCGTAAACCTCGATCAAGCGGGGAACGAAGATATAAAAATCTGCCGAGAAGCCGTCAAGGCCGGGAGCAGATGAGCCCCGTAAAGCCTCTATAGCCTCCAGAACGCTATCTTGGGTAATGGGAACTGCCAGAAAATCCTGCATATATTTCTCCAAGTAGACCAGTGCTATCTCTGCGAGATATTCACCTTGCTCACACATATCTCTTATGATTCTGGAAGTTTATAGCTCTTTATAATACTTGAGAAAGGAATCGCGTATGTCCGGGGTCGAATGTAACAAGGTGTCATTAGGGCCGATGAGCTCCGTGATGTAAGAGGGGTCCCTCGGGGGCCGAAGAGTCTGAGCCAGTAACTTTCCAGGCCTCTCACCCTCCTCATACCGCCGCGCCGTGATCTGTCTCTGCAAAAATAGTAATTTGCATTCAGATGTGTCACAAAATTCAATTGTCAAGTCCAGCCGCCTATCCTGGAGCATATCAGAGGTGGCAGTAAATAGCTCCTGGTCTAGAGCGGTGATATCTGTTTCAATGCGATTTAACGTTGCTCGCAATTCACGGAGCACTCCAGCATGTTTGGCAATGCAAATGCCTCTGATGTAGGCCTTGAACCCCTCCCAAAGCGCTGCCCAGGTTTCCACAGAGCCAGTGTTGAGTTCAAAATATTTTTCAATGGATTCACGGACTCCCTCAAGAAAAAACGGGTCTGCTAATGCCTTCCCATGGAAACGCCACTGCCGTTCAAAGCCACCCGGTCTGGGAATATGTAACGTAAGAACAACTGGGGAGTCTTCTGAAAGCGTACGAGGAAGGGTGAGAAGACCATCCACCCAGCTCGAGAGTCCTGGGGAGACCAACCAATAGTCAATCCTAGACCAAGTATTTTGGAACCCCGAGTAATATGTAAAGGCCGGAAGACCCGGGTGTAGTTGTCTCTCAATGTCTATCAGGGAGAAATGAGTGCATATGCATATGTCACGTAGGGCTTGCCGGCAGCGTGTTTTGACGTCAGATGAAGTGGAGGTGCTATCCCTAGAGGGGTCCAGTAGCAAATTGAAGTCGACCCCCATTATCAATAATCCAGGCTCAAGTGAAAGAAGCTGAACATGTAAGTCGGGGAAAAAGGAGGGTGAGTCTGTGTTTGGTCCATAAACCCCAATAAACGAAACTTTATGCCCCATAAGTGTACCAGTCAGCGTCCGGCCGTCACCATCGGTGAAAGTCTTGTGCCATGCAAAAGGGACACGTTTGTGTATTAAAATGGCCACCCCTCTAGAAATGGCCATACCGGCTGTAATTGGAGACAAATCTGTGAGAGCCCCAGCTTTTAGCGACAGAGGAAGGACCTGAACCGGACAGGTGCGTCTCCGGCATAAATACAATTTCAATGTTGTGTTGGACTATGTAATTGAGGACTTGTCTACATTTCTTAGTGCTACTCAGCCCCCTGACATTCCAAGACATCAAAGATAGTCTGGAAGGACTTGGCTGATGACCCAAATTAACCATAAGAAAAACTTAAATACAATGTAGATGCAATGCAAGCATTTTCCTTGCCATATGCTGACAGCATAAGCAATGGTACTAGTCGTGCAATGAAATAAAACAAATAACCCCCCCCCCCCACCACCCACCTCCCAACCTCAAATTAACCACAAAGAGGCAAACCCCTTGTGTCATGATGAAACAATAAAGCAAATGTGAATACACCATTCACAATAGGAGAATGATAAGCACAAAACAAAAACATTACAATAAGCAAAAATCCAGTGGTGTTCACCATAGGGCGAGGCAATGCCACGCCGGTCAATGTAACATCAGAATGCAATTTATATGGTGCGAACAATAAACAACACAGCAGAATGCAATGACAATATATCCTGGTGATCAACCTGTCCCAGGCTCCGAAAATAAATCAACACTGGCCTGCGAATCTCCCCGAGGTGGGGATCCAGAGTTAGGTTCAGCAGCAGTTCCAGAGCGACTCCCTTTGTAGGACCGACAAAATTCCTGCGCCTCAGTGGGTGTGTCGAAGATGCGAGCTCTACCATTGACGTCGACCCTCAGACGTGCCGGATATAACATGCAGTATCTGAGGCCCAAGTTCCTCAAAGTAGCCTTCACCCCATTAAACTTGCGACAAGCGTCTTACCATGAGGGTAAAGTCAGGGTAAAAGGACAGCTTGGACCCCTGCCACCGGATATCTCCCATGTCGCGAGCCGATCGGAGAGCGGCATCCCTATCCCTAAAGTTCATAAGCCTAGCGATTATAGGGCGTGAGGGAAGGCCCGGCCGAGGCCGGGGACCCAGCGATCGATGCGCCCGCTCAATCATGAAGCTTTGTGTGAAAGTATCCCTGCCAAATAGTTCTATGAGGAGTTTTTCAACAAAAATGGCCATGCGTCCTGTGGATGTCATCTCCGCAACACCCACGATCCTGATGTTGTTTCTGCGACTACGGGCTTCCAGGTCCTCATTCTTGATGGCACATCCTTAAGGATCTTTTCCAGCCTGTCCAGCCTCTTCAGCGTAGAAGAGGAACCATCCTCAATGTCCAATACCCTGGATTCCACCACATCAAATCTCCAATCATGTACTTGAATTCTTGTCCAGGTGATCAAATCTGTTATCCAGGGACTTAAAGCCAGCCCTCATTTCGTTTAGCATGGCCGTGGTCAATGCAGCAGGGGTCTCCGTACTGTTGGCGCACAAAGCGCCATTTGTGGGGTCAGGAAGGGGATTCGTAGTGGGGCCAGGGGCCTTGTCGAACTGTAGTTTGCGCTGGTTTGGGTCCTTTTTCCCCATGATGCAGCCAGAAAAGGGCGGTCAAGTGGGCAACCAGCACGGGTGCAGCAGCCTGAGAAACTGAGGGCCGAGGAACACTGTAGGGGGGTTGGATCTCAGAGTTGGCAGCGCCAAGAGTCACATAAAGAGCGTATAGCGGGCTGTGAACAGCGGCAAGTGCGCAGGATTGGATACACCAGAGACAGCCAGACAAGCAGGTAAGTGCGCAGTTGAAGGGAGACCACAGGACCAGGTCAAGAAATAGGCAGCTGGATGTGCGGCCTAGTCCATCACGTGACGGTCAGATGAGGGCCACAGGAAGATCAGCCAGGCACAGAAGCGCTCATGGTATGGGCCAGCTGGATTGATGATCAGCTCAATTCGCGACTGCCATCAGGGGGAGACCAGGACCCAGGGGGCAGCGTGCTCCACTCACCAGCGGGGCGAAGATGGTGTGTCCCCGCTCACAGATCATGCCTCCAGTCACCAAGTCGGCCCCCCAGCAGTGAGGCCGACAGGTTGTCAACAAAGGGGCAGGGGGCGAGAGCAAGCAAGCCCGGCCAGGCACAGCGCCGCAACTGCCTCGGGTGTGCTCTGGGGCCTCCATGCCAGCCCGCCACGCCTGCCGCCGCAGCCCGCAATCTAGGCCCCGGCGTCGGGACACACAGCAGGCCGATAAGGACCCGGGGGCTCCCCACGCCAAGCGTGACCCAACCGCGAGCCGCAGCAGCAGGGACGGGAGGGGGGAGAGCCCACAATTACCGCCGGGGAGGAGCATAGGGCAGCACCAGGGACCAACCAAGGCCGCACTCACCCTACCCGCAGTCCGCCGCATCGACGTGCGGAGAGGGCCTCAGGGCCGCGCCCGCCTCCAACTCTGGGTCCAGCCGCCGACTAACAGCACAGCAGAGCCGCCTCAACGCGGCATCGGAACGCTCCGCTGGACATTAGGAGCAAATGGAGAGTGTTTGCTAGTGCCGCAAACGCGTCCACACCGGGCCATTTGTGGATAGCCCAGCTCGACCGGCGGAGCTTCAGATAAGGGCGGCCATCTTGTTCGCCTTCGTGGCCACGCCCCCTCAGACAGGAATAGTTTACCTGGGGTAGCAGAGGTTAAATCACTCATGGTAGTATCGGCTGGAGAGGTCAAGAAAGGTATCCTAGGGCTGTCCAACAACAAGGTGCCAGGCCCTGATGGCATTCCGCCGGATTTATATAAATCCGACGTAAACCTCTGGGCACCTGTTCTCACTGTTGTTTTTAATGCCGCAATTATATCTAGTTCTCCTGGGCCACCTCCACTATTGTCCCAGTGTTCAAAAAGGGTAATAGGGATAGTACCCTTTGTTACAGATCCTTATCTCTGTTGGACTCTGTGGTTAAGGTGGTTGGCCGGGTTATTCTAGACAGGCTAACAAAATGGGCAGAAGAATACAATATTCTAACTGATATCCAATACAGGTTTTGTGCAGGACGTTCAACTGTGGCCCAAGGTCTTAATTTACATTTGATCCTTAACAAGTATATGGTCGCACGCCCCAGGACAATCTATTTGGCCGTTATGGATCTGTCTTCCCAGTTTGATCGCATGAATAAAAATAAGCTATGGCAGACCATGCTGTCCATGGGGGTTCAGGGTTGGTGCCACCCTGGTTCACCGCACAGAGGTTTTCTTCTACCTTGAGGTTATGATAGATGCTAAAAGGAAATGGGGCCTTTAAAACGAAGTAAGAAGGGAGATTTAGTACGCGCTAACACTGCTGTTTCTAATTTTGCATCTAAATTGGGTAGGAAACCGATTGCAGCACTTCTGCAAATACATCTGGCAAAGTGCATCGCAACGGTTTCTTATGGAAGTTAATTTAGGGCTACATCACCATGGATAAATTACAAGTGGTTGAAAATACTTTTCTTAAACATCTTCTATGTGTGCTGCAGGGTACCTCAAGTTATATGGTTCATGAGGAGCTGGGGGTTCCTTATTTCTCGGATCTGTTGGCCCTTCGGCCTCTTTTATTGTGGCTGAAGTTATTGTTGCACGAGGGACTGACCCTAAGTAAATCAATTCTAAAGGAGTGTATGGGTCTTGATCGTGCCCATTATATCCCGTGGCTTACTTACATGAAATGTTTTGAGTGGTTGGGAAGAGTAGAACTATTCTCCAAACCAGAATCTGTACACAAAAAAGACCTGGGCTGGGTAAAGGAGTCCTTTTTTACTCGGAGGATTGTCGAACGGGAAGGGTGCGAGCTGAGGAAACACCGCGTCCGTAGGTTTGTTATTCAGAAAACGTTACAATCTACTGAGCCTTATCTGTTAGGGCCTTTTAGTACCCATGGTTCTAACTAGGTTTTGCTTTGACCTCTTCTACCTTTTACTGGCTCAGCCGCGTAGGTAGAGGCCAGAGCTTCGAGTCCTGTGGCTGCGAAGGTAAGTCTCCACAGGACATGATTCATTTTTTTTATGTTTTGTAATTTTTATAAGATTCCACTGAAAATTTGTATTATTCCAACCCTGAAATTTATTGGATTTCAGGCAAGTCCGTCCAGCTTTTATATTTTTCCAAATGTTATCCGACGATATTATTCTATCTGTCCTTAGTTTTTTTTAAATCAGCAGTGAGACTTTGAGCCTGTTGCGACTAACTGTTCATGGCCCCAAGAGATTGTTAGGCGTTTCTACAACTTGGTTTCATCTTAAATTTTATCTTATTGTGTTCTATGCATGTATTGCAAAAGATGTCCCTTAAAGAACGAGCTGCCACTTATGTTACTGCTCTGTATATGTATTGTTTTAGACTACTTTTATGGTTTTATGCTAAAACCGAATAAAGTGATTGATTGATTGATTGATTGAGTAGTCCAAAAGAAAAAAGTGGAGTCGTCAGTGTTAAGAGTGTAAATGTTTAGAAACAGGGTTTATTTGCCTAGCAGTGTCCCTGTCACTAATACATATCGCCCCTGCTATCTGCAATGGTGGTATGGTGCATGAAGGGGAGGCTGTGGTGTATAAGTATACATATACATACTCCTCTGGAGTATGTGCTGTTGTAGTGTAGCTCCTATATTCCCAATAGGCTCTGCGCATTGGAATAATATAATCAGCAGTGTAGACGTAGGACTGATGTCATCTAGGTCTCTACTGACTATATTAGACTTAATTAGTTTTGCCAGCTAGCTCAGAGGTCACTAGAAACTTTCTTGAATGTTCAGGAAAGAGTTAACTCTCCTGATTTAGACAAGAAGGGATTAGCTTCTGACAACCGCATAAACATGACAACTTTGCTCTCTCAGAATAAAGAGTGTATCTCTAGAGTCGTGTGAAAACAGTAGACAACTATTTCACTCAGTCAATCGTGCGTACTTAGTTTCACCTGAGTGCAGAGAAATAGAGAGACGGGCGTTTTCAATAAAAGGTGTTATTTATTGAGCAATCTTCTTTCTCATGCAAGATAAGTGAGTTGCCACCGTTGCAATACTTATCATAAAGTAAAGTGCGTACAGTAAAAGGAGTATTATGAAATAATACTGTAAAAGCATTGATATGGTTTCTTAGCCATATGATACTTTAAAATGGATAAAATATATACATACATAAGAACATTGACTAACGTACTCAACTGGTGCTTCTAAGATTCGCCTACCCCGGTGTACCTGACCTAAGCCTAATACATGGGAAGGAGTAAGTAAGTTGCAGTTTAAGTTAAGTTGGTTTTTGCCAAGAATCTGAATCAAGAAATCTTTTAAGGGTTTAGTCAGCTCCGTACCCTGGTTCTAGAATGCAGGAGGTCTTGAATCTCTCTCTCAGGACTCGATCTCCCAGCAACCCGCAAGGGTGACTGGAAACACTGGAGCTGGATTTTTCAGCAAGAGAAAAGACAGCGTCTCTCTCAGTGCGTCAAGGGAGGGTCGGCTTCCTTCGGCTCTCGCATCAGCTGGGCTTCGGGCAAGTAGATAGCCGCTCTGCTCCAAACCACCGTGTGTTTGCTTAAGGCAACGTTGGTATATTTATACCTGAAAGGTGCCGGGTTTGACGTAAGGTTGGACATAAGACATCACTAAGAACTAACAGTTCTTTCTGGACTCCAGGAGTTCTTGTGCAAATCAAAACAAAAGCAGGGGAAATTCCCGGGCTGCTGGAGACTTGGTTTGTTTAAAGAACGCGTTGTACTTTCTAGGAGTCTAGGGGAGTAGCCTTGCTGTATTTGGACTGCATGAGCTATTACTAAATATGGATATGATTCTTATGCCTTTATAAGGATATTATTTATTATAACCACATCAGGGCATAAATCAGGAATATCGAATTAGGGTCCTAGATAGAAACACAACACCCACTCCACGTATTAATGTCCATCATTACTAAAAAAACTAAGCAATATTAAACATATAACGATGCATGAGTGTTTTACAACCCACCCCAAAATACATAATTCGCATTTTAAATGGTATGTGGTAAATACACGAAAATTAGTATTGGTACTGTACGCTTTTCAAGCAGTGTTTATCATTCAGTTAAAAAATGCATATATGTATCAGCTGAATGAATTGCGAAAATTACACATGAAATGGCTCTGAATACAGAAAAGAAGGTCGAGACCATTTCATCACATATTTATACAATACTGTACATGTGTTAGAGGCTGAGGTAAAATATTGTCTCTAGTGTCTCTAAAAATAGAAGCTCTGTTCTCTAAGAATAGTTCTACTTTAAGCAGATTACTGTGTGCCAAAAAAGGTAAATATTTTGGAAGTGGAAAAAAAATAATTTTGTTTTCAGGGGAAAAAATAGTTCCAAATGTTTTCAGTAGTCTTGTTTATCAAAACTGAAGGCCGAATTCAGAGTTCAGGGAACGCTGTGTACTCTTTGTTTAAAAAGTTATTCTTTTTGTTCTGGCGAGAACATCATATCAGACAGGCTTGCAAAAAATTGGTCTACAACATCAGGTGAAAGTTCGACCAAGTTCGAAAATGCTGAAATTGTGCATATGTGAGAATGATTGCTATCATCGATGTCGGGATCAGCAATGCTCACAGAAGGTTGTACCTGTTTGGTGCTGCTTTCCTCTCGTACTTCACCGCCACCTACTCGTAGTGGTGAAGTCTCAACGAATGCCGTCATCAGAATAGGTAGTCGCTGGGGACAATACGTTGCATGAGTCGTTACCGGACCTAGCAAAGCATCGATATCCATTGGTACTGCTGATGGTAGTGTAAGACAGACGTCCAACACGCATTCTTCTCCGCATAGCAGACATCGAAGCACAGGTAAGATGCAATCTTGCCAGATTGGTCTGAATGAAAGAAACTAGGTTGCACTCAGAACTCTTAGCCGGGCTAATCCGAGGACTCTAGTGATTTGGTCTCGGTAGCATATTGCTAGGATCGTTTCTTCCATTGTAGCTGGAGTTTTGTCTGTGGCTTGGCTTGCCATATCGGAGCAGAAGGATCAAAAATAAAATTCCTGCTACGAGTCCAAAAGAAGAGGCAGGCCGCCGAAAAAGGAATGGACAAAATTCGGGAAAATGCCCAGAACTGTTTCAAAGGGTGCTAACAGTCCCGAAAAAATTGTCTTAAATACATATGCGATGCCACTGGTATCAGACATGTTTAAGATTTGACCTAACATTTCTACGAAATGCACGGGGCAATTTGTTGATAATAGGGAATGTATCTCTGCTGCTGTCCTTGCAACTTGCAGATCATACGTCTCTTTGGACGATGTTAAAGGCACATTTGTCTGTAAAAGAATGGACTTCATTCTGCTTAAAGTATCAATTTGAATAGAAGAGATATTCAAAGAAGGCCATATTGCCGCCTCCATGCCTGGATTGCTGTTTGGATACAATACTTGCATACAGCAAGTGAGCATGGAACTAACGCTCACGAGATAGGCTTTTCCTGGCACCATGCCACAACAGCTGTGGTCACTTATTAGAACATAACTGCCGTTGGAAAGCTGTCTAAAAAATGGCTCTATCTGTGTTGCAGGAGTGCCGTGCAGGTGACATGAAAGGTTATTTGAAGACCCTTCGCAGGCTCCATGCAAGTTAATACCTTGACACAGAAGTGATTTTTTACAATTGTTACCACTAAGAAATACCTCTTTTTTCCCTTCACTATAACATTTGTGTGTATAAGGTAAATTCCATGTTGACTTGAAATATCCTTTACCCAACCTTTCATACAGGCCTGCTGGTATATATTTTTGGCAATACTTAAACTGGAAAGTTGGGATTGTAATCGTTCCATGTATTATCCATTCAATGACAGGTCTCTCTGACATTGTCAATGGTAATCTCTCAAGTTTTTCAATGCTCAGAATCGTATAGTCTGCTCCTTTTTGTGCCAAACTGATTTGTTTATCAGTAAGGTTAAAGATAGAGAATAATGACGTTGTGTTGATTAGACGCCATGGCACGTAGCCTGAACGCAGATTTTGCAACGTCCAGCCAAGCTGTACAATAGAACGTAATTGGGACTGACCATGTTGTAACATTAGTAAGTCCTGCTCTATTATATCAATTTTTAACAACACTACTGGGTCTATGCTCCCAACAGTAAGGCCAAGCCTTTGAAAACTAAATAACAAGAATAAATGCCAATACTGAAACAATTATTTTTTGAATTTACCTACCACTAGTAGATCTAAAAAAAAAGTGGTGTGGACTACTTTTTCTGTCTGATTTAATCAGGTTGACTTTATTTATTCAAATTCATGTGAATTGAAATATATTTTAAGTGCTTTTTTTCTTTTTTTGACCACAAAATTGAAACATTAAAAACATATACAAAATACAAATCCAAAAAACCTCAAAAACATTTTACCATTCAAATAGACAAATTTTCATACCTTCATTCACACCCACTCCACACATTCACCATACACAAAAGCAATAGTATTTACAATAGTTTGATTTTTTTACAACATTTTTTAGTTGCCATAAAGATATACATTCCAACGAGTTTTCTCTTTTTGAATTTAATTTAAAGGTTCCTATTTAAGAAACTCTTATGGCTGAAAAACGGGTCTACGCGTTTCGAACTCAAAGAAGTTATTGGGTTCTCATCAGGACCAAAATAAACAAGCTGTGGGAAAAGAAATAAAAATAGCCTAATTAGTCTTATTGCATCTTATAGGTTTGCCTCCCTCAATTATGAGATCAGCCATCTCTTACCTCTACAGATACTTGTTGGGAGCCAGATTGTATCTGCCGTAGAACACTGTGAAACGGAATAGAATCTATTTATTCACCCATGTCGGAAAACCATACTTTCAAGCAATGCAACCACTCATTAAGTATAACTTACATGTGACTCGTGAGGTCTGGATCTTTAGTTTTGGCTTGTATCAGGATGTTCAAGGTATCGTGTCACTGTGATTAAAAAACGTATAACGGAAGGGTAAACATTAGAAAAGTTTAAAGGGCACTTACTTCGGGGTACAACCGATGTCGGCGTCTGTGTTGAATCTTGGTCCCTTCTTTTTGTGTGCGCTATGGGATGAATCAAATAACCTCGTGTAAATAAATGCTCTAAACGTCCGATGGTATATGAGCACGAGTATATCTATCTCAAGTCCATACCTGAAAGCGCGGCTGGGACTGCCGTCTATTTTCCGTGTACACGAGGGTTCTTCGTGTTCGTAACCGCTTCTGTCACTTATTCGGGAAGAATGCCGGCGTTTGTCTTCCTCGTAGTCTGTTTTAAGGAACATGGGAGTTGTAGGTTCTCAGGGTTCATGGGCCATGTAGTTAGTATTGTGGCCAATGAGTTGGTTTCTGTTTTTGCAGAACGAGGCTGGAGGGTGTAATTTTAGTCACGTTAGAGCTCATGGGAGATGTAGTTTCTTCAATTGTAGGTGTGTTTACATCGCGTTATAGCTTCCTGATACATGGCAAGCTGTATTCGACTGGAGATCTATGTTTGTCTAAAATGAGTTGGATAGTCTGGAATTGGACCACAGGTGGTCTGGATACATATGCCTGAGATTTGCTCTGCCGTCCGAAATGGTGCCTTGTGGTCGATGTAGTTTCAGTGTTCAAACACCTACACGAAGTTCGGTGTTCAAAAGGCCAGCGGGATTTATCGAACTATACTCAAAATTATCCAAGGTTGTAGATTTCCGATAGTTCATTGAGCCCGTCTTTTGCGGTGTTAAATTTGACAATAAGCATGGCCTATCTTCTTGAGAGTTTTAGGCCCAGATCCCCTCCTCTTTGGTCTTTGTCTACTTTTGATATGACCGTCCATGCCAGATCTGTTTCTTTGTGGTTTTTTAGGTGCCAATGGTTCACCAGTGGTGCTGTCTGTACATTATTTTTAATCCTTGACTTGTGCTGAGTTATGCGAGCCCTGACTTCCTGGTTGGTTTTGCCAATGTATAGCATTTTGCATGGGCAAGTAATCATGTATACCACATATCTGGATTTACAGTTTGTAAATGTGTTATGCTTCCAATAAATGTTCTGATGTTCAAAGATATTCCCTTCCTTTGTGGAGGAGCAGCATGAACAAGTTCCACATCTGCGGTATCCTTGAACCGGTGGCAGTCCTGCATATGATCTTACTGTCGGAGGGCTTATTTGTGGAAGTGCAGCTCTAACCAAATGATTTGCTAGACTAGAGTCTTTTTTAAACGCAAAAAGGGGGAGTTGTTTCAAGGAGGTATCCAAATTTTTACCAGGTGCCAGTTTTGAGCTATCACCTTTTTTAACATGTTGGAGTTGGGGCCAAATGTGGACACACAGACAATCCTGTCTGTTTCTTTTTTCGGACTTTTTTGAAGTAGGCATTCTCGTGGGGTCCACCATGCCTGTTTCATGGCTTTTTTAAGAAGTTTTTTAGGGTAACCCCATTGTTGTAGGTTTTTTTAAAGTTGTTCTGCATGTAAAAGATATTCATCCTTAAAATGACAATTACGTCTGATCCGGAGGTATTGTCCAAGTGGAAGATTTTCTTTCAAGCTTCTGGGGTGATTGCTGGAAAAATGCAAAGCTTTGTTCCGATCCGTTTTCTTTTTAAACAAAGTCGTCACTAGACCCCAATCTGCGGGGTACACCTCCACATCAAGGAACGGCATTTTCTTTTTGGAGTAGTTCAGGGTGAACTGTATTTCATGCGTACGGTTATTTAACCATTGGTGAAATAAGATTACATTTTCTTCAGACCCTGTCCATACCAGGAAGACGTCGCCAATATAACGACTCCAATTTTTAATGGATTGTCCAAACGGGTTATTCTGGTATATGAATTTGTCTTCATATTTGGCCATAAACAAAATGGCTAATTCAGGTGCGAAAGGACAGCCCATCGCTACTCCGCTCACCTGAAAATAGAAAGATCCGTTGAAATTGAAATAATTCTTTTTTAGGGCGAATTTAGCCCGTTTGATGATGAAATCCGTTGGCACTTTCGTCGTTTTTTCTCGTGTCTATAAATAGGCTTCAATGACTCTTAACCCTTCGTCCTGAGGTATTTTGGTGTAAAGAGACACCACATTAAGGGTTACTAGAAAATGTGAGTTTACATCAAAGTCCAACGTTGTCAGTTTGTTAAAAAAATCTGTCGTATCTCTCAGGTAGGATTGTACCTGTGATAAAAATGGTTTAAAAAAGAAATCGACAAATTTAGAAATAGGCTCCATTAATGATTCGCAGCCGGACACAATGGGGCGTCCGGGAGGAGTGTTTTCATCTTTATGTACTTTTGGAAGTACATAAAACAATGGGGTGCGGGGACATTTGATTTTCAGATATTCATATTCTTTGTTTCTGATGAAGCCCTAACTTTTTCCTTCTTCCAGGATACTGTAAAGTTCGTTTTTTAGTTCCATCAATAGATCGTTGTTAATCCTTTTATAGCAGGTTACATCCTGTAACTGTCTTTGGACTTCTGTGATGTATTTGGTTTTGTCCCAGATTACAATAGAGCCACCTTTGTCTGCTTGTTTTATTATGACAGACGTGTCTTTTTTAAGGTTGTTAAGGGCCTCTAATTCCGATTTTGAGGTGTTGTACTTTATCCAGCGTTTTTTCTTTTCCATTTCGGTGACAGCTGACAGAATGTTTTTTTCAAAAATGCCTACTTCTTTTGGAATTTTATTTGAGGGGGGACAAAAGGTGGATTTATTCCTCAGGCCAGTTGTTTCGGTTGGCATCTCCATTGGGTTTTTGTTGAAAAAAGTTTTTAATCTGATTTTTCTACAAAATTCTATGACTTCCGTTTTTAGTTTCACAAAATCTGTGTGTTTCAAAGGTACAAAAGTTAAACCTTTTTTCAGGATATTTTCTTCTTCCTTAGTCAAGATTTTATCAGATAAATTGAACACTGGTGATACTATTAGTTCTTGTAGTTGTGACGGTGTGTTGACATTTCCCATGGCTGGTTGAACCTTATTCGTCCCCTGGTTTTTTGTTGGCCCCTCCCTAAAAAAGGATTTTGTGGCTGTTGATTTTGGTAAGAGCCTCTCCTATTTGTATTCCTTCTTGGTTCAGAATTATCTGTTTCACTGCTACTTTCTGAAGAAGAAGTTTCCGAGAAAGTTAAGTAGATATTTTTAGACCTCCCTTGCTATTCTTGGAGGTGTCTCCTTGATTCTGGTCGTTGGTAGAAATCTGATTGTAAGTAGGGATATACTTTGTCCAAATTAAAGTTTTTTTTTGTCTTTCTCAAATTGGTTTCCCTTCTGGTTTATGGTGTAGTCTTTGAAATCAGCAATTTCCTTTTCGACTTTGTCAAGTAGTGCCTTTGAGTCCGTTATCAATTGATTCGACGTAATCGATTTTTCTAGATCTTCAATCTCTTCCAATTGTAGTTTGGATAGTCTTTGTGCTGTTTCAACAGTAAGGACCATCAGGTCCCTACTGCATTTTGTCTCTATAAAGCTATACCCTTTCTTATATATCGGGTCTTCTGTGAAGAGGACTGGCACTTTTTTGATTTGTAGTCCTCCTGGGATAGTCCCGGCTCTGAGATGTTGAATCAAGAAATGGCCATGTAAATCCGTCTGTATCTGTTTCTTTTTTAATCTAATCAATGTGTCCGTTTCATTTTGGTTTTGGGCTGCGAGACATAAAGATGCTGATGCAAAAAGAGGGGGGGGGCTATTAATTTTTGAATATGGTCTTCGCTGTACGAAAACGTTTCTTTCTCCGACATTCTATCTAACGCAACACACTCAAACTTCCTGTGACCAATCGACGCTAATCTCACGTCGCAAGACACAATACCGCCTATTCACATCACTTCACAAACCTACTCGAAACAATAAATGCTTAAGGAGGCAACCTCGCAGACCAGCGCCTGCTATGAACATTAACAACACTACTGGGTCTAGGCTCCCAACAGTAAGGCCAAGCGTTTGAAAACTAAATAACAAGAATAGATGCCAATACTGAAACAATTTTTTTTAAAATGTACCTACCACTAGTAGATCTAAAACAAAAAGTGTTGTGTACTACTTTTTCTGTCTGATTTAATCAGGTTGAATTTATTTATTCAAAATCATGCGAATTGAAATATATTTTAAGTGCTTTTTTTCTTTTTTTATCACAAAATTGAAACATTAAAAACATATACAAAATGCAAATCCCAAAAACCTCAAAAACATTTTACCATTCAAATAGACACATTTTCATACCTTCATTCACACCCACTCCACACATTCACCATACACAAAAGCAATAGTATTTACAATAGTTTGATTTTTTTACAACATTTTTTTGTTGCCATAAAGATATACATTCCAACGAGTTTTCTCTTTTTGAATTTAATTTAAAGGTTCCTATTTAAGAAACTCTTATGGCTGAAAAACGGGTCTACGCGTTTCGAACTCAAAGAAGTTATTGAGTTCTCATCAGGACCAAAAAAAACAAGCTGTGGGAAAAGAAATAAAAATAGCCTAATTAGTCTTATTGCATCTTATAGGTTTGCCTCCCTCAATTATGAGATCAGCCATCTCTTACCTCTACAGATACTTGTTGGGAGCCAGATTATATCTGCCGTAGAGCACTGTGAAACGGAATAGAATCTATTTATTCATCCATGTCGGAAAACCATACTTTCAAGCAATCCAACTGCACTAACTCTTGAAAAGTTACCACTCATTAAGTATAACTTACATGTGACTCGTGAGGTCTGGATCTTTAGTTTTGGCTTGTATCAGGATGTTCAAGGTATCGTGTCACTGTGATTAAAAAACGTATAACGGTAGGGTCAATAATTACCGGTGTCCAGTGGAGTCTTTTCAGGAAGGGTAAACATTAGAAAAGTTTAAAGGGCACTTACTTCGGGGTACAACCGATGTCGGCGTCTGTGTTGAATCTTGGTCCCTTCTTTTTGTGCGCGCTATGGGATGAATCAAATAACCTTGTGTAAATAAATGCTCTAAACGTCCGATGGTATATGAGCACGAGTATATCTAGCTCAAGTCCATACCTTAAAGCGCGGCTGGGACCGCCGTCTATTTTCCGTGTACACGAGGGTTCTCCGTGTTCGTAACCGCTTCTGTCACTTATTCGGGAAGAATGCCGGCGTTTGTCTTCCTCGTAGTCTGTTTTAAGGAACATGGGAGTTGTAGGTTCTACCCGCAGGGTTCATGGGAGATGTAGTTGCTATTATGGCCAATGAGTTGGTTTCTGTTTTTCCAGAACGAGGTTGGAGGTTGTAATTTTAGACACGTTAGAGCTCATGGGAGATGTAGTTTCTTCAATTGTAGGTGTGTTTACATCGCGTTATAGCTTCCTGATACATGGCAAGCTGTATTCGACTGGAGGTCTATGTTTGTCTAAAATGAGTTGGATAGTCTGGAATTGGACCACAGGTGGTCTGGATACATATGCCTGAGATTTGCTCTGCCGTCCGAAATGGTGCCTTGTGGTCGATGTAGTTTCAGTGTTCAAAGACCTACACGAAGTTCGGTGTTCAAAAGGCCAGCGTGATTTATCGGAACTATACTCAAAATTATCCAAGGTTGTAGATTTCCGATAGTTCCACAAAAAACCACAAAGAAACAGATCTGGCATGGACGGTCATATCAAAAGTAGAAAAAGACCAAAGAGGGAGGGGATCTGGACCTAAAACTCTCAAGAAGAGATGCCATGCTTATTGTCAAATTTAACACTGCAACAGTCGGGCTCAATGAACTATCGGAAATTTACAACCTTGGATAATTTTGAGTATAGTTCCGATAAATCCAGCTGGCCTTTTGAACACCGAACTTTGTGTAGGTCTTTGAACACTGAAACTACATCGACCACGAGGCACCATTTCGGACGGCAGAGCAAATCTCAGGCATATGTATCCAGACCACCTATGGTCCAATTCCAGACTATCCTACTCATTTTAGACAAACATAGACCTCCAGTCGAATACAGCTTGCCATGTATCAGGAAGCTATAACGCGATGTAAACACACCTACAATTGAAGAAACTACATCTCCCATGAGCTCTAACGTGACTAAAATTACAACCTCCAGCCTCGTTCTGAAAAAACAGAAACCAACTCATTGGCCACAATAGCAACTACATCTCCCATGAACCCTGCGGGTAGAACCTACAACTCCCATGTTCCTTAAAACAAACTACGAGGAAGACAAACGCCAACATTCCTCCCGAATAAGTGACAGAAGCGGTTACGAACACGAAGAACCCTTGTGTACACGGAAAATAGACGACGGTCCCAGCCGCGCTTTCAGGTATGGACTTGAGATAGATATACTCGTGCTCATAAACCATCGGACGTTTAGAGCATTTATTTACACAAGGTTGTTTGATTCATCCCACAGCGCGCACAAAAAGAAGGGACCAAGATTCAACACAGACGCCGACATCAGTTGTACCCCGAAGTAAGTGCCCTTTAAACTTTTCGAATGTTTACCCTTCCTGAAAAGACTCCACTGGACACCGGTGATTATTGACCCTACCGTTATACGTTTTTTAATCACAGTGACACGATACCTTGAGCATCCTGATACAAGCCAAAACTAAAGATCCAGACCTCACGAGTCACATGTAAGTTATACTTAATGAGTGGTAACTTTTCAAGAGTTAGTGCAGTTGCATTGCTTGAAAGTATGGTTTTCCGACATGGGTGAATAAATAGATTCTATTCCGTTTCACAGTGTTCTAGGGCAGATATAATCTGGCTCCCAACAAGTATCTGTAGAGGTAAGAGATGGCTGATCTCATAATTGAGGGAGGCAAACCTATAAGATGCAATAAGACTAATTAGGCTATTTTTATTTCTTTTCCCACAGCTTGTTTATTTTGGTCCTGATGAGAACTCAATAACTTCTTTGAGTTCGAAACGCGTAGACCCGTTTTTCAGCCATAAGAGTTTCTTAAATAGGAACCTTTAAATTAAATTCAAAAAGAGAAAAGTCATTGGAGTGTATATCTTTATGGCAACTAAAAAATGTTGTAAAAAAATCAAACTATTGTAAATACTATTGCTTTTGTGTATGGTGAATGTGTGCAGTGGGTGTGAATGAAGGTATGAAAATTTGTCTATTTGAATGGTAAAATGTTTTGGAGGTTTTTTGGATTTGCATTTTGTATATGTTTTTAATGTTTCAATTTTGTGATCGAAAAAAGAAAAAAAGCACTTAAAATATATTTCAATTCGCATGATTTTGAATAAATAAATTCAACCTGTTTAAATCAGACAGAAAAAGTAGTCCACACCACTTTTTGTTTTAGATCTACTAGTGGTAGGTAAATTCAAAAAATAATTGTTTCAGTATTGGCATCTATTCTTGTTATTTATTATTATATCAATAGCAGATGATACAATGCTGTCCAGTGAATATATTCTGGAGGACAGAGTCGTTAACCCATTGTCCACAACAGAAACTGATTTTTCCAAATTTATATGATCAATTTCTCGTATTTTTTCGGCTGTTTCAATTTGTATTACTTTCCAAGCCTCGTTGTAAGCAGCGTATATACCGGCGTATATGAAACGTTTTTGACGCTGTTTGCGTGGTCCCAGTATGAAATCACGCAAGTCAGCACCGTCTTTAAGTAAAGTCAAGTGTTGCTTAATTTCAGCCAGTGTCGATTTCTGTAGCCATTCGAGGCAGAGTTTCCCTACACTGTATGTTGTAACTATCCCTGGATGTTGTTTCTGGGAATATCTTGGGTCTGGCCTGGTCTGTTTAAACCCCTGTGTTTTGTTCAGGAATCTATCTTGACAGTTATTTGTGTCTGTGGGCCAGATCAACCATTTTCTCCAATCAGGATTTGTTGTGTTTTGGTATAAAATATGGGATACGTCTATCTCCACATCTGTAGTGCTATTACTATCAGGTATGGGCTTCTAAATAGACGGTTTGTTTAAGTCTTTTATCTTGGCTAAACCAAGACAGTATGTTTGCTGAATGGTGTCATTCAGGAATATTATCTGTTCTGGGATCATGCAGGCTCTAAATAATGCTTCTAGTCCTTGTACCTGCCAATCTTTTGAACCCCAGATGGTTTTTGTTTCAATGTGTTTTTCCAAAATTCAAAACCAAATGTAGACATTTTGTCATAAATTTTTCAGAATAAATCAATTTAGTATTTGTCAACATTGTTTTCATTCCTGTCTTATTTAACATTTTGAAATAAAACGTTTCTGCATCACTGTTGTTAAACCCTGAGAAGTATTGGAGTTTCTCATAAAATGTTTTTGAGCTGCCTTTTGGCGGTGTTGGACAATGTTCCCATTGGTTATAATTTAAAACATTTCTAGGTTGAGCAGATTTATGCAAATAGTGATGACCATAATGATTATAACAGTACATTTCTTCATAATTTTATGAACCCTGCAAGTAATCATGTTTTGTGAATTTTGCTGACATTACTAAATCTGACATCATATTATTAATATTTTCAAAGTCCCAATCATCAGAGAAAGTACTTGGTGTCACAAAGTCACTTAAGGAGACCTTAAATTGGTGTGGATATTTCAAGAGCTCAATCGGGCCATAGATTTCATAATCCGTTTTGTCCCATGCTACCCCACCGGGTATTGGATTGGCTGTGATGTTCACTGATGACAGTTCTCTTTTCTCGATGTGAGAGGATCTGTGAGGCTTTAGGACCAAGTTGATGTTCTGACTTGCTGTGTCCATTGTACTATATTTTCCATCAATAAATCTACCCAAACATAAAACCATGATGAGCCAAAGCAGGAGGAAAAGTACACCTAATTCAATCCATGGTGAAATCAGATAAGTTTCTTTTAGTTGGTGAAAAAGTTCAGTTACTTTGTTTTTGAAAGTTTTTGTTGCTGGCGTTTCTTCAGGCTCGCTTGGATCTTCAGAAAAGTCATCGAAATTGATGAAGTAGCCAGATGCAGTTCTGTCAATTGTTGGAATTGCTTCTGGATTTTCATTTGCTTTTGGATTTTTCTTTGTTTCATTAGCATAGTCTGAGGCTACATCGTTGTAGACAGGTGTTTCTTGACGAACTGTTGCAATTTGGGTTTCAAGAGACACAAGTTCCATGGCTTTGTTGCATTGTCCTTTTTTATTCACTGCAGGTTTATCAAATGTGGTTAGTCTCTCAGTTTGAACCTCTTGGATAGTAGCAAGATTTGGTCTTCTGCTATTTCTTGGGAGTCCACTGGGCCTACTACTTATTATTGGCCACATGATTGTGGTTTTACCAGGTCGATGGATACAACTCGGTTCTCCTTTTTACCAGCAAGGGGCGGTAGTACAACTGATCTTGTTCCGCTGACAGCTAAGACAGGTACTGCTTTTCTGTAAGAAGGCCCAAATTCCTTCTTCACCGCGATCTTCTCTCTGACTAGATCCCCAATCTTTGGAATCCAGACAGGTCTTGCTGGGACAGGTGGTTTCTCTTCAGTGGCTGTTGGCTTTAACTTTATATTACTCAGACTTCTTCTTGTTTCATTTAAGTCCTGTAAAACAGCCAAACGATCTTTGATATCAAAGGCTTTTTCTTCTACCACTGAAGTCTGACAATCTAGATCCTGGATGTGCATTCTAGTGCCGAACACTAGTTCGTAAGGAGTGAAACCTTTCAGAGAATTTCTTGGCAGATTGTTAAGACTACGTTGGACACGAACCTAATACCCTCGCCGTTATAGATTGCTTTATGTCACGGTTTTTTCTTTCCACTACCGCATTACCCTCAGGATGGAAGGGAGAAGAGTACCGCAATGCAATGCCCATGCTGGTCATGGCCTCTTTGTAAGCTCGAGAGCTAAACGCAGGACCCTGATCAGAATGTAGCATGCCAATTGCGTATGTGCCGATAAAGACTCGCAAATCTTTTATAACAGTTCTGGCGTCAGCCGAGCGCTGGTGTCTGCATTTTAAGTGAATCTAGTCTTAATATTTATGGGATCACATTTCTCCTGCTGGATTTTTGCGTATAGATAGCCTTATGCTTTCTAATAGGGGTGTCCTGGCAGTAGTCTGGTCCAGTTCACGACTGCGATCTCTGTTGCAGTCTGGACAATCCTTTGCAAATTTGTAATTTTGCAGGCTCATCCCCGGCCACCAGTATCCTGATTGTAATTCTTTTGGAGATTTCACGATCTCTTGGTGCCTTAGACCCAATCCCATGTGTGCGTCTTCAACCAAGAAGACTCTCCGGTTCGTGTTTGGAATTACTCTGTCCCCCACTCCAGGGATTTGAGCCAAAGGAACGGAGTTTGCATCAATTATGTATGTATTACTGAGTGGATAGTCGAAAGGTAATGCTGCATAGTCGCCTTTTAATGAGGCTTTTACTGCCAGCATGGTTTCCCCGTCTATGTGTTTTTTAGAACGCTTTTTTGTGGCTACAGAAGCCGGTTGAACCGCTAACGCTGTGGCTCTGTTAGCCAATGAATTCCCTGCAACGAGAACTCCATCACGTTGATGACTCAGTGTATGCATCACGTGAGTCTTTTGTAGTTCTTTCTGCAAAAGAACTACTTATTCCCAGAGCTTTTTATGCTTTATTGTGGCACCTGTGTCATCTTTGTAACCGTTTTTGATCCATGTCTGTGTGTCATTATTGTAAGATATGACGCAGAAATGCGAATCGCACACTATTAGTGTGCGGAATTCGCGATCGGCATTTTCAAGCGCCATCTTTAAAGATCTTATTTCAGCTCACTGAGCTGTACAGTTTTTGAGTGATTCAGTTTTGGTGATTATCGGTCTGAATTTACCTAAGCGCCAGCGACCTTTAACAATCGCGCACGCTGCATAGTAGGATTTTTCCTCTACATCGTAGTGTTGTGCAAATCTGTCCATGTAGATTACACATGTGTACTGTTCGAGAGGCAGAATTTCGATTGGCAGAGGATATTCTTCTTCATATTCTAGATTTTCTAGTTTTTTTATTTTCGGGTCAAAATAGTGCTTCACGTCTTCTGCAGCAAGAGAATTTTCCCATTGTATCCATTTTGGATCTAATGCCACTGTGTTTAGATTGTGTGGGCTTGTTAATGCCTCAAGGGCTGATTCTGCTGTTAAAACAGATATCCTCCTGCCTTGGGCTTGGGTTCTTTCTATTGCTACAGCAGTTTGAACCGCTATTAGAAGTTTTTCAGTAGAACTGAATTTCATTTCAGTTTGTGTGTACAAATGTGATTTGTAAGCTATTGGTACCGTTTCTCCCTCATTAGAGGTCAGGTACGTGAATCCGCATCTTCCTGGGATGACTCGGATTACAAGGTTGCGTACGTTTTCGCATGTTTCCAGTTTTGTTTTAGTTAACATGTCTGTTTGTAATGATCTTAAAATTTGTGTGTGATTCTGAGTCCAATTGATTGGTTTGAAATCAGGTTTTATTAATTAATAATGAGGTTTAACTCTCTCTTCATAATTTGGAATGTATGTTCTTCCGAAATTCAGGAATCCTAGTATTGATTGTAAATTCTTTAGCGTTTTTGGAGCTTGGAGTACAGCACATTTCTCTAAGAAATTGTCTGCTAGGCTTTTGCCTTCACTTGATAATTCATATCCTAAAAACAGGACAGTTAGATGGGCAATTCGTGACTTCTTAAAGTTGAATTTATACCCTTCAGCTGCGAACCCAAGTATTATGGTGTTCACTCTTTTCAAGTGAGTCTCCAGGTCATCATCTGTGAGATAGATGTCATCGACATAAGATAATGCCTCATCATCATATATCTGTAGTAACTCTGTTACTCTTGCTGAGAATAATCCTGGGCTATTCTTGAATCCCTGTGGGAGTCGACAGAATTGTTTTTGCGACCCCATTGTTGAGAAAGCGCGCAAATACCTGCTTTCAGGTGCAATGTTGTCACAAAAGAATCCATTGGAGATATCTAATGAGTTTTTATACTTTTTACGCACAATGTTATTCATTAGTGCTGCACTGTGTGAGTTTTGTACTGCAAATGTTTTGCAGCAGGAGTTTAGGTGTCTGTAGTCCAAAACTAGACGATATGAATTGTCTGGCTTGGAGACAGGAAACAGAGGATTGTTCATTTGTGAGGTGCATGTTTCAATCACCCCCTGATATTCAAGTTGATCTAAGATCTCCCTGACTTGCTTTTTAGCTTCTTGTGGAAAAGTAAATTTTGCCATGTTCTGTGTCCCTACGTGTTCCCCATCTTATGTTATATGTGCGTGATTCTGAGTCCAATTGATTGGTTTGAAATCAGGTTTTATTAATTAATAATGAGGTTTAACTCTCTCTTCATAATTTGGAATGTATGTTCTTCCGAAATTCAGGAATCCTAGTATTGATTGTAAATTCTTTAGCGTTTTTGGAGCTTGGAGTACAGCACATTTCTCTAAGAAATTGTCTGCTAGGCTTTTGCCTTCACTTGATAATTCATATCCTAAAAACAGGACAGTTAGATGGGCAATTCGTGACTTCTTAAAGTTGAATTTATACCCTTCAGCTGCGAACCCAAGTATTATGGTGTTCACTCTTTTCAAGTGAGTCTCCAGGTCATCATCTGTGAGATAGATGTCATCGACATAAGATAATGCCTCATCATCATATATCTGTAGTAACTCTGTTACTCTTGCTGAGAATAATCCTGGGCTATTCTTGAATCCCTGTGGGAGTCGACAGAATTGTTTTTGCGACCCCATTGTTGAGAAAGCGCGCAAATACCTGCTTTCAGGTGCAATGTTGTCACAAAAGAATCCATTGGAGATATCTAATGAGTTTTTATACTTTTTACGCACAATGTTATTCATTAGTGCTGCACTGTGTGAGTTTTGTACTGCAAATGTTTTGCAGCAGGAGTTTAGGTGTCTGTAGTCCAAAACTAGACGATATGAATTGTCTGGCTTGGAGACAGGAAACAGAGGATTGTTCATTTGTGAGGTGCATGTTTCAATCACCCCCTGATATTCAAGTTGATCTAAGATCTCCCTGACTTGCTTTTTAGCTTCTTGTGGAAAAGTAAATTTTGCCATGTTCTGTGTCCCTACGTGTTCCCCATCTTATGTTATATGTGCATGATTAATATGCATATGTATTCCCTTAGGATCGATTAAAGACGCAATTTTAGTTGTGTCCATCTCTAGTATGCCAGTTTCCAGTTCTCGTTAAAGCTACGAGTATTAGGCCTATGTAAAGTTATGTTGCCACGTTTTACAGTGTGCACGTTAATTCATTGAAAAGTCTCCGTTTCTAGGCCTCAAAAGGGCCCGGACACCAGATTCAGCTCCTGTCTCCTGAACCCTCGCTGAGGAGCGATACAGCCCCCACCTGTATCCCTGACCCTTCACTTACTTCCTGCCTCACAGTGCCCGGCTCGGCCTGACTCTGCCTGCCAGTCTGCCAAGAGTATGTTATGATTCTAGTTATCAGTCCAGCCCTCCTTCTCTGCATTCCTAAAGCTACTGAATCGCATCAATAGTTTCAGTCATCGTCTAGCCTTTACGTCTCCATGTAAGAGAAATACTGTATTAATGGTCATTTAATATTCCTCAACACGCACTACATATAGAATGATGCATGCACCAGTCTTAGAGTCTGTTAGCCTTTACCCTGATAACTTTTGGATTCTATCAAGATGTTCTCTAAACATCAGATACTAGATAGTGTTTAGGTACATGTCGCTCTGACACTCCAGACTTTCGTCTCCTCTTCTAGCGCAGAAGTCATAGCCCCCAGTTCCTCCTAGTAACACGTCATTGCCAGCTTGCGCGCACCACTAGGTCAGAGGTCCCGGCTCCTTAGGTAGCCCCCTCCATGTTTCCGCCCCGTTTATGACATATTCTGTTACGTTTACATCACATGTCTATGTATACGCCTCTTGTTCCACCCACTTTATGCCTTATCTTTCGCGACTGCTATGAACTCCACCCACTGCTACGCCTACTATACTGAATGTAATGCAATTGTTTAACTATAAATATTGTGCACTGTTATTAAAAGTTACCCTTATGCTCCCAGATCCTGCCCCCCGGCAGCTGCCATCCCATTCCCATGCAGGTTGTCCTGTTCCTGTCCTTTATGCCTGATTAAAACCTGCAAACTCCAGCTACCTCGAATCTTGACTCTTATTTATTGAGCTATCTGTTATTGTATATCTAGTCAAAAATAGAACAGGTATTTAATTATTTATTTACCACATAATGGCGCCCGAATAGGGACTTGCCCTTTCCCCACGCGCCGGAGAAGCCACGCCAGCCCCCTGACCCTCTGCAGCCGTGACGGAACCATACCGTGCACGTGCAGATATTTCTGCTTCAAGTATCCCTCAGGCCCACGGAGGAGACGGAGGTTGCGGTCCAGCATCCAGACGAGGCGGTGGAGGAACGCGGCGAGTCCCGACCAGAGCCCAAGCCGAGAGTCCGAGGTATCCGGAGGCCCACCCGTAACTGAAGTCCGAAGTTCGTAGTCCGTCGTCGTAGCAGTCCAGTCCAGTCCGAGGCCTTCCGTTCTTGCTGCCCGGTGAGTACCGTTGCTGGGGTAGTATCTAGACAGGGTCAATTAATTTGTCTCTGGTCCGTGGGTTTGGGTACGCAAATCCAACACGAAGTATCCACCTAGGTGGATGCGGGTCCTGACGTGTCTCTTTATGAGACCGGTATGTTTCGTACTGTTTCAGCAGTGCATCTAGTAACTCTAGTAAGTTCTAGTCTCGATAAATTCATGTGTTTCTGTTCTCAAGTATTCCAGGTAATGTTTCTGTTCGAACTGTTATTTTAAATGTCATTTCAATGTGTTTTTAATGTCGTGGTATGAGTGATCAGTCTCAAGTCATTATTGTGTTCATTGTGTATTGTATTGTGTCCAGATCCCAGTTCACGTCATGCCTTTGTTCTCAAAATTACGTCAGTTAAGAACTAGAAAAGGTCTGCTCGAGGAAGCAGTTCCTGTCCCACCTAGGGACAGTCCAGGTCATTTTATGTATCATAAGCATGGCATAAGTGCCATATTATATCTAGACTTATGGGTCGAGTACACTAAGGAATTAGAAGAGAAATATAGATGGCCTGTATCAGGCACATGGGATGCCGAGTGCATCATGCGAGTAGAAGAAGTATTATGGAAAAAGAAAGCCAGACAGTCACAGAAAGATGCCATCGAGTTATGGCGCAAAGAATCTCATAAAAGAACCGAAAAAGAAATCAGAAAGTCAGAATTAAGTAGAGAATCCTCAGAAAGAGCCCAAGAAAGGGAATTAATCGAAATAGGTGAACGAGTTAAAACCGAACAGTCAGACAGACAGAGGAATGCCCTTATTAAGGGTATGTACCCTCTTCTTGCCGAGGGCTTGCCAAAAGCAACCCCGGAGGCATCCAGTAATTTTCCGCCACCCTTAGTTCCGACCAAGCTACGTCACAAACCGACCGCAGCTGATATTTTTCTCTCGTCCTATTTGGACGACACAGTCCCAGAATATGCAAATCCTGTTCCGCCAGCTCCTGTAAATAATGTAAATCCTGCTCCTCCAGTCACCGGGGCACCTGTTACAGCACCTGTTACGGTACCCCCGGTCCAGCCTACGTTACAAGTACCCGCTACACTGGTCACTCTACCAGCACGAAGAGTATCAGTCGACGATTCCAGTTTAGGGGCCGCGGGAGGAGGTCCTCCGGGAACCCCGCCGCCACACAAACGTGTAACGTCAGTCGAGTTACATGAACGTGCGTTACAGCGCACGCCCAAACATCAGTCTGTTGCAGATATCAGACGAGCTCTTACCGAATGCCGTTATGATCCGGTCCCAGGTGATGATAGTATGGTTATATATTCATTACGTGTAAGACGGGTGACCGAGTATTTGGACACCCTACCAAATATGAAAGAAGATCTAGACAGAATATATCGTTTCATTCGTACAGGAACAGACCCAGAAAGTATTGGCGAAGTCATGTTTCTAAGAAAAGCTGAGATTCAGCTCATGCTATTAAAGTTTCTAATTAATTGTTTAATAAGGGAACAAGATTATCCGACTAAAGATCCGACCGAAATGAAAGTCCTGACAAGGTGGAGTGATAATATAGCCGAGGGAAGACACAGGACGCTCAGTTGTATAGAGAGTATGTACAAGAAAATTCGTAAGGAAATAATAAGGTTACACGAGAAACGCAAAGCAGCACAAGTAAGCGAGAAGGAAAACGACTCTTCTACTGAAGAGGTAGACGACGAGAATACCGCCAGAATAGCGTATGTAGGTAAAGCTAGACTTCCCGACCGACATTCACGTCTAGAACACAAGAAAACTGTTCCTCTTCCAGCACCAGAACAAGGTTCTCTAGAGCAAGTATTTCAAGCTACCGATCACATTCTGAAATCACGAATCGGTTATAGTGAACTTAGTACCATGCATGAACAAGAACTAGCCCGATCAGCAGTCCGATGGGCTACTGATTCTACCACTTTTTCAGACGAAATGGTGGCACAAATGTTTCTGAAACTGCCCCCAGCCGAGCAGCGACTGGTGGGTATGTATATGATCCAGCACCTCATTACATTGTATGAGGGTCAGCATTCCGATCCAGGTCCGTTACATGATGTTCTGAACGAGTTACTCCAGTATAAATGGAGAGGTCTAGGTACCGACTTAATTAGTATCATTCTAGAACAGCGCCACAAATATAGAACGTTTCTGAACCCGCATTTTGTTCACGTCTCACCCCCAGAAAGTAAACCCTTTTACATAGACAGACAGCATCCGTTACGAGAAGTACACCCAGTTAGGACAGCGGGTGGTGAAATGCAACGAGTATTTGTTTACACCCCGATTACAAAGATGGAACTCTTAGAGATGAAAAAGTTAATTCCCTGTCACGATAAAGATCCAGCAGGGTTCCACCGTGAATTAAAAGACATGCTCCGTATGGGAGAATACACGTATCCAGATATAATTAAAATGTTAAAGGTCCTGTTGCCCGCGGGCATATATGAAAAACTCAAGGAGAAAGAATGGGAGGTGGGAGAGAAAAAGATAGATTGGGCAGCTCTAGAAGCTGAAGAAAATACGCGTGTACCAGGTACCGGTCAAGGAGATAAATGTAAAGAATTACCTGAACTGTTAATACAAGTTTTGCCAAGATTACTAGCCACGAAAAAGGAAGACTGGGATGCAATCTCAGCCTGTAAACAGAAACCAGACGAAGATACTAGTGATTTTTATTCTAGATTTGAGAAATGTTTTAGCATCAACAGTGGTTTGAAGACGAGTAGTGAGTCATACCCTCATCTTTTTGTTACTAAACTAGTCGAGAATTCAAGTCCACAAGTTAAAAATAGAGTTTTGAAAGTCGAGAGTACCTGGCAAGCTAATACTCCGTCCCAAATGCTCCAGATGCTCCAGTATCACCAGAATAGAATCAGGGAAGAGCAAGAACACGAAAGGAAACGTATGAAAGACACGAAAATGAAAGTATTAGTTGCACAATCTGTTCCACAGGACAGTCAGAAGAGGGGTCCAAATCAAGCCAGTCATCCTGCAGTTCCTGTTAAAGGGACCTGCAATTATTGTAAACAGCCAGGTCATTTTATAAACGAGTGTGCAGTTCTGAAACACAACATAGCCACTGGTAAGACTAAAGAAAGACCACGTCCGCCTAGACAAGAACAAGTTTCACAGACTTCCCAGTTACCACAGAATACACCACAGACAGTTACAGCACCGCAGCCTATAGCTGCAACACAGCATGTTACACAGCAGATGTACCAGTATGCACAGTCCGAGTATCCAGAGTACCAGCCGTATTCATGAAACAGCCTAGAGAGGGAGGTAGGCTTGCCTCTCATCGAGATTCCTGTAGATCAAGAGGGTCCCTATGTTCACAGTCAAGTATTAGGGAAAGACAGAAAGTTTCTGATTGATACAGGGGCAAGTAGGACTACTATCAGTCATGACGAGGTTCCAGGGGCTCCGCTCTCAGGCTCTAGAAATGTTTCCCTTGGATTTTCAGGAAAGCCAATTGTTAACGAGATTTCCAAACCAGTTACTCTAGAAGTAGGTCCATTGTCCCGAACTACTGACCTGCTACTCACGAAATCATGTCCAGAAAATTTGTTAGGCATTAAGACATTAAAAGAATTAGGTGCAGTTATTTGCTGCTCCCCAGAAGGAATACGTTTGTTTTTACGTGACTTTAAGGGTCACTATGTATTACGTGATTTTGATCCAAGATTATTGAATGTTCCGCAGCATCTATGGGCACAAGGTCCAACTGATGTTGGTTTTATGCAAATCACACCCCATCGCGTGACTCTCAAACCAGGTGTAGTGTTACCACGAATCAGACAGTACAGATTGCCACCTGAGGCTGTAGCAGCCTTATCCAAAATTATTGACGAGCTCATTGCTCAAGGAGTAGTTGTAGAAACTGACTCCAATGTATGTAATTCTCCTATCATTCCAGTCATGAAACGTACTGATCCAAATGCACCTCCAGTATATCGATTAGTGATTGACCTTCGAGAACTTAATAAATGTATCATTCCCCAGTACCCAGTTGTCCCAGATATTTCTTCCCTATTGACAGCCATTGATTCTGAGGCTACATTTTTCACAGTCATAGACCTCAAAAACGCATTTTTCAGTGTCCCCATTCATCCAGACAGTCAGTTTCTTTTCGGATTCTGTTTAAATGGAAGGAGCTATAAATTCACACGAGCTCCTCAAGGTTTCACAGAAAGTCCTAGTATTTACAGTCAAGCACTTAAGAGACAACTAGACAATATTCACATGCCAACTGACACTGCCCTGCTCCAGTATGTCGATGATCTACTGATCACAGCCCGTTCTGAACGTGCCTGCGAGCGTGCGTCACTTACAGTCCTGTATTTCCTAGCCGAGATGGGGCACAAGGTGTCCCCTTCGAAGCTTCAATTCTGTGTCCAGCAAGTGATCTACTTAGGCCACTTACTGTCCAAGAGGGGTAGGCAGTTGACACCTGACCGTATCCAGTTAATAGCGAGTCTTCCTCAGCCCAAGACCCAGAAGGAGGTACGAGCTTTTATCGGCCTCACTTCTTATTGCCGACAATGGATTCCTCAGTATGCATTTCTAGCCAAGCCACTGATACAGTTAACGACACAGGAGGCAGCCGTATCGACTGTCCTCCCTTGGACCCAGGAACATACACTTGCTTTTAATGAGTTAAAGAAAGCTTTATGTCAAGCTCCTGTTCTAGCTACTCCGAACTACAGTAAGCCTTTTACACTTTTTGTCACAGAACGTAATGGTACAGCATTATCTGTTCTCACACAAGATCAAGCAGGACAACACAAGCCCTGTGCTTATTTTTCGAGCACATTAGATCCAGTAGCCCAGGCTCTGCCTGCGTGCCTCAAGTCAGTTGCAGCCACAGCACTAGCTATCAGACAAAGTGATTCCATAGTGTTAGGACATTCCCTGACAGTACAAGTTCCACACTCCGTGGAAGTTCTTTTAAACCGAACCCAGACTCAGCACTTGACCATTGCACGTTTAACAGGTTATGAATTGACACTGTTCCAGCCACACATAGAAATCAGACGCTGCAACGTTCTGAATCCTGCTACACTGTTACCGTCAGTTACTTCAAATCCTGCCACACATGACTGTGTGGAAGTAGTTAACACCATGACAAAGCCAAGACAAGACCTGACAGATATTCCATTACCAGATCCCGACCTGACACTTTATGTGGATGGTTCATGTATGAGAACAAGTACAGGAGAACTAGTAGCCGCGTATGCAGTGACTACTGAGACTGAAGTTATAGAGACACACCGTATTGACACTCTGTCGCCACAAGCAGCAGAGCTAGTTGCTCTGACCCAAGCCTGCATACGTGCCAAAAACCTGAAAGTTAACATTTACACAGATTCACGTTATGCATTCGGAGTCGTACACGACTTTGGAGTGCTCTGGCAAGAAAGAGGTTTTATGACTTCTCATGGAACCAAGATTCAGCATGGTCTCCTTATCCAAGCTCTGTTAGATGCAATACATTTACCAACAGCTATCGCTATCATGAAGTGCAAAGCACATACGAAAGTCACTGACATTATTTCCCAAGGTAACGATCTAGCAGATCGAACAGCCAAGTTTACAGCCCAGACTCCAGACATTCCAGTTAACGCAACACTGACACACACTCCAGATCCGACTACATGTATGACAGTTAAGGACCCCACTCAAGATGTCATAGATATCCAGTCACATGCTACTCCCGAGGAAATCAAGAAATGGTCCGAACAAGGAGGGGTCCAGACAGATCAGGGATGGTTGACGAAGGGAAAAGCCACATGGTTTCTCCCCGACTCAATGGTTCAAGTCATTATTAATACCGCACATAGTCCTGCACATTTAGGAGAAAAAGCCATGTTAGACAGTATCCAGAACATTTGGTTCAACAAGCATTTACGAGCTGCAGCCAAGCAGAAAGTCCGTACCTGTATGATATGTTGTCAGTTCAATCCAGGTAAAAGTGTCCCGGTGGAACAAGGGGGATTCCAGCCTCCTGACCACCCTTTTGAGGTCCTCCAAATGGATTACATTCAGATGGAGCGATGTCGAGGTTTTAAGTATGTCCTTGTAGTTGTATGCGCTTTGTCCAGGTGGACAGAGGCATATCCAGTCCCAGATTACACAGCCGCGACCACTGCCAAGCAGCTGGTTCGTGAATTCTTCCCCCGTTATGGACTCCCTAGGATCGTGTATTCAGACAACGGCCAGCCATTCTCATCTGAACTCATGAAGCATGTTTCCCTTCTGTTAGGGTACCAGTGGAAGTTTCATTGTGTACGCCATCCTGAAGCAGCAGGTCTCGTAGAGAGACATAATCAGACCCTAAAAATCCGTCTTGCCAAAGTCTGTAAAGAGAAAGGTGTAGACTGGCTAGTAGCTCTGCCAGTCGCCCTATTTTATATGCGCATGGTCGCACATTCCAGATCAGGTCTGTCCCCTTATGAGGTCGTATTCGGCCGCCCCCCGAACATGTGGGGTACACCTAGACCCCGAAGTATTACAGATGTTTCCAGTAATATGCTGACAGATTACCTAGCTTCCTTGATGTCTGCCCTACACTCTTGTCGTTCACAGGTTGCCGCCGCATTTCCAGACAATACCGAGGTGAAACCACATGAGGTCATTCCAGGCGACCTAGTCCTTGTGAGGAATTTTGATCGTTCAAGTCCGCTGGAGCCCCGCTGGAAACTGCCTCAACTTGTCCTTCTGACCACCCGCACGGCCGTGAAGCTGGAAGGCCGCAAGGGGTGGGTCCACCTGTCTCACGTCAAGAAGTTTCATGGACTCCGAGAAAAAACTTTTTCCAAGAACATTTTTAAGGACTGCCAGAATTCTAAAAACTGCCCTATTCTCAAGGACTGTCCCGCTACAAACTTTGATTCCAAGCCTCCCCTGTTAGAGGAAACTCCGCAGCAGGAGTATAAACAGAAGCTCCGGTCTAGTAAAATAAGTCAGCCAGTTTAATTGTCTAAGTCCCCCTCGGGTGAAACGGTTAGACAGGTTTCTGACATGTATGAGATAGACCCCCATAGTGAGAGAGTTAGTCAAAACTCCATCAGATGTATTGTTATTTTATGTTTTCTTCTATTTTTGAGTTTGATGGTTACCTGCACAAGTTATGCATTGCATTTATGTTTTTCAATTTCTCATGTAAATAAGTTTTCTAATGCTACAGTAGAACACACATTTAGTGATCTGCCTCCTCACGAGCTATCCTATCGTCTTGCTTTGCGCAATAACACATTTATCCGTATGTTACACTATTCACACCAGACCAGCAATGCCACTAATTGTTGGGTGTGTGGTCGACTCCCCCCTTTCCAGACACCAAAGGGAGTTCTGCCACTCTTTCCTTATCCGTTTTCACATAATGGTTCGTGTGGAGCGTGGTCCACGTTAACGTCATCCTCAACTGATATGTCCCTTCTGAATAGTACATGTTTTCCAGACAAGCAAGGTCTCACCCATAGAACCGGGTTAGACCTAGAAAATGAAGTTTATAATTTAGGTAATTATTCTTCGAATTTTATGGTCCTGAATGTTCAGTCTGATACTACTCCAGATTTACCTGCTATTTCAGTACTACCAGTCAAAGGCGAATTATGTGTCCGAAAAAATGGTTCCGCACATGTAGGACATAGTGATTGTACTACTATTGTCAAGTATAGTGACAGTGGGAAATCTATTTTCAAAGCCTCACGTCATTCTTATTTTGTTTGTGGTCAGACCGCATATGTTCGTCTGCCCCTCGATTGGGATGGAACATGTTACATTGCCTTCCTACTGCCACCAGTTATTCTAGCCCCATCCGATTATCATAGAAACACACATCTAGTACACATTAGACATAGAAGGGAGATCGAGTCCCCGATTGTCGATCAAACTGAAACTGCTCTAGAACAGTATACAGATTTCAATAAAGGTTTCTTCTTCTTTATAGGACCTATCCAGAATAGTAAGTTAATACGTAGATTAACCAGAACCCTTGAAGCAGTAGTGAATGAGACTACTTCTGCTCTAGGTAACTTAACCGAAGAGCAATCTGCTATGAGATTTGTCGTGCTCCAAAATCGTCTCGTTCTTGACGTCATACTGGCCGATAGAGGAGGAGCATGTAGAGTCATCGGATCTAGTTGCTGCATTTTCATTCCTAATAACGCGCCGTCTGTTTATTCAGCTATAACCAGACTTCATAAAATTGCCCATCAGTTACACCAGAATCCAGGCACCTGGACATGGTCCGGTTGGCTCTGGAGTATAATCTCTGCCTGGGGATGGAAAGTATTGTCATTCCTAGGTATAGCAGTAATGATCATTTTCAGTTGCTGCCTCTGTTTACAATGTGGCCCTGCGATTTGCGGCATTTGTGCTACATCCTGTATTCCAAGTCCTAGTCCTAAGTCCCGTTCCAAGACAATTCGAGACGAGCAAATGATACTGTATGAAATGATAGATGGTATCATGAATATTGATGTTTCCTGATGGAAACGTAGTGACAAGGAGGGAATGTGGAAAAGTAAATTTTGCCATGTTCTGTGTCCCTACGTGTTCCCCATCTTATGTTATATGTGCATGATTAATATGCATATGTATTCCCTTAGGATCGATTAAAGACGCAATTTTAGTTGTGTCCATCTCTAGTATGCCAGTTTCCAGTTCTCGTTAAAGCTACGAGTATTAGGCCTATGTAAAGTTATGTTGCCACGTTTTACAGTGTGCACGTTAATTCATTGAAAAGTCTCCGTTTCTAGGCCTCAAAAGGGCCCGGACACCAGATTCAGCTCCTGTCTCCTGAACCCTCGCTGAGGAGCGATACAGCCCCCACCTGTATCCCTGACCCTTCACTTACTTCCTGCCTCACAGTGCCCGGCTCGGCCTGACTCTGCCTGCCAGTCTGCCAAGAGTATGTTATGATTCTAGTTATCAGTCCAGCCCTCCTTCTCTGCATTCCTAAAGCTACTGAATCGCATCAATAGTTTCAGTCATCGTCTAGCCTTTACGTCTCCATGTAAGAGAAATACTGTATTAATGGTCATTTAATATTCCTCAACACGCACTACATATAGAATGATGCATGCACCAGTCTTAGAGTCTGTTAGCCTTTACCCTGATAACTTTTGGATTCTATCAAGATGTTCTCTAAACATCAGATACTAGATAGTGTTTAGGTACATGTCGCTCTGACACTCCAGACTTTCGTCTCCTCTTCTAGCGCAGAAGTCATAGCCCCCAGTTCCTCCTAGTAACACGTCATTGCCAGCTTGCGCGCACCACTAGGTCAGAGGTCCCGGCTCCTTAGGTAGCCCCCTCCATGTTTCCGCCCCGTTTATGACATATTCTGTTACGTTTACATCACATGTCTATGTATACGCCTCTTGTTCCACCCACTTTATGCCTTATCTTTCGCGACTGCTATGAACTCCACCCACTGCTACGCCTACTATACTGAATGTAATGCAATTGTTTAACTATAAATATTGTGCACTGTTATTAAAAGTTACCCTTATGCTCCCAGATCCTGCCCCCCGGCAGCTGCCATCCCATTCCCATGCAGGTTGTCCTGTTCCTGTCCTTTATGCCTGATTAAAACCTGCAAACTCCAGCTACCTCGAATCTTGACTCTTATTTATTGAGCTATCTGTTATTGTATATCTAGTCAAAAATAGAACAGGTATTTAATTATTTATTTACCACACTGGGTACTACCTTTGTGCAGTGGGTTGATTTGTTAACTGGATTTTATGAGGAGGAGAATCCTCATCCCATCCTACATGATTTTTATATAATGCAGGAGCTTGGGCTACTGCCCATTTTCTTGCAAATGTATATTTTTTATGAATTGGAATATGATTTGAGAAGGCAGGCATAATCATTTCTTCACCATGTGGGCACTCCCTGACAAACTCTGGTGGCCAGTCTTTCTCAGCTAACAGGATGTCATAGCCGTTTGAAAGTTTATCCCAAAAGAGACCCTTTATTTTCCTAGTCTTGTCCCCCTCTATACGCAATGTTATTTCGTATAATATATGGGGTTTGCTAACTCTGGTGTCTGCAGTTTCCACTTGAATGTATTCATTCGTGTCCACTGTCTCCAGAAGATTCATCAAGATCTTGCGAGCTATGGTTACTTCTGCTGCGCTGTCTAGCATTGTCTGGGCCCACTCTCCGTTTTTCAGTTGTGTCCTCAGAATCCTCGGCATGTTTTATTCTAATACTAGCTACCTTCTTCTTTGGAAATTGTACTTTTTTACTTTGATGAGCAGGTTCCTTGTCTTTGGACTTGACATGCTCTTCTTTGTGTTCTGACCGTCCTCTTCTTTCCGATTTCTGTGAGGAAGTCTGAAAAGATCGAGAGGGACGTGTATCAACATCTTGATATCTATCGGGTTTTCTTAATTTATCCCTATCTTTAAGGTTGTATCTTTTCTCAGAGGGCTCCCTCTGGGGAGACTTGCCTCCTCGTTCTGGAGATCTATCTCTCCATTGAGGAGACCTTCCGTTGGACTGGAATTGTTTTTCTTTGGGAGTGGATCGTTTATTTCCATAACTCTTTTTTGGTGTATTCAGATTATTTTTAATAAAAGTTTTTTCAGGATTTTCAATTAGTTGGGGTTTTAGTGGTTTCCCACCCAAACTATCTCTATCTAGTTCTTCATAGGATTTTTCTATGATTCTGGCAAGATCAAAAGGTTGTTCTGCTATATCTGTTTCTTTCCATTTCTGCAGGTATGTTATATCATCAATTGTCAATTGAACTAATTCTCTATATGCCTTTGTTAATTCTTTTAGTTTAACTAAGAGTTCTTCACTTGACATTTCTTTAATGTCGGGATGTGGTGTGTAGCTGGCTAGAACCGGCCACGTGGCTACTGGTCTACCTAATGGACCGAGCCTGGTGATGTGATTTTGATGTTTTAGGGTGCCATTAAACCAGAGCAGGTGCTCTTGGTAAGTTAGTGGGATTTCAACGTCCTCGAAAGGAGCGTATTCATCCGGAGGTTCCTCTATTTTGTAATAGTGAAAGTCTTGTGTTACAGCGTGTGCTGCTGGAAATTTTATCCATGAATAGAACACCTCTGTCTGCCGATATTCATGGGCCTCTACCACGAATATGACTGTACCACCTTTTGGTGATAGTCCGTTTGCTATAAGTTTAAGAGTTATAGTTCTTCTTACATTTACCGGAATGATTATAGCATTCGGGTCTTCATCTTGGAGACTTGTGTCATCCGCTATAAGTTGAGCTGCTAAAGCATCTCTTTTTTGTCACCTTCTGGTATTTTACTGACAGAACGTTTTTTGTTTTGCAGAGCAAGTTTCAAGGAAACAAAGATTAGGTGCACAATATTTTGGAACACTGTATCCTTCAACGTTGACTAAACCAAAAACTAATACATAGGAATCTCTTCCTACTAAGTTCCTGCGGATATTAACCTTTTACCCACTCCAGACGTCTTTTGGAGTATGTATGGGAAAAAAGGGTCTGTGTGAAAAAGCACGACTGAGTTACTCTAATGTCTTGCGTTAGATTATCGCCTTGCCCCACGTTGGGCGCCATGTAGTGTAGTTCCTATTTTCCCAATAGGCTCTGCGCTTTGGAATAATATAATCAGCAGTGTAGACGTAGGACTGAGGTCATCTAGGTCTCTACTGACTATATTAGACTTAATTAGTTTTGCCAGCTAGCTCAGAGGTCACAAGAAACGTTCTCGAATGTTCAGGAAAGAGTTAACTCTCCTGATTTAGACAAGAAGGGATTAGCTTCTGACAACCGCATAAACATGACAACTTTGCTCCCTCAGAATTAAGAGTGTATCTCTAGAGTCGTGTGAAAACAATAGACAACTATTTCACTCAGTCAATCGTGCGTACTTAGTTTCACCAGAGTGCAGAGAAATAGAGAGACGGGCGTTTTCAATAAAAGGTGTTATTTATTGAGCAGTCTTCTTTCTCATGCAAGAGAAGTGAGTTGCCACAGTTGCAATACTTATCATAAAGTAAAGTGCGTACAGTAAAAGGAGTATTATGAAATAATACTGTAAAAGCATTGATATGGTTTCTTAACCATATGATACTTTACAAGGGATAAAATATATACATACATAAGAACATTGACTAACGTACTCAACTTGTGCTTCTAAGATACGCCTACCCCGGTGTACCTGACCAAAGCCTAATACGTGGGAAGGAGTAAGTAAGTTGCAGTTTAAGTTAAGTTGGTTTTTGCCAAGAATCTGAATCAAGAAATCTCTTAAGGGCTTAGTCAGCTCCGTACCTTGGTTCTAGAATGCAGGAGGTCTTGTATCTCTCTCTCAGGACTTGATCTCCCAGCAACCTGCAAGGGTGACTGGAAACACTGGAGCTGGATTTCTCAGCAAGAGAAAAGACAGCGTCTCTCTCAGTGCGTCAAGGGAGGGCCGGCTTCCTTCAGGTCTCGCATCACCTGGGCTTCGGGCAAGTAGATAACCGCTCTGCTCCAAACCACCGTGTGTTTGCTTAAGGCAACGTTGGTATATTTATACCTGAAAGGTGCCAGGTTTGACGTAAGGTTGGACATAAGACGTCACTAAGAACTAACAGTTCTTTCTGGACTCCAGGAGTTCTTGTGCAAATCAAAACAAAAGCAGGGGGAATTCCGGGGCTGCTGGAGGCTGGGTCTGTTTAAAGAACGTGTTGTACTTTCTAGGAGTCTAGGGGAGTAGCCTTGCCGTATTTGGACTGCATGGGCTATTAATAAATATGGATATGATTCTTATGCCTTTATAAGGATATTATTTATTATAACCACATGAAGGTATAAATCGGGAATATCAAATTAGTGTCCTAGATAGAAACACAACACTGTATCCAGAGAAGAATTTGTGTGGTCCTCAGGGGGGGGTCCTCAGGAGGATGACAGGGGCAGGTGCATTTCCTTAAAAAAACTATCTTAATGTGGTGCCTGTGTAGGTAGGACAGTACTAGCTGACGGGGGTTGTTGAGGCCGCGGACTTTCCCGGTCAGTAGCTGCGCTTCAACCTTTGTGTTAGGAGTTACCGTCATGAAGGTGCCAGAATGAGGGTGGGTCGGATATGCATGTGGAGTGTACTATATGTCAGAGGAAAAGTGGTACACACGAGAGGGAGAGGAGAGGGAAAAAAATAAATAAAAGAAGACAAAAAATTAGCAAAAAGCCCACCCCCAACCCACACCAGGAGAAATCAACCTGGCGAATTCCCAATGCCCAATTCTAGAAAAACAACATCTCAACATCATAACAGTCTGAAATATCCTTGGCGGTTGGCAACGCTTTGGGCAGCCCAACGCCCGGGCCGCACGGATAGTCACTGAAACAAAGAAGTTTACTATAGATGGTAGAAGTTAAATAACTTAGCAAAGCCCTGGCCTAAGCCACAATCATGTAAAAGTTCTCAGCAATGTTGACCATTGTGTGTATGGCCTTAGTGCGCTAATCCAGTAATAGTTGGTTGAGGTAGAACCGTCACTATTATTGGGGGAAGAGTTCAGCGCTATCCGCCAGTTCTCTATCCCGGGGTGAGAGACCAGATGAGCAAGGAGGGCTCTGACAATTGTTGGCCTTTTGTGTTTTGCAGAAAGCCAGGGCATTCGCAGGGGTGTCAAAAAAGTGGGATTTGTCACCTACAGTCACCCGCAATCTTGCTGGGTATAGCACGGCTTATTTCAGGCCAAGTTTACAGAGTTGTGCCTTAATGTCAGCAAACTTTTGCTGCGCTTCCTGGACTGCAGCAGTGTTATCAGGGTAGAATTAGAGCGAGTAACTCTGGTACTGCAGTGGAGAGTTCTCACAGGCCAATCGGAGGCCGGTGTCACGGTCTCTATAGTTTAAGAAACGTGCAATAATGGGCCTCGCAAGGGCTCCAGGAGGAGGGCTTGGGCCCAAGGACCTATGTGCCCTCTCTACAAGGAGAAGTGTTGGGCCCCAAACAAATCGGTGAGTAAAGTCTCCACAAAGAGCTCTGGGTGTCCAAGGTTGGTTGATTCTGCCAGTCCCAAAATCTGTATGTTATTCCTCCTGGATCTGGCTTTTAAGTCATCGTTTTGATTGCTACCGCCTTAAGCAGTTGATCCGTTTTTTCCAGGTGGCGTGTCATGTCTCTTGCCTGGTCTTCATGTGTGGATATGCGTCCTCTGCCACATCCAATCTGGTGCCATGCCTGTGCAGGCGTTCTCCCATTTAGTCGAGTCGCGTATCATTGGTGTGGAATCCGGATCTCAATTTTTTGATAATGGCTGCTGTACAATAAAGCGGGAGAGGTTGCGCCTCAGAGTCCACCACGCCATCCGTATTTAGGGTCTGTCCTGCACCATCCAGTGCACCAGGCCCGTCGAATGTGAACTTGCGCTACTTAGGATCGGTGTGACCCATTATTGTCTGCGAGGGGTCAACGGTGAATGCAGGTTAGGCGTGGGTTCCATCAGGGCAGGCCCTCTGGTTGTGGGATCGTTCAGTGTAGGTTGTGGGCCCCTGGCCCACAGAGCAGAGAATTGGAGATGCCCCGTGGTGGAGTTAATGGGGAGAAGGGAGAGTCCAATGGGGTCCCCGCGTGCCAAGTGCCGGAGTATTTCGGGGCCCTCATTGATGCAGGGTCTCTGAGGCATGGCAGGCAAAGGTTTGTCCCCACAACAGAAGGCCACAAACAAGGAGGATGCAGCCCAGCAAGAGAGCTCAATAGGTCCGAGCAGCGCAGTGCAGCGATAAGGGAACAGGCAATGAGGCAAGTAGAGTCCCTCGCTGCCCAGGGGCAAAATCGAATGGCCCCCGACCGTCGCAATGGTGATGCTGAGTCGTGACGATCTCTCATGGGGAGGATGCAACGTCCGAGTCTTGTCTAGAGGGGCTGCTATGCCCGATGCAGCGAGCTATATATTGCAAATCGGGCGTGGTGGGCCCAGTAATGCTAGAGCCTGTGGTTCAGGGCAGGCAGCCCCACGTTGTCCTGGTGGCGGTGGCGGGCCATGCGGCCTGTGGCGTGGTGCTCCCAGGTGAGGATGGAGAGTCTCAGGTAGGTGGTGGGGAGGTCCCAGCATTGAAATGGAGCGCCGGTGCGGGGCAGGGAAGTGGCCCCAGAGCGTGCCAAGCCGCCACCCTTGCCCATGCCACTTCTCGTCTGCAGCGATGGCCCCCAACCACTCACCTCGGGCAGGCATCAGGGGTCCCTCCGGACGTCTCCCAATAAGTTCGGAAGTCCCCGGCCCACAGCGATGATGGCTGGATGTGTGCAGAGGGGAGGGAGGGCCAGCAGGGCACTGCAGGCCAGGCCTCAGGCTCTCCCGCGGCCCCCATCATTGCGGGGCCTCCGAGGCAGGCAGGGTCCCCTTCCCACACCAGCAGGGTATAGCAGTGGCTCGATGACGTGGAGCCGGGACTGGAAATCCCTCACTGCATGCAGGAGGCAGGATCACAACATTTGTGGGTGTTAGAAATGGGGGTCTCTAGTTGGCAGAGGTAGGTACCGTTGTCCAAATAGAGACCCTTGCTTCTAGTCAGGGTAAAGGGGATACACACTTTAGATAACCCCTGCTCACCCCCTCGGTAGCTTGGCACGAGCAGACAGGCCTATGCCAAATGCAATGTGTAAAGTATTTGTACCAACACTCACAGTAACACTGTGATAACCCCACAAATCGACACCACACCGGTTTAGAAAAATAAAGTATCTTTATTTAAACTTGACAAGACAAAAATCAAACATACACCATTAAAAGTATGACTTTCAAAAGGTTTCAAGAACTTGTACCATAGAAATCTATGGATGTGTGACTTTTCACCAAAGTACCTGGAGTTGTGTCAAAGTTCACCAAGCCAAACTGCCGCAGCGTCAGAAAACAAATAGATGCGACACTCCTGAGACCCTGAGGAGGCGATGCGACAGTCCCGCCGCATGCAGAGGAAGGGTTGCGTCAGTTCCGGTCTGTTGGGGGAGTGATGTGTCAATTCTTCGTGCCTGTTCCGGTCCGCAGTTGATGGGTCGGGGAAGCTTGTCGCACAGGTACGATGCATGGACCTTCGCGATGTGACGATCGATGCAGCTGCTGTGTGCGGCACTGCATTGGTCCTCTTCAGCCGCGATCCCTCGATGCGTCGATTCTTGCAGCGACGATAGGCGCTGCGACGATTTTCGCACCGGCACAGCAATACTTGGAAATTCTTCTCGCGCCGTGAAGATGCTTCAGAAAAACAACTCCAAGGATAGCGGTGCATCGGTTTCTGTAGTTCTTTGAGTCTCTTTTCTCTTCCACCGCCCAAACAAAAGCAACAACCTCCAGAGGCCCAAAAGTGGCGCATGCTCCTCAAGGCAGGTCAGAAATCACAACAGCAGAGTTCAGGGGGGCTAGGGGTTAAGTCTTTGTGTCTCTGAGACTTCTGAACAGGAGGCCAGCTCACTTCAGTCCCTTGGAGATCTCCTTCAAGCAGGGGACACAGCACACAGCAAAGTCCTTCTCCTTTCCTTGGCAGAAACAGCAACTGCAGGCCAACCCCAGACACACAGCAAGGGCAGTACTTCTCAGTCTCTTCAGCTCTTCTCCTCGGCAAAGGTTCCTCTTGAATTCCAGGAATGATCTAAAGTTCAGGGGTATTAGGTCTAATACTTATACCCCAAAATATCTTTGTTCTCTTTGTGCAAGAGGCTCTGAGCCTGGTTAAAACCAGGTCTGGGGCACTCTGCCAGTGCACAACAAAATCCTTTGTTAGTATGGACCTTCGTCCCAGACACACCTCAGGGTGTCGGAGCCCGCATTGTGGAAGGCAAGCACAGCACTATTTAGCTTCAGGTGCTACTCTTCCCACCACTTCAAATGTAGATCAGGCCTTTTCATCCTAGTGCTGACTCATCCAGACTCCTGGAGCCACTGCAACTCCCCTGTCACTCCAAAGCCAGACAGTCAATTCACAAACAGGCAGAGGCACAAAGGAAGGTTGAACAAGAAAAATAGCCACTTTCTAAAAGTGGCATTTTCAAACACACAATTTAAAAACCATCTTTACTAAAAGATTTGTTATTACATTCTGAGTTCAGGGGTACTAAACGTTTCAATCTTATCCCTATGGTAAGATATGCTTGTAAAATGTTACAAAGCATTCCCCATTCTGTCCTATGGGCAAGATAGCCGTTCATTAGTCAAAAACGAAATTAGCAGTATTTCACTATCAGGACATGTTACACAGACCAGTACATGTCCTACCTCTCACATACACTGCACCCTGCCCTGGGGGGTACGTTGGGCCTACTATAGGGGTGTCCTATGTGTAAGAAAAGGGAAGGGTAAGTCATGGCAAGGGGGTGCACTGGCCAGGTCGACATGGCAGTTAACAAACTGCGTGCAGGCACTGCTGTGGCAGGCCTGAGACATCTTTTCTGGGCTACTCATGTGGGTGGCACAATCAGTGCTGCAAGCCCACCAGTAGCATTTGATTTACCTGCCCTAGCACATTTAGTGCACTTTACTAGGGACCTACTGGTAAAACAAATATGCCAATCAGGGAGAACAAATCACAATATTAATTTACACAGGGCGCACTTGTGCTTTGACACTGATCAGCAGACACTGATCAGCAGTGGCAAAGTGCCCAAAGCATCTAAGCCAGCAAAAACAAAATTCAGCACAGCATCAAAAACACAGGAGGTAGAGGCAAAAAGTTAGAGAAAACCACACCAAGGATGCCAGGACTAACAGTGGGGGAAAAGCGACAGCAATGGTATGCCATCATGTAGATTCGGGTGGTGGGCTTCAGAGCTTCAATGCCATGTGGCCACCCTGGTCGCCGGCTTGACCATGCCCCTGGAATTTGCAGTTCTTACTCTCTGGTTGGTTCTTCGCAGTTAACCTACTTCAACTCCAGAATACTTTAATCCCTCTCTCTCCATGTTTTAAATGAATTAGCAATCGTCATTCTTCGCTGACTCCAAATTTTCCTGTCTCTGTATGAACCTATCGATGCACAGCCATTTTCTAAAATGGATTACTAAATGTTTCTTAACGTTTCCAACTGCTATATGCAACAATGTTGTAAATGTTGCTTATGAAGTAAGAAATTGATCCCACCCATCCACACCAGAGGAGGCGGGCGTTGCAGCCGCAGTGGGATGAAGGGACAGGGAGTCACAAGGTTTAACAAGATAGAATCTTCATATAAGGACGTAAAAGGGCAATTGCCGGAACAAGGTCCTTGGGATGCCTTATGGTTGGGACTCTTGAGAAAGTGCAATTGCCCAAACAAGTTCCTTGGGATGCCTTACGGCAGGGACTCTTGAGATAAGTGCCCGGACAAGGGCTTTGGGATGCCTTACGGAGGGATAGTTGAGGGCCTACAAAGGATAAGAAGTGGTCAGCACTGGGCTGACACAGCTCTTGCACCCTAGACATGGTCATGGGGCCATGAACGCCAGATATTTGGTAGCAAGTTGAAGCCTTGAAGCTGCGACCTGCTGTACCAAATAAGTGACAGAAGTAGAGCTGTCACGACGGTTGGAAGTTATGGTTATTAGTATGCAACAATTTATATGATGTACACTGTATAACCTGTTAAAATGCCTTATGTTATAGTTCATAATGATTCAAAAGAGTATTAGGGTGCGCACCCTATTGGTGAACTTCAAAAATAAGAGTCTGTTGCGTGCGCCTGGGGTATCGCCCCCTGACTGGGGCGTCACAATACTGTAATGAACAAGCTGCGACACTTGGTTAAGTGCCTTCCCCCTGGGCACAACTGAAAACACACCACGTGTGTGTTAGTTGCTTTGTTCAAACAGATGTACGGTCAGTATTAACTGAAAGCATGTCCATCAGGTGACTTTCAGATATTTTTATTAATCATCTTCAAGTATTTGATTCCATGAAATAGAAAGTATTGTTTCAAATATACAACGATGTTGAGCAGCACATCTTATTCAAATCAAATATCCCAATGCATTTCGGGCTGGGGGCCCTTCATCAGGGGTAGTTCAAGATGAGCCAGAAACAAGCATGTTGATAACAAGTGTGTAACAACTTATGATGTGGATAAACTGCAGCCGTTCCAACACCATAAAAGGTCTTGGTGTACATAATTGATGGATAAGAAAGAACGGTGGGAGGGGACCTGAGTTGCACCCACAACTGGGGGTGTGGGCTTAGAGCTGGTAAGTGGCTCTTTTCCATTAAGCATATTTTTTCAGACACTTAAATACATTTGCTATGAAAGGGAAAAACGTTTATTAATCTATATCCTTAAATATTTGAAAAGGTTTATTTTAAAAGGATCACAGGTTTAACTGATGTGAATGGTTCAATAAAGAACACAATTATTAGTTGGATGCAACAGTAATATAACAAACTGACAACTGTGTTTTTTTACACGGCTTCAAGAAATGCCGGATGTACACAACATCTAGAAACTAGCCTGTAATGGATCGAGAACTTCAGTTAAAGTATATCATCAAGTTTTGATTGTATTTCAAGCCAAACCAGACTGCGCAACCTGTTTGGTTGCAAAAACCTGTTGTGAACTTCAAGTGGTTTCAGAGCCTACCCATTACTTACCATTGGTTGATTTTGTTGTCACTCATTACCTTGTTTATTATTTGTTGCCTTGTGTGGGCTTGCTTGCCTCTTCTTTGAAGACCTGGTTCTTCACAAATAGACATGGCGCATAATTTGCATTAAAATGATCCTGTCCTACTGTCCCTAGCGCCAAGACGCCCCTGGGCATTCGTGAGCTGTATAAATTATAAAATCAAATCAAACCAAATCTCTTCTGTGTTTGTCCCTCCCCGGGAGCATAGCCTATTTACCTGTGTCCTTCCACTGATTACTTTTCAAAACTACATTTTTCATTTTGGTTAAGCACTCCAAGAGAGTGCATGTATTTTCAAGCTTGTCTCCTTCATGTATTTCTCTCCCCCCACGCTTTGTGTTTCTCACCCATGTGCTTTCCCCCAATCCCTGCTGTGTTGCACTCACCATCATGTGCTTCTCCCCCGCATTGCTTCTCATTTGTGTGCTTCGCCCTTGAGTGCTGCTTCCCTCTTCCACCCATCCATTCCCGTTGTTGCTTCAAACTCCCACCCACCTGTTGCTGCCCCTTCTCCCACCAGCAGTTTTTATTTTAAATTGATGTTTTGTTTTTTTACAGAGGAGTAGGCAGAAAATTCCTTGTGGCCTACCTGCCTTAAAAGCAAATTTACGATCCTTTTATTTCTTTAAAAAAAAAATTTGACTAATCCATATAGGATCTGAAAATAAAAAAATAGCTCTTGCGTCATCTTGTGGATGTGTATGCATAATAGACAATGCGTGCACCTGCCAAATGATATTGGCGGGTAGCCTCATCATCACTTTTTTTTCCCCCCTTGTTGCACCCCCCTCTTGCTGATGCTGTGAAGCATCGCTAAAAGACAATTTGCAAAGGCAGTGGATTTCAAGAGTGAGAACTATTGCCTTTGCTAATGCTTGTTTAATTTGCATTATGGTACTCACAGTTCTGTATTTCTAATGAGAAAAACAAAACCAACATATAAATGCACTTTGCCGTAGAGCAAATTTAGGTTTCCTTATTTTATATGTTGTAAAACATTATCAGTTTTTGCTTGCGTACGAAAACATATTTTTCACTGTTCCATAGACACGTGTATTTAAGCCAGAAAGTAGAAAGTAGGAACATGGGACAAAATGAAGAAACGTGAGGCAGTTTCAGAAATAGTTGACTGGTTATTTCTATTTCCATTTCATTCTGGTACCCCTAGCTTTGATATTTTCATCATGAATTCACCAAACAAAAACTTGGTCTGGCGTACTCAGCAGTCCTTCTTATCTCTGCTTGTGATAAAAGTCTAACTCAAGAAGCCACACATCCCTCATGCAAATACCACACATAAGGGCCATACCAACAAGGAAATGTCACTCATTTGCATACAAAAAACGTTCATCTATGTTTTGTAATGTGGATTAAGGGCTATATGACTGCAACAATGAGCTATGCGGCATTAGTTGCTGCAATTAGGAAACACTGGAGAGAGGGATCTGCGGAGCCCAAAACAGCGATGGCATGTCAGTATGTGGTGATGGCGGCTGGGACTTTCAAGGCGGTCACATGCCTCTATTCCAGAATGCTCAATGAGGGACTACAACCACTGGACACGCTGCGACTAAAATGGGAGGCAGGCATAGGGAAACCCATACCCAAAACTACATGGGGACAAATCCTTCGCAGAGCATGGAAAGGGACTAGGAATGCACGGTTCCAACTTGTACATTTCTTCATATTACACAGGGCATACTTAACACCGGGTAAGATCCGGAAATACTTTCACGTACAAGCCGCAGCGTGTCCTAGATGTATCAGGGAGGGGGTGGACCTGGAGCACATGCTATGGGAATGTCCGAACTTAGGGGGTTATTGGAAGGAAGTGGGAGACCTGTTGACTGCAGTCACTGACCGACAGTTAGAGTTTGATATAGCTACGTGCCTGCTGCATTGGTTTCCCCACACATCCAAGACGAAAGTGACCAGTAAATTTTTGGACATGGGGTTATTATCAGCGAAAAGAGAAATAACAATGCACTGGAAGTCGAAGGAGTGCCCCAACAGTAAGAGATGGCAGGCGGAGCTCAGTAAATGGGCCATTAGTGAGAGTGCTATTAGATTCCAACAGGCACGACGCTCAAACAATGAGAAAGCCTTAGAAACGGCGACGGCATGGGAGATGCTGGTACAAACGCTGCTTTCTCAACGGATGGGGGAAGGTGAATAGAGAGCATTGTTAATAGGGGAGACCCTGTACCTGACAGACCTGGTGGAGCTTGAGTAGAGGAGGGGCTCTGAGAAATAGCTTGTATTCTGCACATCATGTAACACACAACACTGGCGGGGGGAGGGGGTGGGAATTAGGCTGGGTTCGAAGTTGTTAGTGAGTGGTTAGATTTATACAGTTAGAAGAACGAGAAGCATGAGTAGTTGACTGGGCCACTATTGAGTTGAAGAACTGATGCAACAGCTCAGTACGTATAGGATACTGTAAAGTAACGTTCTGAGTATTGACCTGCGATCTAATGGCAATGTTTTGCACTGTATTGTTTATTTTGTTACAATGTAACCAATAAAATATGTTTTAATAAAAAATGACTGCAACAATGAGTGACCATAGATAAGCAATTGGTTACATGCATAGATGGATGAGCAAAATCATGGATAAACATATCCATCCAATCAGTAAGGAGACACTCTCAGTTTTAAGTCAAATCTATTGACTTTGCCATTGATTGTTTTTGAGAGGCAGCAGTGAATTTCTCCATATCCATTAACCATAATGATTCAAATTCAAACATACATTGATACATCTGAGATGACTGGAATGTAAAATGTAATATAAAAATGTGATAACATTCTGAATGGGACAGTAAAAGGAAGGTCGGACTAAACCGCAAATTTATTTTAGAAACACATTTCTTTACGTAGGATATATTTTAAATCATTATGGACCATATGTATCAAACACTTTTCTCAGTTGCAAACGGGCAGATTCTCAGAATCTGCCCGTTTGTGAATGGGAAAAAGCCTTTTAAGATGTATTATCCCAAAAGGCCATCGCAAAATAGGCAATCGCAAAACTTGTGATTCTCTATTTTGAGAATGCAATTAAGGAATTGCAAATTGCGATTCCTTAAATGCAATTCTGGAAGCACCAGAAATTTGCTATTTGACCTTAAGGAATTTCAAATTACCACCAACTTCAAGTTGGTGGTAATTTGCAATTTTCTTTAAAAAAGCACCCTTTTAATTTTTTTAAAGTGCCATATGTGCACACATGCATATTTCAAGGGTGCAACAGGGTATCCTTTGGCACCCTTGCAACCTTGAAATTGCATTCTCAATTTGTGATTCTCTTATTGGTAATCGCAAATTGAGAAGGTCTTCCCATTCATTCCTATGGGCCTCCTAGCCCATAGGCATGAATGGGAAGTTATTCCTTATTTGCGAATCTCAATTTGCAATTCACAAATAAAGAATATGTAGGATTCGCAAAATTTTTAGCAAATCCTACATACATTACATTGCCCTAAGTTCTGTATTACCCAGTACAACTGCACTACTTTAATTTGGATGGAAGAGTACCCGCACTTTTCAGCACTGCTGCACTACATTTATTTATATAGAGTACCAGCAGGTACTCCAAATAGTGAGTTCCTGCACTTCTATATTTCCATTTAAAGCACTGGTTGTGGCTCATAAGTATGATTTCTCCTAGCAATGGACTCTTATAGCATTTAATGCAAGATGGTAATAAATAAATGTTTTGTCTCATTGAAACTACCTTCTGTTAGCTGTAATGTCTCTACTAAGGTCATTAGAAACATTAATTTTATGTTTTCCTCACTACTTTTGACATTTGTCATTTTTAGGTCGAGCATCATCGTGCATTCGCTGTCTGCAAGACCTACTGTAATCACTCGCACTGAGTGTGATCCCGCCTCCCATTTGTAATTAGTTCACTTGTGTGCCGCTTTTATTTCCTGGTTCCTTATTTGTTGGTGCTCCCCATACATCACTTCCATTTTTAGGCGAGGAGCACAGGCCAACTACAGTTTCCTTACACTGTAGTTCTTTATGTATTTTATTGGAGACTACTTATTAATTAACATAGTGCCTGCTGTACTCAGCAGCCACGTAATGCCTTTAATGCGCACAGGCGCCAACTACTTACTAACATGGTGACCGCTTCACTCGCAGCCATGCAATACCTTTAATGTGCACGGGGCTGACTATTTACTAACCTAGGTCCCGCTTCACTTGCAGCCACGCAATACTTTTAAGGTGCATGTGTGACGCGCTTTGTTTCAGCTTAGCACCTGCTTTCATTAATATCTCTCTTGGTCCACCTCCAAAATAGCAGCAGCGGCGCTGCCGATCACCTTCCTGGCGTGCATGTCTTCCGCTGCTGCTGATATTTCTGTGTACATTTTAAGAGGTGGATGGGGTGGGAGGGAGCCCCGCAGGAACTAGCTTCCGTCCCCACTGCCACCAACAGGTAATATCTTCAATGAGAACGGGTGCCACACTTTGTTTCAGCACGGCACTCGCTTTCATGTAATCTCACATGGTTCACCTTAACCCCTTCCCTGCGGGGCATATTCCTCTGCTGTGCTTGGGGGAGATGGGGCACGCGCAGCGCCCCCGTGCCCCGGTGCTCATGACGTCGTGTGCTCATGACGAGCTGAGCTCGTCATGACCACACCGTTTCTTAAGAACGCTCGCACAGCAGGGGAATTTGCCCAGCGTGCGAGCGTTCCAACAGTCATGCCGAGCTCAGCTTGTCATGAGCACACGAGCACCGTAGCTCGTCATGAGCATGGAAGGTGTTAAAAAAACAGCAGCAGCGCTCCTGATCACCCTCCTGGCACTGCATGTCTTCCGCTGCTGCCGATCAGACTGCGCAACTTTTTAACAAGGGAGCCCCTCAGGACCGAGCTTCCGTCCCCACTGCCACTACTCCTGCTATTTCAACTAACTCCTCGCAGACGTCTCTTCCCCTCACAAAAGGAAAATGTATGACATGGTTACATGTAGTGGACGCTTTTCGCTGTCCTTTTGTTGAGTGTTTTGTTTTTGCCGATTAATTTTCAGTTCTGTTCCCCTACATGCTGCCAGCAATGGTGTACTTTGGCATGCCGTGAGCCGCTTTCTGTTACTTGTTCTCTGTAGCCTCTACATAATGCCGTCTTCAAGCTTTCCATGTTTTTTGTGTTCATTGCTGTCGCGGTTGAAATGCGTGTTTATTACTGCTTCTTTTATGTGAATTTTATATTTTTAATAACAATATGACTAATATTGGTGTACCTTATGCATCTGCTGTCCTTTCTTTGGTTGCTTGTTTTACGTACTGTATAGTGCCCACACCCAGGGACGTAGCTTCCAGTGGTGCAGCAGGTGCAGTGGCAGGGGCCCACTGAACCCTGATTACTGCTGTATTTCACAGTCTAAACGATGAGGGAGCCACGTCCTTCCTGGCTCAAGGCCTCATGACACACTGGCTACCCCTTGGTTTCGTGTGTTCAGCAGGTGCCAGACAAAGGGTCCAGAGAGTCCCATCTCTCCCTGTCCATGGGCAGGAGAGACCCTCTCTGCCCCCAACCCTGCAAAACCTCTTTTCCTCCTAGGTTGGGCCACGTCAACAGTTTCAGCAGAGTGGCCAAGGCACGGTGCATGGGCGTGTGCCTCGCGCGGACTGTCAGGAGCCCATACCACTAGATGAAGCATTCTGAGGGACGCACGCCATGGCACTGCCCCTTGCAGCTCTACAGAGGGAGTGCACCCCTGAGGTGGGGCTGTCATCAGTTTCTTCTTACCCTGTTTCTCCATCCGCCGCTGGGTGGCGCTCTTTCCTTCTCACCGTAACCTGTGCTCAATAATGGCAATTATTGTACTCTCTTGCAGGCAATCTCCCCACTCATACCATGTCTCTTTCCACCCCACAGACTTTCTCTTTCTCTCTTGATACCCTATCAACCATGAAGTCTCTCCCTCTCACGTCATTCTTACTATGTCTATCTGCTAAAACAGAGCCTCAGTCTCTCCTCCTCCCCAAACTCCATTCTAAACAACCTCACTGGGCCCACATTCACCACATGCCCCTGCCTGCCCCCGCCTCCTCCTGTCCCTCCATCATGTTTCTACTCCTCATTCTGTTCGTCGTGTATTGCAGGCTGTCATTCTGTCCTCCCTTCCCTTTCACGCTCCAAATCTTCCCTCCTCACTCTGCCCCTTTATAACTTTAGGTTTAAATTGCATCTATATAGCGCACAGTACCACGGACGAGACATTGAAGGCCTTCATCATCTTTTCCCCTATCCCTTTACTAGGTACATTCCTTCTGTCCGTCTTTCACGACCCTTCCATTCTGCCTTCTCAAGTCCTGTTCGTCCATTCTTTCCTAGCTCTTTGCTTCTCCTTACCCTAAGATCCCTTAATTCACCACTAGACTTCCCCACCCCGTCCCTTCTTTCATCTTACACTTTCATTCTCCACCCCCCCCCCCATCTCACACTCTCCCAACTGCTCATCACAGGTTGGCTGCCTTTTCGTCATTCTGTCCATCCTTTCGCCAAAGGCTCTTTGTGTCTCAAGCGGGGTGCTGTGATATATTTGTATTGCAATAGGTCTCCCATTACTGAAAGCTATTGGCGTTCTAAATAATAATGCAACGTCAATAGCTCTAACTTTCAGTAATGCCAGACCTATTGAATAGCAAATGCTTGTTTTAGGTTGCTGTTCCTCTCTAGGCATAGGTACAGTGGTTCTGTGCACCCTCTATTTTACTGATTTACCCTTGAAACACTTGCATGATCGTGGGTATGGTTCTCTGCGGGAAGTCAACATAATCACAGAAATCTATACTTCACTAATAGAACAATCACCCCTTTCTGTCACTTGCTCTACAACCCATGGTATCTTTCCGCTATTGCAAACATTGCTGTGTCTAACTTCTTGAACATTTTTCCCTGATTCGCAGGTTCTAGGAGACTCAAGAGAATTGAGTACATCAGAATATGGATCTTCATATCTTGATTCGTATGAATTTATGAATTTCCCGGGCAATACTAGCACTGGAGGAGCACCTGAGTGCCATCGCACGTCTTCACCCTCCGACTTGAAGCTAAGAAGTCCAATTCTGAGCCATTCTGCTCTGTCCACAAGGTTAGCAGTGTATCTGAAGTATGTTGATAAGCTGAATTCGGCCAGGAGTGTGTTGGGTCGTTGATCATATTTTTAGGCCATAGCAGCTGGTCGTGTTGATTGGCTGGCGTTGCTTCTTTCCCTCTGTAATCTGTTTTAACTTCTTTGTGTGAGGGCTTTGCAGCTGGTCAGCATCGCACAGTCGCAGAGGAAGTACACAATTCTCAAGAAAGATGAGGACACGCTAAAACAAGAGTGGGTAACAGAAACCAACATCCAACGGCATATAAATGATCACTCCATATCACTACTAAATATTACACAAAGCAGTAGTTTTTTATTTACTGTCCCGATTAATTGAAGTGGGGTGATTAGATGCTTTGCTCCTTCTTAGCATAATTACTCATCTTTTAAACTTGCGTACACATAATCGATATGATATAACATTTCAATTATAGAACAGTTTTGGAATACATCTTTATAGGATTTGTATATCGAAATCACCCTATGTTTTCAAGGCCCAGAATGGAGAAGTGTGCTTTAGTCACCAAATGCATTGTAATTATTATATTTTATTAGTAGTCTGTAACTCGCTTCTTCAGTTTGAAATAGCCGCAGCTAAATGTTTCTTTTCAATGAGGGTGTTAAACTTTCTTGGCCAGTTACTGGTATTCCTTGAACAAATGACCTCCAGCTCTCACTTTTAATAGCACATTCTTCCGAACCTTCTTTCAAGCTTCAGCCCTCCGAGCTCCAGTATTGATGCCACAACTTCCAGATCTATAACTACAGTCCTACCAACTTGTAGTATAGGGTGAAGCCTTGCACCCTACAATGCAGGAACGCCAATTTGATAGCTCCAGTACTGAGGTTCCAGCTACAGACTGTAGCTGCAAATGCCGGTTTCGACCGTGCATGGGTGCATTATTCCAGAATGTGCCTAGAGCTTGCAGGCATAATCCTGCAAGAGGTTTGAGAATTCTTTTTACCCCACTCACACTCCTGTTTGTGTAAGTGAAAAAATAACAGAGGAAGAGGAAACCTTCTTGCTAACGTTTTTGTTCTTTTTCTCTCTCCACTGGCAAACTTTTTTGTGGGGAGGCTTCCTCCTCTATACTCAGTTCCCCACTAGTTGTGGGAGTGGCCCCTTCATCTTTCCACCCTTGAAAGAACTGCAGTTCTGTTGTTGACAGAAGCAAATCTCCAATACCAATTCTAAGGGAATTGATTGTAAAATATTTTGAGAAAATAATTTGCGAATAACCAGACATATGTGTATATGTGGTTGTTCTGAAACTTCTAGGACATTTCTGCTTTGTAAAGTCCACTCTTCACTCCCAGGAGATTTACTCACACACACCGGCGTAGCTATGGGGGGGGCGAGGGGGCGGACCGCCCCAGGCGGCACTATTTGGGAGGCGGCGGCCGCGCGGCACTGGTGGCCCGTTGCGGCGGCCTTGGTAGTTTATTTGAGGACACTCACTGTCTGACACTTTAAAGTAGTGTCAGTCAGTGTCCCCAGTCCCCAGGCAGATTGTGAAGGCCGCCGCAACAGGCCACCAGTCAGTCAGACTACGGCCCGGGCCTGACCTCACCGGATCGAGAGAGTGAGTGGCACCTGCCAGGCGGGGCCTGCGACGTTGTGCAGATTCCCATGCCACAGGGCTCGTTCCAAAGCAGCCACATCATAGTTAATTTGCGATGCTCGTGCGGGGGTTTGGAGAGGAGGGTGGGAAGTGGAGGCACAACTCTTGCAGCGTGTTGCTTGTAAGTTTCATACAACTAGCCATGTTATATGCTCTGGTGTCCAACTAGGGGTGGAATGATAAAGGCATTATACAACCCACCTTGGAATACGCTCTCAGGATCAGCATGACGCAAGCCACAGAAATGAGCATTATGCAAACAGACACGGTATACGCTTAGGTGTCCAACTAGGCATGGAACGGTAAAGACATTACACAACCCACCTTGGAATACGCTCTTAGGATCAGCACGACGCAAGCCACAGAAATGAGCATTTTGCAGACCACCGTAGTATATGTATTGACAAGCCCAACTAAGAGTGTCGCGGAAAAGTTCGGAGAGGAGGGTGGGAAGTGGAGGCACGACTCTTGCAGCGCCAGCCCCTCTGACACATGAGGAAGGCCGGGTGTGTTGCTCGTGGTGCGTGTGTGTTTGGTGTCAGATTTCTAGACAAGAGGCTCTGTGTTCCTGCTCTGCTGCCCTGAAGGGGGGCCTGCCACCCCACCCATTCCCTATTGTGCCACTGACACCTTTTGGCGGTGGCAACCGCCACCTGTGACACAGTGCGCCGGGGATCACACCTGGGCATTTGGTGTCGAATTGGCCCTCTGCTGGAGTGGGACCCAAACGCTGGTGCCAGTCTGTCGGATCACGTGGGCAAACTGTCTCCAACAATGTTGCACTGTTCGGACTCAGGCTGAGGTAGGCACCACCGTTGTGTGTTTTTTTTCCAATTTCCTGCCGGTGGGCCTGGCCCCCAGGAGCTGCGGCGCAGAGTTGACATGCACACACTGTCGGCTTGGCTTTCTTCGAGGTGCAGGGCCTCCTTTTCCCAGAGTTTGCAGTTGGTTCGGGTTCTACCTAGGGTAGGAAACATTTTTATTTTGATAAATGGTTGTGTTTGAGTGTGTGTTCAGGGGCCCGGCGGTGCGTGCTGCTGTCTGACGCCGCTGTTTTGCATTCACCCGTGGCTTTTTCGGGTTGCGGGCAGGCTTTGCAACCATAGACTTAAAAAAGAATAGGGAGGTCTCCCTTGGAATCCAATAGGGGACAAGGAGAAATGAGCATCAAAAATATGTGTGAGTTCCTAGCTTGCCATATGATCGGCGGAACGGCCAATCGTATTTTGTTTCCGGAAAACAAGGAGTAACAAGTGGAGCAGGGAGGCCGCCTTGATGCTTTAAGAGCACAATAAAACTCGGCTTCATACATATTGGAGGGAAATCAAGCCAAATTATAAAAGGCAAAGGATAAACGGCACAAGCATTGATGCACCCAACTATACGCTGCAACGATTGGCCGACATTCCCAAAACAGAGGGTTAATTCTTAACCATTTACTCAAAATCGGTGGCTCCCTTGACTCTAAATGAGCACTACTAATTGAGAAGTCTTGGATACTATTAAGGAAGCTATATAGTATCCTAAGCTCTATATTAAAAGAAAAGTTTGGATTTACCATTGACCAATGTGGAGGTAACTCGGTACCTTCCACTCAACACTAATTTGATAAGAACCTTGCCCTGATGAAGGTCCTATCGATATACCGAAACGCTGCGTCGACAACTTTTGCAACAAATATGTTTTTAAATGTTTTTCAAATGTAATGATATGATTTTGTGTTTTTAAATGTTTTTCAAATGTAATAACATGATTTTGTGCTTGTGGTACTAAAAAGCTTTTAAAGACAAATTGTTTGGTGATTATATCACCTTTTAAATAAATTGCATAACTTTTCCATAAATTTTTCTTCGATTATTGTTTTTTATTTAGTTAATTGCTTAGTGGTGACTCATTATTCATGTGGTTATGGTCTGTATCTAAAGGCAATTAGTATTCTCCTTTCAAGAGCTCAAGCTCGGTTCCGCCGATCATATGGCAAGCTCGGGACTCACACATATTTTTCTTTGCAACCATAGAGCCTTTGCATGGGACCCAGAATTCGTTGGTAGGGTTGGGAGCACTGCGAATACATTTGGAATGGTGGAATTGCTAGCGCAGTGTACCAGCATGAAGTCCAGTGCATGTGTTTGTCTGTATGTACTTTCTCTCTTTGGTGAACTTCTAGTTTGAGTTTGGCAATTTCAGCAGAGACTCAGTGAATTATTTTTTGACTAGACGTGCACGGGCCATGAGCTGAACATTGTGGGCATTGCCCTGCTGCTGCAGAGGCGTGGACATGGCCGCTGGTTGTGCAGTGGGGTGTCGGAGAGCATTCCATGGAGTGTAGAGCCCTGCGAGTGCTGGTGATTTCTACGTTTTTGCTTCAAATTCTGTGCCACACGCGGATGACGTTGAAGTACTCTACAGTTTATTTTTTGCAGGGGAATCTGAGAAGTGATTCCAAATGGTGAACAGGCATATTTGCTAAGAGGTGTTCGGGATAATGTCGCAGCATTTTGCAATTTGTAGATGCATATTTTGAGAGGTGCATCCAAGTCATATGGATCCATGTTGGCAAAGACGTGTTGTCTTATAGTGAGCGTTGGGTTGTCATTTTGTTCTTCGTGCTACAATATTTGATTTGGGAATGACACTGCATGTGTGGCAGTGCAGGTGCTGTGGAGAGCTGCAGTTGGGTGTCACAGACGTAGGTGTTAGTATTGGGTGTTGTGATGCATGAATATGGAGTTTTGTTGGATAGGTGAGAAATCCATGTTCTGGGTGCTGTTGTTGGGATGGAGCAAGGGCCTACTTTGGAGTTTGGCTGATGGGATACTCAGACACAAATGTATTGCAGGTGCATTGTAGCCTGTGGCCTTTGTGTACAGAGCACAGGATATGTGCCGCTGCGTGTATTCCATTCGCCAGTCTCTAGATAGGGCCATACGGTTTTTGTGTGTTGAGTTTCGGAGCTAAAGGCATCGGTGCTTCTTTGTTTCTGGGGTTTCTGTTTTGCCCAGTGATGTGTGGTTGCTGATGCTGGGTGGGTTGGTGAGGGGCTTTGAGGGTTGTGCACACCGTCCTGGGTATACAGTGTTTCTCTACTGGGAGCGAGCTCAGACATTCTCAAACTGATGAGCTGTTGTCTGCCCTTTCCATGTTTGCAGTAAGTCTTGCTGCTGAGATTGATGGTAATGTTGGGGAAGCCAGGCTCGATGGCCCAGTGAGTGGGGCGGTTTCACATGCCTGCCTGGTGACATCTAGACACTGGACTAAGGTATGCAGATCTTGTTTTTAACATTGGGCACCACAGCATGCACAAATCTTGCACTGAAACAAGATCTGCAATTCTCTAGTTAGGGCATGAGATAGGGGTTGCCTTGAAGCTGGTATTGGTGTTTGAGTTGGGGTGACAGTTGGTATTGGTGTTGGAAAGAGTTGGGTTGCAACTAGGATGAGAGTGAAGGTTGGATGAGTGGGATAGGGGTGGAGCGAGGACTGAATTGTTAGCATTGCTTGGATTGACAATAGGTTTAATGATGGATGTGTGATTATGCTTAGATTGCAAGTTAGTTTTGGGGTTTGGATGAACACAGGTGTTTCAGTTGGGTCTTGCCGCAGGTTTGTGGTTGAGGTTTGTGTTCTAGGTTTAGAGTTGCAGTTAAGGTGGTTGAGCTGACGAGCTTGTAGAGATGCGCCTGTGAGAGGTGCTGAGACCTGAAGGAATTGTGGTGGATTGCTCGGCAACCCCGGATTGTATTTAATTTTACATCGCGGTTTTGGGGGCAACCTCGTTCCAGCTCAGGATGCTGGGAATGGGTGTGAGCAGGGGCAGCGCGGTGGCTGGCAGGGCACGGCGCGCTTTCTCTGCACCGCTGCAGTGCGTCATGGGACACCCCTCACCCTGGGCAGCAATCTGGGGGATAGCCCCGGGCACCGCAAGCTCTAGCTACGCCTCTGCTCACACAGAAATCCCTGTGTAAGTAACTTCTTTTGCAAGTACAAAACTCACTTCTTTGAATTATAAAAACATATTTTACGGTCACAAAAAGGCTGTTTGTTTAGGCTGGAAGTATTCCAGGTCAAATGACTCTGGGTGATAAGAGGTGGCTCGAGGAACATGTGTGTGTGTATATTGTGGTGAGAAGGGCCCCTTTGTTAAAATCTGTCCTACATTTCTGTCGGCAAAGAATATTTCTCAGCACAAATTAATTCAGAGCAGTGGCAAGAAAAGGTTTTAATTTCAGCTTGAGGTGGCGGTTCCTTACTGCAGATAAAGTACTGTAAATTTAGGAGCTGCAGAAAATTTCACAATTTAAACAGGAGCCTAGAAATGTCCTCAAGAACCCATTCCTCTTCCAGTATACTGTTATTAATATGGCTCCTGGTTATCAAAGTTTCAACTCAAATACAAAAAAAAACGTTGCCATGTTTGAAGCTCGGCAGATGTAAAACTACTATACCCTTACATCCTGTCTCGTTTCCATTGTTTAGGTGTTAAGGACCCTTCCACCTAGTGGCGGTACCAGAATGCCTTTAGAGCAGAGGTCTTCAAACTTTTTTGCCCTAGCCCCCCCTAAGCACAATGTTTTGAAGTTGGGCCCCCCTCCAAAACTATATGGCAAGGATTTGGGGAGGTATGATCAATAATAATAATAATAATAATGGAAATTTATAAAGCGCATGGTTACGCACAAATGGCGTGTCCCCGCGCTGTGGAGAGTGAAATCAGCAGAATCGAACCGCAAGGCCAGCCCGGCTTACTGCGTGTAGAGGTGGGTTTTTAATTTCTTCCTGAAGCCAGGTTCAGATGGCTCCAGGCGAAGGTACAATGGCAGGGCATTCCAGCTTTTCGCGGCCAGGTATCTAAAAGACCTGCCCCCCATGCGTGCCTTTTTTATCCTGGGGACTATTAGTAGCCCCGCACAGGAGGACCGCAGAGCGCGCGCCGGCGCGTACCGGGTGATCAAGCCCTGAAGCGGAGCTGGTGCCTTACCACCCAAGATCCGGTGGCATGTGCAAAGGGCCTTTAACTCGACCCTGCTCCTTACTGGCAGCCAATGAAGGGCCTGAAGAGCTGCCTTGGACGCTGATCTCTTAGGGAATTTCAGAATCAGGCGAGCCGCTGCATTCTGCAGCACCTGGAGGCGGTTGATGGCCTTACTGGTGGCTCCCAGATAGAGCAGATTGCCATAATCAAGGCGTGATGTGACAAGGGCATGCACCAGCGTCCTGCGGGCTGACGTGGGGAGGAGATCTAATACCTTCCGCAGGCTTTTTAGGACGCTGAAGCAGACCCCCACCACACGCCTATCTGAGGTCCAAAAGACAGATCCGCGTCAATCCACACTCCCAGGTTTCTGGCTTCTTGGCAGGGTGTAGGGACATCCCCTAAACACGATGGCCACCATGCCGATGACCAAACAGACGGGCTCCCCACCACCACGAGCACCTCAGTCTTGCTGCCATTTAACTTAAGACAGTTGGTGGACATCCAGGTAGCCAGTTCCTGCATGCAGGCCCTGAATCTGTCCACCGCAAGACTGGGCGCGCGTGAAAGGGAGATGACCAACTGCGTGTCATCGGCATAGGACACTATGTGCAGGCCGTGGCTTTCAGCGATGGGCGCCACCGGGGAGACGTAGAGATTAAATAGAGTTGGGCTCAGGGACGAGCCCTGAGGCACGCCCTGGCCCAAGCCAATCTCCCTAGAGTAGCAGTCTCCCTGGCAAACCTGAAAGCCTCTCCCTGTCAGGAAGGACTGGATCCATTCAAGTGCAGCTCCTGATATCCCTCCGTCATTCAGACACTGTAGCAAGGTGGTATGAGCGACAGTGTCGAATGCCGCACTTAGATCCAGTAGGATGAGAGCCATAGTCTGGCCCTCATCCACCCCCTGACGTAAGGTCTCCACTGCCATCAGAAGCGCTGATTTCAGTCGAGTGGCGGGGACGGAAACCAAACTGGGTCTTGTGCAAGAGGGCAGCCTCTTCCACGAAACCCATCAGTTGAGTATTTACCGTTTTCTCCACCACTTTAGCCATATAGGGTAAGAGGGAGATTGGCCGGAGGTTCTCCAATTTTTCGAAGCTGATGTTAGGCTTCTTTTGGAGAGGTAGCACCACCGCCTGCTTCCAATCTCTGGGCACAGTCTTGGTCCTGAAGGAGACATCCAATAGATGTCTAATGTATGGTTCCAGCACTGTCAAGCTGTCGGCTATCCGTTTAGGCGTGGTGGGGTCCCGAGGGGAGCCTGATTTAACTGACCCACAGATCTTCAAAAGATCCTCCGGGGATGGGGTGACGAAGTTAGTCAGCATGTGTCGGTCCCCCCATTCCCTCGGGGATTCCACAAACTCGGACCCTGCGGTAGGATGGCTAGGGAAGGCCGAGTATATTTTAGCTACTTTTTCGGCAAAGAAGTCCGCAATCCTATTACAGGATTCCACTGAGAAATCAGCGGGTACAGTGGGGGGCATCCCACCCGAAAGAGTTTTATATACTAAAAACAGTTCTTTCGTAGAATTCCCAGCCTCCATAATCCTAGTGGCATAGTGTGCCGCTTTGGTTTTCCTAATTAGCCCATGATAGGCGCGCCTCTCAGTTAGATAGATCTCCTTGGCATCCGTGGAAAAAGCCCCCCGCCACTGCCTTTCAGCCCGCTTCAGTGCTGCTTTAGCGACACGAAACTTGTCACTATACCACGGGGCTGTTTTTTGAGTGCGGACACCCAATTTTGCAAGGGAGAGTGGGGCCGTGCAGTCAAGTGCCTCGGTGATGCGTTTACAGAGGTTGGTATTAGCTGTATCCATGTCATCCCCCCCAGTACTCCCCCCTCTAATAAGTGCCGCACTGAACTTAGCCTGGGAGAAGGTGGCCCATCTCCGCCTAGGGTGGTACAGTGGCGCTGGCTCCGGTAATCTAACCCCCGGGATGCTTATGGTAAACGGTACCAGGTGATGGTCCGACCAGGGAATAGGAATGGGAGTCAGGGCGTCTACTTCCCCCCAGTTGACAAATATGGGGTCCAGCAAGTGGCCCAACTGGTGCGTGGGGCCACTTACTATCTGATTCAACTGGAGGGCCCCCAACACCTCGCAGAAGTCCACGGCTACTTTGTCCGTGGAGTCATCCAGGTGCATGTTGAGGTCCCCCAGTACCAGGAATTTGTCCCTGCGCAGCGCAGCCTCAATAATGCCTTCTACCAGGCTATCCCCAAACCTGGCCATAGGGCCAGGGGGTCTGTAGATCAGAAGACCCTTCATCGTGTATGGGGGCGGGGATCATGTTATCACTTCTGGATTGCTTTTCTGTAGCTCGTAATCCACACTGAATGTGGGATTTATAAAAATGCAACAGCATCAAACAAGAATATAATTGATCCAAAACACTACTGCTCATAATTGGGGTGCTGTGGGCCTCAATGCACTCCATCTGCTGCATTAATGATGACTGTAGCCCTTAGAAGCGGTCTATCTCCTCTTCTTTCACTCCTTCCCCACAATGTCTGACCATCACTACAATCGCGCAACAAGCCCAGTCTCTTTCTGAAAGAAAATGAGCTACTGCATGCTGCCCACCTTTTTTGTGCCAAGGGCACCATCTGTCCTAATGCTAGCAAGGAAAATGAACCCCCATGCACCCTTTTTATTGTAAAACATTCAAACTTGTGATGTAGTGGACCCCTGGGCAAACGTGTCACTGCACCTATTTCACTAATGATAGGTACAGACGTTTGTTAACAACATAGCCTTATCTCACACCACCCCTCTCAATCCTATCTCTCATCCTCTCTCTCCCTCTCATCTCCCTGCATCCCTCATCTCTCTGACATCCAAATCAAGGCGTCTCCTCACCACTAACTTTTCCTCTCCCTTAGGTCATTGCACCAAGGTTTCAAAGAAGCACTAGCACAGCTGCAATTGCTGCACCAATAATACCTACAGCTTCAGACTGTCCACTCTTCCCACTCAACTGGGCCATTACTTTAATTTATTTTATTTTACTTCCAGGCCAGATGCCCAAACAGGCTTTCTGCCACTTTGTGTAAAAAATAGCAACAAAAAAGCATATTTACCCCTCCCTCCTCCCCTGTTGCTTAGGTCCTGTTCTGTGTGCAACAATAGTGACTTGAGTCCTGATGCCAGTAAGCAAAATGCACCCTGTGTTCTGAGACCGAGAGCCAGAGCCCTCAGAACAATAGCACAAGCAGCCCTTAACCTGTTTTGGCCCACTTGCCCAGGTCAGTCGGGTGAGTGAGGCCTATGATGGAGTGAGCACAGGACCCAGATCTAGGCTCTTACAGCGTGGAGCTGAAGAAAGCACAAAAGGAATGGGTGAAAAACTTGAATTTCTCTCTAATTCTGGTAACTGCTTCAGGCTGCATTCCAGTCTATATTTATTTTTGCTCGCCATGCCATCTCTGACAGGCACCAGCCATGCTTCAATTTTTGCATCTCTGTGAATAACATGCTCTAATTTTAACTCAATGATATCCCCTTTATCAGCCTGTGAAAGGTGAAAGGTTGGACAACCCTGCTTGAATCCCTAATCTCTTCAGGTTGTTCGTAGATATCTGTAGATAGCACAACAATGGCATATATACCTACCTACATACACCCAGCTGTATATAATGAGCAGTAAGCAGGTTAATATATGGAAGGATCATTTTGTTATTTGATGTCAAAACATAATCTTTCGTTTGTGCATTTTACTTCTAATAGTGCTACCCGATATCACTGGCTTAACAGCGCCAATAAATCAATAAAACTCTATTCTTTCAAATTTCAATCTTTATTTCGGCCGATATGACCATCAAAGATATACAAAAGACATATATGAAACAATATAAAAACCATCAAAATAGGGCAGCAGCACATAATATACAATGTACAATCATTCCACCCTGCAAGAAAAAACCATACATTTAAAATTTTTAGTGTTAAAATTAAGTGGAAAACTGGGACTTTAAAATACGGGTGTGAGTATGCCAAACATTTGTAAGAAATTTAGCCAATGCGAACACCGTTGGTCCCGCGACATCGGTTTTTAAAATTCTGTACATCGGGAGATACTCCCTACAACCCAAGTTTCTGATGAGTGGTAGGAGCCAATGTTTCCTGGCGGTCTTGTATGTTGGACAAAACAAGACCACATGTAAATCAGTTTCCTCATCACAAGTGCAAGCCGGGCAATGCTTGGTAGAGGGCGGTGTAGACCAGGAACTAGTGTAAGACCGCAGAGGCAGTGTGCCATATCTCCATTGGAGAAATAGCTTCCTGGTCAGCACGGGAGTCATGCCATCCAGAACCCTCTCCAGCCTGTATGAGTCCTTGCTTTGCGTGAATACAGATGTTAATGACCCTTCACCCTGGGAATCTAAGGCCATAGCTAGTTTCTGCTCGTGATACGCGTTGACCAAGGCTCTTCGTGGGATCCTTAATGAAGCATTAGCTGGATCAGACCATAGGTCGGGGAGTCCCAGTCTCGCACAGGCCTTTTTTATGTATTTTATCCAGGGGATCTGTAAAGCTTTGGGGTGGGTTAAGAACTCCCTCAGTTCCGCCCTGTAGGTACAAAGTTCTTCCCTACTCCATAGCCTTCTCCAGAAGGCTATGGGTCCGAGACCCAGTTCATCCGCTATTGGTCTAAGTCCCAGGTCCATCCTCAGGGGGAGGAGTGGTGTACTAGACGGGAGTGCAACTATCTGTCTAATAAAGTTGTTCTCAGTTATAGACAGACTCTGGGAAGATGTATGGACCCACAATTCCGCCCCATACATGACAGCGCCCCTGGCCTGTGCCTTATAGATCTGGATGACCGGCCCCAGTGGTCGATATGTGGAGCTTTTCATCATCCGGGCGATGCCGCCAGTGGTCTGCACTAATTTAAGGTTAGCCCTAGTCTGGTGTGTTCCCCACGACATGGTTTCATTCAACGTTACACCTAGATATTCAAAGGTGGAGACTCTCTCTAAACGTGCTGATCCCAGTAAGGGGTTCGGGCGTGATCTTTGGGTTGGGTTCAAGACCATAAACTTAGTTTTTGAGGCATTGATCTCCAATCCCCTTTCCATGCAAAAAGCCACAAAAGAATCAAGGATCCTTTGTATCCCCATAGGGGTTTTGGACAGCAGCAGGGTGTCATCTGCAAACATGATTGCAGGCACCCTGCCGCCGTTCAGCTTTGGAGCATCAGTGTGTTCAATGCCATTGAGATGGGCGATTACCCCGTTGACAAAGAGGCAAAACAGGGTCGGTGCCAGTACGCAACCCTGCCTAACCCCCCTGTCAACGGGGAATCTGTCCGTCAATTCCCCAAGCTTCCCGCACCTGACCCTGGCGTAGTTGTTAAAATGCAGTCTCTGTAGAATTATCAGCATGTCCGGAGGCACCCCCATCTCGGCCAGGACACTCCAAAGTTTCCCTCTGGGCACCAGGTCGAAGGCGGCCCTCAGATCCACAAATATAGTGTATAGGCTGCCGCCTTCGAATACCGCTGTCCTCCAATAGATAATATTTAAACGAAAGACCTGGTCCACTGTTGAAACTCCCTTCCTGAAGCCCGCCTGATATGGGCTGAGGGCACCCGTCTCCTCCGCCCAGTCCTGGAGGCGATTCAACAGTATCCTACCAAACAGCTTCTGGGACACATCAATTAAGCTGATTGGTCTGTAATTGGCTGGGAGCAGGGGCGAGCCCTTCTTGAATATGGGGACCACCTCTGCCCCCAGCCAAGTGCTCGGAACTTCCATACCATGCAGGACTGCATTAAACACAGTAGCCAGGTAGGGGGCCCATACATCGGGCTCCTGCTTAAACAGGTCCTCAGGGAGACCGTCCAATCCTGGCGCCTTTCCAGAGGTCAATCCTGCAATTGCTGCCTTAACCTCTCCCACTGTTATCAATTCCCCTTCATACTTTGCCAATCCATTACCGATGGCAATCGCAGTTTCTCCCAGCTCAGAACTATAGAGAGACTGGAAGTGTTCCTTCCACACCTCTGCTGCAATGTTTGGCTCTATTGCCGAGTGGAGGCTCCCAGACCCGCCATTAACTACTCGCCAAAACATTCGGTAGTCTCTTGTTTCGAGAGAGCTAGTAAGCTCCTCCCATTGGTTCTCCTCCCATTCAGTTTTAGCGTGGGCAACTAATCTTTTGTATATCCGTCTACTTTCACGTAGCTTCTCTCCGCCTGTTCCCTCCTTGATGCTTCTGAGGAGTTCTCCCTTTGCCTTCCTGCAGGCTGCATTATACCATGGGGCTTTATGGTGCTGCCCCCTGCTCGTATTCATTACCTTACCAAAAAGCTCTGAGGCCGCTCCTTTTATAAGGTCCTCATGTGCCTGAAATAATGTATTATGGGAATCTTTGTTGCCCACACCATTAGCTAGATCTCCCACTTTTTCCAAAATTGGAATTAGTCCTGCGTAGAGCCTCGGGAGTTTCGCTTGGCTCGCTACTAATTTTTCCCACCTGATTCTTCTCCTGTTGTTGCCCAGTAAAAGTTCGGGCTTGTTATCCTCCTTGTTTAAAATAGAGGGTTCTGAACCAGGGTGGATGAGATCTAGTTCTAGGGCATTGTGGTCACTATCTAGTCTTTCAGTAACCCTGAAGTCCAAGATAGATGACCAATTCTCCATCTGTACAAGGGCGTAGTCCAGGCGGGACTCTCTTCCCACTTTATTGTAGGTGGGTCTGCTTGGTATATCAGACTTAACACGCCCATTGCAAGCTCTGATTCCATACTTTAGGGTTAGGGCTGTGACCTGCAGTGCTACAGGTGTCCATGCCTTCGGGGTAGGCGCTACTACAGGAGGTACTGCCCACCTGGACTCTTCTTCCGAGGGAAAACCCTCTAGAAGGCCAGCCAGTGGCTCAAAATGAGAATTTAAATCGCCTCCCACTACATAGGGTATGTCCCTTGGGATTTCAGATAGATAAGCTGAAAGCTCATCAATAGTGGGGGATTCTCGAGAAACTCCCACTGGTCTAGAGTAGATATTTATCAAGGCAAGTTTCGCTAGATTCGGCCAGGCCAGTAAAACCACTAAAATATCGTCCGATGGGACCGGTAGCCGTGAAGCCTGGCACCCTAGGTGGGATGCCACCCAAGTTGTAAGTCGGCCTGAAGGGCGGCCCTTGCCCTCCCACCTAGCCGGGATAGAAAATGACAGATAGCCCTGTTGGCTATATTCTTCCCTTGCCCAGGTCTCCTGGAACATACAGACATCCCCAGTCTTAATATAAGTTACCCAGTCATATGAGTCCAGCTTATTGGCTAGGCCGGCCACGTTCCACCAAATTAGTCTCAGGTGCGCCGGGACAGCTACAGGGGGGATTATAAGAATAGAAATGGGAGGGGAACCGGTGCCCGATATTACACCAGATGTTACATCAGGACCAATGTCAGTAGTAGGTTTATTTGGATCAGGTGATTCACTAAAACCGTTGCCTGGAGTCACAGGGATTAGGTCAGGATTTGGGGACAGTCAATCGACCCCATCGAGTCCATTCAGGCAATTAAATCGGTTATAGTCAATAAAGGGTGTATCTGGAGGTCGATAGACAGGTCGTACATCATACCCCCTGTGTCTGGATCTCCGTTCAACCTTTGTCCAGTTACCTTGTGACCATTCATGCTGCATACGAATGGGGGGAAGAAAAAAGAGACTGGTAAAGTCTGTATGGTAGAATCTGGTGATCTATTTGACCCAGCACATATATGTAATACTGTCCCAGGGTCTCGGAAAGTCACCATAATACAGTCCCCCACTATTGATTTTCTTGTTCTCCCCACCCAAGGTACCCTTCTCACCATAATGATTTTGTTGTTAAAGTGGGCGGGGGCAGGTCTGTTCCAGTTCAGCCATTTGATAGTTTTCCTCTTGAGTGAGTGGAAGTTCTCACTTTCACCCATTTCAAGAGGAGGAGCACCCGCCAAAACCACCGTAAGTCGGGTCTCCGAGGTCTGGGAACAGGCCTGTCAGGGAATAAGGGAGTAATACTGGCATTAGATAGATCCCCAGAAGTTATACCGGGAGCTGTGCCACGGGAAGCTAGGCCTGCTGGTTGTAAAGGTAGGGGTATAAAATTGGTGGATGGTGTTGGGACTAGGTTGGCCATGAGTGGCTGCAAAAGGTGAGTAGCAGCAACACCAGAGGGAGGTCCCACGTTTTTAGAGGGATTTTGAGTGTTAAGGGAAGTTTTAATTGGCGGATTAGACTCAGGGTTTCTATTCTCCTTGCTGGCCAAGGTTTTCAGGCTGGTTATAACTGCCTCCAAGCTCGTGAGTCTGATCTCCACTTTCTTCAAACTCTCGCTAATGGGCAGCAGGAGTGATCTAAGTAGGAATTCTAAGTTCCCCAGAGAAGTAGCAGGAGGTAGTGTATCTGATAGATTGTTCCCCTGATCACTAGTGGAAGCAGTGTTATTAGTATTAGTGCCCCTGACATTCGATGTAAGCCTATCAGAGGTAGAAACGGACTTCTGTGCTTTTCCAAAGTCAGAATGGGGGATCTTAGACTTTCCCAACCCGCCCCTCAGCTTCCTTCTACGCTTATTCGGTGGTGGGCCGTGCACCTCTGCCACAACAATTTGCTTTGGATTGTTTTTCCTAGATTTAGCTACGGGGGGTGTTTGTATAACTAGGTCGACAGCCATACTGCTAGTGCTAGTTGGTGGGATAGCGTCCAAGGTCTGTTCGATAGATAGGCAGCAATTAGAGGTACTGTCCCGCAATAGAAGGGGGACATCTTCTAGGGATGATAGGTCCTGACTACCGTTAAAGGAACCTCCCTCTTGGGAAATAAGATAGGGGTTTATATCACTAAGGGGCCTATTTTTCATATGCTCAATAGAGAGGCGGCGCTCCAACCTACGCTTCTCCATAGAGGTTTCGTTGCCCCCTTCTCCCTTAGCCGTTTTAAAATAATTGTCCAAAGTCCCGTTGTTACCTCCTCCCGCCTTCGCTGGAGTTTCCACTGGAGCTGGAGCTGGCATGTCCAGAGTCTATGTCAAGGTCCAGATGGTTTTAAGAAAGTACAGGCGATAGAGAGTAGGCCCAGCCCGGCCTCCCTCGGCCCCTGACGGCCACAGACGGTCCCACCCTTGTCCCGGGCTTCTCCCGGCGCGCTCCCGCGCTGCGGGTACACGACGAATTTTTATAACACGGGGCGTAATTGGCGGTTAGGCGTGGCCGGCAGGGAGAGCAGCCCAGCTGGTGGTGATTGGGCGCGCAGGGACTCCTGGTCCACGGAGTCCCTGCCTGATGCTCGCAGCCCTGCCGGTCGGAAAACACCAGCCCCTTGAAGAACAGCGGCTCCCTCTCTGACAGCCGCGCTGCGGGACCCGCGAAGCGGGTCCGGCGAGTTGCAGGCGCTGCCTCTGATGAATACTGGGAAGGGGCTCCCGCTGCTGATGTCCGTCAGTTAAAAGCGATTACAGGCGTTTGGTAAAAGGTCCCACCAGGTAGCAGGCAGATCGCTCCTTTATCCGTGGGCGGGTGGGCGTGGCCGGCAGGGAGAGCAGCCCAGCTGGTGGTGATTGGGCGCAAGTTGCAGGCGCTGCCTCTGATGAATACTGGGAAGGGGCTCCCGCTGCTGATGTCCGTCAGTTAAAAGCGATTACAGGCGTTTGGTAAAAGGTCCCCAAACTCTATTCAGATGTATGTTATAATTCAACACACTGGTCTAAATGTTTGAACTTTTCTGTACAAAGCAAAATTCTTTCGGCATAGCACAGCCTTTTAACCACCATATGATGGGTATTTATTGTGGCTTACATGTTGAAGTGGAAGTGTTGCTGGATACTCCTGCTATCTACTTGTTGATGAGTGTGGGTTTTCATAATGGCATTTTTGACCCCTGCCGATTTCCACCAATCCACATTAAATATTTATTTATTTTTATAGTTTTTTATAGCGCGAACATAACCCTTGCGTATATCAACGCGCTTTACAAATTTACATAATGCGTTACAATAATAACAATAATATCATATTTGAAGAAGAAAAATACAGGATAAAGGCAGCACCCAGAAAAGGGAGGGTAACGACATAAAATAATCTATTATGACAATTTAATTCAACAGAAAGTTCGAGTTCAATCAGCCTTTTAAAGTCTGAGGGCCTGTATAATATTTGAAAAGGTCGAGTCTGCCACAGCACTGTATTGCCATCACCACGTTCACTCTCACAGAGAAAGCTTTAACACAAGCATTTTTCTGTTTGTTTGAGGAGGGCTGGAATCACGAAGTGACTTAAACGCATACAAAATGTTTAAATTCAAACTAAACTTTTCCAAATTAGCACAACAAAATGGGATTGTGGGGCCGGGTAAGAGTCTGGGGTGAAAGTGTGGTGCTCCTGTTCAGCTCTTTATAGCAGCCAAGTCGATATATGTGCGCTAACTTACAAAAGGAGGTCGCAGGTGGGTGATGCAGCCCACTCAGCACAATGGTAGGTGCGCGCCTGTCTTGGATGCCGAATTCACACTCACTGACCCTGCTCATATCACTCGGAATTACAGTCCAGACGCGTTTTTATGGGCTTTAACTGCTGCATTTAAATAACGACAACCTAGAAACGCTCCTTTTGCGCTTCCAAGCTGTCTTCATTTACATGTAATTGAAGACCCATTGGCGCCCCCCTGGGAACGCTTCCACGCCCCCTCAGGGGGGCACGCCCCACAGTTTGAAGACCTCAGCTTTAGAGCTATGCAAACACGGAGCTTTGTGCATCAGTGCAGTTTATGCATGCATATATCATAGCTCTAATTACTTCATCCCAGAACATATGCGAAGCTTCTTCTGCTTACATTGGGAGGGAGGGCAAGGGGGGGGGGGGGGGTAAAAGCAGACCAAAAAGGCTTGAATGTGGAAAAGGCCGCTTTATTAGGAACAGGTGCACATCACAAATTAATAAACCTTGGCAAAGCCTTCCAAAACTAAACCTCACTAAATAATAAACCTAAACCCGCCCCCCTCCTCACCCCCTCCCCTAAAATCTTATGGCCCCTACCCCAACCATACAATACAACATTTCAAACATTACAACAACATTATAAAACATTACATCATCATATAAACATCACGTCATCATTATAAAACATGACGTCATCATTATAAAACATACGTCATCATTATAAAACATTACGTCATCAACAACCCCAATAACATTATGAATACCAAGCCCTCCATAACCAATCACCTGCCTGACCCTTCACCCCTGTCAAAACCCCCCCCAAAACGTCTAAACGGTCAACCAATGACCAACTCATCCTTTCCCTGACGATAAAACAAGCCTGACCATTAATCACCAAAATCTGACACAAACAGCCCTGAAGCAACTAGACCCCGCACAGCACCTGTTCCAAGCGACTAGTACAAAAGAAAATTCCCTGCACACCTGCTCCAAAGAAAAAAGCCATCCAGAGAAAAAGAAAAGGGGGGGAAATAGAAAAAAGGGGGGAAATTGACAAAATAAAAAGAAACGGGAAAAAGAAAATCTGCACTAAGGGAAAAAAATTTGGGAGGGTGGGAGGGAAAACACTTTTACTATCTAACCTCCCAGCCACCAGGTCACCAAACCTAAAATGGTGGCTGGGAGGAGGAGTCAGGGACCTATATAGCCGGTGCTACCATAAACTACCAAAAGGAGCCCAAAACATTCTGGAATGTTCTGCAGCTTCACCCCATGACCCCCCCCCCGCAGCCCTCCCAAATTGCCCGGGGGGGGTGACCTCCCTACGGTCGGCTGCCCCCCCCCCTAAGCCCCCCTTGTCCACTCATTGAGTGGGTCGGGACCTGCTTCTGTGACATAGAGCAACTTCCTTATGCAGTGCCTATCTCCTGTTATTCAGTATTTTGAGTCTGTTTTTGCTGATTGGACACTTTGTCATGTCAGTCCACATTTCCCAGTTGGATCAGCTTACCTGCCTAACCACTGGTCGCAAACTCTGCTTTCAGCTTGTACACTTACCATAGTCCAATGGAAGACCACAAAAAACAGGGAGAATAGAATCATTCGGGATAAACACATCCTGTTCTGGAGATGGTGTTACACCTTTGAGTCAAGCCTAATCCCACCTCTGGGCTTGGAGGCTCCAAGCTCTTGAAGTTGCAAACGCGCTCAGATGTTGAGCCACTCTCTCCTTAAGGGCATGTAGCAGTGAAAGGTTGAGTTTATCTCATTCCTGGGGTTTAGATTTGGGGCACTGACGGTCTGTTCCAGTGATTACAGACTTTCACTGGAGGGTTGAGCCCGGCTCTTCTTTTGGGCTGCTTCTGACATTGTCCTTGTGTCCTTACTGGGCCTCCACTCTGGGGTTGAGCTTTGCTCACTGACTGTGCAGGTGGCTGTTGAGAAGGGAGTGCCACCTAATTACCAAGCAGCAAGCCGTGGCTCAGGAAGAAGGGCAGGCATCTGATCACTCTTCTTGCACTTGGGCACCCAAAGTCCTCTGAGTTGCACAAAAAACAAAAAAAGAAGCAAATACACAGAAAGCATTGGTTTATAGGTAGCTACCCTGGAAACCTTCCTGCACCAGTCCTACTAAAGGATCACTTTAACATCATAGTACATAGAAAAGGGGTCCCAGTACAAGTTCCTTAAAGGAAAAAAGGGGGATTTGAGGAAAATACAAAGAACCGAATGCATAGATCCACTGTTGTTTAACCACAATGAATCAGAAGGAAATGATTCAATTAAACAATCCAAAATACATTATTTGTTCAAAAAACGACAAAAAGAAGTGCCCCAGGGTGGGAGGGGTGGATAGAGGGGGGTAGGATAAGTGCAAATTTGAGTGTAAGGGTTCAGGGAGTTCAGGGAAAGTGATGGTCAAGATGACCCAAGCTTAAAAATATATACAAATGCGTTGGCTAGCACATAGAGCCACGATCAAAACATCCAATGTTTGAACAATTTCTTGAGTGCCATGTTCATACAACCATCGTGAACATATCAAAACTGAGGTTAGTGCTGGCAAATGTTGTCAATAGTTGTCGACGTTACGACCCCAAACATATTCTAGGTAACAATGTGACCTTAGCAGGGGGTCTTCCTCAGAACAGGGGGATGCAGGAGTGAGAGGGGCCTAAGACTAAATAACATGGAGCCAGTGGTTGCCAAAGGCTAAAAAAACTCAATAGGAAAAGAGCAAAATGAATTAAGTAAATACCATTACAATCCGTTATAAGGCGATCATTACATGGTGGTTTGGGCACAAAGGCTCTAAACCCGAGTAGAGGCAGCCAACCGGGTTCCCTGTGCATAGTGAGGGAGAGAAGAAAAAGACAAAAACCGGGCTGAGAACCTCGGTATGATCGGTACAAAATCGTGCAAAACACGAGGTCATTGTGAGCAGGAACCAGTGTGTACTTACTGGTCTCTAGATTACCTTTAACCATGAATGAATTAAAGTTGTTTCAGGGAAACCGCCCAGTTCGGTCTATACAAACATGGAGTCTATAAAAACACAAAATAGGACCAACACTGATTACAAATGGGGGTAAATCGAAAACCGAAAATGGTGTTCAAATCGCATTAAACTGTTGCGAGAGTGGCAGAGCCAAGTTCTCACCCTGGCTCAAAGTGTCCGCATGAACCAGTATCTGGTAGGCATCAGAAAGGAAATGCGGACTGGCTTGATCACCATTATAGACCCCAAATGCCGGCTCAGCGCGTGCACGCAACGCCACGCCGTATGCGTGAAACCGCGTAGGGGACCATCAAGGGTAGAAAGCTGCACGTCGATCATGCTGGTGATCGAGACGGAGTCACAGCCAGGTAGGGGATGTATGAGTACAGAGTACGGGGTTGTCACTTAATGGTGTGCATAAATGTTGGCAAAGGGAAGTCACATAAACAATGCATAAAACATTACTCAAAACAGACTTCTCTACATAAATAACGGAATATAAGGCATTCTAAAGGGACCCAAGGGAAAGGGATACCTAGTCAGTCTAATTAAAACTGTTCACCCAACTGTGCACTTCTCTCGCAGGAGGGTGGAGACAGTTTGGGTGTACAGATTGGTAGTAAAAGAACGTTATGTCAAAGAAGAACTTAAATTGAGAAAACACAGGCCTGGTCATTTACAGAAGCGTACCTCTCTACACAGGCAGGTATGACGTCATTGCGAGTTGTTGAAGCCGGAACATTTTTTAATGTTTACAAGATAAAACTGCCTTAGTCAATCCCAATCAATTCTGGAGCTTTATTCCTGGGTTCCCCAGATGGGATTAAAGAATGGTCTGTGAGCTTTTTTCACCCTACCATCACTGACATTTCTGTTGTCAACAGGTTGTGGCCAACCTTTATACACCTCTCAAGGTTGCTGGCATTTGTCAGGACTATAAGATCCCTCTACCAAACCCCTGTCTTAATCAGTAAGTCCCAGGTCGAGTGTCTGGAGCGGGAAATGTGACTGTGTCGGCCTCTTACTGAATGTATGACTACAGGGCGACACTCCCGCTCCCACCCCAGGTTAGGAGTTGCTAACCAGACAAATAGAGAAACACTCCTTTGTCAATTGCTCATACTAAAAGTAAGATATTTTACATGTTGTATTATTAACACTCTTCTTTTTGATAAAATGCACAACTGACTGACTAAGACAATGGTTATATAGAGGGATCTTATAGTCCTTCAGTCCTGTTCTTTAATCCTGTGTGTACTATTTTTCATCTTGAAAATCAAGCTCTGAGTTGGACAGTCATTTATTAATTAATGTGTATGTTGCTGAGTGCTAAGCTCGAGCCCTCCACACTGGCTTCCTCAGAAGCCTTTGACACCTTGCCAATGCTACCACTGAGAGTTAAGTGATGAAGAGGTTGTATTGGCCCATATTGCAAAGTCATTCAGGCTGGAACCCTGTGTTATCAAAGGCGAACAAGCTCAATCCCCATAGTTGAGGACCAGTAGCCCATTCTTACCCCATGGCACATTCAAATTGGGTCTGCCATCTTGAGGCACATTAGAAGAAAATTACTTGGTCCAGAGGTTACTCTCAGTGGCAGGCCAATGACATCTCCAAGATGGCTAGCTGTGGTCTCCATCTCTGACACAAATTTGACAACTGACTCTCCTTCCGCCTTGACTATGTTCATAAAGAGTGCAGGTTCTTGGTCAATCTGGGCAAAGAAGCTATTAAGCAGAAACTGTTGATGGCAAGGATCCTTGTTGACATGGCTGTCAGAAACATGAACACCTCTCTGCCCATGGTGCAATTTTTATGTTGCAAATCCTTGGACTTGCAGCTGGAGGTCAGGAAAATGTAATTAAAACCCTCTTTGACAGGATGAACCTCTCTGAGCCTATAATGGATGAGGTCCTGTAGAATCGGCATAATCATGGACAAATCCATTTCATACAAATAATACCTGCCACAGCTCACTTATTCCCGCAAACAAAGGCATAGATGCATCAAGCATCCATTCTGCGAATCCTAAATAGCGAAAAATAACGAATCGCTATTTAGAAATCGCAGAATGGGATGCATCATCCAAATCGCAAAATATCTGCGAATCGCACCCGCCCGCAATCACCAAATGCGACTCTGCAAAAATTCCTACAAAATCGCAGTCGGCTGTTTCCAACCCCCGAATTGCGGATCTGCAATTACGGATTTCGCAAATACCGAAATCGCAACGGGAAGTCGCATTTGTAGCCCAATGATGACATCACTACCAGGAAGTAGCCTGCTCCATGCTTCATTCATACCACAGAGCTGGACACAGGAGGAGGCAGAGCACTGACCTCCAGGAACCACACCCTGGAGTGCCCATACAAGAGTTAAAATAAAACCACAATGTTCCAGGAAGCTGCAGGACCAAGTGCAAAACCCCGCAAGCGCAAACTCAAGTTTAGTGAAAAAAAACTTGAGTACCTGATTGAAGGAGTGAGCAGGGACCACGATTAACTGTTCAGGAAGCTGTCCCGGAAAGTGCCCGAGGCATCCAAGAGGCGCATCTGGGTGCGCATCAAGGCAAAGGTGAATGCGGTGGGAGTCACCCACCGGTCCATCGATGATTTAAAAAAGAGGTGGTACGACCTCCGAGGCCGTGCCAAGGAGCGAATAGCTGATACACTGGGGGAGACAAGGAGTACGGGAGGGGGACCCTCCACAGTCCCTGAAAACACCCCCATGGAGGACCTAGTGGAGGACACCATACACCCAGAAGCCTGCCTGGGCATTACCCAACTGGACACCTCCCGCACCACACACCAAACAAAAAGGTAAGAGGCATGCTACTGCGACCCTGTACCCTAACAATGCCCATGCCCCCAGTGCAATCCATATGTGTGACCACAGTATTCCAGTCCCTGCTCCTCCCAAACGCCCAAATGCATTGTGGAATCTGTAGTGTGTAAATGTGCCACACACAGCCAGAATAGTCAAGATACACAGACCCTAAGCCAGCCAGGGAATGCAGACATTAACCCATAGTGAGCCTGCGTGCATGTTGCAACATCCCAGGTGCCTGAATCATACCAGTAATCATGCACTCTTCCACATCACAGGTGCTGCGGATACTGACACGTCCGACAGTGACATCCTCCACATCGTGGAGACACCTGAAGAGTCGAAAGGGGAGAGGCAGCCTGCACCTGCACCGACACCCAGGGCCACCCCTGCAGCTACATGTGGAGCACAACATCACATCTCGGCACATATGGAAGTGGAGCAGACCCCACCCCCACCCAGGAGGCAGACACGAATGACAGCAAGTGTGCGGCCCACGCCCGCAGCAGATCAAGGCAGCGCTCCGTGCCCACCACAGCAGCCATGGAGCAACACGCACACAACATGGACCTGGGAATTAAGGCTCAGATGCTGCGTGTGCACCGCAAACAGGCGCAGCGCATGGCAGCAATGCAGCTGCAGCTATACAAAACAGCATGCAACATCAGTCTCCTCACAGAGAGTGCGCAGGAACTGACCACGGCGGTGAAGGAGAGCAACTAGCTGATGGTAGCACAGCAGGACGTCACCCGTAGACGCCACAGGCAGATGCTCACACGTCTGGCAGCCTACACCGTTCCAATCACCTGATCGGGAACGCCACGTCCCAGCTCTCGCGAAGATCATTGGCCATGCAAATCCAGATGGTCCAATGCTGTGCTGACGTAGCAAGGGCCCTGGAGTAGGTCACCAATGCTGTGGAGCACCAACAGGCGGCAGACCATAGCAATGCAAGGGGGGGGAGGATGATGCCAGCGAAGAGGCATCTAGCCTCAGCAGCCTGTCTGTGCCGGTGCAAACAGGCAGGAGGCGCAGTGCCCGGCCCAACACTGCATCCCGACAGAACCAGCCTAATGTCGAGGGTGAGAGGCGACAGGGTGGGCGCGGCAGGAGGCGCTAGTTTCATGACATTTCAGGCTGTGCCGTGGTGAGGCAACCATACACACCAGCTCAGGTTACATGACCTGTTTAAAAGCTGTACCCTTATTTGTTGCTGATGGAAGCACATTGAGACTTTGTGAAATAAACAAAAGCTTTATTTTGACAACAAATCGTCCTCATGTCAATCATTGATGTGGCTTGCATTAGTGCAGTGTTGTGTGAGGGGTATGGTTGCACTAGAAATAGTTCTGTGTGATGTGTGATGTGCGCACGGCGCCTGTGACCTTCAGCAGGATTCTCCTCGTGTGCATGATGCACATGTGCAGGTGTCGTCCCCCTCCGACTCACTACCAGACAACTCAACAGGTATCCTCCGCTTGGTAGCAATGTTGTGCAGCATGGTGCACACGGCCACGATGCGGCAGCAGATCTTGGGCCGGTATTTGAGGGCCCCGTCAGTCTTGTGGAGGATGCGGAATCTACTCTTTAACATGCCAAATGTTCGCTCAATCAAATTTCTGGTGTGTATATGCGCACCATTGTACCTCTGTTCCTGTGGTGTTGCTGGGTTGAGGTATGGGGTGAGGAGGTATTCACGGAGTGCGTAGGTGCTGTCACCTGAAGGGAGGAGCAGAGGGTCAGTGCCTGTTATGCGCAACAACATGGTCTTACCATACTCTATGTGGGCATGTGTACTTACCTAGGAGATGTCCCTTGCCAAATTCACCCCTGACCAAGCGGGTGTGTATGCTGCTGTGCCGGAAGATAAATGAATCATGCGTGCTCCCTGGGTATTGTGCCACAATGTCTGTAATGATGGTCTTTGCATTGCAGACCACCTGAATGTTGAGGGAGTGATATGACTTGCTGTTCCGGTACATGTATTCGGTCTCTGCAGGTGGACAGATGTGTATGTGGGTGAAGTCGATGCAGCCAATTACATGGGGGAAATGGGCAGTTTGATAGAGGTCCTGTTTAGTTTGCATTAAGTCCTCTTGGGTTGTTGGGAAGGTGATGATGTGATGAATCCGGCTCAGCATGGCGTCCAGGAAACTCTGTAGGCAGCGTGAAAGTGTACTCTGGGATACACCCCCTGTAACTGCGACTATCCCCTGGAAGCTACCTGAGGCCAGGAGGTACAGGCAGCACAGGACCTGGATGTGGGTGGGCACGGCATTGGTCCTCCGTCTTGGGTGTTGCATCAGGGGCTCAAGGTCTGTGATGAGCTGCAGAATCATTGCCCCTTTGAGCCTGTATTTGGAGTAGATCTCATCTTCAGTCTGTCCCAGTAGTGTAATCCCCAGCCGGTAGATGCGTTCATGGATCCTGCGTCTGTTCTGGGCTGCAGCCTGGAGCCTTGGCCTCCTTGCCAGGATGTTTAGACCTGCCATTGTGACTTTCCTCATGCTCCTAATGATTCTCCTTAAGTGTGTTGGATTTAGCCAACACCTGTTTGTTATTTCCAAAGATTTTTATTCCACTTCTCCTTAAATTGCGACTCTTATTTACCGAATTATGGTGTTTTCGCTATTTGCGATTACTGATGCATGTGGATAGCGATTTGTTTGCTAATTCGCAATTTGAATGCAAATTCGCTATTTAATTTGCAGAATATGTGGAGAATCGCTTTTAAGGAATCGCAGTGGGGGTTTCTACGGGTTTTGCGATTCTTAGTTTTGCGAATTCGCTAATTGTTGCTTTTCCACTTGATGCATTGCGAAAGTGGATTTTGAGATTGCAATCGCTGTTTCGCAGTGGTTGCGAGCGCAAATTCGCTTGATGCATTTATGCAAAAGTCCTTTTAATTTTTTTAAGCTAGGGCCCTTTGATCTAGCCCCTAACTGAAAACCTGTCTTTCTAGGGAGCAGGCAGGCAATGCAGAGACAATTTACTGGGGAAGAACAAGTTCAACCCCCCAGCCTCAGCTGAGGCCAAAACGTGCCTTGACATCCCTGTGGATCCAGTGTTCTCCTCAGCAGCATCTCAGTAGGCTCACACCAAAGATTGGGGTAAAGAATTTCCCTCAATTACCAGATACAAAGACGACTGTCCTTTCTTAATGGTAAAGGAACATTATTCTGTACAGCTGTCATGGCCACCACTATTCTGAATGTCTCTTCACTGGTCAGCATCCAAAGAAACTTTGCATGTTTGTTTAAGGGTTGTTGAACCCACCCTGGCAACTGAATGGAGGCAGGGTTACTACTGCGTATAAGGAAAAGGGATGGGGTATTCACACCCATCTTGGGTGTTTACTATCAAACTACTTCCTCTGTTCACAAAATCTACCTGGCTACCTGTGGCTCAGCCAATGGCATATGTGCAGTGCAGCCATTGGAAGTGCTTAGTGGATCTCTAGGACACCTACTTTGATATATCCTTCTGGAATTAGCACAGGAAGTATTTCTGGTTCACTGTTACAAAACCAACTCTTTGTACAGAACACTGTAATTGTATATAAATGTAACCTGGTGCTGTCCTTCCTGCATCAGCAGAAGATTCTCTGCTACCCAGACCTGGATGACGGTCTTGTTCATGATGTGCACAGGATGGACACAAAGTCCCATTAGGTCCTACCTTTAGAGGCCTTGTACAAACATTGGTTCTGGCTGTCCCAATAATGGTAAACACTTTGATACTTGTGAGTAAATTAAAGAGGCTTTTATCATTTACCATAATCCACCTGGGAGAAATGTGTGCTGGTATGCCAGGTAACGTGCACCCGTACCCCCATTGATTGGCTCCTTCGTCACATTACTGGGCTGACAAGCCCTGTGGATGCACCTGTGCTCTCTGAGTGGTATTGAATCTGTGAGGACTTTGAGCAGCATTCCAAGTAGCCCAAACTGGCATATTACTCTCTGCTAATGAAGGACAAAAATCCAGAAACATGTGTCCAGAAATATCTAGCATTGGCTTTGCCAACAATGGTGAGAACTTTGACACTTGTAAATTAATTAAACAAGCTGTTATCATGCACTGCATTTACCATAATGCATCTGGGAGGAATGCGTGCTGGTAAGCAAAGCAGCTTGCTATCCTGCCTCTCATCAATCCTGGGTTCTCAGTGAGTTACCCAAAATCCTTTATAAATCCCTCCTGAAAGAGGTAATGCTCCTTCAGTCTCTTTCAAATTTTGGAGGGAGAATGGGATAGAACATCCCACTTAGTTACCCCAACTGCTATGTGCATCCAAAACCAACAAACTCGCCATAATTTCCTCATAGGGTAAGTCGGATGTGTCTCTGCATAAAATCCTCCTGCTGCTGAAGGCAGTCGTCCTGGTATTGAAAGGCTTCCTGCTAGTGCTAGGATCCAGGTAGGTGATTGTCCACAGAGACAAGTCTCTTTAGTGCGGGAGGATATTTGGAGGGGACATAATGTTCAGAGGGGACATAATGTTCTGTATTGCTAAGACCTTTAAACAAGAAGTCGCTTCCAGTGGGGTTCATTTGTCATTTTATAGGGCATGAGGGAATGGCCTACAAGGAGAGAGGCATTTAGGGGCCGATTAGGATTGCGGTTTTTCCGCATTCTCCGGGCCGGCGGAAGTGTCCGACGGCCCGGAGGATGCTGAAAAACCCCTGCGGAGCCTTCAAAGACCCCCTGCCAGATTAGGATGGTTGGGGGGTCAGGAAGACCGTCCGCCACTTTTCTGCCGCGGTCACCTTCCGACCGCGGCGGAAAAGCACTAACATGGCTGGCGGTGTCTATCAGACACCGCCAGCCATATTAGGATAGCTGCGGTCATATGCCTTTCCACTGCGGCATTTCCGCCGTGGAAAGGCATACGGTGTTGTCTTCGTGGGCCTGTTGCGGGTCCCCAGGGGTGAAGGGGGGTGGGGGGTGCACATGGGGGGTACCTATGGTACCCCCCTGCCTTTGCGTGCACGAAGCGGCAGGCACCTCGCGGTGCCTGCAGCTTCGTGCATGCAAAGATAAACATTCATTTTTTAACATTGCGGCGTGTGCTGCTTCACGCAGCACCCGCCGCAATGTTAAGAATACAGGATGTGACCGCCAGGGTGGCGGTCACATCCTAATTGCACTGGAGGGAACGCCGCAGCCCCTGCGGACGTTCCCTCCACCTCGGGGGTCGCGGACGGACGCAGGTCCGTCTGCGATCCTAATCGGCCCCTTAGTTTGAAACTGGTAGTTTGAGATATTTCCATCAGTATTCATTAAAATGACAGATAAAGGCTGACTTGATGAACAAGTTAATGAACAAGATGTGTTAAGCCTATTGAGCCCAAGTCTGCAATCCCTTTTTGTGCAGTAGAGTTTAACGAGTCTTTAGGCAAGATGATATGGTTCTGAGGAAATACAAGAATGATTAGAGAGCAGTAGCAGGGGTTGCTGTAGTTCTTCGAGCTCTACCTAATTTTGCTCTACACCTGATGATAAATGATTCCTTCAAAGAGGGAATTGGCATGACTGGTTGTATACGACACCATGATGTGCTTAAGGTAGGTAGTAACCTTTCAGCACGTACCCATTTCTCTATTTTTTTTAAAGATTTTGTAATAAGGTGATAGAAGATCATTGTGGATAGGAGCAGTTTCATAGGCGAACCAGGTTTCTGTGATATCTAGGAAGTAAATTAGTCCGTGGTAATGTCATAGATAATGTTGACCATGTTCGGTGAGACTGAGAATTTAGCTGGAGATTTTTCAGGGCGGCCATCATTTATGGCTGATATTTTTTTAGTCCAAGTAGAAGGCATGGAGGACAGTCTCGGAGGTGAACAATGGCACTGTTTATGAGAATCAGATTTAGGAGGAGCGGGTACAACTATCTGGCACTGTATTATAGCAGGGGCTACTTTGACCCTATGCAGACATTAAATGCCAAGATACTGTTATTTTCCAGAAACATAATGTTGCCATTGTAGTAGAGATTGAATTTGAGAGTGTCACATTTAATATCGGTAGATGACACAATCAATGCTTGTCCACCAGTTATCCCACTTAAGTGGACGGTGAGGTCTATCCTCAGAGTGAAGTGTAGGTTTTTTTGCAATTCAAAAGGCTGCTAAAGCCAGTATATGTATGATTTTTTTGGCTATTTCTGTGTTCCTGGACTGTCAAAAAGGTGTACTTGTACAAACCTAGTTGTGCAATTTGTACGTTTCAGTAGTTGTCCAAAGAAGCTAAATCAAATAACTGGTAGTAATTTTAAGGTGGTGTAAGATAAGGCAAGTGCAGGCAAGATTGTAAAACAATTCAGAAAAAAAGAAAAAGCACAAGCAAATGACAAGATATTTTCGAAAACTTAAATATGAAAGCTTGAAAGTTCCTGAAGTTAGAACCTTTTGCTTGCATGGTGGCCTTGAGCAGCAGATCTTCTGAGCCTACTAAACAGTATAGTAACAGTATAATGGTTAAGAGGATGTGGCCTTACGACTAGAGCAGTCGACCTCGAAGTTGTGAAACCAGGTTCAAGTCTCGGCAGGGACGCTCAACATCCTGTGATTCTGGGCAAATCACTTAATCACCCTGTGCCCAACAAAAATGAATGTGTCCATCTGCAATGCAACTGGTGCTCATGTAAAGCGCTCTGATATTTTTTGTCAAGTTTGCTCCATATGAAACTACGGGGGAAGAAGCTAGTTGAGAGGAAAGGTAAAAGGGACAAATGCATGAACACATTTTCCCATAGACACAGAATGGGCAAAAAAAAACTTTGAAGCATCTGGCCCATAGTCTCTGTGAGCTGTGACTGAGCTAATACAAAGCCCAATCAATGTAACTCATAAAGGTTAAGCTGGTTTCTGTTAGGAATACCTGGGTCACTTTGGCAGCTGGGCTCAAGAAACAGTTCTTTACCACAAATGCAATGGTTGTATGTCAGAATACGTAGTACAAAAATATTGACATGCAAAAAATATCCTGGCCAAAAAAATCATTACCAGAATATTGTGAAGGTTTGTATATGTTGGTAACTATAGATGTATTATTTGTAACTCCACAACTATGTACCTTGAAGACTTATATCACGTCAAGGTACATATATGCTCAATATTCTGGTAGCCCGTATTCTTGTCATGATTTCTTTGTATGTTGAAATTGAAAACGTAATACTCTGATAGTAAAGCCGTGCAGTGATACAAAAACAATCAAACAACCATACAGGCATGAATCAAAGACCTTGACATTTCCAAATCTGATTAGTAAAATCACCCCCTATGTTATCCGTGGTGTTATCATGGAGCATATTATCTTCGAGTGCCAACTAACTGCCCAGATGTTATCTTTTGTTTCCAGCCTCCCTTTCTCTTTCCTCCTCTCTTTCTTCCTGGATAATGGCCAATGTGGCACTGATTTTAATATAATTTTGTCTGCGTTTGTTTTTTTTTGCTAATTAATTACTATAGGCCTCCTGTAAAGCTGTGCAGGCGGGATACTTTGTCAAAAACTGGCAGACATCCTATCTGCCAAAGTCATGGTTTCACTGTTGTATCTAGATTGGTAGGAACTGCTATATCTCCGGTGGCGATGCCCGTGCTGGCAGAAACTTTAGAGAAACGGCTCATCAAATATTGAGCCATCAGCCAAAGTATCTTCAACCGTTCACCATATTTAGGACAGATGTTCGGAAATACTTTTTGCATGTTTGGGACCTCATGGGAAAGCCTGGTGATCCTGACCAGGAAATCAACGAAATTACCCCCACACGCTTGGAAAACTCCAACCTTGTTAGAAACATTTCTTTTTGTTGCCCATTCTGGACATTTGTTTTTGAAGAACAAAATCTTTGCTGTGCATAGCATTTAACATGACACCCCTCAGCAAAGTGTCAATACCTTCCATGAAGCCACAGATGCACTGCTGAAGGCCTGATGAAATGGATACTTTTGGGACAAATTTGACCTATCTGCTAGTTAAAAGACAGCCAAGAGTGCGCATTGCATGTGGCTGAAGTTTCGGAATTGTCAACAAGGTATGGCTGACCTCCTGTAGATATGTTTAAAGAATATGAACTGCATGTGCTTCATCGCTTTTGTGCACGATCAGATGTAGGTAACTCACCAACATCCTATTTTCTTTGTATTGTGTTCCATTGTTAATATGCTTGCACTGTGTCATGGCCTGCATGCAAACTTTATTCTAAAACAAAACGCTTTGTGTATTCCTCTATAGGATTCCAACAGATCAATCAAACACATGGGAGTCCATTCATGATAGAGTGAGGAATCTTTTAACGTCCAGCCGTGCAAAGCAGCGACTATTAAGTGTGAGTAATAGAAATAAACTGGAACTGTACCCCTAGTGATGCATAGTCTAACTGCATAGTATATATGTTTATTGGTCACTGAGCGTGCATGTTCATGGATTCCTTAATGTGGAGGTTCCCATCTCCTGAGAGCACCTAAATATCAGTGCACATTTCCTTTTCGGGGACTCAGTGACGTAACAATAGCCCCAGCAGCCCACGCGGTGCGGGTGTGGAACTCCAGTGGGACCCCTCCGAGTACCATGCACGGGCAGGCCTGAGACCTCTTGACTGATTCCGGAGCGTGGGGCCCCCCTCCATGCACTTTGCAGGTGTTTGGAGACTGATGCTGTTGTAAATTTGTACAAGGGGAGGTGGGTGTCCTCCAGAGGCTCTTGCTGAGTTGTGGGGTTTTGTGCATGCCCTGGTTGAACTATAAGGGGGGATTCAAAGACATCCCCTGCTGTGAGCAGCCATGCTCCATTCTGTCCAGTGTGTGCAGTACTCTGCTTCATAAATGGCCATTGGTCGCCATGCACACAGTGAATAGGCCATTTTCAAACAGTTAAGTGCTTACCCAGGTTTGCACCATGAAATAGCCATATACGTAAATAAGGAAAATCTCATCTACCTTTCTGTTCCCCCTCTGTGATTGGTAGGGGCTGTGCTGATCAAAGGGACGAGCAGGCACACAGGGTGTCAGCTACCCCTTTAAATGCTTGACATACTTTTAACAATCAAAAAAGGGGGGAGATGGAGGAACTGGTTAGGTTCATCCTCCAATGTACATGTAGTTCACAAAAAATCTGTAAATGTCAGATTCACAAAACCTAACCAAGGGAATGGAGATTCCGCTGAATGCTCGAAAAAACAAGACCCCTGTTCAAAGAAAAGAAAATAATTTTCTTGAGTCCCCTCACTCACCCAGGGTTGCCCCTAGGTGACAAGCTTCATCATTGGGGCCATCCCAAACAGCTGCTGCTTGGGGCGTGCTGCGACTTGCGGAACTACGTAGGAAACTTTTTGGTGAAGAAATGTGTAGTGCAGTGCTCGTGGAGTGGTGAAAGTGATGTTACAAATACCTAGCTAGTGAGCTAATATTTTATTCTCGCTCCTAGTTGGGAAGGATAAAAAAAAAAGGGTTGAATAGTAGGGAAAAGATATATCTGTTATGTGTATTCAGTCCCTAATATTCAGTCGACATGTTTCAAGGTATCCCCTAAACCTCTTTTTCAGGACCACACGGGGACCAGCCCCATGCGTGCCACTCCTTGTTAAAACCTATAATAAAGTGAGGATGCACACCTAATGTGTGAGCACCCTATTCAAAATACATACAGTTTAGTCTTTGACTCATAGTATCTGTTCAGGGAATAAAACAGAATGAAAAGTTAGCACATAATGCCTGCTTACCTCTCACATGGGCAGGTCCATACCCAATGAGGTAATCCGATCAATGTACTCCTCTATAGTTGGTGCCCTTAGAGATAATAGTTAATTAGTGCTTTAATCTAATGTAACATAATAAAACACATCAGACGTCTCCTTTGTGAGAAAGCATAGTTAGATGCATGGATATAACTTTAAAAAAAACACCTGTGAAAAAACTGGACACCACATGACATACAACATATAAACATGCAATGTTCTCAAAACTTCTGGAACATACTTATGCTTTGGAAATACTATGCCTCATGGTCTGCCGGGGTAGAGGGGCTTGTGGTCATGCCCTAAAGAGATACAGAGCATTGTAGGTAACTGAGCAAAGCGGAGAAAACAACAGAACTACCAGCAAAAATATTGCTGTGTCTGTCCATAACGTGGATGGCAGATGCTCAAAGAAACAGAACAATAGAAAAGATGAGCTTTGAAATGTCCAGAGAAACCTGTTGAGGAAAAGGAACTTACTTTGTCAAAGCACACCTCCATCTAATAACACCTGCCGGCACCCGGGCGGACCACATCTTAGCACGTCTGTCTCCTGGTGCAGTTTAAATAGGAATGAAAAAGCCCAGTCATGCTAGTGTACCAAAATTGACTAGACTGTGGAAGTTAAAGCAAACCAAGATGGCCGCTACTGTTGGCAATACACACAGGCCATCTTGGGAGGATATGAAAGTGTTCCTCCGTCTTGCCCACGCAGTGTAACTGAGGCAGGTACTTGTGTGGTTGTCAAGGTTATCAAGAAATCAATTTGATAATGAGGGAAGTTAAATGAGACAACATATAATAAGTCATGAAACCAATGTATGGACGCGCCAAGTGTGTTGGAAAATCGGTCATTTTCCTTAGCGAAAAACGGGGCCATCTTGGAGGGGTGAAACCATTATTCATAAGTAACCTACTAGAATCTTCTGACTGTCTTAGACAGAGGAAAATGCTACAGTCAGTGCTTAATACTTTTTACACCATTCCTGTTTTTACAGTGAATAGTCCTGTTGGGTGTGCTCTCAATCTGCTTTTCCCTTTAATAAGACAAGATTTTCACAGTAGAAACGTTCAAGGTCTTATCTGGCAAGTACCCTTGTTCTATATAACCCACCCATGTTCTATATAAAATTCAAAGTGGCGTTCAAGGCAGATATACTTTCTGTGCGTTGGGGGTAGAGGGGTGATCAGCTTACCTATACATAGAAGAAATCCTGGCAACCTATTGCCTAATGAGAATTTTACGAAATGTCACTGATGGAAAAGACGTGTATTACTTTGCATTGTAAAAACAAAACCTCAATTATGCAATCAGTCATCTCGATGTAGAAACACAACTTAACAGATCCTGGAATGCTGACTGCGTGCTTAAAGATGATTTTGGCAGCTATTATTTTGAGAAAAATATCATAAGTACCAAAATAAGATTGACATGATGCGGAGGGCATTGGAGAGAACACGCAGCTGCCATGTGGACCACTTTGTCATAACCCCAATGCCAACTTTCACATTGTGGGACCTTCCACTGGACAGCATACACTTTGCCAATGGATAGCACATCCTTTTGTGGTTGGTATCAAAGTCTTCGTTGTCAACTACAGTTAAGAACAAAAACCAAATCTTTGTTGTTAACTACGGTTAAGATGAAAAACCATTGATACATTACATTGCGAATCGCTGGGAAGGAGGATGTCCATTTCACACACCCTTTTTATGATTCATATGAGACGTTAAGTATATACTACGAGACACAACTTTTATTGTCCAGCCTTTGTGACCACAAACGCCTTCATGAATCAGCCTTATGTGGTTAAATGTAAAGTCTGGAGTGCTAATAACAATAAATGCTGAAGTTGTAACACCCGATGTAATGCCAGGTAACACTTCCAGTCCTTGATTCAAATATTCAGTTGATTCAAATACTGTGTGTTGAAGTTAAATTGTAATAATATATTTTATGGCAACTGAACTTTGATACGGAGTATCCAACCCATGGCTTGTGTTGGGCTGCAAATAATGGCCATGGAGGGAGTCAGTAAGTGCATCTATTGTTATGTTTGTCATCATTTTGTCACCATTGACCTCAGTCCACCACGCTCCTTAATAATGCCTTTGAAAATCATAAATGTCACACACACAAAGATTGGCATTCAGCTCATCTTAAGTTGGCTACCTTTTCAGGTTTGGCTTGATGACCCTTGCACCTTTCATGCCAGATTATTCCATTTGATGTACATGAATGGACCAGGAGACAGGTTAGAATTGCTTTGCGTTTGGTTGAAAGAAAGCAATATGCAATAATGCCGTCCAGGTATTACAGATATGTCAGCACAGAAGAGCTAGAGGTAACATGAAATGCTGGTACAACTAATTTTCTGAACTCGGATGACCCTGAAGCCTTACTGGACAATCTATACCACAATACGTCCACCACTATCTGCAAGGTGGCCCCAGCCAAAAGAAGAATCAAAGAATTTGGCATTAACTCCACTAAAAATAGTTCCGTGTGATGCCAGTGGAGCGGAAACAAACTGTAATGCAAGTTGCGAAATTCTATTATAATTGAAGATAGCCCTTCTCTAAGAGATACCAGTAAGGCCTCTATAGTGCCATAAAGAGAGCCAACATGTCTTAATTTACAAAATTCATCTACAAGGTCTGACTGAATAAAAGAAATCTTCAGCATCGTTCAAGAACTGTCTAACCCAACTGCCCAGAAGAACAACCTCTGCGCATCACAACAATATTGTAGCAACCTCCTGAACTTTTTTCTTGGTCAAAATTAGTATTATCTGTTACTCCAACTTTACACCCCTGTACCATCTAACTGTTATTCCCCACACTTTCTCCTATGCCTCAATCCTTTTTCATGAGCCCCAGACTGTTGGAGGCTGATGAGGAGCTGAAACTGGCCTTTAAGGCAAACAGATTTACCTTATCTATGTAACCAAGCCCAGCCCTCCATATATTTTTTTTTTAAACAATTTTATTAATTCAAAGAAACGAACAATGGGCATATAAAAATCAGTACATGCATACAGAAATAGTGGGTAATCAAGGAATCTATTACATCGGCACTTTAAGGTACACAATACGGTTATGTCATGACGTCAGTCCCCCCCCTCCCCGGAACTCCATCCCCCTCCCCCTTACTCGGAGTCCCTGCCGCTGCCTAGCTGTGGTGGCTCACATTTGAATCCCCTATATTCATTCCACGCACCCCAGATTCTAGCCCACTTTTTCGGATATTTCGGTTCAAATACACTACCCTTTCAGCCACCATTGCAGAGTCTAAGTCCGCGCACCATTCCCTGAGTGCCGGCACCGGTGAAGCTCCCCAGAACCTGGCTATATTCCTTTTAGCATACATGATACTCAGTGTGGCCCAGTCTTGCATGGCGTGATTAAGATCGTTTGGTTCCCAAATATTCAAAAAGCAACAACGCGGTTCCGGGACCAGCGAGTCTTTTACCACTTGCGATATAGTCCGCATAACCTTCACCCAAAAGTCCGCAATCTGAGGGCAGTCCCATATGGTATGAAAGAACGTACCCTCTTCCCCGCACCCCCGGAGACAATACTTATGTGTAGCCTTCCTCATCTTATGAAGGGCGACCCTAGTGTAATAAACACAATGCAACATTTTTAACTGTATTAATCGGAGCCTAGCTGGTATAGCAACTTCCCGTGGGGAGGAGAGCGCAGTCTGCCAGTCCGACTTATCGAACTCACCCACCTCAGCAGCCCATGATGTCCTTAACTTCAAAGTAGGGTCAGGCAGGTTATTAACGAGTTTACGATAAACAAAGGAGGTGTATGTGTACCGTGAGAAGCCTATCTTCTAATGGGGTAGATTCAGGTAGCTCCTCACCGGGCTGGACTAGTGACTTCAGGGCATGACTAATCTGCAAATATCAGAATCGCTCTGTGTGTGCCAGGTCATATTGTTCCATAAGTTGTTCAAAGGAAAGGACGGCCCCACGCCTCCAAAGGTCTCCAACCGTAGAGATACCAATCAGGTCCCAGGCGTCAAAGCCCTTACTATTACATGAACGGTCTAGTCGGCGCGACGACCAGAGCGGTGTCATTTGCGTAAGTGTGTCCTTACATTTAAGGCGGGCCGAGGCCAAATACCACACCCGCACCGTATGAGCCGTCGGGCCGATCAAGGCCGCAGCACTTTTTGAGTCGTAGGGCGCAGCCATCACTCCGCCGCTCCCGAGGTCGTACCTGTCCGCTTTGTATGCCGGCTCAGTCTGGGGCGTGTGCAGCCATTGATTTACAATCTTTAACTGGGACGCCCAATAATATAGTTGAATATCAGGGAGGGCTATGCCTCCATCGAACCAACCCCTAACTAGTTTATATCGAGAAATGCGCACTGGTTTGTCCCCCCAAAGGAGACCGGAGACCAGTGCGTTTATAGACGTGAAATACTTAAGAGGCACTAGAAATGGAGTGTTCTCAAGGAGATAAAGCAGTCGGGGCAAAGTCATCATTTTAAATAGCGCAGCTTTCCCCAGAAGGGTCAGTGGTAAGGTGTGCCAATGTTTTACATCACTGCAAAAGCGTTCAAGGGGGAGCGCCAAATTACGCTGAAAGAAGGCCTCTTGGTTAGGCGTTACCCAGACCCCCAGATATTTAAAGGGTCCGTCAGTAACCACCAATTGGCAGTCAGCCGGAAGCCGCGGTGGGGATCCTTTAAGGATGAACAAAACAAACTTGGACCAATTAATAGTGTACTCTGAGGCCCGCCCAAAGATTTCACAGATGTTGAGGAGTACTATAATCGAGCATCTGGGCAGGGTCAAATAAAGGAGGATATCATCAGCGTATAGTGATATGCGGTCCTCCCATGTCTCGGTTCAACTGAGTCTTCTAATCATAGGGTCCCACCGTATCCATGCTGCCAAAGGCTCAAGAATCAGGGCAAAGAGCAGGGGCGACAGAGGGCACCCCTGACGCGTGCCTCGTCCAAGTTGAAAATCCTTGGAAATATGGCCGTTCGCCACTACATGCGCTAGTGGTTCAGTGTAAAGTAGCTTAACCCACGCACAAAAATTGGGGCCGAAGCCTAGGTGCCGGAGAACCGCGAAAAGATAAGGCCATTCAACCATGTCGAAAGCCATGCGGGCGTCCAATGAAAGGATCACCGCAGGTTGCGAAAGACTAGGTATCTGTGCCATCACCGCGTGGACCCGTCGGAGATTAAGAGCGGTATTTCTGTTCGGCATGAACCCGGATTGGTCCGGATGGATCAGCGTCTCTAAGTGTGGGGTCAACCGAGTACCAATCATTTTGGCCAATATCTTCGCTTCCGCATTCAAAAGGGAGAGTGGGCGGTAGGATGTGCACACGTCAGGGGGCTTGCGAGGCTTCGGGATGGCGATGATTGTAGCCGTCCGCTGGTCTCGTAGTAATTTTCCCTTACGTAAGCTATCCTTAAACATCTACAGAAGGTGCAGAGCCGTCAAGTCAGATACTCGTTTGTAAAATTCTAAAGGGATCCCAATGGGACCCATGGCTTTGCCTGACTGTAAAGAGTGAACCGCAGCAAGGACCTCGTCCTTTGTGAACTTAGACTCCAGGAGAGAGGCCTCGGCCTCTGACAAGGAAGGCATTTTTATATCCTTGATATAGGTTTGTGCTTCTTCTTTGGACATGCCGGAGGTGGGGGTATACACCTTCTCAAAATAGTCTGCCAGGGCATCTACGATGTCCGCTGGAGTGGTGACCAACAAACCCTCTAGGGTGTGGAGTTGTGCTATTGTCCTCTGGGCCCTTTCCTTCCAATCTAACCAGGCCAGTAGCCTTCCCGCCTTATCCCCCACTTCATAGTGTGCTGCGTGCGTTGGGGTCGTTGTCGTACCCGTTCTCAATGATGTTCAGTGAACTCAGCCTGTTTGAGGCGCAGTTGTTGCGCTGCTTCCCCAGTAGGATCGTCCTCGTGTCGCGATTGTAGCACGGCCAGATCGGCTTCGATCGCCTGCATGTCGGCGTTCGCTGCCCGCCTGTGACCCGTTGTCGAGGCTATCGCTTGTCCCATTAGAACTGCTTTATACGTCTCTCACAAAACCTCCGGCGAGCGACCCGAATCCACATTTTCTTGGAAATATTGCTTTGTAACTGTAATCAACTCTTTCCTGATCTGCGGGTTCTGTAAATAGCCGGGGGGAATTGGAAAGATACGTCTCCTAGTTTTCAAATAGGAGGTATAGGTCATTGTAATCGGAGAGTGATCAGAAATGCCTCTTGGGCCTATTAGTGCCTCTGTCAAATGGGGTAAGCTATCAGAGGAAAGGAAAAAATAATCAATGCGGGAGAGACTATTGTGGACCCAGAGTAAAAAGTGTACCCACGGCTCCCGGGATGCTTGAACCTCCACCCATCCGTAAGGCCTAACGCATCTATAAAACCAGCCAGCCGGGACTTACCAGCCCCTGGTGGTCTGCCGGGGTGTCGGTCCAGCTCATGATTCAGAACTGCGTTGAAATCGCCCCCTATGATAAGCTCCCCCTCTGGCAATGTCAATAAAAAAGCATTAAGGGCGGGAAGCGCTACATTATGAAGGGCCAGTCCTCATATGTTTTAACTAATTCTCTCTTTGCTCATTAGTGGTATCATTAATGTGATGACACATCCCTGTCCCATGAAGTCATTATTATCCTTGTAAAATATGCCACAATTACTCAGATTCTATAACAAACTTTCAGCCCACCTATCATTGGCACCAATGCCATCCTTAAATTATGTCCTTAAATGCATTCCACTGGATTCTCATGAGTCATCGAGGCAGGGATATCCCATTCGATGGATCTGAGCTATTTAGTGAGAAGACTGATAGGCCTTGGAGATATTTATAGATACCAGAGCTACAGTCCACTGTGGGCATTTTCCCTTATTTGCCAGCTCTATCTTCTACACAGTAAATACAGTGGGAACTCAAGGGGTCTTGCATATTGCCACTGACAATCCTCTCAGCCTATTCAGTTTCAAAAAGGGACTTTTCATGGTGGTGAGGAAGGTTCCAAAGGATGAAGCCAAGAATAGCAGCACTTCTGTTTATCCAGGCACTGTTGTGAACCTCTTTAATTCACCATCTAGTCTAAGGTTGTTTACCGGTGGGTGATCAATATAGTACAAGAAACAATGAGAGATTACTTCCCACCACCTGAGAATGACAGGGTCTAAGATGAATTTTAAACCTATGACTCTTAATCTTCAAGAAAGAGAAGGTGGGGAGGAGCTTCGCGCGCAACCAAGATGGCCGCGTGAGCTTTGGGCTCCCGAGACCCTCGTAACCTCCCGCATCTATCCTGTCGTTCATCCTGTCCCTCATCGATGTCTTTGTGAAGGCGAACCACGAGTGAGGCGAAACCCGCATTTAGATTTTGAATTGGACCCTGGGAACCAGTGTTATGGTGCTTAGAAGATTGCGGCCTACGTCTCCGTGATGCCGGGCTGTGGAGTTGGCATGGCGCCCGAGCTGTAGTTGAACAACATCGGCCTGTGGGGATTGGGATGACCGGTCCGATCGCTTTCACTTTCGGTTTTGCTTCCAGAGACACCCGTGACTGTGAGCGTGCCCACCCCCGAGCCTGAAGACTGCCGCCCTGTATCACCCACGATTGTAATTTTTTATCGCCTTGCTGGTTTTGGAGGACCTTCGGCCTGTGCCCTCTGGCCGGGGCTGCCTCCGCCCGTAGGGGCCAAGGGCCGCCATCTTCCTGCTTCGACTCCTCGATTCAAGTCGACCTATCTCCTGCAATGGCGGGGAAACCGGAGAGTGAAAAGCAGAAAGTTAAACCCACTCAGCAGGGTGGCTATACCCAGACTAACATTATGGATCGATATGCCCAGACCCGGGGATCTCCCGGTGGATCGTGTAGGTCTCAGTACGACATAAAAGATCCACCGACTTTGGCGATTGAGCTGACCTTACAGGATGTTATGGCTGCTATTGACGGGATTAAATCCTCGCTGGGGCAACAAATGGAGACTCTCGCCCATAAGCTCGATACTGTGGCGATTGATGTCAACCTGATCCGTACGGACCTGGTGAAAACTAACGAGAAAGTCAAGTCTTTAGATATTAAGACCTCCAGTCTGACGGGTGATGTCGCTGAACTGCAGACGGAGGTCCGCCACCTGAGGACTACCAGTGATCTCCTTACACGACGTCCGGAGGATTATGAAGGAAGGGCTAGGCGGAACAATGTTCGTATCATAGGGGTCTCTGAGAAGGCGGAAGACCTTGCTGCTGACCTCTTTGTCGAGAATCTTATTGTTGGCCACCTTGCACCTAAGGGACTGAGTAAGTTCTTTACTGTCGAACGGGCGCACAGAGTACCTGGTGGTAAGCCGAAGTTGGGTGCCCCGCCGCGTCCTATAATCGCGAGAATTTTCAACTTTCGTGATAGAGACGCTATCCTTCAGGCCTCACGGATGAGTGGACCTACAAAATTTGAGAACACTACTATCAGCTTCTACCCAGACTTCACCCAATTGGTCCAGAGGCAAAGACTTGGTTTCCAGGGGGTGAAGAGACTACTGCGTGACATGGGCCTTAAATACGCCATGCTTTTCCCGGGCAAGTTGAGGATCGAATATGCGGAGCGGACTTATTTTTTCGATCGACCGGAGGCAGTGGTCGACTGGCTGGACACTCTCCCGAACCAGCATCCATCGGAGGAGCAGTCTGGCGGTGCGGAAGGCGGACCTACGGAACAGCAATAGGCACCGGCTGCTTGGCTTCTGGGGTCTCTTGCAGGCCTCGAACTGTGGTTCGATAATCCTGACATGTGATTGATGTACATTTTGGGGGGTTGCGGGGCAATTAGGGGATCTTATTCCTTCTCAGAGTTTCTTTTTGTAGCTTAGTTAGATGTGGGGTTAACAGGCACACTGCAAGTTTGGGTGTTGTTTTAGTCTTACGCAGGGGTGCAGGGTGGGGGGTTTTGTAATGGGATGTTGGTGGGGGATGGGGGGTTTTGTTGGGGTGCGTGTTTGTTTCTTTGCAAGGCAATGTGTTCTCAGTTTGTTTGATCAAAGTGCTGAGTTCTTCCTGGGGCTGGGTCCTCTTTCTTTTTCGGGATGGGGGGTAGAGGGCTGAAACGAATGAGTTGGAATGTTAATGGGCTGGGGGATAGGATCAAACGTGGGGTGGTGCTGCAACTGTTGAAGCGTTTCGCTCCTGATGTGGTCCTTCTTCAGGAGACCCACTTGATTGGCAATACTTGTCATGCTATGAATAGGAAGGGGTATTGTTTGGTCGCACATGCTGGGTTTTCCTCTGGTTCCAGAGGGGTTGGTATCCTGTAAATGTGGGATACTTGTAAAGCGCACTGTTACTCTACCCGAGTGTCCTGGCGCTGTAGACCGCTGGGGAACCCGTCCTGGTTTTCCCTGTGAGATGGTCCCTTTCTGGGTATCTCCAGGGTGAAACCAGGCATCCCCGGCGTCTGTGGGGGGCCGTTGTAGAGATGAGGCAAGCTTAATGCCCAGAGTTACCGAGTGTGTTCCCTGGTTAAAGTAGGCACTGAGGCGAGAATTATCGAGTCCATTGACCCTGGTCCAAGACCCTGCCGCATCGGGAATTGAACCCTGGTCCCGGGCCGTTCTCTGCTTACAGGTCCGCCGCCTCTAACCAGTGAGCCACACCTCTCTATCCTCATTAAGAATTCTCTCCCACTGGAGATTGACAACACGGTCCATGGGAGGGCCGGAACCTTTCCCTGATTTCTGTATCTGTCCCCCCTGGCCTGCAGTCGACTACTTTCGCGGACTTGGGACGAGTTATCCTCGCTCTCCCCGAGGGGTCACTGTTTTTAGGTGGTGATTTTAACGCGGTGGTTTCCGGTATGATTGATCGACACCCACCCAGGGATCTAAGGGGAGCACAGAACTGGCTTCACGATTTCCTCAATACTTTAGGTCTGGTAGATTGCTGGAGATTGTTACATCCTGCTCAGCGGCAGTATACGTTCCATTCGGGCTCTCACGGGAGGCTTTCTAGGATTGATTATATCTTGGTACCGGCTGCACAAGCTCTTTCTATCACTGAGGTTAAGCATTTGGTTCGGGGAATATCTGATCACTCTCCGCTGTGGCTTCGGGTGGAGTTGGATTCTGGGACCGAGGGTCGAGTTGCTCCGATTAATCTTTGGTATCTTCAAAATCCTATAACTCGTGCTGCCCTGGTAAAATCGCTCGACCTGTATTTTTTGGAAAACGAGGGTTCCGTTTCGTCAGCGGTATCGCTTTGGGAGGCTTTCAAAACTGTCCTCAGAGGTCAGGCCCTGTCGTTAATAGCGAGTGTCAAAAAACAAAGGGGGTGAGGAGGTGGTTAAGATCAAGACAGAGATTGCAGACTTGGAGCTTGACCTGGAGCGGGGGGTCCCCGTGCTAAGACTCATGTTCTGCGACTAAAACAGCTTGATTACAGGGCATTGGTTACTGACGCAGCTAAGGCCATGAGTAGGGAACAGCAGGGACGTCTGTATGATGTGGGAGATAAAGCTGGTAAATTGATTGCGTGGCTGGATAAGAAAGATACAGCTAGTCGGGTGGTGCCTGTGATTGAGACAGCTGGAGGAGCTCGGGTTTCAGACCCTAAAGAAATCGTTCAGTGTTTCGCGGATCACTTCCGAACAGTGTACTCTTCTGTTTCGGACAGGCCGGAAGAGGACTAACATCTATTGTTGCGTGATATTGCTTTACCGTGTCTCTCTGACATCGATAGGGAGCAAATGGACGCCGTAATAACAGCTGATGAGGTGGCTCTTGCAATTCGTTCCCTGCGTTCGGGGAAAGCAATGGGTCCCAACGGCCTGCCTATTGAACTTTACAAGTTGCGACCTGACAAGATGGCTCCCTATCTACGGGATATGTTTTTGGAGTCTCTGGAGTGCGGCTCTCTCCCCCGTGATCAGCGTTTAGCGACCATTGTGGTGATTCACAAGGAAGGGAAGCCGAGAGATAAATGTGCGTCGTATCGACCTATCTCTCTTTTGAATGCCGAGCCTAAGATCCTCGTGAAAGTACTGGCTACCCGATTAATCACTGTTATCGGTGATTTGGTACATCCGGATCAATCTGGTTTTTATCCCGCATAGAAACACCGCTCTGAATCTTAGACGTCTACATGGTGTTCTCGCGAGAGCTGCGACGTTGAGTGAGCCGGCCATCTTGGCGTCGTTGGATGCCATGATGGCCTTCGATACCGTTAAATGGCCGTATTTATGGGCCGCGTTGGCTAAGTTTGGGTTTGGACCCGGTTTTATCAGCTGGGTGAGGCTGCTCTATGAGGATCCCCTCGCGCAAATTGTTGTGAATGGCCAAGTCTCTGCTCCGTTTGGTCTTGGGAGGGGAACTCGTCAGGGTTGTCGTTTGTCACCGCTCCTGTTCGCTCTTGCTCTTGAACCCCTCGCTGCCTCGATCCGGTGGGAGCCCTCGATGAAGGGTATTAGGTGGTCCTCTGAGTTTGAAGATCGCATCTCGCTCTATGCAGATGATATCTTACTGTACTTAACCTCGCCCCGGAAGTCATTGATAGTTTTGTGCGATGTTTTGAATTCGTTTGGTAGGAACTCAGGCCTGATCATTAACTGGACAAAATCCTATCTATATGTCCTTTCAGGTGACATCCCTCTTTTTCCAAATAATTGTCCTATCCAGATTGCGCGAACAGGGTTTAAATATCTCGGTATTTATGTTTCATTAGACCCCGCAATTCGGTATGAACAGAACCTCCTCCCGCCCTTATCTAGATTGAAGCAAGACGTCGCGGGTTGGCGTAGACTTCCGCTTTCGCCTCTTGGTCATACAGCCCTCTTTAAAATTATGTCTTTGCCTCGTTTTCTCTATGCTCTCCAAAACACTCTTGATATAGTTCCGGCTAGCTATTTTCGTGTGATCGAAGATCTTCAAAGGAAGCTGATATGGGACGGCAGACCTCGTATTGCGCTTGCTAAACTGACGCTCCCGTGGTACGACGGGGGTATTGCTCTCCCTGATATAAAACGTTACTATTGGGCATCTCAATTGGGAGCCATTAATCATGGTATGTATGGTTCCGAATTGAACCCCGCCTTTGCCATGGATAGATGGCTGTTACCTGGGGGGAACTACTACAGGGCGCTGTACTCTAAAACGGTGATTAAGGATTTGTCTGGACCTACCAGGACAGCAGTACGTCTGTGGCAGGACGCAACTAGTTCGATGGGATGGAAAGACCGCTTGACTCGGGCGACCCCGCTTTTTGGTTCTGATAAACTTGGTAAACTGTGGAAGACCAAGGGGTTCGATAAATGGGACCTCATTGGTATTAGTAAGGTGGGGGACCTCTGGATAAAGGGTCAGGTAAAATCGTTTGAGGTGTTAAAGAAGGAGTTTGATTTAAGTGATTCAGAATACTTCTGTTATGTTCAAGTTCGCCATGCTTTGAGGTCGGTTTTCCCGGTGGGGGAAGTCATTCCAGAGTCATCCCCGCTCAAGGATAGACTGTTGGGCGGTTATGTACCTGACAGTACTATCTCCCTAGTCTATAAAAAATTAATAAACGATAGGTCAGACCTCCTTTTGCATCTTCGTGACTTGTGGACCCGTGACAGCCTTGAGCTGGATGACGAGGACTGGCAGTCGGCGATCTCCTCTCCCAAGGAGGTCGCAATTCCAGCTCGGCTCCGATTGGTCAGCTTAAGATTCTTCATAGAGTATACGTCACGGGCCCCCGTTTGGTCCACATGGGCTTTTATGAGGAGGGTTTGTGTAAGCGAGGGTGTGGGCAGATAGGGACATTTCTCCATATTATTTGGGAATGTCATGGGGTTGCTGCTTTCTGGAGCGGGGTGCATGATGTAATGAGGGAAGTGACGGGGGTTTCCCTCTTGCCGGAAGCTAGACGATGTTTGTTGAATGTTTGGGAACCCACGGTTTATAATGTAGCTCAGACACAGTGGGCGACCCTGGGGGTTATGATTGCCAAGCGAGAAATCGCTCAATTGTGGGGGTCCCACAGGCCACCTACGGTTGAAGTATAGAAGGAGAACATGGACTGGTGCATGTTTAGGGAAAAACAGTGTATTTGGCCCGGGGTCGGCCCCGAAAGTGGTGTAGAGTATGGGGACCTTGGAATAGTTATCGTGGCGATATATGTGCACCACCCATAATAGAAACCACTGATGTCCCACCATCCCCCTGACCCTGCATTCTGCCTATTCTACTATATGTGCATTGATTTTGCTCTCTCCTCCCCCCTCCCCTTTCATGCATTGATTGCTGATTTTGTTGTATTGTTTTTTTCTTTCCCCGCTTGAATTGGTACTTTGTAGAATATATTTCTTTGCCTTGCTTGTTATATGTTTTTCAATAAAAATAAATATAAAAAAAAGAAAGAGCAGGTGAAAATTATTATGCTTGCTCAGGTTCTTCAAGCCTTGGATCTCAAAGAGAAGATGGTGTCCCTGGACCAGCAGGCCATGCATTTTCATGTCTAGATCTATTGTCCCACAGGAAGTGTCTCCACTTTGTGGTGGGGTCAGACAATTTCCAATTCACCATCCTGCTCTTTGTTCTTACATCAGCCCCCGCAGATCTGTACAAAAGTTATGTTGGTGTTTGTGACACATCTTCTCAATTCAGGGATACACAGATTCCCCTAACTTTATGACTGGCTGCTGAAGACAGACTCGCCACAACTGGATTCAGACCAAACCAGACAGGTGCTGTCTTCTCTGGGATTCTCCTTCAACAATCCTAAATCTCGTCATCAGCCAGGATTTGCTTTTAGTAGCAATTTTTAATAGTCTCAGCCATTTTTAATAGTTTCCCAGAAGGCTTCCTGCCCCCGTGATGAATCTGTGACATTTATGCTTGAATCCTAATGGTTTGGGTGAGAGCTTCTATTCTCACTTTGATGGCTCTGAGGCTGCTTGGACTCTTTTTATCCTGCATCCTGCTGGTGAATCACTTTTGTTGGCATACGCGGCCATTCAATAGAATCTGAGGTTGGTTTGGTCCTAGAACTGGGGATGCCTTTCAGACAGAATCTGTATCTCCAGCAAGACAGCTCAGAAACCTCAGTGGTGGATAATAGGCATTAATCTGATATGTGGCAAGTCATCTTTCTTGACCCTTCCACAGCTCTCAGTGGTGATGTATGCATTATCTCTGGGCTCCGTTGGTCAGCTAGACGAGGTGGAGATTGGGTCTCAGGTTGAGCAGCACCATCATAGAAATCTTCCTGAGCTGGGTGCTATCGATCTGGCACTGCCGGCCTTTCTACTGTCCATCGAGGGAAGATTCATTCAAGTGCTGATGGACAACGTGACTGTCATGTAGTATTGGAAAAAGCAGGATGGAGTGGGGTACTGTGTTCTCTGTCCAGAGGCTTTGATGATTGCTGACTCTTCACAGGATTTACCTGGCAGGCGATCACCTAGCGAATTACTCAACATCAGGGCTGATGAGTACAGTAGATGTCATCTTGCTGATCCTGATTGTCATGTGTATCCCCAGGTGGCACGAAGTATCTTCTCCCAGTGGGAAACTCCTCTGTAGGCCAATTCACTACCTCTGAAAATAATAATTTCCCAGGATTGGCATTCTGGAGTTTAGTCTTCAAGGAGTTGTAGGGGACATGTCTCACTGTGAGTGAAACTCCATTTCCGCATGTGCCACACATTGTGTGGGTCCTAAAGAAAATCATACGGAACTAAGCAAAGCTAATTCTGGTGGCCCTAGATTGAGCCACGAGGGTTGGGACTTCAGGCTACTGACCCTGAGCATCTGCCCTTCGCTTTGGCTTCTTCTTTCAGAAGTCCTGTTCTCCGCACAAGAATGCAGGGTTCTGCATCTGAGCTTCCACAATCTGCACCTTCCTGCTTGGTGATAAATCTAAACCAACTGAGGGGTTTTGATTTGTCACACATTACTGTTAACTAGAGGACTTCTTTAGCATAGACCATCCTGCATGCCCTGAATAGTCCCAAATCTCTAAAATGACAGAGGGGTGATTATAATTCAGTTTACCTTGGCAAATCCCATTTTTTGAAGTCTCATAATAGCAGTCATTTAAAGAAGGGCTGTAACGCAGCCTTAGTAGATCTGTGCTTCCTCTCTCTCCTTCTCAGCACCTGTTACCTCCAACATCTATTACCTCGAATGGGTCTGTAAGATTGCAGAGTGGATAGCCTCCTTTGGCAGCCAGCAATTAGATTCCACGATAACTGCACCTCAGTGGTCATTACGCATGGCAGGGAAATTCTTCCCTCATAGTTTCAAATTAAAGACAACACACTTGTAACTACAGTCCCATACGGTTTTGCATTCTATCTGTGTGGGTAAAACGCTTCGGCCTACTTCCTCCATGGGGTACATTATACAAATGCTATAATGCAATAAAATGCAATACAAGGCTGAGTTGGGGTGGTATATGTCTAGCGTTGTCGCATAGGAAGATTTCTGTTTTGTCCTGGTTGAGTGTGAGGTAGATGCAGGACATCCATTTCTCAGTTTGCAGTGGCCATCTACTGTGGATGCATTTTTCTAGAATTTGAGAATGATTTGGTTATCACGAATATAGTTACAATGGATGAGTCCAAGGGATCAGATGAGCAATGCAGGTGTGACTGTCAAACTACTGAGCAAAATGGTATTTGAATTTATAATGGGATCAATGGGACTACTAGTAGCAGATTTAAGAGAAGAAGCCTGGATTGGATGAGCTGCTTGAGCATGGACCTGGAAAAGCCTGTCCTTGTCCCAAGATGTCAGACATCCATTCTGACACAAAAGACCTGACTGGGGGCAGCATTCGTACTATCCTGAGAGGGAAAGGTGAAGAGGAAACTCTGGGGTCCCAACAGGAGTGTCTGGTTGTCAGAGTGGAGAGTATGGATGCACGTGTGGGGGGCGATTTGTTGTGTAATGGAAGCAATCGCTGCAAATTGTAACAAAGATACACACACAATAAACATTATAACGTCAAACTCAGCAGAATCATCATGTTTTCATGAACTATCAAGGATGGAAATTAATGAATTTCGCTTTCTTTAGGGAGTCTCAAGTTCTGAAGTTGATGATGTGCTCAAGAGGAGGTCCATTGAGTTAAGAACATCCATCAACCCCAAAATAGACTAATTCCAGTCTGCTTTGCTGCGGTGAGTGACATTCAAACGAAGACATTTGTCAGCACTGAGTACTGTTATGTGTATGTTTATTTTGTTGTAGCAATGGTTCGACTTTCAAAGCTTTTACTGTAAAAAGAAATGGCAAAAATGTGTTGTTGTATAAATGAAAGCAATTGGACTTGACTAAACTTGCAGCATGAGTTCTACAATAGAGATATAAGTGGGCTAGTTTGTAAAGTCAAGGGATCGATGCATTATTTGTGTAGACTGCAAGTCCACTTACACTCTGGTCCCAAGTTCAAACTGGTAGTTCAGTAAGAATCACATACAAAAGCAGATAATATTTGACCATATGAATTAAAATCTCCAGCAGTCTTTATTTTCTTTTTAACTAGGAGCCTCGGCCCAGTGAAGTATTTCTAATCGATATAAGTTGTCAATTGCCAACAGCTTTGAACGTTATCAGCACCCACAGGTGCTGCGAGTATCAGTTTTGCGAGAAACCAGTGCTGCAACAAACCGGGCACGCACGCTGAGAGACTTGCCATGTCTGCGTGAAGCCCCACTGATATTAACTTTAATTGGCACAATGTGAGGTTTTTGCTGCATTTGGACCTAACTCCGAAGCCTACGGGTGGTCAGAAGAAGAGAGGTGGTGGCATATTTTTAAAAGGTTTTGCGCCTCCATTTCCACCAAGCAAAGGGACACAGGGCAACGCAAAACCTAGAATGAGATTTACCAAACCACACAAGGCCCCCTTGGGTGCACCTGCGTAGCTTGGTAAATCTGGAGTAACACAAGACAGCACAAGTCGCTGCCTTGATTTACTCTACCCCTGGAAGGCGTTCTAAGGGTAGAGCGTGAGTGTTCCCACACATACACCCATGGATTTTGGCACGTTCCCAGATTTACAGTGAATTGTAGACCTGTGAATGCATCAAAATGCTAAGCCTTTCCAGGGGGAGGCGAAACAAGGAGAAATGTCTTTAGTACTCCTCGTTTTTAGGTCAAGCATAAACAGCGCTTGCGCTGTCAGGCGATCTGTTGTAGATACTTTGTGGGGCCAGATTCCTCCCAGGCTTCGGAATGGCTTTTATCGGTGTCCCTAAAAAAATACTAGCTTACAAATGGCTAATTGTGGGTGCAAGTCCCAACTTTTTTTAGAAGTTCACTCCCATGGAGTATTTTCGCGGGATCGAGCAGCAGCACGCACAGTGGTGGCTGCTGTGGCAGGACGTACATCTGTGCTTCAACAGCTTGAGCACCACAACTTCAGGCGCAGCTGCTTTGCTTTCCGCCTGTCCATACGTCCTTCATTAAAATGCTTTGTTTTCTTAATACTGGTTCTTGGTATGCATATCCAGAAAGCATCCTTAATATTGGTAAGAAAGCTTAGTTGGTTCATGCACTTACTGTAATTAGAAACTGTAGGTAATCTGCTGGTGCAGTTTCTTTGAATTTTCATGAATTAACTTTAGTGCACAAAGTTACAGCAATTGATTGAAACGTGCTATTTCCTGATATCCACCAATCAATACCCTTCAGGTTTTTGCTAGCTGCAGTTTTGTTTACCATGGACGCAGGCACGAGTAAGTTCCTGTGCGTTGTTTTACCGACATACTTGACTTTCATGTTTGCAAATAGCAGCGATTCCACGTCACTGACAGTGGGCGCCGGGATCAAAACTATCCGGTTGTTTAATGTTTTCAGTTTTCCGCTGGCGCTGGGTGGTTCTTCTGCCTGGCCACCATTATTCACTGGTTTTGTGCCAATGTCAGCTAAACGAGGGAACCCTGAGGAGGAGTCTGGAGGACAACAGGCATGACTTCTGCACAGCACCTTTTTATAACCATTTATTTGCTGTGTCATTTTTGTGTGAGTCAGTTCATTCAGACATTTCTTCTTTGTGCTTTGTGTGTCAAGAACATTGCCAGTGGCTATCAGCATTTTTTTTCTTTTGCTCCTACAAATTTATAGACAGAGCTTCATAACAAGACGAGCCCCCTTGGGAGTGCCGCAGACCTATGTTAAAAAGCAATAATGCCTTGCCGCGATTTCCTGTTTTTTTTTGTTTTGTTTGTTTTTTACTCTTTCAATAGTGTTCTTCAGAGGTGCTGACTGCTTCCAGCGCTCACTGGGATCATTGGGCCAATTAAAGCCCTACACACAAGCGTTTGCTTTGCCCACTACGAGGATCTGACCCCTCCCCTTTGATATGTAAACAAAGGTCTGCTTGCACAATCGCAGTTAGCCTTGAACATTGGAGACCAGTGAACTACTCTTATGTGCCAACCATGTTTCTACATTGCCAACCAGCTGAAGCGTTTCTGGTTGTAATGCCACGGTTTACTGCTGATGGTGTGGGTGGACTTACATTACTGCCTCTCCTGGAAGCTTCTGTGGCACCTCCGGTTGATCTATGGGTCGACAGATGAGCCCAATCTTGCAAAATCAGCTGCGGCATGTTGGGGTGTCTGTTAGCCAGAACACTGGTGAGAGACCCGGAAAAGCAGGATTGTAGGAAGGGGTTTGTATATCCAACAGTGACAAGTGACCAACTGTGACAAGCGCTGAGTGCACAACCAACTCAGACACCTAGACACTGACTGGGCAGCAGCACAGCCACGATAAGAAACACTAACTTGGCCAACATCACACTGTTGTTATCAGGGTGACTTTTTGATAGTAGTTGGTTCACAAACAGCTGTGGGCTTAGTGGGAGTGTAGTAAACATGTTAGCGTGCAAGTCGCTGCATGCTTAATCCAGTGAGCTGAACACTAGGACTAAGTAGCTAATCGGCAGCAATGACATAAACCCTGTGGGCTTTTTTAAAGCTAAGCAGCCATTGACTGATTTAATACAAGCACTAAAGAGACCAAAACGCCCGCCAGGCCAAAAACTGAATGGCTAAATCTTAGCTTCACTCACAAGTGACAACAGACCAAGCGTGAACTTTTTTTTTTTTTTTTTTTTTTTTTTTTTTTTTAAAGACCTTTATTACACTCAGTCAGGTATACACAGCCATGTGCCTACAACCCTGGGGCCGGCGGCTAATCTAACTCATACATGTGCATAGAGACTTATCAGTTAGATCGCAGGTCTGAAGGTCATAATTTTTTAGTTACAATATGAACCCGACAGTTGTGGACCTACAACTATCCACAATAGGAACAGAAGAACATTGAGACGTCTACATGTTTGACAATTTAGTACCGTTGTGTTGTGGAGCTATGCCGGACCATGTCCCGGGTGTCCCACTGCCTGATTTATTCCCATCCTCTAAATCACCTCGCAATCAACCCTCTTCGTCTGTGGTCTGTGATAACAAATATGCTGTAAGATAGCACCAGAAGTCTTTGGGCCTTGATCTTGCCGGTAAATCTTCCTCATAGGTCTGTAGCTTGTCTCTACAGCTGGTCATATCCAGTATCCACCTGCTCTTTGTGGGTTTGCGTTTGCTATGCCAGCATTGTGCGATCTGTCTCTTGGCCAACAACAGCGCTATTGCACAGAATTTACGTTTCGTGGCCTGCAAATGTGGGATAATTCCCAGTAAACAAACCCGCACAGTGCATTCTATCTCCACTCCCAACATGGCATTCAGCAAAGTAATGACTTCTCCCCAGTATGTTTGTATCGCTGCACAGTCCCACGCCAAGTGTGTGAATCCTGCCTCCCCTACATTACACCGCTTACATCTGTCATTATCCTGAAGGCCAAATCTAAACATACGCGCCGGCGTGTAGTATGCTTGGTGAATAAATTTATAATGAATAATTCGTAAATTGCCGTTTGGTGTTAGGATTTGTGTCAGCGCGCATGTTTGTAGCCATTCCTCATCCGCTAATGATGTCTCCAGAACCATGTCCCACCTTTCTCTTGCCCTGTCCCCCGTCCCTGGGATTTCAGCCTGCGCTGTTGCGTATAATCTAGACACCAGGTGTGATGTGTCCTGGGAAGTGATGATCAATTGGAGGGAGTCCAGGCTCTCCGGTTCCTCTGGAAAAGTGGGGAAGTAATCCTGCACGGCCCGTTTCAACCGGTAATGAGTGAATATGAACAGTGGCGTTTTATTTCGAATATATTCCATGTCATTTGTTTCTACAAAGTGCCCCTCATGGAACATATCTCCCATCGTCTCTAATCCGACCTGTTGCAGTAACGACATTCCCACCTTCTCCCCCGTGACTGATAGTCCCTGGTGATGCGTCAGTGGCATCTTTGACGCGTATAATGGCTCTTTATGCGCTAATCTCGCCAGTTTTTTCCAAGCCTTAACAGTGGTGTCAATTGTGTTAATATCGCGATTGTGCAGAGGTGGGCGCGTGTGTGAGAGCATCGATGACAGCGGGATGGGCGCTGCATCTCCTTGTTCAATGGCCGTGTGTGTTAAATATGGCACTTCGTGGAACCAGTATGCCGCGTATTGTGCTTGAGCACATAAATAATACAACAGAAAATCAGGTACTCCGAACCCTCCCCTGTTATATGGCAGTGTGAGTGTTTGTAATGGCACGCGTGCTTGTTTCCCCGCCCAAATCAGTTTTAAAACCAGGGATTTTATGTTGTTGAAAACAGCCGTAGGCGGTACAATCGGGATGTTATTGAAGAGGTACAGTAGCTTCGGCAGGATATTCATTTTTACGATTGCTATTCGATCCGCCAATGACAGAGGTAGTTGTATCCAGCGCGACACCTTATCGTCCAATTTGGACACAGCCGTGCCGTAATTTGATCTTATCACCTCCTCGGGATCCCTGTGGTACATTACGCCCAGATACCTCACCGGCTCTGACTGCCACTCCAATGGGTAGTCCGTATCGTGCGAGGTCGTCGTGTCCGTTAAAGGAATAATAGAGGATTTGGCCCAGTTTATCATCAAACCAGAGTGTCCTCCGAATTTTATATATTCGCGCATAATTGGATTTAAGTGGGTGTTAGGGTCGCGTATGTACAGTAGCATGTCATCCGCATACAAGGAGATATGCAAAGGTCTGGATGGGAATTGCAAGGCCGAGGCCTTATAGTTTTGTCGTATTATGCAAGCTAGAGGTTCTAGTGCCAGTGCAAAAAGTAGTGGTGAGAGCGGGCACCCTTGTCTAGTGCCCCGCCGAATCTGAAAGACTTCCGAGACGTACCCGTTAACACGTGCCCTTGCACATGGATTAGTGTACAGTAGTGTGACCCATTGTACAAAGCGCCTGGGGAACCCCATCCTGAGCAGGATGGTGATTAAGTAATCCCATTCGATGGAATCGAAAGCCTTGGCGGCATCCAACATGACCGCCACAGCTTTAGTTGATGGTTGGAGATAGTGAGACAATGCAAATAACGACCTAGTGTTGTGAGTAGTGGACCGCGTAGGTATAAAACCCGCCTGATCTGGCAAGACCAAGTTTGGCATAATTGGCTTCAGACGTGTCGCTAATAACTTCGCCAGTATTTTAGAGTCAGTATTTATAAGTGAGAGTGGCCTGTAAGACTCACATATTTCCGAGTCCTTACCGGGTTTAAGTAGCGCTATGATGGCTGCCTCACGCAATGTTGGTGGGAGCTCCGAAGTCTCGAACGCTGCACCATACATGCGCACCATGTGCGGAGTAAGGAGGTCAGCATACTGTTTGTAGAACTCATTAGTAAACCCGTCAGGGCCCGGCGCTTTACCATTAGGCAGAGAGGTGATTATGTCCGTCACCTCCTCAACTGTTATTGGTGATGCTAACATTTCCCTCTGCCCATCCGAGAGCCATCCTATCGCCACATCATTTAGATAGGTAAACGTGTCTTCTCTGGATGCGATCGGCCTTGATTCGTATAGTGTCTCGTACTCTCTAGCGAAGCACTCCACGATGTCAGTAGCCTGTGTGTGTGTCGACCCATCCTTCGCTTTAACACGTAGAACAGGTTTATGGCCCCTACCCTCACAGATTTTGGCCGCTAACCTATTACCTGGTCTGCCTCCTTCCCCATACGATCTGGCTGAAATCTTCCTATCAAGGTATTTGATTTCGTCCTCTACAAACGATTGATGTTCGGAATGCAGAGTTCTCAATTCGCCCAGGTGTGCGACATTGCATGTGTCTTCATAAGCCCGTTCTAGCTCCCTCATGCGTGTCTCACATCGTGCAATTTGTCGTCTGATATCTTTGAGGATGCCAATCGTCGTGCTCATGCATACCCCACGCAATGTGGCCTTGAATGCTTCCCACAAAAGACCCGGGTCATCCACTGTAGGCTTGTTGATTAGGAAATACTCTTTGATCGCTTCGTGAATAGTGTCTGTATAGACCGTGTCTGTGAGCGCGCGCGAGTTGAATCTCCAGTGAAAGGGAGGAGCGATATAGTTCGGTAGTTTTAGTGACAGTCTCACAGGATTGTGATCCGACAGAGTCCTTGGCAGGACTCTTATCTCCGTTGTCCACAATGCAATGGTACCCGATCCCAGCCAGTAGTCTAAACGGGACCAGCTGTTATGAGCCGCTGAAACGTGTGTTGCGCCCGGTTCCGCTGTGTATTTGAGCCTCCATATGTCTGTCAGTGAAAGATCTGAAATCATGTGAAGCAGCTTAGCCCTGGCATGTTTGTGTGGTTCTAGGGAGCTAGGGGAGCGGTCTACCCCGTCCACCAATGTTACGTTCCAGTCCCCCCCACAGATTATGTGAGCGTCTGGTAATGTTTGAATGTGTGACCATAGTTCCTGATAAAAGCCCGGGGTGTCAGTGTTGGGGCCATATACATTTAGAAGTGTTATCTTGTGGCCCCTGAGTGTGCCTGTCAGAATGACATATCTACCACATGTGTCGCATATTACCTTATCAACCATGAAGTTCACTCCTTTCCTTATCAGTGTGATCACCCCCCTCGCATAGGTGGAGTAGTTAGCCATGTAGGAGGATTCCGCCCATCTACCTCCAATCTGAGCGCGTGTGTGTGGCGCAATATGTGTCTCTTGTATGATCGCTATATCTATTTCCCATCTCTTCAGGTAAGCGAAGACTTGTCGAATCTTTCTTGGGTGAGTCAACCCCCGTACATTCCACGTCAAGAGGTTAATGCTATTCTTGTTGTGGCCGCCTGTTACCTGTGCCATGAGTGAGTGTGAATTGTCAATCCTGACATTGGTAGAACATCTTGCACCACAAGGCACCACAACTCCCAGTCGCAAACAAGGGGTATCCCCCCGGTACCCAGCCCACCACCACCCCACAAACACACTCGTGTTATCCGTCTCAGTCTCAAAACTTCAACAACCCCCCCCTTCCCCCCTCCCCCACCCACTCCAGCAACCCAATTCTGCCGAAGCCATCGACCCATTCATAAACTATAACAACTAACCGTACCCTGTGAACAACTCAGGTGGGGTATACCCTTTTGGAGGACCACCAGGGGCACAACTCTACACCCACTGTTGTGGATGCAGACGACTCACAATGTGTCTATAATACCACGTGTAATATTCGTGTCTTTTTCATCCACCCCCCGCCGTCCCTGGACAATAACATACAACACTCGGCAGTATACGATTTCATACTTGTTACCCTCCTTCGAAGCCAGCCCTCGTTCACTTGTCCGGGTCGGCAATGTCCGCCCAGCTAGTTCTGTTGTGCTCGGGCTCGTGCCGTCGTGTCATCTCCACAATACGACTCAACATAAGGAGGTTAAACGTCTCCCCTCCAACGTTACAGGTGACCTGCAGTCTCATAGCAGGAAATATCGGTAGACAGGCCTGAGAGGAGGAGAGCCGTCAGACGCAAGTCATGTTTATCCCGGTCTCCTCAATGCTTGTCCCGCAAATCTGTCCCTGCATCAACAGAGTACAAGGTTGCCAACAACATATTCAATGACTGTGTCGATTCACTCCACCATGTCCAAGTCCTCTCGATGCTCCTCGCGTGCACGTTGTTTGTTGTGTTGTATGATTTTTTTTACGAAGTCTTGCGCTGTCTTCGGTGTCTGTAGAATCACTATCTTGTCCTCCCATGTCACTCGGAGCCTCGCTGGGTACAGCATGGAGTACTTCACATTCAGGTCCCTGAGTTTAGTTTTGACAGATGCAAATTCTTTCCTCGCCTGCTGGACCGCCATGGTGTGATCCGGGTAGAACTCTAGAGTGTTGCCTTGGTGCGTGATTTTACCCTTTTCGCGCGCAAGCCGCAGTATCGTGTCTCTGTCGCGGTAGTTGAGTATTCTCGCCACAATTGGTCTTGGTGTCGCTCCAACTTTAGGTTTGGGTGCCAACGATCTGTGGGCTCTCTCCACTATGAAGATATGGGATAGGGCTTCTGCCCCGAAAATGTCTCTGCATAGCTGCTCAATGTAAGTCTCCATTTTGCCCGTGTTGGTCGTCTCCGGCAGGCCAGCTATGCGTACATTGTTACGTCTGGAGCGGGCTTCCAAATCCTCCTCACGTGCCTTAATCACCTCCAGAATGCGCTCCATACCTGTGCACTTGCTAGTCGTGGCGCGTGATTCGTCCTCCACCGCAGATATTCTCGATTCGGCCTCATCTAGTCGTTCATCATGTTTTTCCAGTTTGCTCGACATCCCGTCCATTCTACAAGTAAGATTGTCTAATTTACCGTTAATGTCCTGCACATTAGCTTGTATGGACAGTAATATTCTTTCCATGTTGGACGTTGGTTCCGCCATCATTGCTCCTTCTCCTTCTGGCGCTAGTTCCGTGCCTTTTGACGCTTTCCTGTTGTCAAAGGAGAGTTTTGGCTGTTGCCTATCTGGTTTCCCCATTACTGGCGGTGTCGGGGGATTCTTACCCTGCGACGTTGTTTTTCGCGCTGCGGGCTTGATACACGCTGCTGTGACTGTATTCCTCGTATTAAGTCTTGTGGAAGACCGCGTTGTTCCTCGGTTTTCCAGCTTCTCGGCGTCGCCACTCACTTTCTTAGATGTGTGAAGTCCCGCCTGAGGGCTGCCTCTCATACCCCTGTGGAAACTGGGAGTACTTCCACCATACACCCAGGCAGGGCTGCTGTACTTTCGCGGTCACTGATGCGGGCAGAAGGGCCTCTCCTCCGTGCAGTGCTGGGGGGTAATTATCGCCAAGCGTTAGACGGCCTCACACTCGCTAGAGAACTTGGGCCATGTTAGGGAACGCTTCTACTCGGCACACTGACTCGATTCACCACGTGAGTCTGAGAGGGCCGTGTTGACATCCCCCATGGTGAACCGGGCAACGACCTCCCGCTGATTGCTCTGGATCTCGGGTATTTGCTATTGATCTCCCCGTGCCTGCTGTCCTTTCCAATCTACCTCTCGCCGCGGCCGCCGAGACACCCCACTATGCGTCTAGCTCAGGACCGTCGGATGCCTCGACCCGACAGCAGGGGGGGGGGGCGAGGTTGCCGATGTCAGTTACCCGCTTCTGCCGTGCTCGTCCCGGTCCTCCAGGTGGTTCACGCTCTCCTCCCACTGAACACCGCAGTTGTAGGCAGCCCTCATGTGCGCGCGGTAGCTCTCCTCCTTGGCAGCTATGCTCGATCGCTCTCCGTCACAGAAGACAGCATTGCGCACTCCGTCCGGTGCATGGGCGCCGCCATCTTGAGCGCGACAGGTCCGTCTTAATTAAAGGGGCCGTGTTGAATTGTTAGGCGGCGTAACACAGGTATTTCGCCCCGTTGTCCTCGTATGACATCCGGATCGCCTCTGCATAGATACTGCTCACCTGGCGCCGTTGGTAAACGCCGTCGCCGGGGCTGTGGGGTCCTAACGGTGCATCGCTCGTTCAGCGCACTTGGCGCCCGCCGCCATCTTGCGGGCTCCCGTCCAAGGCTCCCTCGATCCTCGCCGTTTTATAAGCAAGGAGGCACCGCTTCGCAGCCGGTTACCACCCTATTCCGTGCCCGGGACCTTCATACCACCGAATTTGTGCCTGTTTTCATCAGGGGTGGCCAACTCGGACACTTTACACGTTCGTCCGTGAGCCGTCTGGCGGAGCTGTGTATTTACCCAGCCATTCCGCCGTGCGCCCCCTAGCGCCTCCCGACCAAGCGTGAACTTTACTGGCACAAAACACCTAAGCAAACGCTGATAACAACTTATTGCATGATAATACAAAGACAACAACTCACAGAGTGCATCGGCTTGTTAAATGCAAGCCCAGCACTGAATGCATGGTGCTGTGTCAACATGGGCCGATTTGGCAACCCCCCCCCCCCCCTCCCCCCCAGTGGCAGAAGCCAGCATTTTCATCACTTCTCTGCATGCCTTTTATGGGGCTGAAGCTACGTAGGCCCGTGAGCACTCTCAGGGAATGACACTGAACTTGTGGATGATTGCCAAGAAGTGAGCTTGAATGCTGCACAGAGGTGCAAAGTTCACCTGTGCTAATGCTGCTGAGGAGAGAAGGAAAGGAACAGACCCAGGCTGAGAGAAACTACTGTGTACGAGGTGAGGCGTGGATTGCTGGTGAAACCCCAGTGTCACCACATTATAACAACTATAGCCCCGTTTACAAATAACATTATGTATGTGACACTGAGAGTGCCCTTGCATACTGATAGGAAAATCAATATTACTGTTGGCAATGTTGGTGTCCCCTGCCCCCGCTTGCTCTCCACGCGCACCCCTGCGATTGGCACCGGTTGCATGTTTTCTCACCATTGCCCGCTGTCTTATCTTACTTCGCAGCTTCTCACTCTTAAAATAACCTCAGTTTTTAAACTGAACTACCAAATTTTCCACAAACACACTGTAAAATCATGATCTATATCTAGATTTTCTCATGAAAAAACTTTACATTTTCGCATATTATTCTCATTCTGCATATGAATTCCCGTAACACAAGTAATTTCTCTATTGCACAGCAGCATCGCATTCCAAAAGTCAATTTTTTTGTTGTCGTGATTTATGACTGCAGGCTATAAGGCTAACCGGTCATCTCAGACTGATTTAAACATTCCCAGTAATGGCAAATAGGCAGGGGATGGGTGTGCATTTTCTCGTTTCTACTCCTTTTTACTAATCCCCCAGTTTTGATAGCTGCAAAAGAGACTATAAATATTTCACTCCCATGAGTGATACCGCAGGTCTCTAACTCTTTATGTTAGACATTACTATTTTTGAAGAAGAAAAGCTTATTGCAATCTTAGAAGGAGAGCTACTATGCCTATCAACTTTTTTTCCCCCTGAGTTTTATATAGCGTGAACTTGACCTGAATGAGTCAGAGCGCTTTACATGAGCACCATTTGTATTACACAAGGATACATTCTTTTTTTGTTATGTTAGGCACAGGGAGATTAAGTGATTTGCCCAGAATCACAGGATATTGAGCGTCAGTGCCTAAACTCGAACACGGTTCTCCAGATTTGAAGTCAACCGCCCTAGCTGTTAGGCCACATCCTCGCCCCAACTTTTACTATAAGCAATCTCTGTACTGAACTTGTCCTATGTTCACAAAGATGCTATGTCATATTTGACTCCTATGTTCTTTTTTGGTTCATTGTGACTTAGAGTGATGCCTTCCTGCACCCATCTGGGTGTCTGTGTTCAGTTGACTCTTTCCCTGGAAATGCAAAAGTACCTCTTGGTTTCCTCCAGGACTCTTCTGTCACTTCTCCTAGTTGCACGAGTATGTGCGGCAGAAGTTATATAGCTGCATGTCGTCTGCTGGCTGTTTACAGACTTGTACTTAACGTTGCTCAAATGTTTCAGCAGTATGTGAGTGCTGAAGCTGTGTCTCTGTTCCCAGTGGTAATTCACCATCCTTAGTCCTTTCAGCAGCGCTGCACCTGTGTCTCTGTTTCCAGTGAAAATTCCTCATTCTTAGTCCTCTAAACAGTGCTGCTAGCTGCTTCTCTGGTCCCAGTGGTAATTCCTCACTCTAAGACCTCTAGGCAGTGCTGCAGCTGTGTCTCTGTTCATACATCCACCACACTCCAAACCAAAATACATAGGTAAAAGACATTATCATTTACAACGGCAATAGCTTTAACTCTAAAAAATGTGAGACCTATTGCATTGCAAATGCTTGTTTCCTCTTTCTGCCTACGTTTGCTGTATTCTGCAGCACATGTAGAAAGAGAAAAAAGCCTCAAAGGATTGTTTGTGTGCAGAAAAGTGTCCCTTCCTGCACAAACCAATCTTGCCTGCAGCGCAGGTTCACTTGCACCATAGTGCACTGTGCCTGCCTTGGTCATCGCAGCACATAGTGTGCCAGCGCAAGGAGTGGCAAGGATTGGCCCATATAATGTTAAATAGGGAGCATTCCTGCCCTCTCCCGGTCATGCAACACAATGCTGCAAGGTATCTTGCTGCACTACATGGCATTTTGATAAATCAGCCTCTGGATTTGTGCAGCTGAGAGATGAGGTACAAGTTATTTTGTTACAGCCATAACTCCAGTCATGTTAAAGACTTTGATCCATATGAAGAGTGGCCACTTTATTCCAATGGGGCCCATAACAGCAGTTACCACCCGCATTGGAATTATGATATCAATCATTTTATTTTCACAGTTTGGTTTTGGCTGCCACGTGAAAGTCTGGGAAAATTACCATTCACCAGAGGAATTGACCCAGAATTATAGATTGCTCTGGTAATTTCTCATTTGTAAGTGAACTCTCAGAATCCAACTGGTAATAGGCCTGATTTTCGCTACCGCAGAAGTTACTGGTAGCCCCAGGATTGTTGACTATGAGGTTGGGGAAATACCAGCACATTTTCAGGTCACTCGTAATGAAGGCCTTCCCTGAGGAGCATTGATGGTATGCAGTTAAACATTGAACATTTAACTAAAAGTGTGCTCTTCACTGGTAAATATTGCAGGTAAAGATCAATCAGATTGATGTTAACTTTACATCATTTTATTGAACATTTTAGAGTGTACCTTGTCAGTGAACTGCTTCCCTTCCCGCACATCTCTGCCTGGTACCTGCTGCCCCTGACCCTTGCTGGCCAGTGTTCGAGGCCCTCCTCCACTGCAGGCACCCACCTGCGCCTCATCTCTGATGGTCCAGTGGGTAGCTTCTCTGCTCTGCTGCTGTTTTGCCCTCTGTCTCCCTGCCTTCTGCTTACTCTTTCCCTTGTTTCATTATGCTTTTTATTTGCCTCCTTTCATTTGCTTTGATTTTATTTTACTGTGCTTTTTGTTTACCTCTTTTCATTTTTTCCCTCTCTTGCCTCTTTTTCTGCCTTTTCTCTCCATGTCCCTGCTCGTCCCAGCAGCCCTGTTCCCCCTACAGATGACGATTCCCGCTTTCCCACCTGCCAGGTGTCCAGCCCTCCTTACACTACTTTGGCGGCCACTGCTCGGCCACACATGGTGAACTCGCCACTGGCACACCAAAGGCAAGCCCATATGTGCCCATATGTGCCCATCTGTGCCTGGACTGCGTCCAGTGCCACAAACCCTGGTTCTTGGATCATCCACTGCTATGATGCCAACAGCGACATCACCTTCAGCCACACCACTGAGCTCCAGTGGACCAACCACCTCTACATCCACTTCTCCTTCCCCAAACCCCCCGTACACCACCACGCCCACCACTACCCTTCCAGGAAGTTGGAACAAGTTCACTGAAGAACAGTTCAACTCCCCCCTCAGCGAAACCTCTCCACTGACATCCACAGACGCCAATACTACTGCACGCAACTTCCACCGATGGATCTCTGACTGCACCAACACTTTGACTCCCCTGATGAAAACCCCAAGCATGCAACACTATAAGAGAGCCAACTGGTTCTCATCCGTCCTTCATAATTCTAGACGTACCTGTAGACGTCGCGATAAGAAATGGAGAAGCAAGACCCCAGAAGACCACTCAGCCTTCAAGACTGCTCTCACCGCACACCACCACCTCATCTGAACAACAGACAAATCGCCCCTACAAGAAAGGATCAACACCAACGCACTCAATAGCAAATAACTTTTCGCTGTGGTCAAAGATTTCTCTAGACCCGGCACAGAGACAGCAGACATCCCCCCTCCCAAGACCTCTGCAATAACCTTGGCACCTACTTCCACTTCAAGATCAAGGAGATATATACGACAGCTTCGACAGCCTCAATACCCAAGACCATCCCATCCCACCCACAACCACCGCACCCTATGACGCCGGACCCCACAGACTCTTCTCAGCTGGACCCCCTCACCGTGGACAACACCTTCAAGATCATGAAGAGCATCCACTCTGGAGCACCCTTGGACCCCTGCCCACATCACATCTTCAACAGAGCAGGCAATAGCATCGCTCTGCTGCATCATCAACTCCACCACCTTCCCTGAAGACTGGAAACATGCAAAGATCGACCCCTTGCTAAAGAAACCCTCTGCCGACCCGACAGACCTCAAGAACTTCAGACCCATGTCTCTTTTCCCATTCCCAGCCAGTCATCGAGAAGGCCATCAATCTCAAACTTTCCAAGTTCATGAAAGTGAACCACATTCTGGACCTCTCCCAATCTGGCTTCCGAATCAACCACAGCACGAGACCGCCCTCCTTGCCGCCACAGACGACATCCGCACCCTCCTCGACCGAGGCGAAACTGCAGCCTTCATCCTCTTCAACCTCTCGGCCGCCTTCAATACTTCCTCTCACTTCACCCTTTGCACAAGACTCCATGACGCCGGCATCCGTGACAGAGCCCTGGAATGGATCAACTTCTTCCTCACCGGTCAATCACAGAGAGTCAGACTACATCTGTTCCTCTCGGAACCCACAGAGATCAGCTGCGGAGTGCCTCAGGGCTCTTCCCTGAGCCCCACTCTTTTCAACATCTACATGGCCCTGCTCGCAACCATCGTCAGAAACCATGGACTCAACATCCAGGAGTTGGTCTAACGGCTAGGGCCGTCATCCTCGAATCTGGGGAACTGGGTTTGAGTCTCGGCAATGACGCTGAACATCCTTTGATTCTGGGCAAATCACTGAATGTCCCCGTGCCTAACAAAACTTAATGTGTCCATCTGTAACGAAACTGGTGCTATGTAAAGCGCTCTGATACCCGATTCGGGCCAAGTTCGTGCTATATAAAACTCTGCAAAAAAAACAAGAAAAAAAAACCTTGTATCCTATGCGACAACACCCATCTGATTCTCTCCCATATCAACAATACCACAGTCATCAGAAACAACTGTCACAACGGGATGAAGGCTGTGACTGCCTGGATGAAGAACAGCTGCCTCAGGTTCAACTCAGAGAAGACCAAAGTCCTCATCATGGGCTCCACCCCCTCCACCTGGGACGACTCCTGGTGGCCCGCAGCCCTTGGAACCCCCCCACACCAACCGATCAAGTGTGGAACCTCGGCATCATTCTGAACTCCTGGTTCACCATAAGCACCAGATCCCTGCCGTCTCATCATCAGGGTCGGACTGGGAACTGAAAGCAGCCCTGGCAAATTTTTCCAGAGCAGCCCCATCTGGTGCTTAGCAAGCGAGCGCTACCAGAGAGCCCGACCACTACTAGGGAGGTTTGGGGGAGGTTTGAGGGGGTTCTGTCCCCAAAGAAAATTTTGGAAAAAGACAGACCAAAATGGTGCATTTTACAGCACATTTTTCATTACAAATGTAATTGTATTAACTTTTAAAGCACAGTAAATAGTACATGATGACCTTACAGAGCACCAGGTTATCCAGTCATTATGCCTACAATTAAGGCAGGTCAGGTGCCTCAGTGCCTGCCTGGTCACGAGGGGTGGTGGTGGTAGACAGTGGGTGTGGTCCTGAAAGTAAGTGTACGCAGGCCGCAAACTGCACACACCGGGTGCTCAGCACCCTGTCCCTGCGCATGCACTGTGCAGTAGCTGGGTGGACTAGTATGGTAACGTGGGTTGAATTTAATACTGTGTGTATGAGTCACACGCACTACTAAATTCAACCCATCTAAGGCATCACAGCACCTCTGTCTGTCTGTGCGGTTAAAAAGCACCACTGCCATTTGTGAGTGAGGGTCACCTCACCAATGGCAGTTGTGCTTTTTCTCCGCAGAGGCAGGAGTGCACACTTCACTGTGCATAGCTGCCAAGGTTTCAGATTGCTATGTGTGACATTTTCATAAATTCAGTGTAATTATGAGTTATATTCAATGACTATGAGTGACACTTTCTCGCGAGCAAAAATCAAGCAATGAACTTGAAGGAAACATATAAATATCAGAAATTGCACCTATTTGAGCAACCAGAAACTCTAAGATCTTAAACTGCTGCACTAGTGCTGCTGGGAAATTCCATCTGTAACTGGCCCTGCGTGAGACTGCAATTGCACAAAGCAACCCACCCACTGCTCTAGTGCTCTCAAAAGGATAGAATTTAAAAAACATGGCAGTGGTCTGAAAATACAGAAAATTACAGCTTGTATGATAGCGGCTATAGTTAGTGGAGCACTGTAAAGCTATGCAGACCAATGGTTTGCCAAATTTCCCGTATTTCACGTCTGAAATGGACTGAAAAGTGCTCAGATGAATTTTAGCTTCCAGTACAGCGCTATAAAAAGTTCACAAATAAATACAGTCAACAAAAGTGTATCATAATTGTTATGGGAAATATTCATTTGAAATAAAACATTAATGCGAGGCAGGTCAATACAAGAAGTTCAGGCAAAAAGCACACAGCAACTGATAGTGCTGTGGTTTGTGTTTACGCGCTTACGCCCAACCTCTCCCTCAGTGCCATTTCCTAGTCAATGTGCCTGGGTCACTGCGCCCTATACTCACAGTTTCTCTGCCCAGGGCTTGCTCCTCAGTGGACTCTACAGCGGCTTCCGATTCCTGCTCCCTGCGCCCATGCTCCTCTGTCAGTCTCCTGGCTCGAACCTCCAGATCTCCGAGCTCATGGTCCTTTATTTTGAGGCTCCTGGGCAGTGCTGGCTCGCGGTGTGTCCTTGCTCTCACGTCACCGGTGGTGCCCCTTCCCTCTTGCATGGAACATTGAATCCTCTGTCCTCGTGGCCTTCTCATTCCACATGCCGCCGATGCCAGCACTCCCACCTTCACCCGGCAGCTCTCACTTCTCCCACGGCGCCTCCCGTTTACCCTGGAGCGCTCCCTGCTTTCTCCTTCTACCTGTAAGAATGCAAGTGAAAGGCGCTTCCGCACTGCAGGCCTCTGTAGCACATCTACAGCCCTCAGGCCTCAGTCCTAAGACTTCCCTCGCCCCTAGCATGAGCTGGTCACACGCGGATCTCTCTGTTCCTTCTGGACACAGGCTCCCTCCCTCGAGGCCGTTTCACACAGGCCCTGCTGCAGACTGCAAGCTATAAAAGGGCCAGAGCCCTCAACCAAAAGCCATCTCACCAGCAGTAGGAGGACCTGCCTGGCTTATGCTTGAAGCCCTCTTTGTGATCCTGGGCGCACACTGGTTCTGTGTCGCTCTGTGTACCCCAGCGCTTCGAGGCCTGCTGCGGATCATTCACTTCTTCTCTTGCGCTCCCTTCTTAACCCTGCAACCTTGGTGTTCACCACCTCTCTTCCAGGATGCTTCCTTCCGGATCCCAAACTTCATCTGCCCCTCGTGCATGGCTCCTCCCTCTGACCCTCACATGTCACCCCACCTGCGCCTCTCCTTGCCCACAAGTACATTTTAACCAAATGCAAAAATACACACCAGTATAAATAATATCATAGTATTTATACTGCCTGTGTATTTTTGCATTTGGACACTCAAGAGTCAGATTCCTGCTGAGAACCCATGCTGCCACAGGCCTGGAAGCAGGACGGTCTTCTGATTTTGTTGCTGGGGGCCGATTTTTCAAAAATCGGCTGCCCCAGTAACAAAACCGGCCCACTGTAAAGAAACTGGCGCCCACCCCTTCCGGCCTCCCGGAGGATTGCCCGGTGCCTAGTATTACCAGTCCAGCCCTGCTCATCATCCTGCTTCCCCACTCTATGCCTGCTCTGAAATATATTCAAGTGGATCCCCACTGAGTCCATAAAAATGGTAACCCACGCACTCATCAGCAGCAGAATCGATTACGGCAATGCACTCTACGCTGGCATCACCCAGAAACTCCTCAAGAAACTTCTGAACATTCTCAACGCCTCCGCCAGACTGATCCTCAACATCCCCCACTGCAGCCACATCACCGGCCACCTAAGAGACCTCCACTGGCTTCCAGTCAACAAAAGAATGACCTTCAAGCTCCTCACACACGCCTACAAAGCCCAACATGACACAGGACCTACATACCTCTACCAGTGCCTCAAAATCAATGTACCTACCAGAGACCTCCACCCTGCCCAACTGGTCCTGGTCATCGTCCCACGAATCCATAAACCCGCAGCCGGAGAAAGATCCTTCTCCTACCTGGCAGCAAAGACCTGGAACACCCTGCCTCTCTACCTCAGACAATCACTATCAATGCCTCAATTCAGGAAGGACCTCAAGACCTGGCCCTTCGACTGAACCACAACGCCTTTGACGGACCAGCAGCTCCCCCCCAGTGTCTTGAGACCCTTACCTGTGAGTTGTTGTGCACGACTCACCCGGGTGCAAAGATGCCCCCTGGCGAGTCGTGCGCTATAGAAATAATTGTAACATAACATAACATAACATTGATTGATTGTACCTGTAAACTAGTGTGACTTTATTTATAGCTGAAGATGTTTCTGCTTAAATTCGACGGTACAAAGTCCCACTCATTTTTGTTTTTTCCATTGCAACTTCTGTCACTTTTTTCCTAATTTAACATGTGAAATTTAACTCTTCGCATCTTTCTCCCTCCTTGCTGGAGAGACACGTTACATGAGTAGTTTAATTGGTGTATGTGTCCAAACATATAAATCAACACGAGAGGGGAGGTAGAGTAACACAGAAGGATTCTTACTCAACAGACTTACTCGCATAAACAAAAGGAATCCTACTGGGGTATTGGGGAAGTGTACGACACAGTGGTATGGGAGCACTTAGTGTTATGTAAAATACCCCTCACACACCAAAAGGCCCCTTGGTGTCATGCTTCATCATAGGGGTCTTCGCACCCTTCTAACGGGATGCGGTGTGCTGCGACCTACGACTACGCGGGAGCACTTATAGTATTGACTATATGTGGTGCATGTGATTGGGTATGTTTTATATGTGAGTGGTGGGTTGAGGTGAAAAAATAAAAAAGCACCTGGCTCGTGGGTGTACTTAAAAAAAGTTTTATTCATGACCCCGGGCTGGTACTATTAATAGAAGTGAAGTGCGAGGTAAACCTGTCGTGATTATGGACAGTACCTCAGGTGTGCGTCGACATGTTTCGGAGGCAAAGCTCCTTCTTCAGGACGGGGGCACAACTTCCCCACCTTACTCACGTTTCACTATAATGTCTAAAAAATGTATTTTATGTTATTAACAAAAAGTGAAAAAATATATATATATATAAGTGTACGTAACTACAGGCTACTATGTGCCTACAGCGGTTTGGCTCAAGTTTATGCAAATTGCATGACCTGAGAAAAGAAAAAGAAAAGGAATATTGGTCACCCTGGTAATGGGTAGTTCTAACAGGTGCAATCACCTGGAACAAACCATATGCTTATTAGCCCTGTGGAAAAAAGGGGGACACTTACAAGCACACAACATAGAAACATATACCACTCAAATAATGTTAGAGAAGCTGTGGTCATACTTGTCAAGTATTGCTTGCTTGCTTCATGAGCATTCAAGAACGTCTGGGGGGTGATTGCTATGTGCAATCTAAATAGAAAATGATGCAGGTTTTAATACAGGATTTAGCGTGGTTCTGTACTTACTTTGGTTGCCATAATAAATGCTTGTTGCAAAACCTATACTCACGAACTCAGGATTACTCGTCCTCCGTCTTTCCCCACACGCTGCTCCGCTGAACTGAATAGGAAGCCCAGGGTGTGTGGTATTTATACTCGAAATTGCGTGAAAATTACTTGCCTCGTTAACGTCTTGGCGGATGTAAGGTTGGGCCCATATATGGCTAATCCGGCGTTAATTAGGTGTTTAGGCGAGTAAATTAGTTAATTGCAAGCCCTTTTTAGGAAGATCCGGGCAGCCGCGGTGAGTGTTTAGCCTCGTAGTACAGTTTGCATAGTTCGCGCATGCGCGTGAAATGCTAACAACTCCGGGCATGCTCAGGAAGTGCCGTTTGTACAGCGGATGCGCTAAGATTGGATAGATTCATCCGCGCATGCGTATTCCGGGGAAATAGTTATCCGGGGAAGCTTCTTCGTATATTCGAGAGTTCGTGTTAGAGCTTCGCCAGGGATCCTTCAGTCGTCATTATTCACCAATAAATGACTATTGTTGCTTTAGGGGTTATAGCTTTGCAATAAACAGATTGAAAGAACTCAATGTTACCCAGGTGCACAAATGGATTGGCTAGTCCTGATAGTTAAGACAGCAGCAAGGATCACCCAGGAACTTAAGATAGAAATCCAAAAAATAGAGGTACAACTCAGCACCTACATAACCCCGGCTGAATTAAAAATAAGGCTGGACGAGCTTAATCAGCAGATGACCGAATTCGAGTTTACGTTGAAACAAAGCAAATTCAACAAACTGCGCAAGGACAAAGACAAATTCACACCAGAGGGGGCATACCCGTATACCAAGATCGACTACGTCTCTAAGAACACGAACAGTGACATTGACAGTGATGGCTCTGACAATGGCTCATCTTGCTCCAACTCGAGCGGCAACCAAAGATATAGGCCTTCAAGGGGGGGTTGGAGAAAAAGACAGCAGTTCCCGAGACAACGAGGATGGTGAGGATACCAGGCCCCACCCCAGTACCCGCAATACATGGGACCTCCACCATTCACCCCTTTCCAGTATGCCCCACCAGCCACTGGTTTTCCACAATGGAATCCGGAATATGATGGCGGATTCTATGGCCCACAACCTTTTTTAGGCACCCGCCCCGGATCACGGGGGAGAAACAGAAAGGGCAACAATGTTGCATGGGAAGACCAGGAACAGGGCAACTCCAGAATGACCAGGAGCATGACAGGGTCCCTCCCGAACCAACCCTCAACCTCAACCATCAAGAGAGGGACCTAGTCGTTAATTTGACCCCATGGCCCTTGACTGACATACAGAGGAGTGTGTTAAACAAGGGGTTAGGTTTTGTATCGACAAATAAACCTGACATATTCAGACTTAACATGGAGATACAAGACTTCATTAGATAATTGAAGTTGCAGGTTTTTTTTCAAGACAAAACACCGACCGTGGAACCCACAGATACAGGTCTTCGATCCAAGTCGACCTTTACTCCTCCAGACACATTGTTACCCATTGAATTGCTAACATTTGAAAAAGCCATCATGACAGAAGTCAATAAACTGAACCCGACGGATACTAACATCTTCCACAATACCAGTAAACTGGAACAACTAGCCATAAAATAACTGGCTGGCAACAGAGACATAATAATAAAACAAGCTGACAAAGGCGGTGCCATAGTTCTGCATACCAATGAGGCATACGATACGGAATGCTTGAAACTGTTGGCAGACAGACGAAACTACACAATTCTACAGGACGACCCCACTGAAAATCTCTGCATCAGAATAGGAGGCATGATAGAAGAGGGTTTAGCACATGACTGGCTGAGTAAAAAAGAAGCCGATTTCTTGGCACAGACAGCACCACGCATTCCTCTACTGCATCCCCAAAATTCACAAAAACATCACAAACCCGCCTGGAAGACCCATAGTATCGGGTATCGGCTCAATTTTGGAGCCCCTATCTAAGTTCGCGGATGCATTTCTGCGCCCCTTGGTACAATCTACGGACACCTATCTGAAGGACACCAAATCTGTCCTGCAACTCCTGCAGGAACAGACCTTTGACCCCACGACCCAACTCTTGATGGGTTTGGACGTGGAAAGCCTATATACGAGCTTGCCACACGACGAGACGTTCTTGATTATCGAAGAGGTACTTTTCACAACACCGTGGCAATACCAAACACCTCGGGCCTCGTCCTGGAGTGCATTTCACTGGCACTACAGAAGAATTTCTTCCAGCACAAGTCAACTATCTACCTACAAAGCCATGGCACCAGCATGGGCAGTACTTTTGCTCCCAGTCTGGCTGGGTTATACGTTCACCACCTAGAATCAAACAAAATTCTCCACTCACAGAACCCATACAGGAATAACATCAAAACCTGGAAAAGGTACATAGATCACGTCCTGGTCATCTGGGAGGGTGACCGACAATCGGTGGAGGATTTCCTGTCATGGTTAAATAACCAGAACGCTTTTCTAAAGTTCACTAGCTCAGTCTCTAACCAATCTTTAGTATTTCTGGACTTGAACATTTATGTGGAAGGGGGCAGGCTACAAACAACTACCCATTTCAAACCTACGGCCAGGAACTGTCTGCTAAGGTTTGACAGTTTCCACCCCAGACACCTCAGAGAGAACCTACCATATGGCCAATTTTTATGCCTAAGGCGTAACTGCACAGAGGTATCTGAATTCAGAACACAGGCCTGTGATCTGAAAGAAAAATTAAAACTGAGACAATACCCTGTGAGGATAATTGACAAAGCCATGAAGAGAGCAAAAAACAATAATAGAGAGGCTCTACTTGAGGACAGACAACAAGTAACACCGGAGGTCAGACGACCAATATGCGTCACCACCTACAGTACCAAGTCAAACGAGGTTTCAAAAATCATTAATAAACACTGGGGTATACTGACATGCGGTACCCTAGAACTGGAGAAACCGATGTTCGCTCATCGCAGGGGCAGGAATTTGAAGGACATACTGGTGCACACACGACCCAAACCCACCAATGAAGCAAGACAACCTGCTTTAGGAGTACAGGGCCATTTCCCCTGTGAGAATTGCAGTAGTGGTCACCTGACACAGAAAGGCACGCAATTAACATTCAGGAACGGCACCACGTGGGAACAGCGCAAAATGACCAACTGCAATAGCAAAAACGTGGTGTACCTGATAACGTGCCCGTGTGGCGTGGAATACGTGGGCATGACCACCAGGGCCATTAAAACACGCATGGGTGAACACAAAAGCAATGTCCGTTGTAGAAAAAAGCACGACAAAGATGGCAACACACTATCTCAATGCCCAACACTGCGTCAATGATCTAAGGTGGTCTGTTATCGAACAATTACCATCTGATAAAGGCCTATTCCAAAAGGAACAAAGATGGGTGTTCCGGCTTGGCACACATATCAGTGGACTTAATGACGAGGTCCCGTGGGGACAGTTGTCCACTTGACCAGCCAGCTTGTTCTCTTACAGGCGGCGTCACCCTTTACCTAGCATATGATTTGTAGAACCATTTGTGCACCTGGGTAACATTGAGTTCTTTCAATCTGTTTATCGCAAAACCCCTAAAGCAACAATTGTCATTTATTGGTGAATAATGACGACTGAAGGATCCCTGGCGAAGCTCTAACACGCACTCTCGAATATACGAAGAAGCTTCCCCGGATAACTATTTCCCCGGAATACGCATGCACGGATGAATCTATCCAACCTTAGCGCATGTGCTGTACAAACGGCACTTCCTGAGCATGCGCGGAGTAGTTAGCATTTCACGCGCATGCGCGAACTATGCAAACTGTACTACGAGGCTAAACACTCACCGCAGCTGCCCGGATCTTCCTAAAAAGGGCTTGCAATTAACTAATTTACTCGTCTGAACACCTAATTAACGCCGGATTACCCATATATGGGCCCAACCTTACATCCGCCTAGACGTTAACGAGGCAAGTAATTTTCACGCAATTTCGAGTATAAATACCACACACCCTGGGCTTCCTATTCAGTTCAGCGGAGCAGCGTGTGGGGAAAGACGGAGGACGAGTAATCCCGAGTTCGTGAGTATAGGTTTTGCAACAAGCATTTATTATGGCAACCAAAGTAAGTACAGAACCACGCTAAATCCTGTATTAAAACCTGCATCCTTTTCTATTTAGATTGCACATAGCAATCACCCCCAGACGTTCTTGAATGCTCATGAAGCAAGCAAGCAATACTTGACAAGTATGACCACAGCTTCTCTAACATTATTTGAGTGGTATATGTTTCTATGTTGTGTGTTCTTGTAAGTGTCCCCCTTTTTTCCACAGGGCTAATAAGCATATGGTTTGGTCCAGGTGATTGCACCTGTTAGAACTACCCATTACCAGGGTGACCATTATTCCTTTTCTTTTTCTTTTCTCAGGTCATGCAATTTGCATAAACTTGAGCCACACTTATATATATATTTTTTCACTTTTTGTTAATAACATAAAATAAATTTTTTCGACATTATAGTGAAACGTGAGTAAGGTGGGGAAGTTGTGCCCCCGTCCTGAAGAAGGAGCTTTGCCTCCGAAACATGTCGACGCACACCTGAGGTACTGTCCATAATCACGACAGGTTTACCTCGCACTTCACTTCTTTTAATAGTACCAGCCCGGGGTCATGAATAAAACTTTTTTCAAGTACACCCACGAGCCAGGTGCTTTTTAATTTTGTCACCTCAACCCACCACTCACATATAAAACATGCCCAATCACATGCACCACATATTGTCAATACTATAAGTGCTCCTGCGTAGTCGTAGGTCGCATCACGCCGCATCCCGTTAGAAGGGTGCAAAGACCCCTATGATGAAGCATGACACCAAGGGGCCTTTTGGTGTGTGAGGGGTATTTTACATAACACTAAGTGCTCCAATACCACTGTGGCGAACACTTCCCCAATACCCCAGTAGGATTCCTTTTGTTTATGCGAGTAAGTATGTGTCCAAACAGCAAGCAAAGAGCAAGACTAGCTCCCAAGTGTTGAGAAATATATGTGTGTTTGAATGTTTTCTGCCATGTAGAAAATCTACTCTGGCACATGTAAGATTAACAGTACAGCTGCAAATCCAAAGTTGTAGATTTCCTTGCATTCTGCCAGAGGGTTTTGAGAATGAAAACAAAATGCACAAACAAACGCAAATGGCCTCACGTCTATACAATTTATGTATGCATACTGTAGTGTAGTTCCTATTATCCCAATAGGCTCTGCGCATTGGAATAATACCTTCAATAGTACAGGCCTAGACCAGACGTTAACTAGGTCTACTACTGTCGATATTAGACTTAAAGTTTTGGGTTTGCCAGCTAGCTCAGAGTTCACTAGAAACTTTCTCGAATAGGCAAGGAGGAGTTGAACCTCCCTGGATAGACAAGAAGGGATTTAGTTTCTGACAACCATAGAACATGACAACTTTGCTCTCCCCTAATCAAGAGTGTATCTCGAGAGTCGTGTGAAAACAAAAGGCAATTTATTTTACTCAGTCAGTACGTGCATTCTTAGTCTCATCAGATTGTAGAGAAAAGGAAGAGACGGGCGTGTTCAATAAAAGATGTTATTTATTGATCAGTCTCTTTTCTCATACAAGAGAAATGGATCGATATTATTGCAATACTTATGGTTAAGTAAAGTGCATACATTAAAAGCAGAAGTATAAAATAATACTGTAAAAACATTGATATGGTTTCTAAGCCATATGAAGGTTTAAAATGAATAAGATATATTACATACACATATACATTTGACTAATCGTACTCAACTGGTGTTTCTAACTACGCCTACCCCGTGTACCTGACCTAAGTCTAATGCGTGGGCGGGAATAGAAAGTTACAGTTTAAGTTAAGTTTGTTTTGCCAAGTGAATGACTAAAGAATTCTCTGTGAGGGGTTATTCAGTTCCGTACCTGGAATCTAGGATGGATGAGGGATGGTATCTCTCGTCTCTGGTCTCGATATTCCAGGCTGCCTGCGAGGGCTACCCGGAAGCGCCGGAGCTGGATTTCTCGGCAGGAGAAAGCAGCGTCTCGTTCTCAGCGCGTCAGGAAAGGCGGGGCTGCGCCAGCGGGGTCTGCTCTGCTCTGGGCTTCGGCAAGTCTGGCTGCTCCGATCTCGTCACCACCGCGTGTGTTTGCATAGGGCAATATCGGTAATATTTATACCTTTAAGGTGCCGAGATTGACGTAAGGATGGACATAGATACGTCAATAAGGATGTCATACGACCTGGTCGTTAGCACATTCTTTTGCTGAAGTTCTTGGTGAAATCAAAACAATGGCCGCAGGGTTTTTCCCAGGTCTGTCATAGGTTTGATTTGTTTTGAGAACTCCGTATGCCTTATCAGGGGCTGGAGGAATATCGCTTGTCTAATTAGATGGCAAGCGTTATGACTTAATCAGATAACACGTTCCTGTGCCGTAGTGTGGCTTTATCAGATAACGGTTCCTGCATCATGGGGGTTTTCTGCCTCATGGGATGGCTGCTAGTTAACTTGTTAGTTTGTTAACCAGAATAGGGTCAGGAATAGGGGGATCGATACAGAACCTATAGGAATACATCACACCCACTCCACGCTAACTATGGACATATTTACTAATCTATGCATAGTAAAACATACTGTAGAGTATCGTGTATACCTTACCACCCCAAAATACATAAATGCATTCTGAAATTATCAAATATACGGAAAAAAAAAAGCATTTACATGTATTGTATGCACTCAAGCTGTGAAATAATGCTAAAGTAATCACGCATTTGTATACATTATTGCTAAATGGTATATGAGAATTTACACATGAAATGGCTCTTAATACAGAAAAAAGTTTCGAGACCATTCCATCACAGAATAAAATAATTATGAACATACCAGCGGGCAGCTAATGTCTATAAGCTATCTAAAAGTAGAAATCTTAGTTCTCTAAGAATAGTTCTTACTTTAAGCAGAAAATAAGTGTCCCGAAAAATTCGTAAAAATATTTTGGGGCTGCTGAAAAAAAAATTGCTGTCCGTGAACTGGAGGGAAAATTGTTCATGGTATTTTGCTATTCTAGTTGAAGGCCAAATTCAGGGAACGCCGTGTACGAGCTTGCTCAAAAGTCTCTATTTCTGCTCTGGTGAGAACATCATATCATTTAGACTCTCGAAAAAGTTGTCAACAGCTTCCTGGGAGAGTTCCACTAACTCGGAAATAGGTGTAACCATGCATTCGTGCGCATGATTGTCTCCATTGACATTTTGATTTGGATTGCTGACAGAAGGTCGTACCTGATCGATGCTGCTTTCACTTTGAACCTCACTACCCCTTAATCGTAGTGGTGAAGCTTCCACGAATGCCGTCATCAGGATTGGTAGCCGTTGAGGGCAGCACAAAGCATGAGCCTTTGTTGGACTCAACAATGTTTCTGCATCCATTGGCGCATCCGATTGTAGCGTCAGACAGGTGTCTAACACGCATTCTTCTCCGCATAGCAGGCACCTTAATACAGGTAAAACACATCGATGCCACATTGGTCGAAATGAAAGAAACCAAGTCATGTTCAGGTCTCTAAGCCGGGATAGTCCCAGGATTTTTGATATCCGGTCCCGGTATCCAATGGCTAGGATTGTTTCTTCCCTTGTCGCAGGTGTTTTGTCTGTGACATGGTTTGCCATAACGAAATATAAGGACTAAGAATAGGATTCCTGCAATTAGTCCCAAAATGAGGGGAAGTCCGCCAAAAATCGAATGGACGAAATCTGGAAAAATACCCAGTATGGCTTTGAATGGTGTTAATGCCATCGAAAATACTGTCTTAAATACTTTTGAGACTCCACTGGTATCAGAAATATTTAAGATTTCATTCAGGATTTCTGCGAAATGTATGGGGGAATTAGTCGATAACAATGAATGTATCTCTGCAGTCGTCCTTGCGACTAGGAGATCATACGTTTCTTTTGATGACGTGAGCCTTGTCGGCGTCTGAAGAAGCACTGTTTTCATTCTGCTTAAAGTATCTATTCGAATAGAAGTAATTTTCAAGTTGGGCCATGCCCTTGCCTCCCTGTCTGGAAAGGAGCTGGGGAACAATAAGCGTCCACAGCACTTGACCTTCGCAGTCGTAGTTACGAGATAAGGAGTCCCGGGCATAAGACTACAGCATCTGCGGTCCACAATTAGAATGTAACTCCCATTATAGAGTCTTTGAAAGAATGGTTCTATCTCTGTAGCAGGTGTGCCTAGCTGGTGACATGAAAGGTTATTTGAGTTCCCTTCACAGGCTCCATGCAAACTAATTCCATTACACAGAAGTGTACCGCTCAGTGACATTGCACAATTATTGCCACTAAGAAACACTTTCTGTCCTTTATTACTGACACATGCATGTGAATAGGGCAGGTTCCATGTTGTTTTAATGTATCCTTTTCCCAATTTTTCGTACGTGCCAGCCTGTATATATTTTTGGCAGTATTGAAACCTGAAGGTTGAGATTGGAATATTAATTATCCCATGTATTATCCATTCACTGACAGGTCGTTCTGACATTGTCACTGGTAATCTTTCGAGTTTCTCAATGCTCAGGATTGTATAATCAGCACCCTTCTGGGCCATACTGATTTGTTTATCAGTAAGGTTAAAGATATTGAAAAGTGACGTTGTGTTGATTAAACGCCAAGGCACATAGCCTGAACGCAGATTTTGTAACGTCCAGCCAAGCTGTACAATAGAACGCAATTGAGACTGACCGTGTTGTAACAACAGTAAGTCTTGCGATATTATGTCGATTGCTGAAGACACAATGCTGTCCAGAGAAAAAATTCTGGAGGACAGAGTCATTAACCCATTGTCCACTACAGAAAGTGATTTTTCCAAATTAATACGGTCAATTTCCCGTATTCTTTCTGCTGTCTCAATTTGAGTAACCTTCCAGGCCTCATTGTATGCTGCATATACAGAGGCTGCTATGAAGCGCTTTTGACGCTGTTTGCGTGGTCCCATAGTGAAATCACGCAAGTCAGCACCATCAGTAAGTAAAGTTAGGTGTTGCTTAATTTCTGCCAGTGTGGAAGTTTGTAGCCATTGAAGGCATAATTTGCCCACACTGTAGGTGGTTATTATCCCTGGGTGTTGTCTTTGGGGATATCTAGGGTCTGGCCTGGTCATTTTCAACCTGTGTGTTTTGTTCAGGAATCTGTCTTGACAGTTATTAGTATCTGTGGGCCAGATCAACCACTGTTTCCAATCTGGATGTGTTCTGTTTTGGTTTAATACATAATTTACGTCTATCTCCTCATCTGTAGAGCTATTGCTGTTCATTGTTGGTTTTGGAATAGACGGTTTATTTAAGTCTTTGATTTTCGCTAAGCCAAGACAGGTAGTTTGTTGAACAGTGTCATTTAAAAATATAATTTGTTCTGGGATCATGCAGGCTCTAAACAAAGATTCTATACCTTGTACTTGCCATTCTTTTGTGCCCCAAACACTTTTCAATTCAACATTTTTGTCCCAATAATCAAAACCAAAAGTATTCATTTGTTCAAAGAATGAGTCTGAATATATCAATTTTGTGTTGGTTATCATGGTCTTTGTCCCTGTCTTATTTGACAATTTGAAATAAAATGTTTCAGCATTACTTATGTTAAAACCTGAAAAGTATGAATATTTGTCGTAAACGGTTCTTGAGCTTCCTTTTGGAGGCGTTGCACAATGTTCCCATTGATTATAATTTAAAACATTTCTAGGTTGTGCAGATCTATGTAGAAAATGGTTACCATAGTGGTTATAACAGTACATACTATCATAATTTGTCGAACCCTGCAAATAATCATGTTTGGTAAATTTAGCAGACATCACTAAGTCAGACATCATATTGTTTATACTTTCAAAGTCCCAATCATCAGCAAATGAGCTTGGTTTTACGAAGTCACTCAATGAGATTTTAATCTGGTGTGGATATTTCAGGATTTCAACCGGACCATAGATTTCGTAGTCAGTGTTATCCCATGCTACCCCACCCGGTATAGGATTGGCTGTGAAGTTGACTGAAGAAAGTTCTCTTTTCTCGACGTGTGAAGATGTGTGTGGTTTGAGGATCAAGTTGATTTTCTGACTTGCTGTGTCCATTTTAGCATATTTTCCCTCAATGAAGCGTCCCAAAGTTAGTATCATGATGAGCCAAAGTATGAGGATAAATGCACCAAAACCCACCCAAAATTCAATCCATGGAGAAATCAGATATGTTTCTTTCAGTTGTTTCAAAAGTTCTTTAGCTTTATCTTTAAAGGTTTTTGATGATGGCTGTGTTTTTGATTCAGCGAAGCCTTCGGAGGAATCATCGAAGTTTATGAAGTAGCCGGATGCAGTTCTGTCAATTGTTCCAATTGTTTCAGGATTACTGTTTCTTGCATAGTCGTTTGTTACTTCATTATAGGTTGGTGTGTCTCTGCTAAATGTTTTTATTTGGGTGTTCAGAGGTCTAAGTTCCATTGCATTGTTGCATAGTCCTTGTCGTTCTTCTTTAGGCGTTTCGAATGTGATTAGCCTCTTTGTTAGGACCTCTGTACTGGTAGCAAACCTTGGTGTTCTGCTACTTATGGGGAGTCCACTTGGCCTACTATTTGTTATCGGCCACATGATTGTGGTTTTACCAAGTCGATGGATACAACTCGGTTCTCCTTTTTACCAGCAAGCGGCGGTAGTACTACTGATCTTGTCCCGTTGACAGACAAGACAGGAACTGCTTTTCTGTAAGAAGGCCCAAATTCCTTCTTTACCGCGATCTTTTCTCTGACTAGATCCCCGACTTTTGGAATCCAGACAGGTCTTGCTGGGACAGGTGGTGGTTCTTCAGTGGTTGTTGGCTGCTGTTTCAACTTTATGTTGCTCAGGTTTTTTCTTGTTTCGTTTAAGTCCTGTAAAATAGCCAAACGATCTTTGATATCAAAGCTTTTTTCCTTTACCACTGAAGTCTGACTGTCAAGGTCAGAGATTAACATCCTAGTTCCAAATAATAATTCGTACGGACTGAATCCCTTCAGAGAATTTCTTGGCAGGTTATTTAGACTACGTTGGACACTTATTAGATGTTTGACCCACCCAGCTCCCGAACCTAATATCCTTTCCGTTATAGATTGCTTTATGCCTTGGTTTTTTCTTTACACCATCCCGTATCCCTCAGGAAGGAAGTGAGAAGATTCCCGCTGTGCTATGCTCATTTGGCCATGGTTCCCTCAGGCTGGAGGGCTAGAGTGAAAACAATGGTCAAACGTAGCATGCTCTTAGCGTATATGCCATTTAGACTCGCAAATCTTTGTATAACAGTCCAGACGTCAGCCGAGTGCTGGTGATCTACATTATAAGTGGAAACTAGCCTGTATATGTTAATCGCAAGCCTTGCTTTTTACTGTTGATTTTTTCTGGAGTGAAACGACACGGTATTACACCGTGTCTCTCACCACTGCGAGTCCTGTTACAGTTTGGGCATTTCTCTACAAAAATGGTATGATGCAGGCTCATGCCTGGCCACCAGTACCTTGATTGTAGTTCTTCCAGAGAATCTTTCAGTTTGAGGTGTCTGAGACCCTCGCCTATATGTGCGTCTGCGATTAACAAGTTTCTCCTGTCCATGTTTGGAATCACTCTATCCCCCACTCCAGGGATTCGAGCAAAAGGGACGGAGTTTGCATCGATTATGTATGTATAATTGAGTGGATAGTTGATCGGTAGCGCTGAGCAGTCGCCTTTTGATGACGTTTTCACCGCCAGCACTGTTTCACCGTCAATATACTTCACTGTATGCTTTTTCCGAACTACGGAAGCCGATATAGTTGCTACCGCTGTGGCTGTTTCAGCCAATGAATTCCCTGCAACGTGAACGCCATCACGCTGGTGACTCAGTGAGTGTGTCACGTGAGTCTTTGGTAGTTCTTTTTGTAAAAGAGCTATTTGTTCCCAGAGCAGTTTCTGCTTTATTGTTGCATCTGTGTCATCTTTGTAACCGTTTTGAATCCATGTCTGCAAATCGTTGTTATATGATTTGACGCAGTAATATGAATCGGACACTATAAGTGACGGGAATTCGCGATCCGCATTATCTAGCGCCATTTTCAATGCTATTATTTCAGTTTGTTGTTCTGAATTAGTTTCTACTGAGTGTGTTTTTGTTAATAGAGGTTTTAGTTTACCTCCGCGCCACACTTCTTTTGTAATCTCACATGTGGGGTTGTATGCTTGTTCTCCCCAAACGGAGGGTTGAGCCTGTCCGTCTGTATAGATTACACATGCGTATTGTCGTAAGGGCAGAATGTCGATGTTCTTTCATATTCTAGATTTTTTAGTTCCTCTAGTTCTGGATCAAAGTAGTAGTATACTTTGTCCGTTGTAATGGAATTCACCCATTGTATCCATTCCAGATTCAATGTTGTTGTTGGTAAATTACATGGTGTTGGTAATGCCTCAAAGGCTGATTCTGCTGTTCTGACTGTGATATGTCTACCGTCCGCTTGATCTTTTTCTCTAGCTATTGCGGTTTGAACTGCCTGAACAATGGTTTTTTTAATGCTGATTTGAATGCAATTGGTACCTTTTCTCCCTCATTAGAGGTCAGGTATGTGAATCCGCATCTTCCTGGGATGACTCGAATCACAAGATTGCGTGTGTTATCACGTGTTTCTAATTTTGTTTTAATTAACATGTCTGTTTGTAAGGATCTCAAAATTTCTGTGTGTATTTGAGTCAAATTGGTTCTTTTAAAATCTGGTTTTATTAGATCATAAAGGGGTTTGACCCTTTCTGCGTAATTTGCAATGTATGTTCTTCCGAAATTTAGGAAGCCTAGAATTGACTGTAGGTTTTTAGTGTTCTAGGTGTTTGGAGTACGGCACATTTCTCTAGGAAATTGTCAGCCAGGCTTTTGCCTTCACTTGATAATTCGTATCCTAAGAACAGGACTGTTAGATGGGCAATTCTGGATTTTTTAAAGTTGAATTTGTAACCCTCTGCTGCAAACCCAAGTATTATGGTGTTCACTCTCTTCAAGTGAGTCTCCAAGTCATCATCTGTTAAGTATATGTCGTCGACATATGATAATGCTTCGTCGTCATATGTTTGTAGTAATTCTGTTGCTCTCGCTGAGAATACTCCCGGGCTGTTCTTGTACCCCTGGGCTAACCGACAGAATTGTTTTTGAGTGCCATTTATTGAGAATGCAGACAAATATCTGCTCTCTGGTGCTATGTTTTGACAAAAGAATCCATTAGAGATGTCTAATGTTGTTTTGTGTTTTTTGCGCACTATGTTATTCATTAGTGCAGCACTATGCGAGTTTTGTACTGCAAAAGTTTTGCAACATGAGTTAAGGTGTCGGTAATCCAAAACTAGACGATATGAATTGTCTGGTTTGGAGACCGGAAACAAAGGGTTGTTCATTTGTGAGGTGCAAGTTTCAATCACCCCCTGGTATTCTAGCTGATCTAGGATTTCTTTTACCTGTTTTTTAGCTTCTTTCTTAATTGGGTACTGCCTTTGTACAGTAGGTTGTGATTTTAACTGGATTTTGTGAGGAGGAGAGTCCTCATCCCATCTTACATGATTTTTATATAAGGCAGGAGCTAGGGCTACTGCCCACTTTCTAGCAAGTGTGTATTTTTTATGAATTGGGATGTGATTTGAGAAGGCAGGCATAATTATTTCTTCGCCATGAGGGCACTCCCTGACAAACTCTGGTGGCCAGTCTTTTTCAGCTAGAAGGATGTCATAGCCCTTGGAGAGATTATCCCAAAATAGTCCCCTTATTTTTCTAGTCTTATCCCCCTCTATACGTAAAGTTATTTCATATATTTTGTGAGGTTTGCTAACTCTGGTGTCTGCAGTTTCCACTTGAAGATATTCATTCGTGTCCACTGTCTCCAGATGATTCATAAGGACTTTGCGAGCTATGCTCACTTCTGCTGCGCTGTCTAGCATTGTCTGAGCCCATTCTCCGTTTTTCAGTTGTGTCCTCAGTATTCTCGGCATTGTTAACTACCTTGATACTAGCTACCTTCTTTTTTGGAAATTGTAATTTCTTTTTTAGATGAGCAGGTTCCTTGTCTTTGGACTTGGCGTGCTCTTCTCTTTGTTCTGATCGTCCTCTTCTTTCCGATTTCTGCGAGGAAGTCTGAAAAGATTGAGAGGGACGTGTATCAATGTCTTGATATCTATCAGGCTTCTTTATATTATCCCTATTTCTAAGGTTATATCTTTTCCCAGAGGGGTCACTTTGGGGTGACCTGTGTCTTTGGTTCGGAGATTTTTCTCTCCGCCGAGGAGACCTTCCTCTGGACTGGAATTTCTTTTCTTTAGGATTGGATTGTTTGTTTCCATCCCAGCTCTTTTTTTGTGATGTTGAATTATTATTAAAAAATATTTTTTCGGGACTTTCAATCAGTTGTGGTTTTACTGGTATTCCACCTAAACTATCTCTACCTAGTTCCTCATAGGATTTTTCTATGATTCTGGCAATTTCAGCTGGTTGGTCTGCTATATCTGTCTCCTTTAACCTCTTCCGGATCGCCACGTTTGCTGCGTCTCCCTTTATGTTGGCTAATAATATAGCCGAGACCTGCTTGAAGTCTTTTAGTAATTTCATACCAAGAGTTAAAGCGGGTTCTGGACCATATTCGTCTTGAATTTGTTTTAGCACCTCTGGTATTACCGAAATGGATGGAACACCGTGCGTTTTTGTGTAGATGGAAGCAAAGACTGTACCCCAAGTGTCACAGTCCTCAATGTGTGGTGCGATTCCCATTGGAAGACAGATAGTCAGAATCCTGTGTTTTTCTAACGGGGTGGTGTTTGGAAACACAGCCTCTATTTGGGTGATTTTTTGTGCTAACCAGAATGGTATTTGTTCCCGTTTAGCTGGTACTTTACCTAGGCAGGATTGTATGTTCTGTGGTGTAATTTTATTTGTGTTCCCCTGGTGAGGGGTCAGCTGTGGAATTTTAATTGCTGGCTGAATTGTTCAAGTCCGCATCACATATTGGACTAATTGTCTATGTATCTTTATTAATTGTTTTAGTTGTACTAAAAGATCTGCTGCAGGCATTCTTTCGAACTCTGGATGTGGTGTGTATCCGGCTAGGACCGGCCACGTTGCTCCTGGTCTACCTAAAGGACCGAGCCTGGTGATGTGATTATTATGTTTTAGGGCGCCATTAAATAAGAGCAGGTGCTCTTGAAATTTAAGTGGTACTTCCACCTCCTCGAAAGGAGTATAGTCTTCAGGAGGTTCCTCTGTTTTGTAATAGTGGAAGTACTTTGTTACAGCATTTGCTGCTGGAAAATGTATCCATGATAGTATACCTCTGTCTGCCGATATTCGTGTGCCTCAATTACGAATATGACTGTACCACCTCTAGGTGTCAGTCCATTTTCTATAAGTTTTAAGGTTATAGATTTCCTTTTGATGACCGGGATGAGTATTATATCCTGGTCTGCTTCTTGCAGTGCAGTATCATCTGCTGCGAGTTCAGTTGCTAATCTAACTGCCTCTCTTTCATCATCACTGTCTACCATTTTACCGACAGGATGGTTACTTTGTTTGTTTGCAGATCAGGTTTCTTGTGGAAACAAAGATTAGATGCACAATATTTTGGAACGGTTTATCCTTCAACGTTGACTAAACCAAGTACCATACATAGGAGTTTCCTCCTGGGAGGTTTGGCGGATATTACCTTTCGCCCACTCCAGACGTCTTTGGAATATTATGGGAAAAGGGGTCTGAGTGAGAAAGCACGACTGAGTTACTCTAAATGTCTTACGTTAATTTTATCGCCCTTCCAAACGCGTTGGGCGCCATGTAGTGTAGTTCCTATTATCCCAATAGGCTCTGCGCATTGGAATAATACCTTCAATAGTATAGGCCTAGACCAGACGTTAACTAGGTCTACTACTGTCGATATTAGACTTAAAGTTTTGGGTTTGCCAGCTAGCTCAGAGTTCACTAGAAACTTTCTCGAATAGGCAAGGAGGAGTTGAACCTCCCTGGATAGACAAGAAGGGATTTAGTTTCTGACAACCATAGAACATGACAACTTTGCTCTCCCCTAATCAAGAGTGTATCTCGAGAGTCGTGTGAAAACAAAAGGCAATTTATTTTACTCAGTCAGTACGTGCATTCTTAGTCTCATCAGATTGTAGAGAAAAGGAAGAGACGGGCGTGTTCAATAAAAGATGTTATTTATTGATCAGTCTCTTTTCTCATACAAGAGAAATGGATCGATATTATTGCAATACTTATGGTTAAGTAAAGTGCATACATTAAAAGCAGAAGTATAAAATAATACTGTAAAAACATTGATATGGTTTCTAAGCCATATGAAGGTTTAAAATGAATAAGATATATTACATACACATATACATTTGACTAATCGTACTCAACTGGTGTTTCTAACTACGCCTACCCCGTGTACCTGACCTAAGTCTAATGCGTGGGCGGGAATAGAAAGTTACAGTTTAAGTTAAGTTTGTTTTGCCAAGTGAATGACTAAAGAATTCTCTGTGAGGGGTTATTCAGTTCCGTACCTGGAATCTAGGATGGATGAGGGATGGTATCTCTCGTCTCTGGTCTCGATATTCCAGGCTGCCTGCGAGGGCTACCCGGAAGCGCCGGAGCTGGATTTCTCGGCAGGAGAAAGCAGCGTCTCGTTCTCAGCGCGTCAGGAAAGGCGGGGCTGCGCCAGCGGGGTCTGCTCTGCTCTGGGCTTCGGCAAGTCTGGCTGCTCCGATCTCGTCACCACCGCGTGTGTTTGCATAGGGCAATATCGGTAATATTTATACCTTTAAGGTGCCGAGATTGACGTAAGGATGGACATAGATACGTCAATAAGGATGTCATACGACCTGGTCGTTAGCACATTCTTTTGCTGAAGTTCTCGGTGAAATCAAAACAATGGCCGCAGGGTTTTTCCCAGGTCTGTCATAGGTTTGATTTGTTTTGAGAACTCCGTATGCCTTATCAGGGGCTGGAGGAATATCGCTTGTCTAATTAGATGGCAAGCGTTATGACTTAATCAGATAACACGTTCCTGTGCCGTAGTGTGGCTTTATCAGATAACGGTTCCTGCATCATGGGGGTTTTCTGCCTCATGGGATGGCTGCTAGTTAACTTGTTAGTTTGTTAACCAGAATAGGGTCAGGAATAGGGGGATCGATACAGAACCTATAGGAATACATCACAATACAAGAGTCTGTAGTGGTGTTTCCAAAGATTTGGAAAAAAACGCACATACACTAATAACAGTATACTGTAAAACAGTGCTGGAAAAGTCAATACAATCTTTCTAAATATCAAAGACGGAGTGCTACATAGACCAATATCCCCCACTACCAGGAAGGATCAAGATTGTCAAACCAAAGGATTGACAAATGTATATCTAGACAAGGAAGGTCAAAGAGAGCACAATCCTCAGGTATAAGTACATTTAAGACTAATATGATTTATAGTCATAACAGTAATGAATCCAAATACAATCTGCAACTTGTAATGTAGGACAGAACAAATCAGTGGATAAAGGTCATAATGATGTCATCTTTTTCTTTATTGATCCATAAGAGTTATTTTCCAATTGATAAAACGACAGCCGACACGTGTTTCGTCCGTACTCTCAATAAGTACTGGGACTTTTTCAAGGCTGTAAAGACATAGTAAAAGGATGTATACACAACATTATAATATTATAAAAGTTGAATTTTTAAAGAAAAGAGAACATTGAGCGGGCCTAAACATACATTAATATAAGTATTCTAATAGTGATAGATAGAACATAAGTCACCAAGAAGCATAATGAACGTGCCAAGTAAAGAAGAAAAAAACGATACATAATGTGGTCTGATGGAGAATGGAGAGAGATAGAGAAAAAAAGAACAACGGCTGCAAGGTGAAACAATAATGTGCTAGCACAAAATTATAAGAATATAAAACACCCAGAGTGAAACTAAAGTTCAAGTATAGTAAGTGCAAAAATAGCAACATCCACCAAAGAAAGCATCATGTGTCTGGAAGGGAGACTAACCTAATAAAGCTGGAATATGCGGCGCATGTATCATCAAATCATACGAATGTAGCTATGATCATAAGGCTCCTGAGTCAAATGGGAGAGAAAGGTATATATATAAATACAAGAAACCTATATACTAAATAAGAGTAAACCACAACGGACATAATAGTGTCAAGGAATTAGGTAGTAATTATTCACATATAATAAATCAAAAAGAATAGTAACAAGTTGGAGTCAAATGTGTGTGTCTGACCAGTTTAGATAAAGTTAAATAATTCTGTCTAGTCCATGGATGGTAGAACAAGATTATGGTCATAGTATGTTGATTGTAAAAAGTCTCACCAAAGTAAATAACAAAAGTCCAAATCATCCGAATGGGTCAAGCGCAGTGAGATAGCTGGGTAGATGTCAAGGTGAGGTTGTCACTATGAACTCTATAAGACAAAATATATGTTTGAACAAAGAGTGAAGTTTAAACTATTTCAATTCAGTGTGGTAAAAAACCCCAAAGAAATCAGTTAATGATATGATGAGAGGCCTCAAATGTTAACATACTGAGTACAAGAAATCTCACCCAAATAAATAGTAAAAATCCAAAATATCCATAAGAGTCACGCGTATTGAAAAACCAAAATAGATGGCAGGATGAAGTAGTCAAACGGACTCTATAAGACAAAATATGAATTTAAATAGAAAACAAATATAAAGTTGCATGTGTTGGGATATATTCCCCAAGATCATCGGTTCATAGTTCGCTGAAAAATTTGTTATAGTAGAGTCTGGCAAGAGATAATGGCAGTATGACCAGTTACTGGAGATGAAAGTCCTATTAAATCCAACAGTGGTAATCTAAAAATTGGCTAGTATGAATTAATCCACTCTACAGTTCAATCTTGATGTGGATATACTATCGCCATATAGCTATTTCGAATATAATAGTAGTTAAAGAATCTACTGAAAAGAAAATTTTATGAAGAACATGCTAGGGGTAGATCCATAGCGTACATGTACTCATATTAAGGAGTAAGAAGCCAGCTATGCGAGCAGACACTCACCAGCACAAGTTAAATATTTTCCTCATTCGAATAAAGGGATTATAAAAAGAGCATAATAATGTTCCTGTATCGAAAGACAAAATGACAATAGTGAGACACTGATGTTAAAAAGGAAAATAAAATCACAGAGTAATCACAAGTTACAGGCTGAAAAGGCGCCTAAATATAATAATACAGTATTACCAGTGGGTCTGAGCCACTAGGTAACTAATCCAAGTCTCAATATCACAGTCCAAAATTTACCAGTATATCATATAGTACTGGTAACTAAGTGAGACACAAGACTAAATATCTCTAAAGAAATCTTTAAATATATCGCAAAGTAAATTGCATACCTCATAGGCATAGGTCCATGCATATCAATCATCTTTTTGACGGCCCAATCCTGATTCGCAATATCGTATAAAGGTGAACTGTTGCACCAGCGTACTGAAAAAACAGTAAAATGAAGGACATAAGTAACCAAATCCCAACATGTAAAAACTCAAACTTGGAATACAAGCTTACCTATGAAGTCGCCTCAATGATATGTGAGGCTGTGAAAGAAACAACAAGGCAAACACGTCTAAGTATTATATAGAGTATAAATACTAAATAGTCGCAATATCGTGAAAGGTGAACTGTTGCACCAGCGTACTGAAGAAACAGTAAAATGAAGGACATAAGTAACCAAATCCCAACATGTAAAAACTCAAACTCGGAAAACGAGCTTACCTATGAAGTCGCCTCAATGATATGTGAGGCTTTGATAGAAACAACAAGGCAAACACGTCTAAGTATTTTTAGAGTATAAATACTAAATAAAGTCCATTAAAAATAACCACTAAACCATATAGAAACCCGCTTACCGAAAAAGAAGAATCTAGCACCACCTGATACTGGCACCCTGCAAGCGGCCATCATCCGTAAAACAAACTAATATATACGGAAGAGGAAGCGGGCGCCGATGATTGTTGGGAGCCCGCCCGGAGAACTCTACAATGTTTTTGTTTCTTTTTTCTAATATACATGGCCTTACAATTGAGCGTTCTTATAAACTCGAAACTCTTTATCATATATTATGGGCCAACACAGCTTAGCCATCCCAAACGGCATCCACTCTGAGACTAATATCTCTACTAACAATTCGAGTCATTCTGGCTCGGGTGATGATTTTTGGCAGTGCACTTAACCTAGTATATGTTTCGTGGCACTTCTATGAATTGGTTGTCTAACACTCATCATCAGCGTACAGGTGGTTCGGTTTACATAAATTTTCATTTATATTTACTTTATTTATCCATTCCAATATGGCGGATAGTTTTTTATTCCCGTTTTTGTCACTATTTACTACCATTACGATACCTCTAGTCCTATTTCCATTTTTGTTGTTCCCCGGGCGGGCTCCCAACAATCATCGGCGCCCGCTTCCTTTTCCGTATATATTAGTTTGTTTTACGGGTGATGGCCGCTTGCAGGGTGCCAGGATCAGGTGGTGCTAGATTCTTCTTTTTCGATAAGCAGGTTTCTATATGGTTTAGTGGTTATTTTTAATGGACTTTATTTAGTATTTATACTCTATATAATACTTAGACGTGTTTGCCTTGTTGTTTCTTTCACAGCCTCACATGTCATTGAGGCGACTTCATAGGTAAGCTCGTTTTCCGAGTTTGAGTTTTTACATGTTGGGATTTGGTTACTTATGTCCTTCATTTTACTGTTTTTTCAGTACGCTGGTGCAACAGTTCACCTTTACACGATATTGCGACTCAGGATTGGGCCGTCAAAAAGATGATTGATATGCATGGACCTATGCCTATGCGGTATGCAATTTTACTTTGCGATATATTTAAAGATTTCTTTAGACATATTTAGTCTTGTGTCTCACGTAGTTACCAGTACTATATGATATACTGGTAAATTTTGAACTGTGATATTGAGACTTGGATTAGTTACCTAGTGGCTCAGACCCACTGGTAATAATGTATTATTATATTTAGGCGCCTTTTCAGCCTATAACTTGTGATTACTCTGTGATTTTATTTTCCTTTTTAACATCGGTGTCTCACTATTGTCATTTTGTCTTTCGATACAGGAACATTACTATGCTCTTTTTATAATCTCTTTATTCGAATGAGGAAAATATTTAACTTGTGCTGGTGAGTGTCTGCTCGCATAGCTGGCTTCTTACTCCTTAATATGAGTACATGTACGCTATGGGTCTACTCCTAGCATGTTCTTCATAAAATATTGTTTTCAGTAGATTCTTTAACTGCTATTATATTCGAAATAGCTATATGGCGATAGTATATCCACATCAAGATTGAACTGTAGAGTGGATTCATTGAAACTAGCCAATTTTTAGATTACCACTTGTGGATTTGATAGGACTTTCATCTCCAGTAACTGGTCATACTGCCATTATCTCTTGCCAGACTCTACTATAACTAATTTTTCAGCGAACTATGAACCGATGATCTTGGGGAATATATCCCAACACATGCAACTTTATATTTGTTTTCTATTTAAATTCATATTTTGTCTTATAGAGTCCGTTTGACTACTTCATCCGCATGGCCCTAAAAACTCGCCTCTTTCAACAAGCCTATATGTAAGGACGTTGGTTTTAAATTTTGATTGTATTATTAGGCGCCTTGATACCTGCGGGTTATTGTTTTTTGCGCATTATAAATTCCTTTTCATTTCATTCATTTCATCCTGCCATCTATTTTGGTTTTTCAATACGCGTGACTCTTATGGATATTTTGGATTTTTACTATTTATTTGGGTGAGATTTCTTGTACTCAATATGTTAACATTTGAGGCCTCTCATCATATCATTAACTGATTTCTTTGGGGTTTTTTACCCCACTGAATTGAAATAGTTTAAACTTCACTCTTTGTTCAAACATATATTTTGTCTTATAGAGTTCATAGTGACAACCTCACCTTGACATCTACCCAGCTATCTCACTGCGCTTGACCCATTCGGATAATTTGGACTTTTGTTATTTACTTTGGTGAGACTTTTTACAATCAACATACTATGACCATAATCTTGTTCTACCATCCATGGACTAGACAGAATTATTTAACTTTATCTAAACTGGTGTCGGCTGTCGTTTTATCAATTGGAAAATAACTCTTATGGATTAATAAAGAAAAAGATTACATAAATATGAACTTTATCCACTGATTTGTTCTGTCCTACATTACAAGTTGCAGATTGTATTTGGATTCATTACTGTTATGACTATAAATCATATTAGTCTTAAATGTACTTATACCTGAGGATTGTGCTCTCTTTGACCTTCCTTGTCTAGATATACAATTTATGTATGTTTGTAACTCTAGTCATATGGAAGGGATCGCTAGCCAGTGTTAGCCATTGTTGGAGCTTGAAAACCGAAATATAGAGCAGTGTTATTTGTGTCAGAGTTTTTGCATTCAATGGCAATGTGAATGATTATTTTGAACCTCAACATCCTGCTTTTTAAAGTGGGAGGGGGAATGAGAGTGATCTTATCCCTGGAAACCCAGCATGGCTGTACTAGAAGAAATCTAGAAAAGAGGCAGCACATCTATCTCCTTCACATACCATTAGGGCTGACTGAGACAATGCCCTGGCCTAGCCTTTCTGTGCTCTCCAAATAACTTTGCTCTACAAGAAAAAGCGTGGGACTGATTCAGAGTTGGTTGGTAACTGAAAATGTATTTGACTTGTGAAGGAAATATAAAATCCTCTTCTGGATGATTCTCCTTCTTTGGAGAATCCAGCAGCAGAATTCGCAACATGTCAGAGGCAATTCTGCCAGCAGATTCTCCGCAAGATGATAATTTACCTGCTGTTATCTCCTTTAATTTAAATATGTATTACAGTTTTGTTTTCACCAGTGGCTTCTGGCATCATCTATGAGGGGGTGGGCACGTGCAAAATAAAATTAAAATAAATAACATTTGCCAAACGCGACGTCCTCCACTCCGGTTCTCTCCTTTCCACAGGAACTGGATGCAGCAACTCCTTTGACCAATCCTGGCACTACTCTCATGCAGCATGAGATGCAACAAAACATTGACCGGATAGGTTATTACTGATTCCTCATATATGAGCTTAGACAAGCAATTCTAAGTTCATGTGATTTATTTCACATCACTTGTGAATTATTTCATGCACATGTAAGATAAAGCATTCATCAATGTCATAAGACAGAAAACACATCATTCAGTATGTCAAGCTCATGAAAACATCACAAAATTCAACATTACAACAAAAACACATGAATGATAGACATAAAAAGAACATAAACGCCAAAACAATTGTAAGTGTCCTACAATTGTCCTATGAACAGCCAGAACATGTTTAACACATAAAGCAGAGGCGGACAATTAACAGTTCTAAGGGTCCTGCCTGTGTGTGGGGCAAAGAGCTATACAGTTGTCCAGAGGGTTGTCTGCCCAAAGGGAAAGAAATTTTCTTTAACCAATTCCCATACAGCACCCCCAAAGGATCATTCGCCTTTGCACAGATGCCAATATGTTTCAAACCCTGGATGGTTCTAGGGTTCTCCTCAGGACTCGGACTGGGGATCAGTGACTACAAAACAGGAAATGACAGAGAATGGCATCAATAAAGTTGGGGAACCCTGTTTTTAGGTTACAAGAATATCGTCAGTTCCAATTAAAAAGTATGGCTTGTGCATTGTAGCGCCAGCAGTGAGCCTGTTCGTTATTTAAAGGAGCTGTAGGGACAAGAGTACATTATGGGTACTCAATAATGAAAGATTGTAGTACCCGCAGGGTTGGAACCGCTATGAATTAAAGGGAACATACCTTGTATGTATCCATATTGCCATCATACCAATGGGGAACTGCAGTCAGAGGGGAATTTTTTCCAAATATTCCAATTTTAAAGTTATCTGTAGGAAGCAAGACCCTTCTTAAGTATAACAAAATGGTGCCCGAAGTGAGTGTGCTCGCATTTTGCTTAGCTATGCAGTTTAAACAAAAGGGGATGGAAACAAGATACCAGCGCTGCTCTGTAATGCACGTCTATTCAATGGCCCACAGGTTCCATATTATGTTTAGCGGGGCACTCACGCGTGGATGAAACAGTTGCACTTTTGAAACGGTAACTGATAGCCCTTGCACCACGGAAACCACTTGCCTTTTGTTTCTCTGCAAAAGGCTTTTCTTTCAGAGAACCCACGTGTTCTTCAAACTCTAAGACTCGTTGGGGAGGAACCTGCAAGTCGTTCTTATAACAGTAAAACGTGGAGTGGATTTACAGCCCCAATGCTTGTTGGACATTTAACATTTGTAAGTGAGAAATTTCAGACATTTTGTTGAGCCCACGGATGGCAGTGTCGAATTTCTTTATTAAAAAGGCCTCCTTTCTGCTAGGTGGATTGCCGGATCAGCACCCCTGGGAGAAGTTTTAATGGCTGACAATACTGTCCACTTAAAGTCATGTTATGTATGATACATCGTGACAAAGTGATCCACCAGTGGAGCAGTGGCTGCCTTGTTATTTTAGTCCCGAGCGATGTTGCACTATGCGTTGGCGCACCTCCTGACTCGTTTTACCGATGTACACTTTTTTGCAAGGGCAAGTGATGGCGTTTACGATATTCTTCGATTTACAATTTGTAAAGTCATTGTGACGCCGGTATTTATGTCCATCAGTAAATAGCGTTCCTTCCATCGTGGACCCACACACAGAACTTTTCTTTATGCATTTATTTAATACTGCTTCATAATTTGGTCTTTCACTGTTGCATTATACCAGTATACAAAAAAGTGATAGATGGAATACTTGAATGAATCTCAGCCACTGATATTTACTCGGGCCGCATCCCAGTCCATCGTTATTTTGTCCATCAAGCCACCTCAGTTTGGACCCACCTATATACAAATAAGTCTTGTCTCTGCTCCAGTTGGAACAGTCCAGCCCAAACTGTCAAGCCAGGTCCTCCCTGACCAGAAAATAAGAGACCCAGTACAGGATTTGCCCTAGTTATGGGCTTATCAGCCAGGTACCGCTTGGCTTTAGTGACACAGTGTGCATGTGATCCACGTCTGGTCATACCCATCACACTTAGGGTGACAAACTAAAGTATACAAAAAAAGTGATGAATGGAATGCTTGAATTAATCTCAGACACCGGTAATTACTCAGGCCGCATCCCAGTCCATCGTTATTTTGTCCATCAAGCCACCTCAGTTTGGACCCACCTATATACAAATAAGTCTTGTCCCTGCTCCAGTTGGAACAGTCCAGCCCGAGCTGTCAAGCCAGGTCCTCCCTGACCAGAAAACAAGAGACCCAGTACAGGATTTGCCCTAGTTATGGGCTTATCAGCCAGGTACCGCTTGGCTTTAGTGACACAGTGTGCATGTGATCCACGTCTGGTCATACCCATCCCACTTAGGGTGACAAACTAAAGTATACAAAAAAGTGATGAATGGAATGCTTGAATTAATCTCAGACACTGGTAATTACTCAGGCCACATCCCAGTCCATCATTATTTTGCACAAAACGTCACCTCAGTTTGGGCCCAGCCATATGCAAATCAGGTTCCAGTTGAAACACCCCAGCCCAAACTGCCAAACCAGGTCCTCCTTGAACCAGAACACAAGCAATCCAGGAATGGTTCAGTTCTAGTTATGGGCTCAACAGCTTGGTGACAGCATGGTCCCACTGAGACCGTGTGCGCTGGATCCACGTCTGGTCATACCCGTCCCACTTAGGGCTACAACCGGTGCTGAATTGCATGTTTTCTCGTTCAGGAAGGACCTGGCTGGGATATTTCTATTGGAGCAGGGTTAAGACTGCTTTGCGCATAGCTGGGTCCAATCTGAGGTGGCATGGTATGCACAGAAACAATGGATTGGGATGCGGCCTTAGTAATTAGTATTGGCTGAGATTAATTCAAGCATTCCACCCATCACTTTTTTGTATGCATTATACCAGTGGCACTTTCTATATCCCAACCCTTCTATGAATGCTCTGAGAACAGCCATGCCACATTGTTTAAGGTGTAAGTCAAATGCTATTTTACAAGTTTGTTGTTTAGTGCACATGTGGCATGTGCCATTGAAGCCACTTTGGACCCGGCCCCTAAAATAGTGCCTTTGATGGGTTCAAACACGTGTTGAATTTACAAACATATGTTGTCCTGTTTGTTGTGTACTCTGGTAAGAACCCTCGAGCCTGCATATGCGTCCCTGAGTCAAGCACCGACACACAGCCCAACTGACCATTTTGCCATTCGGGCATCTCCCTGGTAGGCTGCAGCTTCGGGCCCTATTTCAGAGCTGGATAGTTGCAGAGATCCTACCATTCTCCTTCCTATTCCTGCATTCTAGGCGCGTCCTCCTTCATTGTGGGGATGCTTGAAATTTTTTTGTCAGTTCTCTTTTCCAGTACTCTCCTGCGCCCACAGCCAGAATGATTACAAAGAAGTTCCTGCTTACTGCTCTCCATCAAATCCTCTCTTTCAAACACTTTTCTGAGCGCCAAGTCTCACACAGTTCTCTTGGTGGAACCGGCTCCCCTGTTCCAGCCTGCCGCTCCCTCCGCCCCCCACCCCTCCCCAAAAAAGCTACACGTTCTTATTTCCTCCAGTGTTTCCTCTGCCGCTTCTCAGGGAGGTGGTCGCTGCTGCAGGCGTAGGAGCTGATTTTGTTTTAAATACATTTATTGTTTTAAGTGACTTTTTTCATGCATAACACCAACAAAATCGTATCTAGGTACTGATTTTCACCTTCTTTCTGGGGTTTTAATCTAACCTACGAGCTAGCTTGAAATGTACATGAAGGCCCCCACCACTCCCCACCAGATAGGCTTTGAGGTCAAAAATGAAAGGCGGGGATGACCCCAGGACCAGGAGCCTGGTAGCCCCGTGACATGTGTTAGCCACCCTCTTCTTCCATCTGCCTCTCAATAACTGGGTATTAGTTTGTGAAGGCTTGATGCTGAACTAGGGTGTGAGTCAGTGTAAGTCTTGAGCTGTGCCAGTACTCTCCCTCTCAAAATACAACAGTGCTGGCACTCCCTACCGGACAGTACCAGCCCATTTAAAGCACTGGCGTTGGTATACCACTATGATGTATTCTCTTGCCATGATCAGTTACCAACTGGTACCATTTCTCTTTCAGGAGGAAAACGTCCGGACTTCTGACCGCCCTTTTGAAGAACCATCAAGTGAACTGCAATCAAAGTCTTGTGTGCTGTGCTGAAAGGGTGAAACATGCATCTCCCCTCATGTAGCTGGGTTAAATTGTTTTGCTTTTTGTGTTTTTAAACATTACAAGACTTTGTGAAACGATACCGTGCTCAGTCAGTTATTTACCAAAACGGGTGCAAATTAAAGCTCACATTTTTGCGATCTGATAAGGCTTGACAGGCAAGCAAGTGTTAGCGCAGTTACCTGGGACATTTCCGAACAGGCATGATGGATGGAATCAGGAGTGCCAACGCTATGGGCCCAATTCACAACGTTTTTTCCAGGCGTACATCTGACAAGAGGCTGGAAAAAGTAATACTGTAAGGACGTGTAAGTATGTGTGTTTCACAAGGCACACAGGTCCCTCCGTTTGTTCTACTTCTGTGTACTGTATGCAGAACATGTCATGTCCCTCACTGGTGTGGAAAAGTAGGCATTTCCAGGGTCCTGTCAGTGGAGTACAAATCAAATTCGGATTCCCTTTTTGAGGAATTCACGAACCTATAGAAATCCTCTTCCCTCACTTATGTGAGCACCTAAGTTAGAACCAGATGTATTTGAGCCTGGAAGTCTTAAATTGCTTTTATTTGTGCAGGTTTTTAGGTCGTGAGAAAATTGTAACTCGACAGAACCCGCTCTTACTGTACAAATAAAGGTAAATTCTACGTTTCGCCACTCAGTGTGCAAAATGTATGCATTACGTACGCTATTTGTAAATGCCAGGTATAACTATAATTAAATATCACCGGCATAAGGCACGTTTTGACGTGCATAATTTCGAGTCTCACCGGAATGTATTGGAATACTTTAAACCAGTACATTGCAGACATACATAATCATACATTATGCACACTTCACATTTAAACTAAGGCCTTGGTGCATCAACCCGCATGTTTAAGGGATTCCTCAAATTACCATTAGCCCACCAGTATATAATGAGATGGGGAACTGGCTTTAAATTTACCTGCCTAACATCGTTTCTTAGCATTGTTAAGGATCTATTATTTTCCCGGGATCTATTATTTTCCCCCATTTGAAATTCCAATTGACCAGTTACAAATGATTTTGTCTAGATCCAGTTGCAGTCACAGGTTTTTAGATATTACTGAACGGCTATGGAGAAAATCCCAGCTAATTTCAATTACACCACGCATCTGGTTATTTTCTTGTAATTATGTGTATCGGTTTCCGTTGCCATTTTTAATCAATAGAATTGTCCTTGTTTTTTCCTGCTGAAAAAAAAAAAATATATATATATATATATATATATATATTTATATATATATATATATATATATATATATATATATATATATACATATATATATATATATATATATATATATATATACATATATATACACACACACACACAAACCCAAATGGCAAAAAAACCTACATGTCTCCACTAGAATCAAAAACAAATATTTGTAACCGGTCACTTGGATATTTCTCCAGGGTTTGATTTGCTTCATTTGAAAAGCAAGTTAAGTTTTTTCTCCTAGTTATTAGCTGACCCATTCTTGGCCTTTCCTCACCAGCATGTGATCTGAACTTGTAACCTAGTCTGGATTCTCATATAATTTGCCTTTGTTAGTATGGCCTCTCCCAGCTGCGTCCTTTAAGTAATTCTGCCTGACCTAGGCTTCTCTTGTCATTCCTAACATGCCTGACCAGATTAATACATTCTATTGCTATAGGAATCCTCAAAGGTCGGCCTGGTCAAATCTGTAGAGCTGAACTGAGCTTCCTGCGGTTGATAACATTGATTTAAGAGCATTTTTCTTCATCCTTTGTGCTTTCCCCTTCCACACACAAAGGCATGCTCCAATTAGCTGGGCATTGAAGTATTCATGACCAAGAAGCATAGCTTTTTCCCCGGAGTTTTATATAGCGCGTACTTGACCCGAAGGTATCAGATATCAGAGCATTTTACATGTGCACCGGTTGAGTTATATAAGGACACAATCATTTTTGTTAGGCACAGCGAGATTGTCATTTGCCCAGAATCACAGGATGTTGAGCGTCGTTGCTGAGGCTGGAACCCGGTTCCCCAGATTTGAGGTCAACCGCCCTAGCCGTTAAGCCACACCCTCTCCCCAAAGCTTTGAAGATGAGGAGTTAGAACTAGACCTAGACCTTGCTGTTCAATGGCGCAGCAGTAAGCAGTACTTTCACAAACTGGGATGTCTTCTTGAACATCAAATCCGAATATCTGGCAGACAGTGAAACAAAGTAAGAGCTTAGTATGACAATTAACTGTTTCCCTTGCTTGTTATCAATAATCATTTGAAGATGAGTGTGGGAAGAAGTACAAGAAACAAAGGGTGACCACGGAATAGGGGTTGGTGGTGGTTTTTTTTTCGGTCTGTTGTCCTTGTGGATTGGTTGCAATCAAGTTGTTTTTAATTATGTCACCAAAGGCTGCCTCCTGTCATCATGTTCTTTTTGAATAGACGGTTTCTGTATCAAGCAAGATCCACGTGTTGAATAATAATTAAGCGTTGTAGCCTGCTACTATGAACAATAACTGTAGTTAAAGGCCCCAAACCTGTGTTATTAACCTGGTAGAAGAATGATGCCCTTTACCAACCATTATAGGCCAAGTAGGAAAGGCTATGAGGCTATTAAGCACTCCAGCCACTGAGGCTAGATTGTTCTATTTCAGAAAGGGAGAAACAGAAAGACAAACATTGGAATGTTGAATACAAGGTCTGTACAAGCCATTATTGGCCCAGAGCAACACAGTTGTGATCAATGGAGCTCTCAATATTCCAGTGTTCTAAAGATAGCTTTGTATCTGTCCTCAAAGTTATAGCCAAAAGAAAGCTTTCTGATACTTTCTGCACATGAAGACATGGAACCTAATATTAACCACAATTAGGTGATACCCCACAGTATATACTTTTTATGGGATGGACTTTCTGAATACTACAAAGCACATGCTGTCTGCAAGTGAAGCTCTCTGAAAGGTTTCACTCTCCACACAACATCTTGTAATATTCCTTTGGCAGTAGACAGGGAGGTTTTTCATATTTCACCTACTGAATACATTTGTTTGGAAGAATGACATGTAGAAGAAAATAATGGAGTATAACTTGTGCCTCGTTTACAAAGTGGTGCTTGAAGGTATCTCTGAATGTAAGGCAGTATACAGTGTGTTTTTATAGACTTTGGTGAATGAATTATTTTATTATGTGTGTTTTCTAATTATGTTTATTTGTAAAAACATTTTTAAGCAATAAATTAAATCATGTGAAACCAGCTCTGGTTTTATTTCTGAAATTTTTTTTCTATACAAATACTACATACATTAATAAAAACGAACACCCCGCCCCATTTACTCTTTGCCTGTATCTTTGCCTCTGGCCCTGTACAGCGCTCTATATAATGAAAACATACATACACCTTGCATTGAAAACTCCATCCTTGGATGGCAGTGTGGTGGAGTGAGATAATAGTAGGTGGATCAAAAGTTAATTTTATGTCTCTCATACAGACAGCTTTTAGCTATTGTTGAAAACCTATTGTGGATAGTATCTATATTTACACTGGGCTTTGGGTCAGCCCATTGCATACTATTTGTTGGCTTTCTTGTCCATCTAATTTTCTTATTTCTGATCGATCGCTTTCCTGCTTCTTCATGTGCTTGCCCTACTCCAGGAGCATAGCTTCTTTGCCATTGTTTTATTTCAGTGACTTGCATCGTTCCATTCTCCCATTCTCTGAACTGCTGTTTTCTTTTTCTTCAGTCCACCATGGAGTGCATGAGCTTTCTTTTACTCTATCCCTTTTGTGCTGCTTCCCCCCTCAAATGCCTGCCCCAAAATGTTTGTTGCTCTCTCATTCAGTTTCCCAGCTTGTCCTTTACTTCCTCCACCTCTCCCTGTCTGGCTCATTTTTCCCTCCCTCTCCACCTTACTACCCTTTCACTCCACCCTGCGTTGACTTCTCTTCTAGCCCGCTTCTCTGTTGTTTACTTGCCCTTTACACAAGGTCTTCAAGTTCTTTACAAAAACATTTCAAAACCTTTTTGGAGGGCCTAACAGCTGCAATTTTCTAACTGACTGCTCCTTTTTTCAAAACTCACTTTCATGCATATTTCATTAATTTTTTTATTTACCCCTACAAGGCTACCGTATGCCATCTTTGGACCGGTAAATTAAAAAATGGTGGCTACGTCATGCCGAATGAGCAATCATGGCTGTTGACGCATGTGCTTGTACACTTAATCACGCAGGGCCACTGTAGGGTTATGACACATATGTTTGAATGTATGATGGTGCATGTGCACGTAAACATCATTGTAGTTTTTTCTTTTTTTTAAGGATTCTATACAGTATTGGAAGAGCTAATAGGTCCAAATTGGTAGTCAAAAGACGAGACTTATATGCTTTTCCAGTTCTTGTTTTTGAATGGTGGCTATTAAACTTAAACTTAAAGATGCAGGTTTCTAATATTCTTCTTTTGGGGTTGTATTGACTGATTGTCTCGTAGTGGTGACAACCTGACCTTTGTTTTTTGCGTACACTGTAAAGCAGCGGTTGCACCTCCTCTAAGGTGGAGGAACATCGCCCCATTGAGTTTAAAGGAAAAATAAAATGATAATAATGCATCATTAATAATGTTACGTTATTATTTTATTCTTTGTACAGATCCTGAGCCAGATTAGGGTGGGGCAGGGCTTGTCTGCCCTGGAGGAGGAGTGGCTGCTGCGCCATAAGTGTGCATGATGGTTTGGCCGGCCGTCTTCGCCGGCCAAGCTGTCATGCACGCTTAGCATGTTCTTCACCCGGCTGTATTTCAAGGCCAGGTGGAGAACACGCACAGGCTCCCACTCCCTGTAACCAGGGTGCTCAGACCAATCACTATGCTGCTGTCATGCTGGTGACAGCAGGGTCGTGATTGGCTAGGGGAGTCTGGGAACCTGTGTGCTTCCAGGAGACTAAAGAAGAGGATGGAGGCGAGGCGGTGTCCGTGTCTGGCAGGTAAGTGAGCTTGTCTTTCTTTTTTTCTTTTTTTGTAAATCTCCCTAGCGGCCGCTCCTGCTGTAAAATACATTTAGTCAACCAATATCATATCCCATTTTACCAAACAGAAAAACAAAAGCGCAACCCAGCCAGGTTACTGACAACCTGTCACATTGGAAATAGTACTGCATGGATCTCTGACTGTAACTGCAAAAAGTACAGTGTACAATAAATTATGCTCACCCTGCCAACACAGAAAAAGACGATACAAAATATTCTATTAAGATGCAGATCAGAACTAATAGAATACACAAATGAAAACAAACACACAAAATTCTTAATATGTTACTGGGTCTAATTTAAGCATTCTGGAGCGATTGTTGACTGATTATCTAATAACTCTGGCGACTTGACTTTTGTGCCCTGCAGATATTGATGAGTACATTTTAGCAGCCAATAGCATATAAAGTTTTACAAAAATTGAAAAGCTAATCTGCAGTCCAGCTACGTTATTGACAGACTGTCACAAGGGAGATAGTACTGTATGGATCTGACAGTCCCACTTTTTCTTATCATCCATCTGCACAGGAAGTGACATCACTGGATTTCCTGTGTTCCATCTGCACAGAAAGTGACATCACTAGATTTCACATCATCCATCTACACAGGGACGGACGCCACTAGTTTCCTGCCAAAATAGTCTAAACTTAATGGAGACTGGGATGTGGACATGGTGGGAGGAGTGCAGGGCGAGTGCCGCTTATGTGCTGAAGGTGTGCCAAAGACAATTCTGCCTGCGCTCCTCCATGCCCTGCCCTTGCCAAGCACCATGACCCCTAGTCCTCCTTCCACCCACCTCCCTCCAGTAACCACTCCACCGCAACCCTCCTCACCCTGAACCCCAGTCTCATCTCCTAGTACTGCTTCCACATCTCACCACCCAACACTGAAGGTATGTTCTCCTGCGCAGCGGGCCATTTTACATGCACTCTCCTGCACTCACCTCATTCCCACATGCACCTCCCACACCCAACAGCCTCAGTGCACACAACCACCTACACCCAGCCACCACTTTGCCACAGCCCTCCCTTTCCTGCATATTTCTCCCTCACTAAACATGCCACCACAATTAGGGATCTGCTACACAACTGCATACTGGACCTTCTGTTTCTGACCAAAACTTGACTGAGTACCTCTTTGGCCCCGTCAATATCACAGCAATCCCCCTGGATACAAGATTGGAAGACTGGACCGGGCAAACAGACGCGAAGGAGGAATCGCTATCATCTTCAAATAATCCATCCAGTGCTCCACCGCCTCGGAAAGCATCACCAGCAACATGGAACACTTGACCTTCAACCTCTTCATCACTTCCAAGTCCACTCTCATCTACCCCCCTCCCCGACCACGTGTCAACTTTGGCAGCACCATCATGGAAGTCGTCATCCCCTGATCCTCGTCTCCAGCGTCTTCATTCTCCTCACCGCCCTCAACTACCACCTGGAGGACCTCACCAATCTTAACATGTCCAACCTGTCAAAGACAAGTCCAACCTCGGACTCACCCAGCAAGTGGAAGTCCCCACACCAGCTTCAGCAACATTGCATTAGACAAGCCTATACCAATCACCTGGCCCAAACACACCCTTATCAACCTCAGCATACCCATTCCACACCACCGCAGAAACACAATCACCAAATCTTCACTACAGGACTGGAACAGGATCTCAGAAGCATCCTGGTCTTCTGAACTTCTACACTACCAGCCTCGACACAACAACAACCTCCTCGAATCTATCTCCAACTTCAACGCCTGGATCACCACCTGCATAGATGCCCTGGCTCCTCTCAAAGCTAACAAAGCCATGAGAACTAGACTGCAAGTAAGCTGGTACACGGAAGAGCTCAGGCTCACCAAACACCACTGGATTTTATTTTCCTACCCACGCATGTATGGCTATTTTTAGAGCAGAAATCAAACAGCGGAACGATGGTGCATTGGGCGGGGTTGTGAGGCCTGGGATACATTTTATGATTGATACAATGAGGCAGAATGTTTGTGCTGGGTGATTTCTTTTACTTAAAGGTCGACTATTCTCTGAGGAGGAGAGTCTAATGCGCCATCTTGAATTGCAGGAAGAATGGGGCAGTTCTGGCATTGACAAGAATGTTTTTTCAGATCATGGAGGTGTAGATGGAGAAGCCTTGCCTACTAGTTGTCTCTTTTTAGTAATTTTTCATGTCTAGGCTTCTGGTGTGAATCTGTCGGTTCGAGATAGCTAATTCTTTCAGTCAGGCATACTCTTTCTGGTGGTCTTGAATTTGGTGCTGCAGGTGTTCAACATTATGGATATTCTTGGAGTTATCTGATGCTCATTGTGGCCAGTAGTATTTAGGGATTTTGCTTCCAACTAATTCAGCAGTATGGGGAATAATGGTGATTGTTGGTGCTCAACTCCAGCAACAATCATCACTTGCTAATACAATTATCATGATGAAGGTGTCCCATTTATTATAGAATGTGACTGCAATTTTCTGTTAACCCACATAGACAGGCCAGATGTGCAAACTTTTGATAGAGAACCTAAGATCAGTCAATCAATTAAGACCATATTATATGACTCATCAAAGATGTTTGGCAAAAGTTGTATCCACTGATAATTGCTTTATCTACTATTCCAACAACCATTTGAGATATAACAGGTAATACAATGTATTACATTTACTTTTGAGCTCTCTGGAAACAAATTACATTACTGCTTGCTGCATGTCATATGTCATGTTATGTTTTTTTTAATCGACCAACAAGCTTGTTAAAAGCAGGCAGATGAACATTAGATCTTTCTTTGATATAGTTTTTCTGAGGTAATACTTCAGCTACAATTTTGATTTCTAAAGGTTTTTGTGTCCGATACCAGAACTTCCACTTAACATCTTGAGGTATACATTTGGAGCCCTTGCATGCGGTGCCTACATACAGGTACAATAAAGATTTTTTTATAGGAAGAAACCAAAATGAATAGGCTGAGCTTGTATTTTTTTAAAACTTTCGACAGTTCCATGTGAATGCAAAAAACCTCCATAGCGTCATAGTTAATGTATTTTGCTCAAAAGAGACAAGCACAACAATTCTTAAAAATTAATTATTTTGAAAGTGAAAACATTTGCCTTTTCTCCTTATGTATAACTATGTTATGTCTGGAGAAGTGTGTGGCAAACGTCTTGTTATAAAACCATCTCACAAGCAAAATATACCTAATAATGGAAAACTAAAATATCTTTCTAAACAGTATCCACAGAACAGAAGGAGTTTGCAAAATATGTCCAGGAAAATATACTGACTTGTATGCAGAAACTTTTAGTTCTAGGGCAAATCTATTTTTCAAACCTCTTCACACTTCTTAGGTCACAGCAGCAGATCAAGGTCTATCATGCCTCTTAATCTCCCAAATAGAGATGTACTCTACAATCAAAAATGTAGCTAACAGTAATGTGCCGCTGAGAAGGCAAATCTCCGCACACTCCGCAGCGGAGTGGATTTGGCCAGCCTCCACCACCCCTATATTATCAATTAAATCTACATTACCTACTAGTAAATTTAAGCCACTTACCTGGCATGCCGCGTCCCTGGGTTTCCTCCTCCTCTTCCTTGTAGTATCGGTAATCCTTGAGAGAACTGCACGAGCGCCCGCTTATCAAGTTTTATCAAGGATTATCGATACTGCGAGTAAGAGGAGGAGTGCAGCCCTGGGATGCCGCATGCCAGGTAAGTGGTTTAAATTTACTAGTAGGTAATGTAGATTTAATTGATAATATAGGGGAGGTGGAGGCGGGGGCTTGCCAACTCCACTACACTGCAAGCAAAAAACAACAATGCCCCTGCACTATACAAAAGAATATGTGATCAACCGGTTCTTAGTTTGGTGAGTGAAACAAACATTAGAGCACCATCAAAAGTCACAATTAGTAGACACTTTCAACATCAAGTGATCAAAGTTGGACAACATAGAGGTGTCAATGCGTTCCGTTGTTGGTGTGAAAATTCGGTTTATTGTTCCTACATATGGGCCAACACGTGTTTCATCGCAGGGAAACAGACTGCGAATCTTCAGGGCTGGATAGAAACATAAGGTTTACATTTGTGATCATGTATTGCGATACAGTTGTATACGAAGGTGACTTGAAGGTGTCACCCTTTGTGGAAAAAGCATGCCATTATGTGCCTATGTGGCAAAGTGCTTCGAGAGCATTGGTTTAGTGACATTCGTGAAGTTCAAATCCTGTCTGATTATTTTGTTTAATAACTGTAGACAAAAAGCATGTAGGCCGTAAGGAATGCTGTTGGTGACGTGTAAAGAAAGTGCAAAAGTGTAGACAGAATACGAGATCCCAAGTGACTGATATAGTGTATTCTAAAACAATTTTATAATAATGATGTTAAAGCATAAACATTCGACGAGAAAAACTGGCGGTTTGTATCTGTATAACAGAGTTTTTCCATATATAGATATATAGTCGACTTGTCTTAGGAGATAGAATCAAAAACTACTCTGTTCATTATTCTTAGTTTAGTCCGTCTACAAAAAGGTCATATATTTGCTGTTTGTCAGTCGATTTCAGTTTGGCCATACACAGTGGGAGAGATCGTGTCATCATTCGGTTGATCAATGGATGTAATTTCTATTTTGTCTACCTACAGGTCGGTCTCAAAAATTAAAGCAAATTTTATTGTTTTATACCAGTACTGCTATTTGCAAGAGAGGTCTATGAAAACGGTGGAATAACAGAAAAAAGAGGTAGAATAGGTACCATCACGTGGGTATGGGGGATAGAAAACTAATACTAAAATAAAATTAAAACGATCAAAAGTAAATACGTCCAAGATTTTGGAAATGAAAAAATCATAAAATAAATGAACTCACCCTCATGGGTGAGGGGCATAAACACATCGGTTTAGCCGTGTTATGTAGTCACGTTTCCTGACTTTTTTCAGCACTATAAGTATTGCAGAAACTTCGTGAGACCTGATGAGTCTACAATGAATGTAAACGAGTTTAAATTTTATATGAAGGATAAAAATTATTATTACGATGGTATACTTGTTAAACAAAGGAACCGTCAAAACTGAGGAGAACCTACCTCGTTTTAGATAAGGTGTAGTTTATACCGGGAGGAGAGAAGAAAGCAGTTTGCACAGTGGTCGCAACACTGCTATCAAAAGAGGCAAGGCGGGTACACCTAAAACGATAGGTAATGGGGAGGGAAACAGAAAAATATATTTGTGGAGGTTCTGTAGTGCCGTAACTTATAAGCGTCCGGTGTTTGTTATTAAAGCAACAACGGAGCACAGAGATGGCTTACCTCCTCTTTGCAGCACTCCCTCTTGTGATTCCCGGCGCCGTTTTCCATGGACGGTCACATGACCGGATATCCAGCCGGAATATATACCGGCGAGATCATTCATTTGTTGGAAACGACTAGACCGTCAACAGACATGGAGTCTGTCCGATTAACTAGCCCAAATAAGAAGAAATACTATCGGAAAACACCTATGTGTTGATTGTTTGTCGAAAATTAAAAGTTTTGTGAATTTCTATCATTTGGCCTCGTTTTATATTGGGAGTTTATATTCTTGAGGCAGAATGCCTCAAAAATAATTAGTAACTGATATGCGGTTCCTAGAGAAATATTACGAGCATTCAGTTAATACGTTTGATATAAGTCAATTAGTTCGGTTATGTTTAGCCGATATAGAAGGGCAATTAATTTCTAAAGTTTAGGATATGTCAAATTATTAGTTTTCTGAGGTCAATATTTACGAATATTTATTTTATCGGAGAATAATGTCCGCGACTGATTCTGTGCCAGGATGTCCACGTACGTGGCATATCTGTCAGGTATCTTGCCTGTGTATATATCAGTAAATAGTAAAGTGTAGACGTCAGACATCCAGATAGGATCCAATAGTCCGGGGTCATAGATAATATTGTTACTTTTTTGTGTCAATCTACTTTTCAGGATTACTACCTCAAATTCATTTGGTATCTATAATCTGGGGAATTTATTAAGTAAGTGTATTGTTGACTATAAAACACAGACGATTATATTTTCTATATTGAAACACTTCAAAAAATAGGATGCTAAGAAAAATTCGTGTAAATCGGTAAAAATCACTCTACTCAAAACGTCTCATCTCCTTACAAAATATATATATATGTGTCTAACAGGGCTACCAGTAGTAGAACACTAAAACACATTTGTATGAGAAAAACATGATGCAGTAAGATCAATACAGTGATTAATTTCCTAGAAAGAATTGCATCTCAGGGTCATAATTTAAACCATGTTCAATACTTTGAAGACGCATAATCCAAGTCGCTTCTTTCCGTCTGAGTGCCAACTCTCTATTACCGCCTCTTACATGCATGGGTACAGTCTCAATTCCGTAGAAAGCTACAGAGAAGTCCTCTGTATCAGTTTGGCATGTGGCCACATGTAAGGCTACTGGATATTTTGGATCTTGTTTTTGTATGGCTCTCATGTGCTCGGAAATTCTTTCTTTTAGTGCTCTGATGGTGCTGCCGATGTATTGTTTGCCACATCGGCATTCTATTACGTATACCACATATTTTGTGACACAGTTAATGTTCACTTTTATGTCGTATGTTTCTTTATTAGGTCCGCTGAAATGTTTCGTTTTGTGTTTTGCCCATTTACACATGGTGCAAAATCCACATTTGAAAAATCCATTACTGCGTTGTGTTAACCAGTTAGGGGTCATATCGCTTCGTGGAACTGTCGGACTGAGTCTATTCCTCAAGGTTCTCCCTTTACGGAAAGTGATTTGAGGAGTTGTAGATATTATTTCTTTTAGTGTTGAATCTTCTCTTAGCAGACCCCAGTGTTTGGTCATACTGAGTCTGAGTGAACGATGAAGTGCATTGTATTCAGTGATCATTCTCACTGTTGAGTCTTTCGCCAGAAGTGAGTCTTTAGGTTTCAGTGTATCACATCTCTTGATTTTGGAGAGTTTCTTTTTTGCTTGAGAGAGGATGGCTTTAGGATAGCCCCGTTTCTCAAATCTCATTTCCATGTCTTGTATGGTTACTTCAAGATTCTTGTCATCGCTACAGTTACGCCTTGCGCGGAGGAATTCACCAAAGGGGATTGACTTGATTTGGTGGAAGGGATGGAAACTGTCGGCTCTCAAGATAGCATTGCAAGAAGTTGGTTTTCTGTACAAATCACTTTGTAATTTGTTTCCCTTTACGTGGAATTCTAGGTCTAAGAATTCTATGTGTGTTTTTCTTGATTTCATAGTGAAGTTTAGTTCCCAATCATTGCGATTGAGATGCTCGTAAAAGCTTTGTAATAGTTCATCCGAGCCTGTCCAGAGTAAGATGCAGTCATCTATATAGCGACCCCAGAACAAAATGGAGTCGGTATAAAGATTGCCTTTGTTGCCCCAGATGTGGTCGTCCTCAAAAGCGCCCATAAAAAGATTGGCGAAAGACGGTGAGAATTTCGAGCCCATGGCTACACCCCGTTTCTGTTGGTACCATTGCTTATGGAAGATGAAAAAATTGTTAGTTAAAATCAGATTCATCATCGAGATTAGCATTTGCGTATGTGCCCAGAGAGAAGCCGGTCGATTAGAGAGAATACGGGTTATTGCTCTCATGCCTAGAGTGGGATTGATGCTAGTATAGAGTGCGACAACGTCCATTGTGACAAGGGTGGTGTTAGGTTGCCATTCTAAGTCGCCTAAGACGCTAAGTATATGCTTCGAGTCTTGTATATACGAAGGCAGGTTTTTTACAAGTGGGTTTAGGAACATATCCACGTATTCTGCAAGTCTCTCGGTGGGACCCCCGATTCCCGAGACAATGGGTCTGCCTGGAGGAAAGGGGAGATCTTTGTGGATTTTTGGAAGGGTGTAGAGCCATGGGTATGTTGGTTTGAGTACTTTAAGATACAAATATTCGTCGTCATTTAGAAGACCATCTTCTTTCCATTTGCGTAAATGGTCGTTGATGGTTATTGTCAACGCACCCATAGGGTTGTTTGGGATGCGTTCATAACAGGAAGGATCTGCTAGCTGATTCAATATTTCATTATTGTAATCATCTGTGTTCATAACCACAATGTTACCTCCTTTGTCTGCTTCGCGAATGATGATGGAGGGAGTTAGCGTGAGTATGCTAAGGGCCTGACGCTCTCCTTTGGTTAGATTGTCTTTGAATGTGAAGGTGTCATTCTGTTTTTTTATGTTGATTTTATTTAGGTCTTCTAGAACTTGTTTGTAAAATGTGTCTATACTGTTGCCACCTGGTAATGTTGGTGTCCATGTAGATTTGTTTTTTAGACCACTCACAACATCCAAGTCTGTGTCAATATTCATTTCCTCTAGAAGTTGTCCCATTTCCATGGGACTGTCCTCGCGTTCAGTGATAGACAACAGTAAATGAATTGCTTGAACATCTTTTATTGTCAGTTCATCATTAGATAAGACATCAGGAATATTTTTTACATTCTTATCACTAGGTTTTTTTCCTGCAAAATGTTTTTTGAGTTTAAGACTCCGAACAAATTTGAAGAGATCTATTTTCCTTTGACAGATGTCACCTGTTGAGTAAGGGTTGAAATTAAGGCCTTTAGAGAGAAGACTAGTCATATCCTCAGTTAGTGGAAAAGAGGAGAGGTTGATTACTTGGACCTCATTATTGTCGTCTATTGCTTCTTTGTTGTTCCTGATCTTAGTTTTTTGCGATAATCTTCGTTTGCCACCCCTGCTCCCTCTGTGGGTCTTTGATTTTGTATACCTCTTTGGGGTAGGGCCCTGTATCCTTTCCGAATGCGCTCCATTTCTACTAAAAAAGGAATACTGTTGGTATCTAGGGTATCACCTGTTTCTGGTTCTGGTTCACTAGTACTAGCAGTGTTGAGGGAGGTGTTGCTGGACGAGACAGAGCTAGGGGCAGATGTCTTATCACCAGATCTTTTGGGGTTAGTAGATCGAATCATTGCATCGTATTTTCGATCATAAGTGATGATTCTACCATTGCGGTAGTCTGCATCGTCTCTCTTAATTTGTCTGGCTTTTCTTTCTTTTATTTCTTCCTGTATTGATCTTACTGCATCATGTTTTTCTCATACAAATGTGTTTTAGTGTTCTACTACTGGTAGCCCTGTTAGACACATATATATATATTTTGTAAGGAGATGAGACGTTTTGAGTAGAGTGATTTTTACCGATTTACACGAATTTTTCTTAGCATCCTATTTTTTGAAGTGTTTCAATATAGAAAATATAATCGTCTGTGTTTTATAGTCAACAATACACTTACTTAATAAATTCGCCAGATTATAGATACCAAATGAATTTGAGGTAGTAATCCTGAAAAGTAGATTGACACAAAAAAGTAACAATATTATCTATGACCCCGGACTACTGGATCCTATCTGGATGTCTGACGTCTACACTTTACTATTTACTGATATATACACAGGCAAGATACCTGACAGATATGCCACGTACGTGGACATCCTGGCACAGAATCAGTCGCGGACATTATTCTCCGATAAAATAAATATTCGTAAATATTGACCTCAGAAAACTAATAATTTGACATATCCTAAACTTTAGAAATTAATTGCCCTTCTATATCGGCTAAACATAACCGAACTAATTGACTTATATCAAACGTATTAACTGAATGCTCGTAATATTTCTCTAGGAACCGCATATCAGTTACTAATTATTTTTGAGGCATTCTGCCTCAAGAATATAAACTCCCAATATAAAACGAGGCCAAATGATAGAAATTCACAAAACTTTTAATTTTCGACAAACAATCAACACATAGGTGTTTTCCGATAGTATTTCTTCTTATTTGGGCTAGTTAATCGGACAGACTCCATGTCTGTTGACGGTCTAGTCGTTTCCAACAAATGAATTATCTCGCCGGTATATATTCCGGCTGGATATCCGGTCATGTGACCGTCCATGGAAAACGGCGCCGGGAATCACAAGAGGGAGTGCTGCAAAGAGGAGGTAAGCCATCTCTGTGCTCCGTTGTTGCTTTAATAACAAACACCGGACGCTTATATGTTACGGCCCTACAGAACCTCCACAAATATATTTTTCTGTTTCCCTCCCCATTACCTATCGTTTTAGGTGTACCCGCCTTGCCTCTTTTGATAGCAGTGTTGCGACCACTGTGCAAACTGCTTTCTTCTCTCCTCCCGGTATAAACTACACCTTATCTAAAACGAGGTAGGTTCTCCTCAGTTTTGACGGTTCCTTTGTTTAACAAGTATACCATCGTAATAATAATTTTTATCCTTCATATAAAATTTAAACTCGTTTACATTCATTGTAGACTCATCAGGTCTCACGAAGTTTCTGCAATACTTATAGTGCTGAAAAAAGTCAGGAAACGTGACTACATAACACGGCTAAACCGATGTGTTTATGCCCCTCACCCATGAGGGTGAGTTCATTTATTTTATGATTTTTTCATTTCCAAAATCTTGGACGTATTTACTTTTGATCGTTTTAATTTTATTTTAGTATTAGTTTTCTATCCCCCATACCCACGTGATGGTACCTATTCTACCTCTTTTTTCTGTTATTCCACCGTTTTCATAGACCTCTCTTGCAAATAGCAGTACTGGTATAAAACAATAAAATTTGCTTTAATTTTTGAGACCGACCTGTAGGTAGACAAAATAGAAATTACATCCATTGATCAACCGAATGATGACACGATCTCTCCCACTGTGTATGGCCAAACTGAAATCGACTGACAAACAGCAAATATATGACCTTTTTGTAGACGGACTAAACTAAGAATAATGAACAGAGTAGTTTTTGATTCTATCTCCTAAGACAAGTCGACTATATATCTATATATGGAAAAACTCTGTTATACAGATACAAACCGCCAGTTTTTCTCGTCGAATGTTTATGCTTTAACATCATTATTATAAAATTGTTTTAGAATACACTATATCAGTCACTTGGGATCTCGTATTCTGTCTACACTTTTGCACTTTCTTTACACGTCACCAACAGCATTCCTTACGGCCTACATGCTTTTTGTCTACAGTTATTAAACAAAATAATCAGACAGGATTTGAACTTCACGAATGTCACTAAACCAATGCTCTCGAAGCACTTTGCCACATAGGCACATAATGGCATGCTTTTTCCACAAAGGGTGACACCTTCAAGTCACCTTCGTATACAACTGTATCGCAATACATGATCACAAATGTAAACCTTATGTTTCTATCCAGCCCTGAAGATTCGCAGTCTGTTTCCCTGCGATGAAACACGTGTTGGCCCATATGTAGGAACAATAAACCGAATTTTCACACCAACAACGGAACGCATTGACACCTCTATTTTGTCCAACTTTGATCACTTGATGTTGAAAGTGTCTACTAATTGTGACTTTTGATGGTGCTCTAATGTTTGTTTCACTCACCAAACTAAGAACCGGTTGATCACATATTCTTTTGTATAGTGCAGGGGCATTGTTGTTTTTTGCATGTTTCATATGGGCCATTCCTTGGTCCATTTCTGAACGGTTGTGAGGATTTACCGTTCGCCTCATTGCCTATACCACCACTCTGATATAAATTTCTCTTTGACTTTACGGATACTTTGGTAGTGCGCCTGGAAATTCTGGATAATCTAAATAACCTCGAAGTTGCATATCATCCACTACACTGCAAAGTGTACAAAGATTTGCCTTCTCCGCGGAACGTGGAGGAGGCAAATATCTGCACACTCCGCTGGCGGAGTGGAGGTCGCCTCCCGGGGTTAAAATTCATTACACACGTACCATAATTGGTATACAACCTTTACCACGCAACTTTTACAACGACCTACCATTACCACGCATTTTTTACAACGCAGGATCCATTACAACGAAGTACCATTACCACGCATGTATTTACAACGCAGGTACCTTTACAACGCATACCATTACAACGTAAGTATTGGTAAGTATATCATTTTATTAAAAATATTATAAGTTTGCGTTTTTGGGTAAAGGGGTATTTTTAGGGTTCAGGGTTAGTTTTGGGTTTTTGGGTAAAGGGGTATTTTTAGGGTTCAGGGTCAGTTTTGGGTTTTTGGGTAAAGGGGTATTTTTAGAGTTCAGGGTCAGTTTTGGGTTTTTGGGTAAAGGGGTATTTTTAGGGTTCAGGATCAGTTTTGGGTTTTTGGGTAAAGTGGTATTTTTAGGGTTCAGGCTCAGTTTTGGTTTTTTGGGTAAAGGGGTATTTTTAGGGTTCAGGGTCAGTTTTCAGTTTTTGGGTAAAGGGGTATTTTTAGGGTTTAGGGTCAGTTTTTGGGTAAAGGGGTATTTTTAGGGTTTAGGGTCAGTTTTCAGTTTTTGGGTAAAGGAGTATTTTTAGGGTTTAGGGTCAGTTTTCAGTTTTTGGGTAAAGGGGTATTTTTAGGGTTTAGGGTCAGTTTTCAGTTTTTGGGTAAAGGGGTATTTTTAGGGTTCAGGGTCAGTTTTCAGTTTTTGGGTAAAGGGTATTTTTAGGGTTCAGGGTCAGTTTTCAGTTTTTGGGTAAAGGGGTATTTTTAGGGTTCAGGGTCAGTTTTCAGTTTTTGGGTAAAGGGGTATTTTTAGGGGGGTCAGTTTTTAGTTTTTGGGTAAAGGGGTATTTTTAGGGTTCAGGGTCAGTTTTGGGTTTTTGGGTAAAGGGGTATTTTTAGGGTTCAGGGTCAGTTTTGGGTTTTTGGGTAAAGGGGTATTTTTAGGGTTTAGGGTCAGTTTAGAGTTTTTGGGTAAAGGGGTATTTTTAGGGTTCAGGGTCAGTTTTGGGTTTTTGGGTAAAGGGGTATTTTTAGGGTTCAGGGTCAGTTTTGGGTTTTTGGGTAAAAGGATACAGGGTAAAAATTAAATATAATTAAATTTAAATTACATTAAATTAAATTGATTAAATTAAAATAAATTAAATTAATTAAATTAAATTAAATTAAATTACATTATATTAATTTTAATTAAATTACATTTTAAAAAATATTATATACTTACCAATACTTACGTTGTAATTGTATGTGTTGTAAAGGTATATGCGTTGTAAATACATGCGTGGTAATGGTACTTCGTTGTAATGGATCCTGCGTTGTAAAAATTGCGTGGTAATGGTAGGCGTGGTAAAAGTATGCGTTGTAACGTCATACATCCACCATAATTAATTGTCAATTCATTGATGTTAATTAAAAACTAATTATTTAAAAATAAATTACTTCCCACCCTTTACCCCTATAAACCCCACAACCCGCACCTAAAACGTACCCCCCAAAAATACAGTTAACATTTTAAAATCTCAATTAAATAAATATTAATAAATAAAAAATATTCATACATTTATTATAATTAAATTACTTCCCACCCTATTCCCCTATAAACCCGCAACCCGCTACTGAACTAAAAAACACAAAAGTTCAAATAAAATGAATAACTGCTAAATATTTGACCCATATATTAAAAAACATAAACAATACTTATACAAAAAATACATCACATACATTTAAAATATATACTAAAATGCGTAACACTAATTAAAAAAAATAGATATTTTAAACAACTATGGGCCAGATGTAGGTGGCCAAATACCGAGTGGTAATGCAGAAATTAGCAGAATTTCTGCGTTACCGACCATTATTTGGCTGAGAGCAATGGAGGTGATTTCAAACCTACTTGCAAAATAAGGAATCGCAAAATTGCGATTCCTTATTTTGCTCTTGCATTTAAGGAATCAGAAATAGCGATTCCTTAAATGCAATGTACGTAGCACTAAAAAAAGTACACTTCAGCCTTAAGGAATCGCTAATTACCACCAACCGGTTAAGCCTGTCTCACTGCAACCTCTGCACCTTTCAGCGCCAGGAAACTTATGGTGTCAGTGCGCTTTAAAAATGCCGCTTAACATAACATAACATAACTTCAAGTTGGTGGTAAGTAGCGATTTACTTTAAAAAAACACTTTTTTGCTTTTTTAAAAGTGCCATGTTGCACACATCCATGCCCTTAGGGCATGTATGTGCGCCACATGTGCACACATGCACATTTCAGGGGTGCAACAGGGTGTCCTTAGGACACCCTGGCACCCTTGAAATAGCTCCCGCTATTTGCGATTCTTTAATACAGAATCGCAAATAGTGACTGTCTTCCCATTCATTCTTATAGGCCTCCTAGCCTATAGGAATGAATGGCTAGGTATTCCTTATTAACGAATCTCAATTAGCGATTCGTTAATAAGGAATATTAAGGAATCGCTAATATTTTAGCGATTCCTACCTACATTCAATTTAGTGAGTCCTTAATAGCGATTCGGTAAATCGCTATTAAGGACTCGCTAAATTGAATTTACCTACATCTGGCCATATATTTTTGCAAACGATATTAATAACTTCTATATTTTAAAAAAAACTATTTTACTTACCTTCAAATCGATATTCTTGACAATGAGATTCTTGCACTCGATTTTTCTATTCCATGATATTTTTAACTCGATATTATGGTAGGTCGATTTTTTTACCCTCAATATTCTGTCTCATTACCATCATTGGCAAATAGGGAATTAGCATAAAGCTCAATCGATTGCAGCAGGAGGTCTGACATAGAATCAAGCCTCAGAATATTAAAAATATTCTAAGTCCTAAGCATGAGACAGACTGGCATGGTTCTTATCTTTAGAATTCGAAAAAGCCACTACTACTGGCCCACCTCCAAATGAGCCTTCTTTTATAGGCAATTACGCAGTAAAAATCACAGAGTCAGTATAAGGTGAGCAAAATGTTACATAGACTCAGCTAATCACAATGTAGAATAAATGCAACAAAGCGTAACACCATCCTAATGCAAGCACTCAACATGAATAATAATTACTCCCCTGTTGACCTTATGTCATCACGTGTTACATTATAAATCTAATTACAAACAAAACAATGATAGGCCCACTGAGAGCGGACAGGAAGGACTTTGAACGGTTACGTTCTGGAAGTAAATTTCCTTTGAGACTCACCAGGAATTGCATCATAACAAAGTATTTCATAAGTGCACCTTTTGCTGCGTGTAGAGTTATGAGAAAATGAAAACAGTCATTTTGAATTTCAAGATGGAGTCATGCCTGGCCTGGGCTTAATTTGGCCAAGAGCTTAATTTGACCAAGATTAGGAAAACATAGTTCTGTGAAATACAACGAAATTGTTTTTAATGCAAAGCCTTCACAAAGCTACGGAAACATTATTTGTTAATTATAAAATGTGTCTTACACAACCACCCATGGATTTTGATGCAAATCCGTGGCAGCAGTCACCAACTTGTGCACTTAGACTGTCATGTTATGTGAAGGATTTAAGAAAAGTGTGTATGTCCATGAAATATTAGTTACATCTGTGGACCTGAACACATAGATTTCTGTCCTTATGAATGTGTTGGAAATTTGGTGCAGTACTTAGGTACTTAAAGAACCTTTGCCAAAACAGAATTGATGACTTGGGACAGTTACATAAATATACAAAAAACCTAATCAGAATAAATATGGAATACGTGATTCTTTGTCCAATCATCCACCAAGGCTGACCAACATCCATTTGTTCATCTTTCCAGTACGCTTAGAAGATGATTCCGAATTGATTCTGAATTGTTGGACCCTTGGTAGCTTGGCAGCAGAGCTGTCATGCTTAACTTAGGAGACAGGTGTGCAAAGCATTTAATAGCACCAAAAAGTAAATAAGTAAAAGACATAACACAATAAAAATCCAACACCAATTTATACTATAGAGAATATTTTTATCTTTTACATTACACAAAAATGATAAAAACTGGCATCCCTTGTCATCATCCCCAAGGAAGGCAAACCCAGAAATAGATGCACCTCCTACAGACCGATCTCCCTCTTGAATGCAGAACACAAGATTCTTGCCAAACTTCTCGCCACACGGCTTTCTTGGGTGATAACAACTTTGGTTCACCCGGATCAGTCGGGCATTATGCCCGACTGCAACACGGCCCTCATTCTGCACAGGGTACACGGAGTGTTGGGGAGAGTAGACACTGTTGACGAGCCTGCGGTGATAGTGTCGCTAGACCCCGCATGGCCTTGGATACCATGGAGTGGTCATACCTACTTGCAGTTCTTGTCAAACTGGGGTTTGGATCCGTCTTCATGTCATGGATTGGACTTCTTTATTCGGCCCCTATGGCTCAGGGGATAGTTGATAATAAGTGATCAGCTAAATCTACGCAGAGTACACGGGGTGATAGATAGAGCCCACACCCTTTGAGAACCAGCTGTGGTTGTGTCATTGGACGCGACCATGGCCTTCGATACTATTGAGTGGCCCGATTTGTGGGCAGTCCTGGCTAAGTTTGGGTTTGGTCCAGAGTTCATCCAGTGGGTACGCCTTCTGTACTCGGCATCTCTGGCACATGTGGTGGTAAACAATTTTTGCTTAGATGGGGAACACGTCAGGGTTGCCCGCTATCCCCCCTCCTTTTTTCCCTGACATTGGAACCCCTTGCTGCTTGGATTAGTTGGTATCCAATGATAAGAGGGCTGAGGTGGTCCCCCGGATGGGAGGACCGCATATCTTTGTACGCCAACGATATTTTGGTCTTTATGGCTTCCCCCCAAAAATCCCTTGTGGTTGTTCTAGATATTCTTACAGTTTCTGGAAGGTTTTCAGGACTCTCCATCAATTGGGGGAAAATCCTTACTGTTTGTCCTAAGGGCAAGCCTCCTGTTTCTCCCCGAAACTGCCAAATACAAAGATGTAGTTCCATCGTTTTACTTCAGGGAAATTGAGGGTCTACAAAGGGACCTAATATGGGATGGCAGACCTTGGATTGCACTAAACAAACTAAACTGGTACGATGGAGGCATCAGTCTCCCAGACGTCAGGAAATACTACTGGACCTCCCAGCTGGCGGCTATTGACCAAGGTACGTTCGGTCGTACAGACGATCCGGGCTACGCCATGGACAAGTGTGCTCCTTCCAGGTGGGACCTATAGTAGAGCTCTGTACTCCCGACCCCAGCGATTTTTATTAACAGGCCCCACAAAACATTCAGTTCAAATTTGGCATGACGCCTCTGGCTCTCTGGGATGGAGACAAAAGTTAACATTAGCCACCCCTCTTTGGGACTCAGAGAAACTGGGCGATTTCAGGAAAACGAAGGGCTTCGACAGGAGGGATCTTATTGGAATCTCAGCTATCAACGATATGTGGGGGAAGGGAGAGATCGAGACCTTCAATGAGCTTCAGAGTGAATACCACCTGGCAGATTCGAAGTATTTTCGTTACATGCAGGTTCTACACTCACTCCAGTCCTCCTTACCCAAAGGAACTGATCCCCCGGAAGCTTCTCCACTGGAGGACAGGGTTTTGAATGGTCACCTCCCCGAAAAAACGATCTCACTAATATATAAAAAGTTAATCAACCACATGCCAGACCCTCTTCAAACACTGAGGGATAAGTGGGACGGGATAGAATTGGATGCCGAAGATTGACGGTTGGCGGTGTCTTCCCCCAGAGTGGTGACTATTCCAGCATGCTTGAGACTGGTTCAACTAAAAATCCTTCACAGAATTTACATAACGGGCCCCGATTAGTGAGCATGGGGTGGACTGACACGGGAGAATGCAAAAGGCAATGTGGCCTTACCGGCACATTCCTAAATATTATCTGGGAATGTACACATATCAGCTCTTATTGTCTTCAAGTACATGATATAATTAGCAAGGTGTTACGCATCTCCCTCCGTCCGGAGGCAAGGAGATGCCTTCTAAATATATGGGAGCCCACAGATTTGAACACCTCACAGACGCAGTGGGACACTTTGGGGTTGATGTTAGCTAAAAGAAATATTGCTCAACTGTGGGGGGCCTACCTTAGAAGCCTGGGAAAGAAACCTTGATCGGTGTATGTTCAGAGAAAAAGCGGTGTATTCGGCAAGGGGGTGCCCCAAGAAGTGGTCCTATATCTGGGGCTCGTGGAAGAGCTATAGAGGAGAGATCGGTACACCACCTCATAGCATTGAACAAGACAATCCTACCTCCCCGGAATGTTCCTCTCCATTGTAATGTCTATATATTCTTCCACCCATATGTATTGTGATGTATAATTGCCCGATCCTCTGTACTGTATTATTTGCTGATGTATGTTAATAAAAAGAGTTATAAAAAATAATAATACACAATCAGACCCTTTTCAGCTGCACCAGAGGACCAGACAGGGGTGCTCCCTGTACCCCCTGCTCTTTGCCCTCGCCCTGGAGCCGTTGGCGGCCTGGATGCGCGCAGACCCGTGGATTGCGGTGGTCGGTTGGCTGGGAAGACCGAATCTCGCTCACGCGGATGACGTCCTCCTCTACTTAACCTCCCCCAAAAAATCTCTAATATATGTGCTGGATATCTTCACAATATTTGGCAAATACTCTGGCTATTCAATTAACTGGAGCAAGGCGCTCATATATGTATTGGGAGGCGCACCACCGCCCTTGCCGAAGGTTTACCCAATGCAGACAGTGAGGGATGGCTTCCGCTATCTAGGGGTCTTTATTACTGCTGACCCTAAACGCAGGTATGAACGTAACCTGGTCTCGCCCCTGCAGTGCCTTAGGAGGGATGTGTCCTGTTGGAAGGCCTTACCGCTCTCGCTGTTGGGCAGAGCGGCACTATTTAAAATGATGTCACTGCCCCGGCTACTATACGTCTTACAAAATTATCCAGATCCAGTCCCAGCACAATATTTCAGGGAAATAGAGGGGTTGCAAAGAGAACTGTTGTGGGAAGCGAGGCCCAGGATACCGCTTAACAAATTGGTCCTTAACTGGTACGACGGAGGCATTAGTCTCCCTGACACTCGTAGGTATTATTGGGAGTCCCTCCTAGCGCCTATTAATCAATGTACGTATCGCCAACCAGATGACCCAGCTTTTATGATGGACAGGTGGCTACTGCCCGGGGGGAATTTTATCCGAGCCTTATATTCCAACCCCAGGGGACTCTCCCTCACGGGCCCCACCAAACACTCCGTTGCTATTTGGCATTCGTCAATAAGAGCCTAGGTTGGGACCGGAAGCTCACACTAGCTATGCCTCTGTGGGACTCTGAACTGTTGGGTAGCCTCTGGTCCACAAAGGGCTTTGATAAGTGGGACTTGATCGGTATATCCCGGCTGGGTGATCTCTGGACTAAGGGCGCTGTAGTCCCCTTTGCCACGCTTCAACAACAGTATGAACTCTCCACCACGGAATTATTCCGATACACGCAGATTAGACACGCCATCTCCACTGCCCTATAGAAAGGCACAACCCCCCAGAATCATCGCCACTGGAGGATCGTTTGTTGGGCGGCTATCTTCCCCAAAAAGCGATCTCCCTCACATGCAAGAAATTGATTAACAATACCCCAGATCCTCTAGGGCACCTGCGAGAGTGTTGGGAGAGAGATGGTTTAGAATTTGATGACGAGGAGTGGCAGGAAGCGGTTGCCTCACCCAGGGAAGTCGCCATCCTGGCACGTCTGCGATTGGTCCAGCACAAGATACTCCACCGAACATATATCACTGGGCCACAGCTAGTTCATATGGGGAGGGGTGACGGGGGCGATTGCAGGCGCCGTTGTGGGCATAATTTGGGAATGCGACCTGATACAACAGTATTGGCGAGAGATGCATGAGGTAATGGAGGAGGTGCTGCATAAGACCATTCATCCAGAGGCTAAGTGATGTCTCTTAAACATGTGCGGTCCCACTGATTTAACAACTATGGAGAGGACCTGGGCTACATTGGGGACGATGTTGGCCAAACGAGATATAGCCCGGCAGTGGGGAGCGGCGGCTCCGCCTACCTTGGCCTCCTTGGAGAGAAATCTGGACTGGTGCACGTTCAGAGAAAAGTGGTCCGCAGTGTGGTCTGGGTGGAACGCATATAGGGGAGGGATCTGTGTGCCCCGGTACATTCCTCAGAGGAGGAACCGCTATCCCCCTGACCCAACTCAAGAGATAAACTGTCATCATTTGTGTAGTGTATATTTTTTGCTATTGTCACCTCTGTGTTATCACACTATGACTGTACTTCTTGCTGATTGTCTTTTATGCTCTGTCGATTGTCTTTTATGCTCTGTCGATTTGTTTTTCTTTTGTATAAAGCAATAAAAAGATATTTTTTTAAAAATGACAAAAATCCAATGTAGGGAACTGGTGATTTGAATTTTGAAAGATTAAATAAATAAAATGTGCATTCTAGCGCCAAAAAGCTTAAAACACCACTCGCAGCTTTCTGGTCACGCTGGACTGGGACAAAGCCAAAGTTTTAGGCTGACCGCAATGGAGAGCGTGGTTTGTATAGGTTGAGTTCTAGGTCCTTGCCAAGATTTTACCTGTGCACTTAGTCACTTTTTTGGAGCTTCTCTCATCGACCGGCTCGTTGGCAGGTTCATGGGCATCTCAGAAATCGAACTTCAATTCGACGACAATGGCCTGATGCAGCACAATGGTTCGGAGGGTCTCTGGAGGTCTTTAGCCTCGACAACGGGGAGCCCTGGAGCTTTCAACGAGGCGAGCCGGTGTGGTCTGGCCGAACCTTGAGTCGATGACGGGGGCCTGGCTCTCGACGTCGAGTTGGTCTTCTTCTGTAACTTATCCCCGAAACTTTGCAAAAAGTTCCCAAACTGTCAGAATTTCTTCTGAGTAGCTCCTTTGTGTTGACAAGTGTCCAGCAGCACCAGCCAAGGGTTTAGACGCTCTGTATTGCCACTTGAGGTCTAGGACATTAACTCCCACAATGCAACTGGTCAGTCCAGGCAAAACCAGTTTTCGAATTTCTCCCACATAAAGAAGACAATCAAGACATGACACTAATAACACTGAATTCTGCTTGTATATTAGACTTAATCATCAACGAACAGGAAACCTTTTTAAAATGGGGAATAAAAATCAGTATTCCCCCTCAACCAGTATATCCTAGCCCATTCACTTTGAAAGAGCGAACAGAATATCAACGGAAAATGTGAATCATCAAGTATTCTCAATACAAAAACATCCCATAGGCAAAACAGACAATCTATCAATAATACCAAAGAACCAAACCGAAGAAGAAAAATCCATTAAATTAAATCAAGGATGGATCCCAGCGGCCCTTCATGGGGCAGTACAACATTGACAGAGTAAGCCAAAGTGCACTAAGGAGGAAGTAATTGTTCAAAGAGAAACAATAAGACTATGATCTTGTAACATAAATGGGGTATACGCTAAAATACTAAATGCTCATTTATCTACAAAATCAAGTAATTTCCAGATTATACTCCTGCAAGAAACTTGGGCAACTGAAACATTAATGTTAGCAGGTTTTAATGGTTACTTTCTGCACAATCTTATGAACGAAGAATGGCACTTAAGTGACATTTTAATACCCGTGAAATTCGGACTTGCAGACAAGTACTTATACAATGTCTAAAATCAAATTACATAGTTTTGAACGCTGCATTTGTAAAATTCATATTAATGGTAAAAAAGAAAATAACCTCTGACGAGTTGATCAAAGAGAACGCATAGGATGGGTTTAATAGTTAATCTGTATAATACGTTTTGCACTACTTAGAATTGCAAAATATGTCAGTACTCAATTAGTACACCGAGTATATTTTAATTCTAATATGTTTTTATTCACAATGTATGTGGTATAATATGAATTATCATTTGTTATCTATTGTTAGATTTTAAATAATCAAACAACAAAAATTAATATTATTATGTTGCAAATCTTGCCCACTGTTTCCAAGTAGTACTATCAGAAAATCAAGCTATGCTACTGGAAAAGGACAATTGATTTGGGGCAAACGACAAGTGTTAGGTTCTTCTTTAGGCTGTAAGTGCCAAAATGTATGAGTACCGGCAGATCATTAAGCACCTTATACCTTGCAGTGCCCACGCAACACTTCCACCCAGGACTGTTATGTGCCTCTTATCTTTGGGGGAGCTTGACAATTCATTCACTGACATTTCTTCAATTATGCAATGATGTCCGACCATGCTGCATCAGTTTGGACATTCAGGCCCTTCCCTCATCCATTTAAGTAATTGAAAGTGTAGTGTAGTAATGGAGTCAGGCGGTCCCATTGTGGTTGGGGCACTGCTTCCTGATGAACGAGGTGTGACGGGACCTCACTCAATCAATCAATCAATCATGCCATTTGTATAGCGCACTACTCACCCGGGAGGGTCTCAAGGCGCTTGGGGGGAGGGGTATGCTACTGCTCGAACAGCCAGGTCTTGAGTTGTTTCCTGAAGGCAAGATGGTCCTGGGTCAGCCGAAGGTGGATGGGGAGGGAGTTCCAAGTCTTGGCAGCCAGGTAAGAGAAGGATCTTCCTCCGGCGGTGGCTCTTCGGATGCGTGGTACGGCTGCGAGGGCGAGGCTGGTGGACCGTAGCTGGCGGGTGGGCGTGTAGAAGGTCAGGCGGTCGTTGAGGTACTTGGGGCCCAGGTCGTGGAGAGACTTGTGTGCGTGGGTGAGGAGCCGGAACGTGATCCTCTTGTCGACGGGGAGCCAGTGCATGTTCCTCAGGTGGCTGGAGATGTGGCTGCGTCGGGGGACATCCAGGATGAGTCGGGCGGAGGCGTTCTGGATGCGCTGGAGTCTTTTCTGTAGCTTGGCTGTGGTTCCGGCGTAGAGGGCGTTTCCGTAGTCCAGTCGGCTGGTGACGAGTGCCTGGGTGACAGTCTTCTTGGTCTCGGTCGGGATCCAGCGGAAGATCTTGCGAAGCATACGCAGGGTGTTGAAGCACGATGAGGAGACGGCGTTGACTTGTCTGGTCATCGAGAGGGAGGGGTGCAGGATGAAGCCCAGGTTGCATGCGTGGTCGGTTGGCTTGGGTGCGGTGCCCAGGGCTGGGGGCCACCAGGAGTCGTCCCAGGCGGAGGGCGAAGATCCCAGGATGAGGACTTCCGTCTTGTCCGAGTTCAGTTTCAGGCGGCTGTCCTTCATCCACTCGGCGACGTCTTTCATCCCTTCGTGTAGGCAGGGTCTGGAGGTGTCGGGGTCTCTGGTGAGGGAGAGGATCAGCTGGGTGTCGTCGGCGTAAGAGATGATGTTGAGGTTGTGCTGGCGTGCGATGGCTGCGAGAGGTTTCATGTAGATGTTGAAGAGGATGGGGTTGAGTGAACATCCTTGCGGGACGCCGCAGATGACTTCGGTGGCCTCGGAGCGAAACGGGGGGAGGCGGACTCTTTGTGTTCTTCCGGCGAGGAACGAGATGATCCACTCCAGTGCCTTCTCTTGGATACCGATGTTGCTGAGGCGCTGGACTAGGGTGCGGTGGCAGACCGTGTCGAAGGCAGAGGAGAGGTCCAGGAGGATGAGGGCCACTGTTTCCCCCTTGTCGAGCAGGGTCCGGATGTCGTCGGTGGCTGCGATGAGGGCGGTCTCGGTGCTGTAGTTGGCTCTGAAGCCGGACTGCGAGGGGTCGAGGGATCCGTTCGTCTCGAGGAAGGCGGTCAGCTGTCTGTTGACGATCTTCTCGATGACTTTAGCAGGAAAAGGGAGGAGCGAGATGGGGCGGAAGTTTTTGAGATCGGTGGGGTCCGCTGTAGGTTTCTTCAGGAGGGCGGTGATCTCGGCGTGCTTCCAGCTCTCCGGGAAGGTGGCGGTGTTGAAGGAGGCGTTGATGATGTTCCGGAGTTGGGGTGCGATGGTGGAGTCGGCCTTGTTGAAGACGTGGTGTGGGCAGGGGTCGGTCGGTGATCTGGAGTGGATGGTGTTCATCGTGCGGGCTGTGTCTTCGGTGGTCACCGTGGTCCAGGTGCAAAGGGTGGCGGTGGGGGGCGTTGGTTCGACGGTTGGGTGCGTGGGTGGGGCACCGAAGCTGTTGTGGATGTCGCCGATCTTGCGGTGGAAGAACGAGGCGAGGGAGTCGCAGAGGTCTTGTGACGGAGTGATGTCGTTGGTGCCGGTGCTGGGGTTGGAGAACTCCTTGACGATAGTGAAGAGCTCTTTGCTGTCGTGGGCGTTGTTGTCCAGTCGTTCCTTCAGGGATTTCTTCTTGGTGTGCGGATGAGCTGGTGGTGCTTGCGGGTAGCGTGTTTGAGGGCGGTCATGTTGTCGGTGGTCCGGTCGAGGAGCCAGGCTTTCTCGAGGGTGCGGCAGGTCTTCTTGGAGTCCTTGAGGTCGTCGGTGAACCAGGATGCCTTCTTGCTTCTGGGTCTGCTGGGAGGGTTCTTTAGTGGCGCGAGGTCGTCGGCGCAGGCGGTCAGCCACTGTGTGAAGTTGCGGGCTGCTTCGTTGGGGTCCGTTGTGTTGGCGGGTGGGCTCTGGCTGAGGGAGGTGGTGAGCTGGTCTGCGGTGATCTTGCTCCAATTCCTGTGAGGTACCTGTTGCGGGTGGTGGTGGGTCGTGGATCTTTTGAAGCTGAAGTGGACGCAGCTGTGGTCGGTCCAGTGGAGTCCGGTGGCGTGGCTGAAGGTGATGTACTTGCTGGAAGAGAAGACTGGATCAAGCGTGTGGCCGGCGTAGTGGGTGGGGGTGTTGACCAGTTGCTTGAGTCCGAGGTTGGCGAGGTTTTCCAGCAGGGCGGTGGTGTTGCGGTCCTTGTTGTTCTCCAGGTGGAAGTTGAGGTCCCCGAGGAGGATGTAGTCGGTGGAGGGGAGGGCGTGCGGGCTGATGAAGTCTGTGATGTCTTCGCTGAATTGTGTGCGTGGTCCCGGGGGTCTGTAGACGAGGGTGCCTCTGAGGGTCGTCTTAGGGTCGGGGTGAATCTGGAAGTGGAGATGTTCGGCTGCGGCGAAGGAGTCGTTGGCGTCGGTCGTGATGCGGATGGTGTTCCTGTGGACGATGGCGATGCCACCACCGGTCTGGTTGATGCGGTCCCTCCTGATGATCTTGTACCCGTCCGGGATGGCGGTGGCGATGTCGGGTGCAGAGGAGGCGTTCATCCAGGTTTCCGTGAGGAAGGCGACGTCCGGTGATGTAGCGTCGAGGAGGTTCCAGAGTTCCACGGCGTGTCTGTGGACGGAGCGGGTGTTGATCAGGATGCACTTGAGGTGGTTGCTGCTGGTGTTTGTCTTGGCGGGTGCGGGGCAGGTTCGGAGGCAGGAGAACTTGCAGGTGCAGCAGGTGAAGGGTCCGTGGGTGCGTCTCGGGGTGGCTCGGCAGCAGGCGTGGGTCCGGCCGGCATTGAGTGCGTTGAGAGTGGCGGCGTCGTAGGTCAGTCGGGTTGTCTTGCCTCGGCGTGGAGGGCCAGGGGTCCTGGCGCTGGGCGCGGGCCAGGCGCGGACGGGCGCAGAAGGGCTTACCTTTGGCGCACCTTCGGCGCTCATTCGGCGCTCCCGCTGCGCGCGTCCGCTGCGCGGTCGCTCTGGGGGCGTCATAAGTAAGGAGTCGGGAGGGAGGAGCAGCTGGGTGGCGGGAGCGGGGCGGCGAATCGAATCACAGGGGGGCGGGGCCGCAGGGAGGCAGCGGCGGGAAATTCCAAGAAGCAGCGGGCAGCGGGAAATTCCCAGGAGCAGCGGGAAATTCCCAGGAGCAGCGGGCAGCGAGCGAAGGAATCTGCAGGCAGGAGGCGGCAAAGGCAGGCAGGAGCGGCAGCAGTGAGTGGGGCGACCAAGCCCTGTGGAGGGCTGAGCGGTCACACTCTGTGGTCCCCTTAAGTAAGGAGCCGGGAGGGAGGAGCAGCTGGGTGGCGGGAGCGGGGCGGCGAATGTAATCACAGGGGGGCGGGGCCGCAGGGAGGCAGCGGCGGGAAATTCCAAGAAGCAGCGGGCAGCGGGAAATTCCCAGGAGCAGCGGGAAATTCCCAGGAGCAGCGGGAAATTCCCAGGAGCAGCGGGCAGCGAGCGAAGGAATCTGCAGGCAGGAGGCGGCAAAGGCAGGCAGGAGTGGCAGCAGTGAGTGGGGCGACCAAGCCCTGTGGAGGGCTGAGCGGTCACTCGAGTGAAGCCGTGGCATTAATGACAGCAGTGGTCCTCTACGTCTTCAGGCAAATATCTGTGGAGAGAAGAGATGTGGGAAACTCTGTCTTGTGTACGCCAGAATCTTGGGTTTCCTCTTTTTCACCTGGATAATGAGGAGATGGCCTTATATCCGCAGTAGTCTAAACCATGTGCCATGGCAATACCTTTTCATGGCGCAATCAAGGATGGTGAGGTCTGAATGGAAGGAGGTAGATAAGATTTCCATTCCACGGTTCTTGCAGAAACGTTATGTGCTGGAGGGTGATAAGGCTCTTCCTCATAATGATAAGGCTAGCTCTATATCGGAAACTTTTTGCAAGATTTTCATTATGTAACAATCATGTGCTCTCTGTGTAGTAGACATAGCGCTCAGGGCTCATTTTGTATTACCCATGTGGTGTTTAATGGCATGCTACTATACCATGACTGATGCTTCTCAGAGCCCATGATTCCATTGCACTTGAAGTCCCAAGAAGCACTCCCCAGAACCTGTGAACCAATGGGTACCTTGAACTCGTTGTAACCAGGCCTTGGTGTGGTTTCCCATTCAGTCTCTGCAAGCTTTTCCTAGGTTCCTGTTAACCAATAGAGTATCTTGCCCTTGCTGTTGCTTGGGTCTTGGTGTTGTTTTCCATTGTGCGCGTTCGAGTGAAAACAATACATTTGTTTCCTGTTAGTTAGTTCCTATTGTCAAGTTGCATCTGCTCTTCCTATAAAGTCAAAGTGAGTATACTAACAAGTGTTTTCTCCAAAGGTTCAAGAACCTTTCCGACAGCCATTTGCCCACATGCAACATGTGATCTAGTTACTTCCGTTAAGCCTTCAAGAGGGTACATAAACCCTGCCTAACTCTGAGTTGGGGTTTGGCATCGCTGCCTGTGCAACAAGCTTCGCCCTTCACACTCACCTAAAGAATCTAGCTGGAACCGAGAAGTGCTTGAGTCTCCTTCTAGCCCAAGTTGAACTGGTGGTTCCCATGGATCCAGCCCCCTTGACGACTTCTACATCTCTCCTCCTGCACAGCTACTCCTGTTGCCCTGCGACCCCCTGAATCAAAACCTTAAGACCTTCTTTGAACTTCAGACAAGTGGAAGAACAAGGCTAAGTACTTGATATCAGTTAAGTGCGCACTAATCCTCCTACAGTAATGAGTAGAACCAAATATCAGCATCTGCAAAGAATATAGACTTTTCCAACATGCCCTCTCCGTGATTTCCTCCAGAGTTTCTTATGTGTTCCTGCTCCGGATCCCTCTTGCAACCTTGCTCTTGAACTGTGATTGCTCAAAAACTAAAGACTTAGCTCGGTGTTTCTCCGACAGTAGTGCCAAGAGAAAGCATGTTAGAGCATTTGATACATGCATGAACCAATCTGTGTTCCGAGTTTAATCCTTGGGAGTGCCAGTAACACCAACCTTTGTTCTGAGTTTGATCCTTGGGAGTGCCAGTAACTCCAACCTGTGGGCCTCATTTACAAAAAAAATGGCACAGTGCGGCGCTGCAAGCGGTTTTGCTGCGCCGTGCTGCGTCATTTTAAAAGCACAGGGATGCATTGTATTAACAACAATACAACGCATCCTTGTGCTTTCCCCTGCGCTGGCGCACACTTGGCTGCCTTGTGCCTCCGTTGTGGGGATGATTGTATTTTGAAAGATGAAAAAACAAGGAGAAATAAAAGTATTTGTCCTCATTCTACTACACCTATGCCTCCCCAGGGGAGGTGTAGGATTTTGACTCATTCCCAGCTTGGCAAAACTTTGTAAATCTGGGAATGTGTCATGTTCCATGGATGTTGTGTGGGAGCCCCCACATGGAATAACCCTTTCATGTGGAGTAATGCATGAAAGGTGCCCATATTTACAAGGCCATGAAAAGTCACGCAGTTAAGCACACTACCCGAAGGTGCAGCAAAAATAGTGACGCACAATGACCTTGTAAATTAGGCCTTGTGTTCTGAGTTGATCTTTGTGAGTGCCAGTAACTCCAACCTGTATTCTGAGTTTATTCCCACGAGTGCCAGTAACTCCAATCTGTATTTCCAGTCGATTCCTGGGAGTGCCAGAAACTCCAATCTACGATCTTGGTTGTTCTGCTCTCATGCTGCTATTGCTGATGAGACCTTGTATTGTGTCTTGCCCCTTCCCTAAACCACAGGTTCTGGTCCAGTGCACATATACCCAACATACAAAGAAGGCTTCAGAAAGGACAATTCCTGTTACGCAGTGTCGCATAAGCCACTGAGGAAATCCAGTACCGCACGTCTCTCTTTTCTTATTTTATCCCAACCCCATTTCCCCCCAGGGGTCATGCCTGATCTAAAAGGTTTAATCCCTTGATCTAGTGTGGGCCCAAGAGGGATAGAAGGTCCAGCATTTGTTCCAGAGTCGTCTCGGCGGTTGGGACCAGGTGAGTACGTGACACATTTACTCTGAAGACTGTACTCGTACTGACCCTTCAGATAAAAAGATCAACCAATGTGAGGTTAAAGAAGGCTTTTGTAGGAGAAAATATGGCTCTGAAGGCTAACCTTCATGCAGCATATATGACAAAATCTGTGATTAGGGACTTTGATCAGCTAGCTGTAGCAATCGATATTTTACGGCATGAAACAGCAATTCCGCTTATAGGCAGATATATCATCGGATCTAGTCAAGGCTACAGCTATGTTTACGGCGCCTTTGGTGGCAGCCAGATGGCACCTCTGATGAGAGATTGGAAGACTGAAGTGGGTGAGAAGTCTGCTTTGACAAAAAACCCATTTCAGGGGAATATGTTGGTGGGCGAGCAGCTGTATTCCATGATTTCCTTTCCTGTAAGGACCCTGCCGTATAAGGGTAGACTTTAGAAGGTTGTGGGTTAAGAGATCAAGGTCTTCTCCTTGCAAAGAGATTATGGGGTACGCTATCCGCAAATACAAGTATCAGCCAAGATGTTCTTCACCAAAAAATGATTTAAAAAGATGGGCCCCTGACAATTACAGTGGATTCCCATTTAGAGGGAGACTGCTTCATTTTACGTAGTTTTGGCATCAAGACATCACAGTCAAGTGTGTTCTCAGTGTGGTCCGTGATGGCTATGCAGTGGAGTTCAGAAGGCCTCCTCCAAGCACGGGGCACAGAGTGACTCATCTGCCGGCATGGGTTCTGAAACGTATTGCACTTCTCCAGGGGTTGACATGCTGCTTCAAAAGAAGGCGATCATTCCGGTTTCTCCATGAGAAAGAGGCACGGGTGCTTATTCCATTCTTTTTCTAGTCCAAAAGGTGTCTGGAGCATGAAGGCCGGTGCTAAAATTGAAATGGGTCAATACTTGGGTCCAGACTCTTCACTTTCGTATTGTGACACTGCAGTCGATTATTTCTCTAAAAAGGACAGGAGACTAGTTGGCATCTATAGACTTGGAGGATGTTTATTTCCATGTTTCCGTCAAGACTTTTCATCAAAAGTTCCTATGGTTGTCGTAAGGTACACCCATCATCATTTTCAGTTCCCTCCTTTTGGGTTCAAGTCATCCCTGCAGGTGTTCAAAAAAGTGCTGCCCCTTTGGTGGCGCTTCGTCATTCGGAGGACATCTTTGTGCACCTGTATGGAGAGACATTTTCCTTAATTCCGTCCCAAGACCTGGTCTTTGTTCGGGCACATTTTCGGACTTTGCAGGGTCGAGTTTGTTTGCCAGAGGGTTGGGTGACCAAGCTGCAGGGTCATATCAGGAGTCTGTTGGCACAAGACAGTGCAAAGGTGGAATCTTAGCTCAGGTCCAGGGAGACATTACATCTAGGATCTCTCTGGTTCTATGGGTTCATTTCCATCTTCACAAATTGGTCACATGCATTCTGTGTAATTGGGATCCCGGGTCTCAGGATTTGGCAAGCTCAATTCCTCTGTCTCAAAGGGTGAGGAAGGACCTAGCATGGTGGTTAGATTCAACAAACCTGTTGGAAGGGGTACAGCTAGATCATCACGATCCTGTTATACTTACTGCAGTAGCCAGTTTGTCAGGCTGGAGTGCCTGAGGAGATGAGTTGCAGTCGCAAGGTTGGTGGACTCGCACCGAGGCAAGCCATTCCTCAAAAATGGAGGGAACTCTGGGCATTAAGAAGGGCTCTTCTTGTGTTCAGTTCCCAGTTGTAGGGGAGCGTGGGGCCGTGAGAATGGACACTGCCATAGCAAAGGCCCATGTGAACAGACAAAGGCGGACTCATTCCAGCAGTCTGGGCAAGATTTTTTACAAAATGTTTTCATGGTCTCAGGAGTTTCCCTCTGAGAGACAATCACATTCAGGGGTCATCCAATGTGACGGCTGATTTGCTCAGCAGAGACATCCCCTCCTCGAGGGTATTTTCTCTGGACCAGAGGGGGTTTTCTCACTTAGCTCACCGGTGGGGTCTTCCACTGGTGCCTGTTTTTGCATCACAGAGCAATTCCAAGCTTCCAAGATTCTGTGCCAAAGAGAGACAGACATCGGCTTGGGCAATCGATGCTCAGTCATGTCAATGGCCCGAGGGCCTAGTATTTACCTTTCCTTCATTTACTCTCATTAGGTCCTTTTTGGTAAGAATGTGGAGGTTGGGAACTGAGGTGATTGTGGTGGTTCTCCGGTGGCTGTGTGTCAATTAATTTCCCTTGTTCATGAAGACGCAGAGGGCTCCGTAGTGGCTTCTCCCGATGGTTCAGTCCCATTTGGATTTCACCAATTAGAGGGCAGAGAATCTATGGAAGCTCCGTTTGATGGCTTGGAGGTTGAAAGGAGGGGACTGAAAGGTCAGGGTGTTTAGGATGCCTTTCTGGCTACCTAACAAGCATCTAGAAAGCGGTCTACTCGATGCTCTTATAACCATCATTGGAGATCTTTTTCCAAATGGTGTAATGTCAGGGGCCTTGATCCTACTAATGTGAGTTTGCTGATGGTGATGGAATTCTTGCAGGATGGTACAAATTGGATGATAGTGGCCACTTTGAGAGTACAGGGGCAGCAATCAGAGCATTCAGGGGTACTTTGAAGAATTTGTTGGAAGAGGATGGTTATGTAGTGAGTCTTTTGAGGGGACTGTCCAATTCCTGTCTGTTAGACCTGCCATCCTTGTCATGGTTTTCCATAACTTTTGCCTTCTGACCTCCTGTTTTTGACTGTTTTGCTGAACTTTGTTTTTGCTCATTGTAGAACTCTGTGCACTTTTTCACTGCTGTACCGGGTCTAAAGTGCTTGTGCCTTGCATCTAAAATGTGATAACAATTGGTTTAGCCCTGATTTCCATATTTGATTTGCCTATAAGTCTCTAGTACATTGCACTCCATGTGCCCAGGGCCTATAAGTCAAATGCTCTTGGTGGGCCTGCAGCACTGACTGTGCCATCCACACAAGTAGAACTTTCTAACATGTCTCAGGCCTGTCACTGCAGAGGCTTTATGTGCAGCTTTAAACTGCCATGTCGACTTAGCAAGTTAACCTACTTGCCAGCCCCAAACCTTCCCTTTTATTTCATATATGTCACCCCTAGAGTAGACCCTGAACAGCCCATGGACAGCTACAGTGTACTTAAAGGGTAGAACAGTACTTGGAAGTTTTACATGTCCTGGTAGTGAAATACTCTGAAATTCATGTTTTACTACTGCAAGGCCTATTTCTTCCGTAGGATAACATTGAAGTTGCCATGTAACATTTTATAAGTGTAGCTTCCAGTTAGCAAAGAATAGGAAGACCAAATGTGCTGTCTCTGGACTCAAAATTTTAAAACACATCTTTTAGTGAAGTTAGGGCCATATTATCAAGGCCGGCGATAACATTATCGCCACTTTAGCGGCAGTAAACTGCCGGTAAAGCGGTGACAATAGCTAGATAATACGTCCTTCTGAGTTCCAATAGAAGCCCAGGTTCTCGTGAGAACCTGGGCTTCTATGGGAATTCACAAGGGCATGTTATCAAGCCCATTATCGCTGCTTTAGCGGCAGTTTCCTGCCGCTAAAGCGGCAATAATTTTAACGCCTTTCTTGATAATATGCCCATTGGTTTTTAGATTACAGTTCTGAAAATAACACTTTCAGAAAGTTGGAATTTTCTTACATAAATCGTTTGGTGCTGTCTGCCAGTCTCTGGAATGCACATCTGAGGTGGGTGACAGCTGGTTTCCTGCATTCCCTCTAGACTGCCACACATAAAGGAACAGTAGGTGTACCTGAGCAGGATGAGGGGGAGGAGCTAACACTTCTACCTGAAAGGGCTGTGTCCAGTCCCCACACAAAGGGTTGCATATTCCCCTCTAGTGAATCTGGAGCCAGCGCAGGGAAGGGCATGGTCTTGTGCACTATAAAGACCTTTCACTAAAGACGCCCTACTTCAAAGGGTAAAATAGGGATAAGTACTGGGCCTCTGACACTATGTTCTCAGAACACTGCTGGAACTAAGAACATTCTGCCAGGGAGAAGAGCTGCTGTGCTGTATGAGGGACTAGCAATTTGCTACCTACTATGCTGTGTTGGCTGCTGCCTGCTGCTTCCCTGAAAGTGAGAAGGACTGGACCTGCTCTATTTATCTTAAGGTCTTACGTTTCTCCAAAGGCTTGTTGTCTTGCCTCCTTTTGCTGAAGGCTGAAGTCTCAGGGATATCAAAGACTTCAACTTAGAACTTCATCACAGCACCTGGACTTTACTTGCAGTAAGTCTTGCTCTGCCAAGTGGTGCCAATTCAGTCCATGGCCCTTGGATGTGCGTTTAAAGTGCTGCATCGGCCAGAACTTGCGCTTTGACATCTCTGTGTCGATCGGACACCGACATATTGCCTGCCATGGCATTGGGATCAATACATCACCACCCCTCTGAGGTATGGACCCAGCGTACTACACTAGACACTGCCACATCTCCTCCAGAATCACTGCTTCAGAGATCAACATATCGCCACCAGCGCGTGGATAAGATCAACACATCGTCTCCTGCGTGGATTAACCTGGTGCATTGCTCTTGCGTTCTAGACTGCGTGCCATGCATGGGTCCTGTAACTGGCCTCCGCTCCATCGTGGGAAGCTTAAACTCTTGACTCTTTCCCAGTCCAGCACAATCTACAGTAACCCGAAAGTGCTATTTGCTACTAAGCGCTATTATTCACTTATTCTTTAAAAATTCATTTCTTCACTTGTATTTTTGCTATTTGGTCTTGTTTGGTTCAGAATATAATAGTCTATTTTTCTGAACTGGTTTGGAGTCTTTTTGTGGTGTTTTAACTGTGTAACTGTGTGTGTGCACAAATACTTTACACATTGCTTTGTTAGATTAGCCTGACTGCTATGTGCCAAACTACCAGAAGGTGAGCATAGGTGGTCTTTTAGCGTGTACCTCACTCACTCACGCCGACTAGGATTGTGATTCCTGCTTGGACAGGGTGCATACCTCTGCCAACCAGAAACCCTATTTTTGACACTGCCCAAGGTCAATTAAGTCTGTCCCCTCTTGGGACTTGTCGGTGGTGTTGGAGTCCTTGATGTCTGCACAGTTTGAGGCCATTGGAGGAGATTAATTCGCAATTCCTCAATCTGAAATCCCTTTTTTGGTGGCTATTACGTCAGCAAGTAGGCTTGGGGAGCTGGAGGCTTTGTGCTCTATGTTCCTTTTTGCAGGGTGTTTCCTGATGAGGTTGTGTCGCTGCCTGCTTTTACCTCTAAGGTGAACTCTATGTCCTACTGGTGATCCTGGTCAATTTGCAGAGTGGTGTACAGCATCCTTGTAAGGTGGAGTCATTGTTTGTGATGTTTGGCTCAACTAGGAAGGGGGAGAAACCTGCAAGAGCTACTTTGAGCAGATTGGTCAGGTTGTTGGTCTCTAAGGCTTATGAGGTTCAGGGTCATGTTCCACCTTTCTCGATTCAGGATAGTTCTATCCCGAGTATGGCTTCTATTGTGATGGAGCTGCAAGGAGCGTTCATTGGGGACATTTTCCAGGCTGCGACATGAGCTGATTCCTCCACGTTTGCTAAACATTATAGGCTTGCTTAAGTCCAATATATCACTTATGTGTTTGGTCATTGGATACTTTCTTCTATGGCGAAATAGGAAGAGTCCTGATGATGTAGTTTTTAATAAATTTGTGTGTTCAGCAGGCTTTGTCAGTTCTGAATTTATTGCTAGCTACTTCTCACACGTAATGGCTGCAAGCGAGGGAATGGACAAGGAGGTACTATCCAAATTATCTACTGGTAAATGCATTACTCTGAGTTCTATTCCCTTGCTTGCAGCCATGGTCCTCCCACCCTCCCTATGATACAACTGACAATTGTGTTGGTTGGTGATTCTCAATGACAGGCAATGACAGGAGGTGGGGGGGGGGTAGGACCTTTTATTCAATAGAACTGCATGAGATTTGTGTTTGGGGAGGTGGGAGGTCTCACATATAATGGCTGCAGGCGAGGGAATAGGACTCAGAGTAATGCAAATACTGGTAATTAATTTAGACATTTCACTTCACCAAAGGTCTCGAAATATAGAGTGGAGAGCCTCCAATCTGGCATGACATTTGTACAGTATAATAAAATCTTGTCTTACTCCTGGAAGTTTCTGGGTATTCCAAACCTAGGAAGGAGGAAGAAATGGCTATTCAAAAAATGCTTTGTAAATTCGTGTCCCAAATAAGGGTCTTATGGAGCACATCATCTTATCTTACGTGAATAACACTTTCATTGAAATTCTTACAAATTATTGACCCAACACACTGCTTTCTCCTATAATGTCGCCGAGTGAAGGCCACTTTATCACAGCCAAAGTCGTGATACATTTATCTCCCAATTCACAAGCTGACGCTAACAGCCCATATCACCAGTTTACCCGGGATAGCAGCCGCAAAAAACATCGCCACAGATGACCCCGGGAAACTATCGCTAATGAGATGCAGAGTAGGCGTTCCCTTGCAAAAAGCAGCGACAACACCACTTCGCAACATCGGCGATAAGATCACAAAACATGCGATAAGGTGTGTTTGCAGCAGGAAACTAACACCTGCTCTGACCTGGTGCAAAGTAGGATGACAGCCTGCACCACAAAAGGGATCCCAGCCCAGGGCCACACCTGAAGGGCAATAGATGCCATGGAGCCACTAATCATGCAGGCCGGACACCCAAGAGGGCCACAACACCCACCGCCACTACCCCAGGACCAACCCCTGGCCCTATCCCGGGCACCCCCACCTCCCCTGGACCAAGATACTGCAAATCAACGGCACGAAATCATGAACAAAAGCACCCGCCTGATGTCGCACAATTACCACAATCAACATACATGTGAGTACAGAAAACCTGATTCATTCATTCACCATGGAAAGTCCAAACAAAATATCTTATTCGAATTTGTCTCCAAACAACTATCTTGAAGAGTCATGGCGGGGCATCCCTGGACAATCTGTAAGCCACAGCCTGCAAGACAATATCCAAGATAAGAAGGTGTGTAAGGCACTCGTCAAAGGACAGAGAGAGAGAGAAAGAGAGAGAGAAAGAAAGAAAGAGAGCGACTGAACAAGGAGCACAGGGCCAATCGGGCTCTTGGCTCATTCAAACATGCCAACTTATGCGTGTGTTTTATAATTGGTGCACCCCAAATCACAGGCCTTGCATCAAAGTCAGCGCGAAGGCTACATCACATTCAGGAAATGCAAGCAGTAGTCAGACCAAAATTTGGTATGAAATCCTTTGTCTCAATACACAAGGCGGACGGACAACCAAACCCTCAACCTTGGTCCTGAATGCGGCTGGCACACCCTGCGTGAGATACCATACCAGCCTCTGACGACTCCCACACCACAAACTGCGCTAATGAAAGTCTAATGTGCCCACACCTCACACACACTTGTCCCTACATGTGCTACACCTGCAAGGGATGCCCTTGACACATTGGTTAAAAACAACCCATACGTCCAAACGTTGCACACACATGCGACTCTTTGCCCAGAGCTGTGTCATATCATCCACCGAACTTCCACCGGTCTGAGGATTGCCGGTGCTACGAGACAAATAAATGCAATGGCAGGCCATCCCAGGCACATGCACAACCCCTGTCACGTGGAACTGTACCGTGCACGAATGCTGCATGTGTTGGGATCCGAATCAGTTTGCATCTGAGTTTCCGTCTTGCCTACGTCACCTGCGTCCAGCCCTGGTTTCACTGTCGATCATGCACATTCGAGTGGCCCATGGAGGTTCTTAAAGGCAATCGCGGCTCCCGCTTCGTGGAACCCGCATCACCACCACACGCAGAGGGAACTCCAGCCCCCAGACTGCCCTGCTGTTCTGTGCGCCTGGAGGAGCCGCCACCTTCTTGCGCACCCGGAGTCACTTAAAGGCAATTGCGGCTCTCACTTTGCAGGACCCACATCACCACCACACGCAGGGGGAACTTCAGCCCCCAGACTGCCCTGCTGTTCTTTGCGCCTGGAGGCGCTGTCACCTTCTAGCGCGCCCGGAGGAGCTAAAAGGCAATCGAGGCTCCCGCTTCACCACCACATGCAGGGGGATCTCCAGCCCCCAGACTGCCCTGCTGTTATTTGCGCCTGGAGGCACCGTCACCTTCCTGTGCGCCCGGAGGTACTTAAAGGCGATCGCGGCTCCAGCTTCGCGGGACCCGGATCACCCCCACACATGCAGGGGGAACTCCAGCCCCCAGACTGCCCTGCTGTTCTTTGCGCCTGGAGGCGCTGTCACCTTCTTGCACACCCGGAGGCGCTTAAAGGCAATAGCGGCTCCCGCTTCACGGGACCCGCATCACCACCACATGCAGGGGGATCTCCAGCCCCCAGACTGCCCTGCTGTTCTTTGCGCCTGGAGGCACCGTCACCTTCCTGTGCGCCCGGAGGTACTTAAAGGCGATCGCAGCTCCAGCTTCGCGGGACCCGCATCACCCCCACACATGCAGGGGGAACTCCAGCCCCCAGACTGCCCTGCTGTTCTTTGTGCCTGGAGGCGCTGTCACCTTCTTGCACACCCGGAGGCGCTTAAAGGCAATAGCAGCTCCCGCTTCATGGGATCCGCATCACCACCACAAGCAGGGGGAACTCCAGCCCCCAGACTGCCCTGCTGTTCTTTGTGCCTGGAGGTGCTGTCAACTTCTTGCGCGCCCAGAGGCACTTAAAGACAATCGCGGCTCCTGCTTCACGAGACTCGCATCACCACCACACGCGTGGGGAACTCCAGCCCCCAGACTGCCCTGCTGTTCTTTGCCCCTGGAGGCGCCATCACTTTCTTGCGCGCCCAGAGGAGCTTAAAGGCAATCGCGGCTCCCGCTTGGCGGGACGTGCTCGGGCGCGCCCGGGCAAAGCCCGGCCAAGGGCGGACCCAACCGCGCCCGTCAGCAACTGGAAGAGGCTGGGCTGGGCCACCCCTCTTGGCTGCTCTATCGGGACACAAGGTACCTAGTCCTAGACAACGGAACTGGAACTGTAATCACCTGGAAGGTAAGGTGGTGAGACTCAATCCCCATTCCCCCATTTCTTGCTTCCCTAGCCATGTCTCCTGGGGACTGTAATCTCGTCAACACTGCCATTAACTTGCACAGACTTAATTAGTGGGGGCAACCTCACGCAGGGTGGCATGAACGAAACTGTTAAATGAGGCTTTGTGCTTTCAACCATTTACGTAGAGTTAATGACCACGTATTGGATTGCATATTTTATTCTTTTTAGCTACTCAGTATTTCTATGGATTTTACTTCCACCAGAACATTGGACTTTAAAGTGGATCTGAACTAATTTGACCTTAGTGTTAAATGCCCCTTGTGATCGGGTTGCAGATAGAGCCTTTTCCCTTAGGCACTCTTATCTGGGAGCCCTGCTAACCCTACATAGATCCATACTGGGGCCTGTTTCCACCAGCACTCCTGCACTTGCACTATTGTTTCTTACGTTTTTGTGCCCATTGTCTGGCATACTGAATCTGCACTCTGCACTTTATGTCTGAGCACTCATGTACTTTATTTCTAGCGCTAGTTGTCTCCAATTAGCTCTCCCTCTACCCTGAGTTTCCAAGTCAATTAGTAGTGCCCAAATTAAACCATCTATAGTACAAAAGGTAATCGCCACAAACAAAGTAGAATGGGTAAACGAGTGTGTATAGAAAAGAAACAAAAGGCCCCTCCCATGCCTAAATCTAAAACCAAACCGACCTCTATAGATAGGATGTTGGAATAGGCTCTAGGAGTAGGGCCACTGAAATCGAGCAGACAGAGAGACGATTGTCCTTAACCCCTAACCTGGAAATCCCTCTGGTAGATTCTGACACCTCGCAAACCTCAGGAGTCTTGATAAACGATACACCCAGGGCCCAAACTCCAATAGCTGAAGTAATTAACTCTGATCAGACCGGGGTGGAATCTCCTATACAGCCCGCTATAAAAGGGAGACCTAAAATACAAGCAAAAACAGCGGCAAGAAGGAAGAAAGTCATGGGAGAGAAGATAGATAATAGGAACACTGGGACAGGAGGACTAGTGAATAGTATTGAAACAGCCAGCGAACAGCCAGTGTGGGTCACTAAGCTAGTGGTGGATCCGCAAATCCAAGTGAAGGCCATAGTTAAGGACAAAATCAAATCACTTGTAGAAAGGGTTGACAAGCTGGCCTTGCTCCTTAACTACTGGACAAGTAACAGGGGGGTAGTAAATGGGAATGTTGGACCTGACACTGGACCCCGAGATCAGGCCGCTGTGAACACCATAAGGGCCATCTTGACCTCCAAACATAGTGATTGGCCTACTCAAGTACCAAATCTAGAGAGACCGCAACCATCAGCCCCCACTAAAGCCAACATAGAGAATCCCCCCACCACCACCCCTAATAGAGTAAATCCACCCCCTTTACTCCAACAACCCATCGGGCAATGGCAGCCGAATACACAACGGGTAGGGGTAGACTTTTCCACACGCACAGAAGCCACTAAAGAAACCACCCCCCTCCCCCCCAGTTATAAACCTACCACCAGCTTCAACTCCATATGTTCTCATACTTGTAGGCATCCCCGAGCTCGGAAGAGGTCAACATGAACCACACCAAGAACTAAAACCAAAATGCATGCAATGGCTAGCCAATCATAGGCACTTCCGGTACGACGATGCAGGAGAGATCATAACTACACGCAGAGTTGGATGGCTAGGACGGTGGCCTAAGGACAAGCAAGGAGACTGTATAGTGATAAACTATAGAAACCCTGCCATTGTCCAAGAAATATTTGAAATAGAGAGTATGGGAGACAAAGGGTACTATCCAAGCCCTCCCACTGGGTGATTTTTACCCCTCAGGGGGGTCCATCAAGACATAAGGCATTATCAGTGGGACCGGAGACACGAAAATCATAGCTATAATATAGCTGCTTTGGATCACTACTGGCCCAGGCAACCAACCTTTAATATTCCCATAGCAAACAGATTTAGCAGCCTAGAAGGAGTGGATTGACGAGAGACTCAGGCCATTAGCCCCGAAGTGCAGTTGGGTAACCTTCTGATGGTAACAGACCCACGAGAACTAAACAGGGCACTGCACGATATTAGGGGAAGGAGAAACCTGTGGGAGCATGAGCGGCTCCCCAGCAAACATCTATGACCCTCCCCTGCAACCCTCTATCGACCCTCTTTCGAATAGAGCGGGGCCACCACGAAATCTGATTCTGGGCTCTGCGGGTCTCCCCTTCAATCCACCCCTCCAGTTGCTGATAAAACCAACTCTCCTGATCGCCCAAGGCTGCGAGTCTTATCCTGGAACGTAGCAGGTCTGAACAACAAGATAGATGACCCCAAATGGGGCCATTTCATTGACCAACACAATATCTGCATGTTCCAGGAGACGTGGGCAAGAGGGGACATCTCAAAATTGGGTTTTACCATCTTCAATATTTCTGCAATATCTGGTGGAAAAGGGAGACCCTCGGGGGGACTAAGTACATGGGTGGGAGTTCATCTAGGCTGTTCAGCAAAACAGATAGAAACATCTTCAAATGATATTCTGCACTTTTCGCCCAATACCTCTATAGCCCATGACCTCTATAGCCCTTCTAAATGTGTACTCAAGACCAGTTAGCCAGGGACAAGAGTCAAAAACACTTGAGGAATTAATGTCATTTTTAGCCACCATTTCAGACAATCATACGGTGATCATAGGAGGAGATTTCAATTGTCAGTTTGAGTCATTAGATGGCATGCTTAAGGACAGTCTCTGTGAAGAAGATAAGTACTGGGCCATCCCGGAGACTACGTGTCCACCAGTTAAAATATGGTCCCCTCTGGTGATCCTGATGAATTGCCTTGTTTTAAAATACTCCTTAAGGGCATGCAATGGAAGAACACAATCTAATACATCTAGCAATTACACTTTTACTAGAAATGGGTGAGGCTCCTTACTGGACTATATTTTAATCGACTCCAAATCCTGGCATTGGGTTATTGTCTTTAAAGTCATGGTACGGCACGATAGTGAGCATAATTCCCTTGCACTAGAACTAAACAAGCTTAATCCTGGGAGTGCCACAGGGGTATACTCCTCCACTGATGACAGGTTGTCCCTCTCAAACTGTAGGAGGAGAGTGCGTTGGGCAGACATAAACCACTCTCAAGATAGACTAGGCTTCCTGTATGAAGCCATCATCACGGTGCTGTTGACTGCAATTTGTTCCGGCACCAGAATTGATCCCCAGATGGTCACCCAGAACCACACTAGGCTAATGGCAATCACGGTAGATTTCATCTTTCCTATAAAAAACACCAGGCCAAATAGGAAACCCCCCCACCCTTGGTATAACTACCAATGACGCAAGGTCAAAACAGCCCTGATCACATCCATCAAGGCCAATGATCGTCCCTTAATTAAAATATCTAGAGCGGCCTACAAGGCCAGTGTCAACGAGGCAAAAAGAGGGTGGAAAAGCGACAAGTGGGATACCCTGAGAAGCTCCCTGGGTGCCGGTGACATGAGGACCTTTTGGAAAGTGGTCAACACAGGCAGTGGCGAGGCTAAATCACTGATAGAGACTAACCTGGAGGCAGATGTACGGAGGGACTATTTGAGTCCCTCTATTCAAGGGTGGAGACACTAGATGACTAAGCCGCCAAGGACTGTTCTGCGGGGATCGATCATCCGATTGCACCAATGTTCACTAACAGAACTTTGGATGACACCCGGTTAATAACCCTTAATGAGATAACTGGCGCCCTCTCCAAAATAGCCCTGGGTACTGCTCCCAGATTAGATAAGATCCCAGGGGACCTAATCCGCAGCGAACCCATTGTCTGGACACCATATCTCTGGATCCTATTCAATGCCATACTCCAAGGTATGAATATCCCTGTTAGCTGGGCCAGAGCTGAAATGATCCCCATATAAATAAAGGGCTCACCACTGTTACCAACAAATTATAGGCCGATGAGCCTTATAGATATTACACAAAACATCTTTGCACGTGTGTTGCTGCTCCGGCTGCAGAGCTGGATGGAGGAGCATAAGGTACTTACTTCTCTCCAGGCAGGGTTCAGAGAAAAAATGTCTACACTGGATCAAATCCCCAGCCTACAAATTTTACACTGGAACATCGCGAGTTTTGAGGGTGGCAGGCTCTACCTAATATTTGTAAACCTGAGGTCCGCATTCGACCTGGTCCCAAGGTAGAAGCCGTGGGCAGTTCTCCATGAGATGGGGTTCCCGCCTTACCTGTGCCAAGTCATGAAGCGGTTGCACAAGGGAACCTATGCCCAAATTAGATATGGCAAGGTAGGAAAACTTACAGCCCCCATTCGCGTAAACAGAGGCGTTCGCCAGGGATGCGTATTTGCCCGACCCTTTTGAGCCTTTATATAAATGGGCTAGTTGACTTTTTGCTCTGCGGGAAAGACTTGGACGTCCCTAAGTTGGCATCACACAAAATCCCAGCTATGATGTTTGCCGACGACACTCTACTAGTATCTAAATCGCCCAAAGGGATACAGAGGGTGCTAAATAGATTTGATGCGTTTTGCAGGGAAAGAGGGTTTGAAATTAACCTTCTAAAAGCTAAATTCATGGTGTTCAACTCTGCCAAAAGTACTCGCCAAATCCATCCTTAAATGGCTAACCCTTAGAGAGAGTATCCTCTTTTGATTACCTCAGCATCACCATTACATAGTCTATGGACTGGGGGACCCAAATTAGAAAATCAACCCTGAAATTGGCACAATCTTCAGGGGGCTTAATGAAGGTTTTCCAAAAATCCTGCCATAGAAATATACAAGGTCCAAGCCAGGAGAGGGGCGCTGTATGGAGCAGAAATATGGGGCCACTGCAGTTTTGAGAGTCTCACACAGACAGAAAACATCTTTCTCAGGCAACTGTTTAGCCTCCCACGGAGTACCCCTCTCACTCAGCTCCGACTGGACCTGGGGGTAAGGGCCATTGCCGAAGAATCCAATCTCAGACCCCTTCTATTCTGGCGATGTCTGTGGGTTACCCCAGAACTTACAGAATACATGGACGAATTAAGAGAGGTGATGAGTCTACCGGGGGCAGGCAAATTACATTGACTCTACTATATTCGACACACGTTAGCGAGCTTGGGACGGGGGGCGACCCGGAGGTTGCTTGTGCTTTACTTTCTAGGAAAATGCTAAAGGACTGCTACGGGGAGTTTAAACTGGCCCAACTGCAAAGCAACCCTCTGGCTGGTAAGCTGACTGCAGTCTTCCTAGAAACCAAGGACAGGTATAGCCTAGAGGCGGCACTGAACAACATCAAGCCGGCAACTGCAATAAAGCTTTATTTGCATTTCAGACACTGGGTCCTGCCACTCCGCTCTTTTACAAACAAATAGGCGGGCTCGCAAATTCTGAAGTGCCCGGCATGTGAATGCCCCACAGAATCAGACCGTCATGTGTTTTTTAGCTGCCTTGGTTATCACAAAGTGAGAAAACGGTGGCTGGTCCAGATCTGTAGAAACGTAGGTACTAGGCGCTGCTGCGTGGCTTTTAGGATATTGAAACACAATTCTAGTCTCCTGATAGTATACGCGGTAGCAGATTTTCTATTCTCTATGTGGTGCACTCGCTGAGCATTTTTAAAATCAACTTAATAAATAAGGTCCATAGTTTCGCACAAATGAAATGAGGAAGTGTAAAGGGTCTTCCACCTTCACTGTTTAATTGAGATCATTTGCATTGATGCAGTCTATTTACATTTTGAATTTACTGTTATATTGGTTTGTTGCTCCCGAGAATTTGTAGCTAGTGGCTAAGATCAAGTTCTGAGCTGTCATATTTGGACCGGTCACTTGCTTATTTAGCTCGCACATGCACTTTGAATTGCAGCACTGCTTCCATCTTTGATTAATTTATTGCCTCATATGATCTGATTCTCTCACCTGTTGAGCTGCCTGCATAGATCGCATCATACTTCATATTTGCGCCAGGTCATACCTCTGTATGTTTTAACTAACTGTTTTAACGTATGTATCCAATTTCTTTTTATCCATATCGATTTTAAAGCAAATTAATTGTATGCAATTTTAGATGTACTTTTAAGGTCAAACTGACCGACATAAAGTTATTATTGATTGATTGATTGACTGCTCCACCTCTGTGAGCCAGACATTGTGTTTGGGATAGTTGATGGCATACCTGTGCACTTACATGTCTTCAGCAATGTGAGTATGGTGTTCAAACCCTGGCCATTTGAAGCAATGTTATACATCAAAACCGATTGTGTTCACACAGATGTGTGAGAGTAGGTATGCGAAGTGATGTTCTGTTGTCACATGTGATGGAGGACACCACTTCTGGCCTGCTACCAATTTTGTCATTTCTACACACAGCCCTATTTAATACATGGACTTGTGCCTACATTGGGGTTTGCGTGATTGTTGTTCATGTGCAATGAGGCCACAGCTAGTTCACACCTTCACAGCCATCTAATTGGTATAACATGCACATTGATGTCATTTACCAGGGTTTACCTTCTTGTGCAATCAATGTCCCTACATCCATCTATACTTTCATACTTGAGTGAACACAGTCATGACACATCTGTGTCATTTCGAATATTTTATTTACATTAGGCTGAATTCTGGAGCTGGAGCTGCACATTGCCATGCCAGCCCACATTACATGGTAGCCTAGTGGTGGGCCAACCAGAGTCCTTTGGGGATAGAAAAGCGAATTGGAAGAGGGAGAGTGCAATCCGCAGCATTATTTCTGTGTAATATACAACCAGTGAAGATATGGCAGTCCAGGTCGGGGTCCAGGTGAATATCGCAGTGTTCCGTGGGTCAGTGGGAGGTGTTGTTCCAGGGCATGATGCATTGGGCTGAACCAAGCAGAGACAGGCCATATTGCGGGGATGGATGCTACTACCTCCTTCCTCACATAGTAATTACCATCCACATCTTACTCCTCTGATACTTCTTCTGTGTCCGGTGTGTGTTGTGGTGCAATGGCTGTATCACTGTGTGCCACTGATACATCAAGGTGCAAAGGTGATAGGCCTGCATTACTGTGTGCCATTGACACATCAGGGTGTGAAGGTGATAGGGCTGCATCACTGTGTGCTACTGACACATCAGGGGTCGGAGATGTGTGTGTCGAAGTTCCAGCAGCAGTTATCTAGGACAGGCGCAGTGGCAGCAATGGCAAGATGAGGAACTGCAAGGCATGGAAAATTCCTGCTACATCTCGCTGGTGTTCAGCCTGCATCTGCTCCATGATCTCCATTGTCCTGCGCATCTGTGCAAACTCTGTGCTGTCATCGCTGGTGCCTGCCTGACTAGACAGTTCTTGTATCTGAGTAATGGCCCCAGCAATGTCAGCCAAGGATTGTCAGGGAGCATGGTGCGGACAGTGGGTGTCCGTTAGGGACTGTAAGTGGTCCCTGAAGGGACTCAGACACCCATCGAGTTTGGCCGCCCAAGCTCAAAATCCACCGCAGCTGACATCTCCACCTGGCAACACAACACACGACGTTGGAATTCCATGTTATGTTTAGGGGGGTCCTGGAAGACCGCCGTGGTGGTGTGTGTTTCCTGCTGTGTGGTCTGTGCAGGGGGTGGGGTCACCTCGAGGCAGCTGGGGTGCCCTGCTCCTGGGGGTGGAGTGCGGAGGCTGTCCATTAGCCGTTGGAGGGTGTCTGAGCATACGTGCAGGTTGTCCTCTTCATCATCACTGATGACATTTGAGGTCTGCTCTGCAGTTGGTGTTGATTGTCCCTCTTCAATGTGATGGGGAGATGCAGGTTAACAGAGTGTCCCATGCATGTTGATGCTTTGTAGATGTTTACATACAGACTGCATGACAATGTACATTGTGACTGTTTTGGTGGAGCTGGCTATTTAATGGCAAACATTGGGAATGTCGACTACTTGACGGATGTGTGGTTGTGCTCGTATACTATCATCACACAGTGTCAGGCAATGCCAGATGTGAGTGGCCAGTTACTACGCACATGCGGAACCTGTTGTGTCCTCTTTCCTGTGGTGTGGGTGTTGCACTTTGTACCACATTGATGTGCTGTGATTGCTATGTGTGTGTGCTGCTTTGTTGGAGACTCGCCCCTGCAGCTCTGATTTTGCTATGTGTGTGTGCTGCATTGTGTGAGACTCGCCCCTGCAGCTCTGATTTCGCAGACCCTTATCCCTTTGAGGCGGTGTGCCTGTGAATTGTGTGCTTTTCGGGGGCTGAAATGTTTGCGACTTGGGTCATTTGTGCTCTTGGACAGATTATATGGTCTTGTGTATTGTTTGTCTGTTGATGTGTAATGGACGTCATGAGTTGTAGGTGCTCGTGGATGTGTCAGAGTGTGACCTGCTCCTTTACGGATGTGATCCACACTGGGCCACCTCAATGTCAAATTGTGCACCATGTCATGTATTTTGACTGAAGCCATGGTATCGATCATGCTGTGTCACTTGCATTGTCAGTGTGGCTCACACAGCCGCTGCTTCTCTGGATTCTGCACATGTGCATGGGTAGGTTGTGCCATTGGTGATTTGGAGGGGGCCCATATGTGCACATAATATACGGGGGCCTACTTGGTGTTTCTATGTGTGCTGCAGTGTGCCAAGGGTATCAGGGACACGTTCCACTATCATTGGGCATGTGCAGTGTGCTACACATGATTGTGCATGTGTGCCATTGTGCCCATCTCCCCCATCTCCCCAGTCCCTGGTCGTTACTCACCCTGTTGCTGTTGGGTCAGGTCATATTGAGCTGTGTCCAGACTCCCAACTCCTGCCAGCGTCTCCACTCTGGTGACTGTGGTCACCTTTTTCTCAAGCTCCTCCAGCTCCTCCTGTGGGGCAGGACTCCCACCTCCAGTTGCCGTTGCTGCCTTCCTGTTGGCGGGGAGTTTCTGTTTGGTCTGGCTTTACACATCATGCCAGTGCCTCTTCACCTCCTCCATTGACCTCCTAGACACTCCAACCCGACTGCATTGACGTTGTTGACGATGGACTGCCATATTTCCATTTGGGTTTCCAGTGCCGCAGTGGAGGTGACGAACAGTTGTTGATAGTGTTCTGTCACCTCTCTGATGATCCAGTCTTCCTGTGGACTGAACCCCGTCTTCTTCTTCTCCTTGCCCTTCACCGAACACAGGGTTCCTGGCTGGTCCTCCGTGGGACTTGTGGGATTCGGGTTGTCCTCTGCACTCGGTCTGGGTGCATCCATGGTGCTACGCAGTTTGATTTGGTTTTGGTGTGTTTTTGTTGTTGTTTTTATAGTACATTTCCCCGCATGATGCGTGGAAATTGCATGCCTGTCACTGGTTGTCGCTGACTTTTGTATCACGATTTTGGGGCATCGCAACTTTTTTCGTGAGCCGCGTAGATTTTTATGTGGTCATTTGGCGCGTTGTCCTGCTACTATTGCTTGGTGCCACTGGTTGAGAATTGGACGCTAAGAAAGTGTTATTTTCTCGCAATAGACTGCGATATGCAAAGTTGCGTTAGGCTAAATTTGCGATGGTTATCACATGTTCTTGAGAATATCCCCCTAAGGGGCATATTCTTAAGGACTTATCGCTGAGTTAACGGCACTTTATCGCAGCCAAAGTGGCGATAAATGTATCGCCTCATTCACAAGCTGGTGCTAACAGCCCATATCACCAGTTTACCTTTAATAGCAGCTACAAAAAACATCTCCACAGATGACCCCCGCAACTATCGCTAATGAGGTGCAGAGTAGGTGTTCCCGTAACAAAAGCCGTGACAACACCACTCAGCAACATTGTCAACTACCAGCCAGATCTGCGATAAGATCACAAAACAGGCGATAAGGCTCATTAGCAGCAGGAAAGCAACACCATCTCTGACCTGGTGTAAAGTCAGACGACAGTCTGCACCACAAAAGAGAGCCCAGCTTAGAGCCACACCTAATGGGCAACAGATGACATGGAGCTACTGAGATCATGCAGCTCGGAGCCCCAACAGGGCCACAACCCCCACCACCACCACCACCACCCCTGGGACACCCTCCCCCCCTCGGCACCCTCCCCTCCAGGCAAAGACATGCCACATCAAAACCACAAAATCATGTACAAAAAATTCGACAGATGTCGCACAATCATATGTAACATGCATGTGTCGTCACAAAAAGGAGCATCACACATTCACCTTCGAAGTACAAGAAAACATTTATTCAAAATAACATCAATGAAGACTCATGGCGGCTTTCATCGGGACAATATGTAGGACACAGCCTGCAAGACAAAAATCCAGATGAGAAGGTGTGTCATGCAGCCATCAAAGGACAGAGAGAGAGTGAAGGAGAGAGAGATACAGAGAGACAGAAAGAGAGGGAGAGAGAGAGGAAAACGGAAAGAGAGGTAGAGAGAGAGGAAGACGGAAAGAGAGGTAGAGAGAGAGGAAGACGGAAAGAGAGGGAGAGAGAGAGGAAGACTGAAAGAGAGGGAGCAAAACAGAAAGAGAGGGACAGAGAGGAAGATGGAAAGAGAGGGCGGTAGAGACACAGAGAAAAGAAGAGAAGGACAGGGAGAGAGAGTGCCAACACTGCACACCCAGGCCTCACTGCTCACCTGCTGCCACCAGTGTGTCTCCAACCACTTACCGGTATATAGTGCAGTTCACCAGGTCCCTCATCTGAAACAGAGTCCAGATACAAGAATGGCAATGTACATACAATTACACACAACATCTTCCCCTGTCCGCCCCTGCGCACCCGGGCAGCTGTACCTCAGCGCCTCCCGCCACCCAGGGGTGCATGCCCTGGGTGCGCACCCAGGCAGCTGCACCCCAGCCCCTCCCGCCGCCCAGCGGTGCATGCCCGCCCCTGCGTACCCATGCCTCACTGCTCAATTCGAGAACGCAGATGTTTGCTGCCATGGGTGCCATTATATGGATTACTGATTCAGTCAGATCTCAGACGGAGGAGTTATGATAGCGTGAGATTCCACCTTCCTCCCGTCTTTCCATTTGATTTTGAGGAGTTTACCTGTGGACTTTAAAGTGGGCACGTGCAATTGTACATAAGAGGCACGTGAAGTGTGCATGAGACAAGGAAGACAATTGTGTCCTCCTTAATTGATGGGACTTGTTTCATCCCCGTGAGAATAACTCTTAAGTACCCTTGTCCTGATGAAGCCATAAAAGACAACTGGCGGAAACGCGACCGCGACTGCGTCAACATCTTTGTGATAAGGAGTCCCCTTAATGTTCTATTTGTTTGTTTAATTTCATGAGCCTTGACATAAACAGTTTGTTTGAGAGAATTTACAGCTCAGGCGTTTTGTGAATTCCCTTTCAGTTGTATATCACTCTAAATTAGGAGTGAATAGTTTGAGAAGTGTATATATTTGTATTTAGGGTACATTGATGTATATGTAGTGTATATAGTGTTTATGTTATATGTTCATATATTGTATGTGTTTTGGAGATATGATTTAATATATTCTCTTTTTTTCAGTGCGCCACTTCGTCCTGTGATACGTATATATGTCTGTATAATTTGTGAATAGAGATTTAGCTATAAATAATTGTATAAAAACAGGATAATTAATTATATCTTGTGAAAAATTAAATGTTGAATTAATCCCTCAGTACTATCTGTTTCTACTTTTTCATCTTTTTGATGTCCCTTGCTCAGGTATGGGAGGGTGATTTGGGCAGAACCCCTGTATTATTTCCTAGTAACACCTTCCGCCACCGGCATGTCACAATGAGGGCCCACCACGTGCCGGTGCAAGCCCCAAGCCTGGGGCCCGCGGACTAGGCACCCTCCACATCATGCAGCCCTGCTCCTCGGCCACCAGGTCTCTTATTGATTCTGGGTTTTGATTTCGCCATGGCAGAGGACATACCAGTGCACCTGGCATCATCGCAAGCTGCACACCCGCTCAGCCCTTGAGATGCCATTAACTCTGTGATCCGGGGGGGCGACACCACGTGGCGGTAGGCCTGCACTGGCTCTTGACTACACTGCGGTCCAGCAGGGCACACAAATCCTGAGCAGTCCGGGCCGCCAGGACGGGGCATCATCTCAGGCTGCACACCCACTCAGCACTTAAGGTCAGTGCACTGAAAGTCACTGTCCCGTGGCGGTGTGCCTGTGCCGGCCGCAGTGTATCCAATGCCAACAAGTCTGTGCCCTGTAAGTCATGGACGCTGTATGATTGAGTATTATGGTGCAGACGACAGCATGTCACCTGTGGGCCGGGGGAATGTGATGTCGCAGGGCCCTAGGCCCTCATGCCTACATGAACACCACACGGATACACCCAGGTAGAGAGTCAAAATGGCATCGAGCATGTGCACCCGGCCCTTTTTACTGGCAGGGTCACATGTCCTGTGACGCGTGTGCTGGATGGGTGTGGTGTGGGTATACACGAGCGGTGAGGGAGTGGCTGTGGCATGCTGACAACTAGACCTGTACCAGCAGATCACTACAGGGAAGACCTGGGACATGTAGGGTTGTCAAGTCAAGTCAAGTCAAAAAGGCTTTATTTCGATAAAAATTATCATAAAAGCTTCACAATAAAAATACACAAGTTCATTTGATTTAAAAAAAAGAAGGGAAGATACAACAATTTAATTACATTCAACTTTAAAAATCTTAATTTTCAGATAAAAGAAGCATGTCATAAGTGATTGATTAAAAAAGAATTAAACATTTCCTTTAAGCCTTTTGCTTCTAATGCACCAAGCCCATGATAAAAATTTGGAGAGGGTACAAACATACAATGGGCGAGAGTCTGACATTAAAATACGTAGTGCCACAGCGTGGTGCCTGGTCCCCAACAAGCGGCACAGTTGCTTAAGCCATTTTCTTCTTGGTCGGGCATACTCCTGGCACTCAAACATAAAATGTGCCACTGACTCTTGTCTAAATGCACACATGGGGCAAAACTCTGTGGTCTGTGCTGGCGGTTTCCACCGAGATGTAAAGGCATGGAGGGGAAGAGTTCCAGTTCTGAATTTGAAGTAAAGGGTCCTATCAAATGGTTTCTCAATGATGTCTAAATAGAGTTCCCGAATCGGTAAGTCCTTGAATTTCAAAAAATCCTCCGTGAGTCTACCCAATGTACGGTTAGTACTCCGTTGAGTCAGAATCCAATTCCAGTACAGACTCTTGAGTGTTGCCTTTGGTGGAGAAGTCCTATTTGCCCAGGCTTCACTTAGGCCCAAGTTGCATAAGAGGGATTTCATGTCTCTTAGCCATTGAATTCTGTGGCACCCTGATAGTGACATAATTTCAGAGAGCCCTTTCGCATATTTGGCAAGCTCCGGAACTCGCCACAGCCGGGCCCATAAAAGTAAGGGCCGGAACTTTGCTAGATCTCCAATAGATCGACAACCTAAGTCAAGCATTAATGGGGCCATGGGAGTACCTTGGGGAAGTGACATGATGGCCCTGCAAAACTTCCTCTCAGATCTTAACAATTCATTGGTATTACATGAGCCCCATAGTTCTGCCCCATAGAGAGCAGAGCTAATTCCCCTTGCTGTGTAGATTTCAATAACAGGGGCTATAGGTCTAATAGCACAAGAGTGCTGCTCCTTTAGGAGGGCCCTTGTTACCCTCTTGTGGGCTAGCAGCATTTTGTCTAAGTGAGGAGCCCACTGCATATTATGCGACAAACGGATGCCTAGGTAATCAAATACATCTACCCTCCCCAAAGGTACAGCATTCAGCTTTGGGGGACGTACAGGTTTTTTAGGGGGATTCATCACAAAATATTTCGTTTTGTTGGTATTGATTACCAGGCCCCGTTCTGTACAAAAGGTCTGGAAGTTGTTAAGGAGTTTTTGGAGACCCATTGGGGATTTAGATAGCAAGAGCGTATCGTCGGCAAAGAGAAGGGTGGGGATACGCTCCCCCGCCAGGGATGGTTCATCTGAAGGATCTTTCAGCAGATGCTCAACCACTCCGTTGATATACAGGGAAAAAAGGGTGGGAGCTAAAACACATCCCTGGCGAACCCCTCACTCCACCGGGATACTGCTGGTTTTTTCTCCCCCTGTACCCCATCTTATCTGGGCAAAACTATTTTCATGTAGCCTTACAAGTAACTATAGAATATAATGTGGTATCCCCAGATCAGTAAGGACTCTCCAGAGGGTCTCCCTAGGTACAAGGTCAAAGGCAGTCTTTAAATCGATAAATGCGAGATAAAGACTGCCTTTGCCTTTGTAGGGTTGTCCCCCCGTGAGCGTAAGCGGAGTGGGCTGGAGCAGTACAGGGCCATGCAACCCCCACATTACAATGTGCCAGAGTCCTTCAGGGAATGAGAAGTCCAAAGGAAGAGGAAGAGTTTAGTCCGCAGTCTGATTGCTGTGTCATTGGCGATCAAACAGAATATGGCAGTCGATGTCGAGGTCCAAGGTGAGTGTCGCAGAGTGCATTGGAGGACAGTGGAAGGTGATGATGGAGATAGCAGAACCAAGCAGAAACAGGCAATATGCGGAGATGAATGCTACTGCGTCCTTCTTACCACTAAGGCAGAATCATCCGCATCTTTGTCCACTGCTGTTTCATGTGCCTCATGTGTGGTTGTTGCTGGCCTCTCCAGCACTGTGTGGCAGTGACACCTCAGGGGCCGGAGGTGGAATGTCTGCCGCACTGTGTGACACTGACACTTCAGGGGCGGAGATGTGGATGTAGTGGTAGCAGCAGCATTCATCAGTGCCAGGCCTTGTTGCAGCAATGCCATAAGGATGGTCTTGAAGTCATTAAGGAACCCAGCTATCACTCGCTGGTGTGCCGATGTGGCAGCTGCTCTTTCCGCCTGCGCCCGCTCTATGGTCTCCATTAACCTCCGCATGTTTCCCAACTCCCATGTGACATCACTAGAGCCACTCTGACTGGACAGTTGTTCTATTTTCTGAGTCAGGGCACCAGCGATGTCAGCCATATTCCGTTGGAGTGCATGGAGCGGACTGTAGGTGTCCGTTAGGGACTGTGAGGGGTCCCTGATGGGACTTAGACACCATGTATGGCATCTAGTTGGACTGCCGTGCGTTCGAAGCCCACCTGCACCTGTTGAGCCAGATTCTCCTAGCACCCGAACACACAGCGTTGGAAGACCATGTGTTCTTCGTGGGGGTCCTGAGAGGCAGCCATGGGGGTGGGTGCTGCCTGCTGTGTGGTCTGTGCAGGGGGTGGGGTCCTCTAGAAGCAGCTGGGCTACCCAGTTCCTAGAAGTGGGCTGCGGAGGCTGTCCACGAGCTGTTGGAGGATGTCAGAGTCGAAGCTGTGGTGGTCCTCTTCATCATGAGAGAAGAGAGGTTCAGGCTGGTCTGCAGGAGGTGTAGATTCTCCCTGTGCAATGTGAAGGGGAGATGCAGTTTAATTATGTGTTCACATGTATTTTGTTGCATTGTACATGTTGACATACAAACTGCATGACTGTGTACATTGTGGCTGTTTGGGAGGAGCTGCCTATTTAATGGGGGTCAGTGGACATTTTGACAACATAACGGATGTGTGTTTGTACTTATACATTGTCAAATCACATTTCCCTACAATGCCAGTATCTACACCCAGTCGGCACCAGTTGTGTCCTGTGTTCTGTTATGGACATGTTTCGGTTGGTACCACATTGTTGTCAGTGTTGATGTGCTTTGCATGTTATGTGTGTGTGCTGCATTTCGGGGGAGTCACCCCTGCAGCTCTGATTTTGCTGCCCCTTCTCTATTGCATGCGATGTGCCATTGACTTCTGTGCCTATGCAGTGCTAAGATGTTGCATACTTGGGTACATTGGTCTCTTGTTGGGAGTTGGGGGCTAGGGCAAGGTTTGTCCGCAGATGTGCTCAGCTCAATTGTACATGTGTGCCATTGTGCCCATCTCCCCCCGTACCCCCAGTCCCTGGTCGTTACTCACCCTGGTGCTGTTGTGTCCGGTCATGTTAAGCAGTGTCCGGTCCCCCAGCTCCTGCCACCGTCTCCCCGCTGATGTTTGTGGACACCATTTCCTCCATGTCTTCCAGCTCCTCCTGTGGCGCGGGACTACAACCTCCAGTCTGCATTGCTGTCTTCTCCAGTATTGAATCTTTCATAGATTCACATGCTTGTATCTTCCCCGTCGTCATGGAGGGAGTCTCACGGTAACAGAATGACCACAGCAGTACCATAGGGAAAACTGCATAGAAAATCCCATAGGGAATCACATTATTTGGTAACCAGACCTCATCATTATTTGGTCTAAAACGTAGCCAATCAGCTGCCAGCCCTGACATCACACTTCCCAACAGAGCTATCCTAGCTCAGATTTCCAACCGCCTTCGTGTGAGAAGGAGTCTCCCTGAGCATTGCTCAGTTCTGTTCCTGAGTGAACTTTTCACCTTTACAACTGCAAGTTTTCTTCTGGATATTAAGGTACTGTGTTACATCTAGTATCTAAAAATGGCTAAAAGCTCCAAAAAGAGGCTTTTAAGGCCCTGCAGATCTTGTGGGAAAGCTAGCCTCTATTCTGAGGATCCCCACAAAGACTGTTTATATTGTCTTCATCCCAAGCATGTGGCTAAGGACTGCAAGCACTGCAGGACATTTTCAGCAAAATCTTTGAGGGATAGAGAGGGATAGAGAGGCACACCTGGTGTTGTGGCTTCAGAAAAAGAAGGCCACCTCAGATTCAGACTCAGAGGAGGAATCCACTAGCCAGTCTTCAAAAAAGAGGATGTCTTCTGCTTCAGAGGAAACAGTGGATCCTAAGAAGCGAAAAACTAAAGGAAAGGAGTCATCTTCATCCTCTCCCTCATACTCATCTGAAGAAACCCTCAGAGTCAAGGGTAGTGTCTTCAGCTCCGTTGACGAAATCTGTGGCGTCTCTGGCGCTTACTTCTGTGAAGACGTCGACGACACCGTCGACGACGACAGCAACGTCGATGGCAGTGACCAAGACAACGCCGTCGAAAAAAGGTTCGTCGACGGGAAGAACATCATCCTCATCGGCGATTCCAACGACGAAAACAACCTCGTCGATGACGGCTCTGTCGGTGACCTCGTCGACGACCATTCGAATTTCAATGACGGGAGCATTGTCCACGGGAGCTCCGTCGACAACGGCTTTTAAATCACCAAAGTCGAAGACTTTAATCTCTATAAGGTCTTTTCAACCATCGACGGGCTCGTCGACGGTCAAGAAATCTACCGAATATACTGTGTGGACAAAAATGTCTCCTCTTCCTCCATCAAATCTGCTGAATCTGCAGGAATCGGAGAATGAAGAATCAACAGGTGTAGCTTACAGTCCCTCTCAACTACAGATTAAGAGTCAGGAAACTGATGAAGAGGAGTGCCAGGAGGTTCAAGAGGTCTACTCTTTCAAAGATCACCCAGTAGCCGTATCTAAGAGATATGAGTCGTTCCAGGAATCTTATGACTATGAGGAAGAAGAAGAAACGCATCCAGAGGAGAGGGAAGAATCCATCTCGATGCCTGTTTCCCTGGTGACTGATTTACGTCACATGATCAATGACTATTATCGTCGTTTTCCTGAAGCTAATGCTCCTGCTTCAAATACTTCAGGCGCTCCTACCCAAGTTCCGGTAGTTCAACCTATGCCTACAGTGCAAAAGTTGCGATCTCCCCCAATCATCACAATAAGGGATGATTTCGCAGAGAGTGATGGAGAAGACCAGCCAGGAGAAGGAGAACTTCTACAAGATACTCCTGTGGTTGTTGAATGGGATCAATATATATTGCCAACGACTCCATCTCCATCACCGTCACCAGCAAACTCTCCACCACAGGACATTGGAGGATTCCATGACATTATGGAAAAAGCTTCAAAGAGATTTGAGCTTCTGCTGCCAGTACAGGAAACGGAATGTTTCCTATACGACTTCAAGGAGGAGTCAAGGAAGTTTATAAGATCAATTCCAATCATTGAACATATCTGGGATGAAGAATTGAAGATCATGAAAACGCCAGCCTCGGTGGTGGCTTTGGTACCCAGGATAGAGAAAAAATATTGTGCACCAGAGTCTTCTCCTACGTGTTTGCTTGGACATCTGCGTCCAGAATCAGTAGTGATGCAGGCGGCTCAGAGACAATCAAAAAATCCTGTCTTGACATACCAGTCCAACAGGTACCAGCCTTACAGTCAGCAAGGATATCGACAGTATTCTAGCAACCAGCAGCATCGTTCCTCAAACTCCTCCTATCACCAACAATCCAGGGGAAAGAATACTGAGAGAGGGAAAGCGCAGTAATCCAATAGACGACAGTGACTTTCTCAAGGCGCCCGCCACCTGGTCAGACATCGGCAACGACCATTATCTCTCTCTTTTTTCTCATTAATAGTTGTCCATTCCAACAGAGAGATGGGTACTGGATGTAATTCATCAAGGCCATACCCTGAAATTTGTGCAGAAGCACCCAAACCAACCACCTGTTCACAGACAGCAACAACATCTGTCAGCTCTCAAAGCAGAAGTATTATCTCTTATAGTAAAAGGGGCAATAGAGGAAGTTCCGTTTCCTCAGCGTGGGAAAGGATTTTACTCCCATTTCTTTCTGATAAAGAAAAAGCAGACATCAAAATTGAGGCAGGTATTGGACCTGAGAGGTCTGAATCAATTTATCAAGAAAACTCCCTTTCGTATGCTATCCCTTCAAGAAATACTCTTGCTTTTACGCAAAGGAGATTTTATGGCATCCCTGGACCTCTTAGATGCCTATTTCCACATTCTGATTCACATAAATCACAGGAAATATCTGCGTTTCGTAGTGGAAGAGCACCACTACCAATTCAAAGTGTTGCCCTTTGGGCTAAAATCAGCTCCAAGGGTCTTTACAAAGTGCATGACGCCGGTAGCAGCTCACCTGAGACTACAGGGGCACCAGATTTTCCCATATCTGGACGATTGGCTCATAAAAGGTTCATCTTACAAAGAAGTCCTGAACTCCCTGCAATTCTGCATGGATCTCTTTCATTGCCTGGGCCTACGAATAAACCTGGAAAAATCATCCCTTGTTCTGTCACAATCCCTTCAATTCTTAGGAGCCATGCTTTGCACGAAGGAAGCAAAAGCCTATCCATCAGAGGAGCGAACTCAAAAAATCTTAAATCTGGCATCAAATCTGCAATCAAAAAAGTACACTTCAGTGACATTATTCAAGTCATTGTTGGGGATGATGTCTTCCTGGATCCCATTGCTTCCAAATTGCCGACTGCACGAGGCCTCTGCAGGAACTCCTAGACAAACAATGGATACAATCCCAAGGGTCCTTCGAAGATCAGATCACCATTTCTCCTCAGATTCAAGAAGCCCTGTCATGCTGGAAGATCAGAAAACATTTAACAAAAGGCCTGCTATTCGAACCTCAACGCCCCAGTTACGTGATGATGTCAGATACCTCACTTCAAGGCTTGGGGGCGCATCTCCAGGACTTCGAAATACACAGTCATTGGTCCGCCCACGAAGCTCAACTTCATATCAACATATTGGAGCTGAAAGCAGTATTCTTGGGTTTGCAAGCATTCCTCCCCAGGATACACAATTCTACAGTAATGGTCAGAACGGACAGTACAACAACAATGTTCTACCTCTTAAAACAGGGAGGTACAAGGTCTATCGGCACAGGTAAGGTCTATCGGCACAGGCACAAGAAATTTGGAGATGGCTACTACTTTACAATATCTCTCTTCAAGTGCAACACATTCCGGGGATAAACAACACAAGGGCGGATATCCTGAGCAGATCAACCAGTGTTTCTCACGAGTGGGAGCTAGCTCAAAATCAACTCCTAAGAGTGTTTTGTTGGTGGGGCACACCGTCGTTGGATCTGTTCGCAAACCAGCACAACACTTCACAAGCAGGTTCCCGCAGGCGGGATCATGGGGCAATGCGCTGCATCTACGTTGGACCGGAATGTTCCCATATGCATTTCCTCCATTCCCTCTGATATCAAGAGTACTTTGGAAAATGAGATCAGAGCCATGCCACTTAATTGTGATAGCCCCAGCTTGGCAGAGGCAAGCTTGATTCTCGAAGCTTCTCCAGCTGTCAATAGCCCCCAGAATTCAATAGCCCCCAGAATTCAGTTTCCGCTATCTCAGGATCTGATCTCTATGAACAACGGACAAATTCTCCTCCCAAATTTGACATTGCGGACTTTATCAGCCTGGAACCTCAAGAACATGAATTCCAATCCTTAAATATCTCTCAAGAATGCTGAGATATACTTTCTCAATCTCGTGCGATTTCGACAAATAAGACATATACAGCAAAATGGAAGAGATTTTGCCAGTGGTGTGCATCTCAGGCTCTACATCCTTTTGCTGCCTCACCAGAACAAATTCTCCCATACCTTCTGCATTTGTCCAAAGCAGGTCTCTCTCATGCGTCACTGAAGGTGCACCTGGCAGCAATTTCAAGATATAGAAGAGTACCTAATCAGCCATCGCTTTGGTCACAAAGAGTGATAAAAGAATTTCTCAAAGGACTTTTTAGAGTGTTTCCCCCAATTCAACACCCTCTGGTCCCTTGGCACCTTAATACGGTTCTAACACAGCTCATGAAACCACCGTTTGAACCAGTGCACAAAGCAGATTTACAGTTCATTTCTTGGAAAACGGCTTTGCTGTTGGCCCTTACGTCAGCTAGGAGGGTCAGCGAGATTCAACTTTCTCAATTGCAGAACCATATCTTCAGTTTTGGCAAGATGAAGTTATACTAAGAACAAACCCAAAATTAATCCCTAAAGTTCCTACCATCTTTCATCTCAATGAACCGGTAGTGTTGCCCACATTTTTGGGAAATCCTTCCACGGAAGCGGAGAGAGCTCTACACTCTCTAGACATTAAACGATGCTTGAAATTCTACATTGACAGAACGAAGTCATTTAGGAAAACAAAGCAACTATTTATAGCCTTTTCTGGGCCGAGGAAAGGCCTAGCTTTATCCAAATCAAGTATCTCAAGATGGATATCGTCAGCCATTATCAAATGTCACAGAAAGCTGGAAAACCTCTATGTTCCAGAGTGCACACTCATTCCACTAGAAAGATGTCAACTTCAACGGCTCTGTTCGCAGGAGTGTCACTTCCAGACATTTGCAGAGTGACAACATGGAAAAACGTGCACACCTTCACTAGACACTATTGTCTAGACACTGCGTGGAAGGAGGATGCAGCAGTGGGACAAGCAGTTCTCCGACATTTATTTCAATAAGGTATTTTTCAAACTATGTGTTTCTTTATCAAAGTATGGGGATGTATATATTTATATATATATATATAGATATATATATATATATATAAACTATGCATTTTATTAGTCCTCTTCTGTAAATATTGTCTTTCTATCTGAATTGCTCACAGTGACTGTTTATTGATACTGGATGGTGTCAAAGGGTATATTTATTTATATATCCTAATGTTTAGGAGCAGAGCCCAGAGATATTAAGGGTTCTATCCTGGAAACGCAAATGGGTATGTGTACTGCTCTCTACTCTGATACAAGCACGTGAATCTATGGAAGATTCAATACTGGAGAAAAAACTAGTTACTTACCTGTACACTATGGTTCTCCAGTATTATCTTTCATAGATTCACATGCGGCCCGCCCGCCTCCCCGTTTCTCAGGTAGAACATTTTTCCTCTGGATATATCCTTGTCTTTCACTCGGGGCTGGAAATCTGAGGTAGGATAGCTCTGCTGGGGAGTGGGATGTCAGGGCTGGCAGCTGATTGGCTAAGTTTTAGACCAAATAATGATGAGGTCTGGTTACCAAATAATGTGATTCCCTATGGGATTTTCTATGCAGTTGTCTCTATGGTACTGCTGTGGTCATTCTGTTACCGTGAGACTCCCACCATGACGACACGGAAGATACAAGCATGTGAATCTATGAAAGATAATACTGGAGAACCATAGTGTACAGGTAAGTAACTAGTTTTTTCCGGCGAGTTTCAGCTTGGTTTTGCGCTTGACATCATTCCAGTGCCTCTTGGCCTCTTTCATTGTCCTCTTCAGCACTCTCACTGCATTCACCTTGTCCACGATGGACTGCCATAGTCTATTTTTGGTTGCCAAAGACACAGTGGAGGTGACGAACAGTTGATGGTGTTCTACCATCTCTGTTATCAGGATCCTGTTTTCCTGGGGACTGAATCGCTTCTTCCTACTCTTCTTCTCCTTGGCCTCCCTGACCCCGTGGTCCCTGGCTAGTCCTCCGGGGGGCTTGTGGGATTCTGGTTGTTCTCCGTAATTGCTCCGGCAACATCCATTGTGCTTTGCTGTTGTTTGGCATTTGTTTGTCTGTTTTTTTTCTACTTTTATGGTGATTTTTCCCGCCAGACATGTGTGAATTGCAGGCCTGTTGCTGGTTTTCGCAGATTTTTGTATCGCGAATGTCCTAATCGCAGCTTTTTTTGCGTTCGTGTTTTGCATTTTTCCGGCGGCGCATTGGTTTTAACGCGGTCATTTGACGCGTTGTTATGAGACTATCGCATGGTACCGCCGTGTTTTGAATCCTTAGTTAACACGGCGTAATTTTCCTGCGATAGACTGTGATGTTGAAAGTTACGTTAAGTTAATTTTGCGATGGTTATCACACGTTCTTGAGAATATCCCATTAAATGTATTAGCCCAAAGAGTTCAACAGATTTTACCATGTTTAATCCATGCGGACAAAAAGGGAATTCATACCAGGGAGAAAATTCCCTGTATGTCCAACTGCTTTTCCGAATAATGGAGGCAGCGCAGGGTGGGTGGCTCAGGGCAACAGCATTAGTGCTTGATATCCATAAAGCATTAGATTCTCCCAGCTGGGAGGGAGGAGCCCATTCCATGGGAACCCGCCTTGGTCCGTTACTTGAGGATTTGGGTTTATCACGCAACCCCAGACCTGCTTGAAGGCAGTCTATCACCAGCGGAAACCTCCATCATATCACAAATCCCCTTTTGGACCTCCCTCCCTCTGTCAGTGGTGGGCCGAGTGGTGATTTCCAAGATGGTGATTCTCCCCCATCTCCTTCATTACTTCATGAATCTTCCTGTCTTACTCCCTATCTCATTCTTTCAGGCAATTCATGTCCTTTTGTCTGACCTATGCTGGCATAAGTTGCATAGACAAGTGGCCTTGGTCAAACTTCAGCTTCCCTCAAAACAGGAGGGCCCTGGAGTGCCTAACTTTGAATACTATGACCTGGCATCCCAACTTCAGTGGCTCTCCTACTGATTGGCAGACCAGTTTCTGGAGGAAACGTAGGCCTGCTCCCCCCTCACCCCCCCCGGCACAACCCTTCTTCGTCTCATGCACACTGGTGCTCACCCCCCCCCCCATGGCTTGCCCCTCCTAAGGTTGGCTCTTTCATGTTTGTCGCAGCTACTTCATCTTACTAGACATCTTTCCCCTTACACCCCAGCGATTCCATTACTCGGCTTCCTGATTTGGAGGGGCTACCTCACCAACGTTCAGCTACAGGTGTGGGAGGAGGCTGGTCTCACCTGCATAAGCGATTTTTATGTGTATGGGCACCAAATGGCGTTTGAAGCACTAACTGAACAGCATCCGCTACCCGAGGACCAGATGTTTCTCTATGCCTCTTTGAGGAGGACAATCAAGGATGTCTGCGCCGCTCGGGCTGTAAACCAGTCACACATCAACTCATCCAAACACTGCACACTATGGGCTCTAGTTGCAGATTAATCACATGGCTCACTAAGGCTCTTATTACACATATGCAGATATCTCTACAACCCTTGCGAGACATATGAGAGTCTAAGTTTGGCAGACCACTCCATGACTGGGAATGGGTTGGGGCCTTAACGTACCTGCAATGAGTGTCCCACAGTTCCTTCCTAAAATTACTCCAATTTTATATACTCTACAGTGCACACCAGTCTCCTAAGCAATTGGCCTACATCTTTCCCAGTGCCCCTGCCACGTGCGCCAGATCTAACATCCCTGGGACTGACCGTAGCTACGGACATACTGGTTTAACATCAATTGCCACATAGGACAACTCACAGGAATCTCAAACATCTCTTCATGGGAGGCGAGGGTCTTGGCCATCTACGCCAGACCATGCAAATGTACAATTGCAACATGCTTTTTAGACCTGACCCTTATACTGGACAACAAAACGTTTACTGCCTGCGCAAAATGACCTCCCCTTCGAACAATGGTTGACCATGTTCATCTGCAGCGGTGTTGCATGGCGAGGATGCCAGGGGGCTGCGCTGTCATCCAATGGCTCCATCTGGAAGGCATTATTCTCTAAATTGCTTGATCGCCCCTAGAGTCCTCCTCAGAATCGACATCCACAAACTCTTGAATCTTGCCACATATCATGAGTGACCACCCCCTCCTCGCTCAGCCCCACTCCCCGATTCTAATGCGTCAACCTACCCCTGACTGTGGAGACCAGTACCTTACCTTCACCTCTACCACATTTCCCTCCACCTTGTTCCCCTGATAATCCCACCCTACCTATGCAGTAGGTTCACAGGGTTACGCGTTACAAGGCTTCTCTGGACAACTGTGCCTTTTGATTACCATAAGAAACATGTGAGAGTATTACAAATGCATTTGCAGATAGATACGCATGTACCAGTGTTAGATTAGGACCGTTGATGCTCATGTAATGCCATGTTTTAGTTAGCATTCGCTAAACCATTTTCTTTGCCAGCTCCATTTTAGGCTGTTCAAAACTAATCCCGTCCATTGCTGAGAAATGCCCTTTGCTAAGTTTCATTTCTGTAATGCTAAGTTTGTTTTAGTAATTAGTAACTGTTCATGCCAGCACATACCTTTCCCACTAGATAAAGGCCCTCTCCCAATTGTCTGGTGACGGAGTTCGATCGCGGCCGAGGGTGAAACGACCTTGGACTGTGCTATGTTGTGCAAGATACAAGAGGAGAAACTTTTTTTTTGTATTTCACTGTTCAGCTAAATCTGCTTGGAAAATTCCACTGTGGGTGTGTCTTTGCCCAACTATGAAATGTACATAAAGTATCTCTATGCTTGCTGTTTTTTAGTTCCCTCTAGTGCACTCTCAGAGACTGTGCAGACGGGGCTCCGCTCTGAGTGTATACGAATAAACAGATATTGATTTATATTCTCTTCTGTCTGACCAACTCTTCATTTGGTATGAAAGGCAAATAGGTGGTCATCAGTGACCTGGGTGGCCTCAAGTGGGTCACTTCCTTCACCAGTTATATGTTTGTTCAAAAACTCAATTAAAAAAGTGTTAAAAAACATGTCGGAGCCCTTCACCATACAGTTTTCCTTTTTATTTTCAAAAAGAAAATCCTTAAACAGGATTTTCTTTTTCAAAATAAGAAATAAAATGTCCCTTTCACCATGGGAGATGATTCCTTTGTTTTTACTGCCCCTTACTTACTTCCAGGGTTTACCTGGCGGTGATGGGCAATGAAAACGGCTATATGTCCACCTATCTTAATTCTCCAACACCCGTTATTTTGTCAAGCTTTCGGAAAAGTTTGGTTTGGCCTCAGCAGAGATAGAGTAGGCTCTGCTGTGGTCAAACTATGGTCTGACCACTTTTAAGTTCGGAGTCTGACCATAGTGTTGGCGTTAAGCACACTCACCCATGTTGCACTGGAGTATGCTTACCGCTAATATTTAAATCGGGCCCTTAGTGTCACCTATTTTCACTATGACTCACTCATTCTCTCTTAGTTACAGTGTCAATCAGTGTCACTCATATACACACACACACACTACATTTTGCAGTTTCTGTTATTTACTTACCTGCAGCTGCCTCCACTGTTCGGCTTCAATAGCTTATGGTGGGTAGACTCTTAGGGCCGGAACACTGCTTATTCCAGGCTCGAAAACTGATGCAGAAAACTGAAAATTGGAGTATGTCCAAAGATGAATAGGCTGCAGTTGTCATTTTCTTGATTTATCGTCTAACCTTCAGCCCATCTTGTCACAAGATGGTGTGAGGGCATTGAGACTATTAATACCCACATCGTCCACCAGTGACGAGATGGGACAGAATGAGGAGACAGCTTGGGTGATGGTAGCCATGGGTACTACAGGGATAAAGGCAAAATGACTTGAGCTACATGTACAAGTGATGCTGCAGGCTGTCACTAAGAGAAGGTCCTGAGGTGTGGCAGGAACCCGGGGATAGGGCTCGTAGTTCGCCATCCCTGACCAATCTCTCTGAAGGTTGGTACAGGTGCCTCTGTGTGGCTGCAGCGAAGGTGAGCATTTTTTAAAATATACCACTAGTGAATCATATAGTGGCGTAGCTAGACCTACTGCCACACAGGGTGGACATTAAAGGGCCTTGTTGGCTTAACACCGCACACCACAACTTCTGAAACACAGGACTGCACTGTATTTACAAGATTACAGTGCAGCCCTGCGTTTCTCCCTGTGCTGGCGCTAAAATTAGCAGCCTAGCACTATCGCAGGCACCCTTGCACCAAAATGCAAGTGAGCCTGCGTTGCGTAGAAGGATTGTTTATGTGCAGGAAGGTGTCCCTTCCTCCACATAAACAATCTGACATGGTGTTTTGTAACTTCTATGTGTGCTGCTTTGTGCAGCACACATAGAAGTTGCAACTCATCATTTTTTTAATGATGGTTAAAGTGCAGGAAGGGACATCTTTCTGTACATAAACAATCAATGGCGTTTTGCTGCATCTATGTGTACTGCACAACGCAGTACACTTAGAAACAGCAAAACGAGGAGAAATAAAGCATCTTTGTTTCGCCAGGGTATGACCAGGTTTTCCCTGGTCGTAATTTTGGCACTGCCCCATATTTAAGTCACCTTTGTAAATTTGGGTCATCGGCAAAATCAATGGGTGCTGCCTAGGAGCTCCCACCGCAACACACATTGCCTGCCCTTTTCACACTGAGTATAGCTTGAAAGAGTGCCTTATTTACAAGGCAGCGTTAAGCCACGTTAAGTTGCTTTAACGCTGCCTTGTAAATAAGGGGAAGTCCATTTTGCCACATGACCATCACTAAAAGTGATGTTCCTGTGGCGCTAGGGGCTTGAAGTGATGTTCCTGTGGCGACAGGGGCTTAAAGTGAAGTTTCTGTGGTGATAGGGCTTGTAAATATGACCCTAGGTTTCCGGTGCAGGTAAGAGCTGGGGGATGGGGTGGCGACTGATGTACGACTTGTTCGGAGGGGGGGTCTGACAGCTAATGGACGACTTGTTCTCGGGGGTGGGGGGATGGTGGTGGTCACTTCTGCCGCCCGGCTTCACCCCTAGCTACACCACTGGAATCATAGATTACTTCTCACCACTAGTATTATTGAAAAAAGGGGGTAGAAACAAAGGTGAACCTCCACAGAAAATGACACGTTTTATTTTGGCAGACCCCTCGAAATTGAATCATCAAGAGAAAGAATTTCCAAGTTCCCTTTCTCTATGTTGTAATTGTAAGTTCTATTTCCAGTCATCCCAACCTAGCAAATTTCCCCATTGGCTTTGCCACAAAATTTCTATAATATGTTATGTTCACGGTGGAGGACATAGTTGATTTCAGCGGTGGCCACCATAAACAAAGGATGGTGGGGCAGGTGGGATCTCGTGGGAGGCATCGCGTGGGGTGGGGGGTAGAAATACAATATATATTTTTTTATGTACCTTTTGCCGCCGGTCGCCTCTAGGGTCACGGCGCGTCTCTCCTCTTCCTGCCTGGTCCCAGCAGCTCCGGGGACCGACTCCCTGTCTGATCTCAGCCCGGGGATTGGTCTGAGCGGGCAGGAAAAATGCCTTGCTTAGCCAAGGGAGTCTGTGGGGGTTCCTCCAGCCTGGCTGCTCAATGCAGCTGAGCTTGAAAAAACCTAAATGTGTCTGTGTGTTTTGGTCGCCCTGAGACTGCCGGCACAACACACATGAGCACTTAGGGAGTGATGTGCACCAGCACTCCTCCTCCCCAGGGCTAGACTGGGAACCAAAAATGGCCCTGGCAAAGTGCTCGGCTGGCACCCCTCTGGGTTTGGGGGTGCGGCCGAGCTGTTTGCCAGGGCCGGTGTCGGACGATTTTGTTACAGGGGCCAATATTGCAGCTATACTGCAAAAATGGTCTTGTAACAAAAACGGCCCCTCAGGGGTCCAAAACCAGCCCCCACCCTGGCAGCCCACCGGGAAATATCCGGTGCCCGCTACAGCCAGTCCGACCCTGCTCCTCCCCCTTCCCATGACTCGACCCTCCCCTCCCCTCCTAACACTGTTGGCTAAGAGCTGACAAATGTAAAGTAAAACGATGCAAGAACATCATTTTATTTTACATTTGCTGGCTCAGAGCCAGGCAATAGGGCTACGCTCCTCCGCCATTGCGGAGGAGCCCCCACTGAATGTCATTGCCTTGTGCAAAGTGTTGAAACTGCAAGTCACTTTACGACACCCGATGAGGCCACAGAGTGGCTTGAGGGATGGCGCCAGGTCACGGGCTCAAGACGAACTGGCAGGAGATTAACACAGCTCTTGCAGGACGGAACACCAACAGAGCCAGGAGCAACAGGAGGGCAGGACGAGACATCACATGCAAGCGGAGAAGAGTGAGAAGACCGACAGGCAAGGACTACCAGCTCGAGTTGACCCGCAGTGAGAGATGGCCAAGAGACTTCCCAAAGCGGACATACTCTTACCAATGACCATTGGTGACCTGTGAACACACGCCCAGTGATACTATGGCAGCTCTATATACTGAGAATGAGACCAGATGATAAAGCAACTTGACACTTTAAGGGTGTCTGGTACTGGTTTGGCTCACATGGTCGCCCCCTTTTTTCCATTTATTTATTTATTTATTTAAACTTATAAGGCGCACAGCTACCCGCAATGGGTTTCCCGGCGCCAAGGGAAAGACTGGAGAAGAAAAAAACTACAAGGCTTAAAAAGAGGGACGGCTGTTCGGAGAATCATTGTTGCTGAGAAAAACTATTGCTGAAAAAGCCAAGTTTTTAATCCCTTGCGGAACCTAACAAGATCAGTTTCCATTGTACTGAACTAAGAATCAGATTATGCCAACACCTTTCATCGCAAGGATGGGATGCCTGGTTGGGTTAACAGACGAATCGCCCCCCCCCCCATATAGGTACAAGGGATGGGAATTAAGCACTCTGTACAGTTGGGGTGGCGGGTAGGTTTTAATCGATCATGCAGGGAGGCAGGGATGTGGGTGGGCAAGGTGACAGAAGTATTTGGTTTTATGTTAACATGTGTTCTTTGTTTTGCACATTTGACGGTTCGGACTCAATGTTCACGCAATAGGCTTCCCACACAGAGTACACAGGAGTCCCATTTGGCACTTACGAGATATGACGAGGGGTAAAATACTGGTAGACAGAGTGACCACTAGCACATCAGTGCCTGTAGCAGATGGTCCCCCCTTAGCACTTGTATTGTGGAATGTCAACGGGCTGGGGGATACAATAAAGAGAGGTCTGGTTTTACAGTACCTCAAAAGACACTCGCCGGTGGTGGCCCTGCTTCAGGAGACTCATTTGGTTGGAAATGCATGCAAAGCCTTGGACAGTTGGGGTTACCGCATGGTGGCACACTCGGACTTCACGTCGGGCTCCCGAAGAGTGGGCATCCTGATTCGAAAACAGTTCCCACTCATAGTTAAGCAAACATGGACGCAAGACCAGGGATGGTTCACAGCCATTACATGCCAATAGGAGGGACGGGTAAGTAATATTGTCTCAGTATACATCCTGCTGGCACTTCACTCACTGGCGCTTCCAGCCCTTAGCACATTCCTCCTCGCACTCCCCGAAGGAGAACTCCTTATAGGGAGAGATTTTAATGCCACAATCAATGATAGGCTCGATCGTATACCATCTAGAGAGCAGCGTATTACAAATCCCGATTCGCAGAATTCCTTGAGGCAATGGGCCTCATAGATATACATATTTCACTCTGGGGCACACAATAGCCTATCTAGGATAGATTACATACTTACACTGGCAGATAGTATAGGTAAGTTACAAGAGGCAACTCACCTCCCCAGAGGTATCTCCGATCATTCCCCAGTCGCAGTGCAGTATATGCATCCAGCTAAAATTCCACGCCGAACCTTCCCTATATATCCAGGGTTTCTCAAAAATCCTAAAATTGGGAAAACTGTGCCCAAAACGACGCAATAATATTTTCAGGAGAACAAACACTTGGTCGCCTCTCCAGCAGTTCTATGGGAAGCATATAAGACAGTTCTCCGAGGCCAGACCATTTCGGCAATAGCTGGCCACAAAAAGGAACAAAAAACACAGGTAGAAGCCTTAAAACAAGAGGTGAATCAAGCGGATAGAGCACATGTCATGAACCCCACCGCAGACACTGCCCCTGACCTTTATTTAAAAACAGCAAGGATATAGAGAATATCTGTGGGAGGCAAAAAAGTCTAAACTTTTAGCCACCCAACATAAAGTATACGAAGTAGGTGACCAAGTAGGAAAAATTCTGGCTTGGCTGGATAAAAGAGAGCGCGCTACTCGATGGGTGACACAGCTGCAACTGGATGAAGAAGACCCCATAACAGACCCCCAGAGGATAGCTAAAGCACTAGCAGCGCACTACGAGAAAGTATATACCCCGGAAAACACTACTACAGTCTTGGAGGCACAGGCATTCCTCAGAGATATCACTATTCCCACACTTACGCCAGAAGAAGCCCAACACCTTGAAACAGACTTCACCACAGATGAGTTAGTGTTGGCCATAGGATCTAAACAATCAGGGAAAGCCCTAGGTCCAAATGGCATTGCCATTGAATTTTACAAAAAAACAGCTACTATAATTGCACCACATTTATCGAAGATGTATGTAGACATCCTAAAAATCGGAGAACTCCCTAGAGACCAACATATAGCGACAATCGTACCCACTCGCAAACCCGGAAATCCAGCCATGGAATGTGTGTCAAACCGGCCGATCTTGTTGCTCAACGTGGAGGCCAAAATACTAGCTAAAACCCTAGTGGCCAGACTCACGCCCCATCTCTCTAAACTGATACATCCAGATCATTCCGGCTCCATGCCTGGTAGGAACACAGCACTTAACTTGAGACGTCTGCACAGTGTACTCGCTCGTACTCCTATGATCGAGGAACCAGCAGCCATCCTCTCCTTAGAGGCACGTATGTCTTTTGACATGGTAAAGTGGCCCTTTTTGTTTGCAGTTTTGAAACACATGGGCTTTGGCCCTAAATTATGTGCTTGGGTTCAGCTGCTTTATACGAAACCCTTAGCACATGTATTAGTAAATGGACACATCTCAGCTAACTTTCCCCTTGGATGTGGCACACGTTAGGGCTGCCCCCTATCACCACTTTTATTTGCTCTGGTGTTAGAACCATTAGCAGCTTGGATAAGGTGGGACCTTACCATTCGAGGCCTCATGTGGGCAGGGGGGTGGGAAGACTATATCTCCCTGTACGCTGATGATATACTACTTTATGTAGCCTCCCCAAGACGCTCCATTGCCAGCCTCTTAGTCATCTGTGAAGCGTACGGCAAATTTTCCGGATATACTATTAATTGGGCCAACTCAATCCTCTACATCCTAGGCGGTCCTCCACCACAGCTGCCGTCTGCTTTAAGTATTTGGGAATCTATATCACCTTACTTCCAGAAGAATTTATGGGAAAAAACCTCATGGCACCTCTGCAAAGACTTCACCAAGACACAAGACGCTGACGTTGCTTGGGAGTGCAGCACTTTTTAAGATGATGGCGCTCCCCAGTTTCCTATACGCCCTTCAGAACACCACATTCCAGGTACCCGCATTTTATTTTCGGGTGATTGAAGTAGAAGTGAACACCCTGCTTTGGGATGGCAAACCGGCCCGAATCACCATGAAGAAACTAGTAAAGGGTTGGAATGATGGAGGAATCGCCCTTCCAAATATACAAATGTACTATTGGGCCTCACAGCTGATTGTGCTAAATCACTGGCTTCATGCCCCACAAGCAGACCCAGCATTCTGTTCAGACAGGAATAGTTTAGGGGAGAAAGGAGTCATGAGGCATCTATATAATAAAAGTTGAAAGACATCACTAACGGGCCCCTCAGCACACACAATACCAATTTGGTACAAGGCACTTAAACATCTGGGGTGGGACGAACAGGTAACACAAATGGCTCCGCTCTGGATAACTCAGCGATTATTATTATTTATATATTTATATAGTGCACTACTACCTGGGGGCATCTAGGCGCTTGAGGAGGCAGCTCACAGAGCATCTCTGCGTCTAGGAACCATTGCTTACCAAGTTACAGAGTGTAAAGCCAACTTTTTAGTCCCTTTTTAAAGGACTGAAGATCGGTGGAATTTTTTAAATGTAAAGGTAGCTTGTTCCACCATCTAGTGGTGATATTAAAAAAGTTTTACCATCCCATCTCTGGAGATGGGACGGTGGAACTCTCGCCAGCTTTAGAGAGGCCGAGCGGAGTGCGCGGGCCAGTGTATGCAGGCTAGGTACCAGTTTGGGATTTAAACACTGGGATTCAATTGGAATTTCAACGGTGGGGGACCTTTGGCAGAAGGGGGAAATAGTTACTTTTGCACAACTCCAAGAACGATACGAGATGGCATCAACAGAACTGTTTTGCTACATCCAAATTAGGCATGCACTTAAGAAAGCCACCCCAATGGAAACTGTACTCCCTGAAGCCTCCCCGCTAGAGGATAGGCTCCTAACATAACAGCTAGATAAAAAGGCCATCTCCCTCACTTATCGCAAAATTATTAACAACCAACCAGATCCCACACAAGGCCTCAGCGAAAAATGGCAAGGGGTGATGGGGGACTTAGACGAGACCGATTGGCAGGAAGCTTGAGCATCCCCTCGAGAAGTGGCAGTATCCTCCAATTTGAGATTAGTACAACTGAAAATACTCCATCATATTTATTATACTAGAGTAACCCTTCATAAGATAGGGAAAATTGACAACCCACTCTGCCTGAGACAATGCGGGAGGGAAGGCACTTTCTATCACACACTGTGGGAATGCCCAGTAATAGTATCCTACTGGTATACAATTATGAACATAATTACGCAAGTGGGTGGAGTGACGATCACCCAAGAGATGTATTTTAAACATATGGGAACCAACAGATCTCAACCATGCAGGTCAAGATTGGGCAACATTAGGTATGATGTTGGCAAAACGTAACATAGTTAACATTGGGGGGCTCAATTTGCATCGACATATCAAGAATGGCGAGGATACATGAATAGGGCAACGGTGGCTGAAAGGGTGGCGTATATGCATCGGGGATGGGGGGAATATGGGGCAAGTGAAACACTTACAGAGGGAACATTTGTGCTCCACCCCTGAGTGGGTCATCGGTGCACTCCAGTTGAGTATTAAAAGTATGGAACTGTAGCAATTCAGTCATGGTGAAACAGAATGTAATAGTCGTTTAATTATAACAGATGAAAAAGATGTACTCGGAAGCATGAATACTGTCAAATGTGTTCCTGAACCGTCAAAATGTTAATGGTATTTGTATTCAATAAAAAGAATTTAAAAAAAAGAAACTGCAAGTCAGTATTCCGTTTTTAGAGTTTAGATGTTTCCAATCTTGGCCATCGTTAGTGACCATACATGCTTTAAAATGCGGAAATTACCACACATTTCTCCAAAAATTAGCCCCTGACCCTAATTAACCAAGTGATGTTCCTTGAACGGTAACGATCCTCGAATGTAGCCTAGTTCTCTGGTGCTAATTTGATCCCAATCTGACTTTGTATACACGAAGTTGTCTAAATTATCATTCAAGGCACTCTTAACAGGAACCATCTCCCACTTACCGTGTAACCAACAAGTATGTGAACAGCTTTGATAACATACGATGTCATCATTTCCTCTGCAACTAATTTTTGAATTACAAATTCCTTTTGGCTCGGAGAGAAGTTTCAAGAACGTAAGCAAAAGAAGAAAAAAAACACACCGCGCGAGAAAAATACTTAATTTCAACACATTCTGTGATGTTCCTCTCATACGTCAGAAAGAGGTGCGGTGGCAACGGGCTAAGCTTATTATCATCCCCACTGAGTGCTCGGCCGTCAGTCACGTCCCCGCATTAGTCAGCTGAACAACAGAACGGGTTACAACGGCGAGAATGCAGAAAGCTAGGTCCTTCAAGACTTGACGCAGGAATTTATTTGGGAGCAGAGTTATATTTTTAGTGTCGGGCGCAGACCTTGTCACGGCCCTTTATTGCTTCAGCGAAGATAAGGCAGCTTGACCTTGGAATCTTCCACTACGAGGCTCCAAAAATCATTAAGTGAAAGTTACGTTGAGACTCTCGGAGAAAGATCAAAGTAATCTCCCTGGAAAATTACTACTTTGAATGATTGCCCCGCACCAGCCTGCTGCAGGGAGTGATTTATAGAAATGAAGATGTTATTACAAAAGCAGAACTATTTATGTTCTCTTCGATGCTCCATGGTGCGCAGCCGCTCACTCTGCAGGCTTCATTTATTTCCCAGACACTTGTTGGTTGACCTTGAGTGGAGCTGGAGGGCGGAACGCCACGCCCCCTCCGGTGCACAGATCAGCAGACACCAAACAGAGTTCCATGTGGTCTGGATTATTTGCAATGCAACAAGGTGCTGAGGATGGTAGTAGTTTGACAAGCAATTTAAGGAGTTCGCCAGTGTGTGTGCCTGGATTTCATTTCACAATTAAATGTGCATGTCAGTCCTGCTCACACACATACCTTACTAGTGACCCTCATTTGAAAGAAGTCACTCTTTGGACTCATACTTGTCCTCCAAACTACAAAATGCTGTCAAATGCTTTCTATAGACCCAAACATGCGTGTGCGTGTTTGCAAGCATAGCAACCACTCCAAAGTGTCCCTCACGGCCAGTTCAATAACTTGTCTGAGACTCTCTGGTATGACAATCCTCGACCCTCATAAGATGATGCCTTCTGGGGAGAAGTAGTCGACAGGATTTTGATCTGTTCCTGGACAATGCAAATCTTATAATCATACTCCTGCTATCACAACCCTGATCTCTCAATGAGAGGGAGAATCTTGGCTTTAGTATTGCCAAAAATGGTGAGCAATGCTTGTTGGTCAGTGACAAATGTGAAATGTTCACAATCCCACAACACAGCGAGGCTTTCTTTTTCAGGTTGGAAAAAGGCACGTTCTGTTGTCGACAAACTATGCCTAGCATCAGCTACAATGTGTTGTAGGTCATTGGGATGGCCAGTGTGCTGAGCAAGGATGGCATCCAACCCACTGGGCTCCCACAACAATAACCTACGTCTACAATTTCAATTTATGCCACTTTAGTTTCTTTCTCAATTTCATGCTTGATTTTCTTGAAGCTTTGTTCACATTCACTTGACCATTGACATGGGACATTTTGTTTTGTTAAGTCTCTCAATGGGGCACTTACCGTGGCAAAATCACATATATATCTTGAACAGTACTGGCCATACCAAGGAAGGATTTCAGGATAGTTAAATCTTGGGGAGTAGAAATGGATGACAAGGCCTGTACTTTATGTGGATCCTGAGTCATTCCCCCATTAGAAAAGATATGACTAAAGAACTTGAGTTTTGTTTGATGAAACTCACACTTTGCTGCAGTTAAAGTGAGACCTGCATCAGCAAGTATACAACATACTTGTGTAAGAGCTTTATCATGTTCCTTTCGTGTGGCCAGTGGCCCCAAAAACGATGTCATCACTGTAATGGAAAGCATTTGTGACTGGCTGTATTATGCGATGAATGACATCCTGAAAAAGTTTGCCAGCTGATGACCCTCCAAAACGTAGCCTTTTGCATCTAACCCAACCAGCATGAGTCAATGTGCTAATGTTTGGATTATATAAGATAAAACCCACAAAAAAAATAAAATGTAACATTGACTGTCCTAAGTTGCCATCACAGGGACATGGGGTAAAATCCAAATTAATGTTAAAACCCAGCAGGAAACATAACAGATATTTCGCTGTAGCAACCCTATACCGAAATAGAAGGCTTTGCTCCCACCGCCCTCTTACTCTAGGTAAGTACATGGCCCTGTTATCTGAGGGGGCGAGTAACATGTAATTTGACACGCTCTCCTTCACGGTTTCCTTACGCAGTCTTTTGGAAATTGCCTGGTCGTTTAGTGCCTGCCCTAACTGGTTTTTATTAATATGTAAGTTGTTAAGTTGATCATCAAAATCTGTTCAAGATTGATGGAGCATACTATGGATCTTACACTGGCTAGCCATGGAATTTCAATCCCCTTCTCACAACTAAGGCACTCCTTAATGATGTTCCTGGTGAACCAAGCGTTTTAATTTTTCCAGATGGCAAGCCATAATAACGGCAGACAGGACTTTATGTAATCCTCAATGTATGGGATGCCTATTTGTCTAGGGCAAGCTTAAGTAGAAGACGAAATAGGAGCAATAAGGACCTTTCTACAAAATCTGTTCTCTTCCAATCGAACTGGGTTGCAATTCTGAAATCCCCAGACACCAGCATCATATGTGGTGGCAGGCAAACATTGTGTTTTATATATTTGCAATAAAGGGGGGAGTGCACCCCCACACTTCCGTTGCGGTAAGGAAAATAGTGCGCAAATTGATTTTGTTAGTGTTTAGTGTTTGCCTGCTTTGCGCAACCTTTGGGCCCCATGAGCTTGTGGCTGCAAATGATAATCTCAAATAGGAAAAAGTACTAACTTGTCATAGCTTGTTTTTGTTGCCCTCAGAAATAGAGGATAAGTGATGTCTCTTTGGACTACAAGCCATGATAAAAGATTTGTTAACATTTGTAGATCTAAAGGGACCATAAAATCAACAAAGCCTAGTACTAGGCGTCGTAGAGCGTTCGGCGTGCGAGCCATTAAAACTGCATCATCTGCATATAAAAGTGTAGGTAAAGGTGAGCCATTGATTAGAGGAACGTCTGTGGTCATGTTCATTAAAAATGTGTGAAGGTTATTAATATATAATATGAATAAAAGTCGTGCCAGTACACATCCTTACCTCACTCCTTAAGAAACATTTATTGCAGATGAATCCTCACCCTCTGTGGTGATTCTAAACTTGTCCTTCATGCCTGTGCAAATATATGAGAAAGTGCACTAGTGCCGTGTCCAGTCCCGGCACCAAAAGGTTTGTCCAAAGCTTAGACCGATTTACACAGTCAAAAGCTTGGGATAGATCCTTGAATGCTAACTACACTGGTGACTTAAGTGCAATTCTATATTTTCCAACTATCAGTGTTAAATTGAAGCATTGTTTGACCATGCCAACATTACTCCTAAACCCATATTGACAGGGATATAAAACGGACGGTGCTTCTACCCAGTCCGTAATATGGTTGTATAAGATTCTCCCTAGAATCTTAGCCGTAGTGTTAAGATGGCGATTGCCTAGCGGTTGACGGCAGCACTAGCGGGGAGCGGCAAGGTTTACTGAAGCCCCATGCTGGCATTTTAAGGCTATAATCAGGATTTGTATGGAAGAAAGAAGAGCAAAATACTAAATGCTGCCAACTTACTGCTTGCTTTTTGTTGCAGCGAGTGGTGTGAGAGCAGGGAAGCCCGATCTCCTGTGGCTCAGTGGATTGAGCGGCGTCCCGTTTCCCTGGCCCCGTTCTCGGCTCTGGCGTGGTGGGCATGTTCTGCCGGACAGGCGGACTGAGCGGAGTCAGCGGAGGAAGCGGAGCCTTGCTGGAATGGCGCCCAAACCCACTCCAGGAGCCTCTGCAAAATCGACAAAGGCGGCTGCAGCAGCGGCCAGAAGGAAGACCCAGGCAGTGGAGCAGGATGTTTTACCGGTCGGAGTTCATACCCCCTCTGCAGAGCCACCGAGAAAGGGGAAGCAGGGTACTGCGATGACGCGTCCAGCTACTGCTTTAATCCCCGGAATGTTCTCACGGAGCAAAGCAGCCCCGACCCCCAAAACTGGATAAGCAGCTACCCCCGCGCACCTACAGGGGGAGGTCGATGTATCAGGGACACAAGTGCCAGGTATGGATCCCACTGGAAAAGGGGGGCTATTGATCAACAGGCCCTCCGGGTTTCTGCAGGTGAAAAAACAGGAATGGGGCCCGCAGAGACCTCCCCCACTGAAGAAAAGGGAGGCATGAGTAATGACCAACTTGGTAATGTAGGGGGAGCTATTGCCAAAATAAAGACAGTATCGAAGGATTATAAGCCAATGGAGGGCGAGACTTTGATCACACAGGCTGAGGGAGCCTCTGAAGGGAGTCAGATAGGATTGACACCAACATCGGCTCAGGCAGATGTAGGTAGCGCCTATGGCGCAGATGGGATGGAAGGGCTCTGCCCCCCTGCGACCCTGCCGGACGGCAGAGAGAAGGAGAAGGAGAGTAGTGAATGTTTTTTTTCCGTCTCAGAAGAGGCGGAGTGGTCCGAAGACGCTAGGAGTTCATCCCAGGGGGATAGCAACTTTGAAACAGAGAGTGACCTTGAACAGGACCCCCCTAATACAGCTAAAAGGGCAAATGCTCAATCTAATCAACAGGAGCCAGTGCAAGACTTGAGTTGGGATCATTCATCCTCTATGCCACTCCAGGGAAGTCCAAATCCTGTAAACCCGGTATCCCAGACACCTATCCTGGAGGTCATCCACCAGGCAATCTTGGCTCATCGCGAGGAAACTCGCCAGGATAGTCGAAAGTCGCAGTTCGCAATGAGGAAGATGCAAGGTGTGGTCCGAAAGTTGTCCAAGGCATGTGCCACGGTGGGTGACAGGGTGTCGAACCTTGAAGAAAGGATCGTTGCTACAGAATCAGAGGCTGCCGCAGCTACGACTAGAGTCGAGTCCCAATGCGCCCAGGTCACCAATATCCAGTGGAAGCTGGAGGATATGGAAAACAGACTCAGGCGGAATAATCTGCGGGTACTGGGGATACACGAAGGGGTGGAGGGCTCGGATGTCAGGGGGTACATGATAAATCTGTTTAAAGCCTCTTTCCCGGAGCTCACTGACTGGAACTGGTCCGCTGAAATTCAGAGAGCGCATCGCACTCCGTTTAAAATCCGATCTGGTGCAGGAAGAGGGGACAAGCCTAGGGCAATCTTGATATTCTTGGGCAACTTTATCTTACGGCAGGCCATTGCAGAAAAAGCCAGACCTGAGGCACGAAGATCCAACGAGGGAGTCACCTTTTTTGTCAGACCGGATTTTTGCCAGACCGGATTTTTGCCACACGACAGTGGAGAGGCGCTGGAGGCCTAGACAATTGATCAGACCATTTCAGGATAAACACATTCAAGTATATCTCATCAATCCCGCACAGCTAAAAATAATAAATGAAGGTCGGACTCAGTACTTTGCCTCAGAAGTGAAGGCACAAGAATATTTGGACTCCCTGGGAAGTTAGGGGTTTAAGTGTGTAAATAAAAGGGCTGGCTGGGGGTAGTTTAAGCAGTAGTTAAGAAGGGATGGGCAACTGGGTACCTTGCCATCTCTATTTATTCTGTTTTTCTTCTTATTTCTTATCTCCTATTTCTTCTGTTTTTTTTGTTCCTTTTTGGTATTTTGTATCACAGCTGATTATAAACTTGTGTTGGGGGTGGTAAGGTGGGGCATAAGGCACCGAAAAGTAATTGAATGAAAACGCCCAAAACGCTAGCGCTACGACCATCACAAGCACAGATTAAGGTCTGAGCGCTTCACAAGGATGGGAGGGGTTGGGGTTTAGGGAAGGGGGCGGGGGGGTTAGTTCAGGGAAGGTTGGGGGGCTGACAGGGGGGATCAAGGGGGGAAAAGGCATACAAAGATAATTCATGGTACAAGTAGGTTCTTATGCATAGACGGGCAAGGTTCTTATGTTGGATTAATTGTTGTTCCTATCCAGCGGATGGTACAAATGTTGAAAGAAATGTTTAAAGGTATTAATGATGAATCTTAGTTCTATCAATATAGGAGGGCTCAATGATTGGAAAAATAGGCAGAGATTGGATGAATTTGTTAAGTCTGAACACATAGACATTTTATGTCTCCAAGAAACGCATTTACCCTGGGCAAAAAAGCACCTGCTTAATTTGAGGGGATGCGACATTTTATCTTGCTCCTCTCAGACCTTCACAGTAAGAGGGGTAGTCATCCTAGGGAAAATAGGACTGGGCGGGGTCAAGCGTTCTAAGACTGACCCATTAGGGAGGTGGTCTTTGGCCGAAATGTGTTTGGGAATAACAATCTGTGGCTTATATGGCTCTAACCAGGATGACCCTGAGGTTTTTTAGTCCCTAGAGAGCGAGTTGGTTAACTGGCCCACTCCCTTGGTCATATGCGGGGCTTTTAATATATTCGTAGATCTCACCGGTAAAAATCAGTACGTAGGCCGGAAGCCAAGGGTTTTCCGGGCTCTGAGCTCGCTGATGCAGTCCCACGGCCTTTCTGATGTGTGGGACAATAAGGAGCCTAGGAATCCAGGGTACACCTATTTCTCCTGCCCGTATCAAAAATATACACAACTAGATTATTTTTTGATATCATCTACAGAAATGGATAAGGTCAGGATCAGGAAGCTGCCGAAGGTCCTTTCAGATCACAGCCCACTATATATGAGCTATGATTTTCTAAAGGTACCAAGAAAACAAAGAGCTTGGACATTCAACAGGAAAATGTTGGCAGACAGTACGTATGTAGAGCATTTAAGGAAATGGGCTAGGGAATTTTTTGACGCCAATCGGTATAGCGCTTCCCGCAATATTGTGTGGGACACATTTAAAGCAGCACTTAGGGGGAAATTATCAGTTATGCTGCCCGGATTAGGAAGAAAGTGCTGGAAGACAAGGATAGGCTACTTGCTGAACTTGCAGAAGCAGAAGAATAACATGGGCGGGAGATTCTTTATGGGAAAGATGGGAAATCAAGTCAGCTTAGAATTAACTCTGTAAACGCAGATATACATGAACAGATGGCTGTGAAAGCTGCTTCTGAATACCAAGCCTTCAAAGGCAAAATGTATGAAACAGGGGAACAAGCGGGGAGAGCACTAGCACTTCGAAATCAGGCAGGGGACCAGTAAAAATATAATAACAAGTATTCAGGAGAATGGTCAGGAGTATGTGGAACCTCATGAGATCTTAGATGTGTTCAAAAACTTCTATCAAACACTGTATCAGGAAGAGATAGAGGGGGAAAATCCACAGGGGGAGTACCCAGACGAAGGACCTAAATTAGAGGGACTGGAAAGGGAAATACTGGAGAGGGATATAACGATCAATGAGGTGCTAGAGGCTCTACAGGAATTAGCCACAGGTAAAGCGGCAGGACCTGACAGCATCCCATTGGAGGTCTACAAGTGTATCTCAGGTGTTGTGGTCCCACTGCTCCTGGATCTATTTAATGGCATAGTAGCCACTGGGGTAATACCGGAGACATGGAGGAATACAAATATAGTGATCTTCCATAAGAAAGGAACGCCAAAGGAAAACCCTGGGTCATATAGACCGATATCATTGATAAACGTGGACAATAAATTATACGCTAAGATTCTGGCAAAACAGCTAGGGAGGGTCATTGGCGGTCTTGTCTCCATTGAAAGGATGGAGAGATTCGCGAATGTAATTATGGGTCAGGAAATTTTCGTATTCTTGCTTATTTTTGTATAAACTGTTTAAGAATCAGAATGGTTTTTACTGAAGATAGAAATATGTTATTATATATATCTATTTATTGTATTTTTTGTATCTCCTTTTAATCTTGATGGATGAAACATTGTATGGAACGACCTATGAAATGAAATGGCTCTTATGTTTTGTACCGGTATGAATTCTCAATAAAAAAAAAAAAAAAAAAAAGAATCTTAGCCGTAGTGTCGATAAGGGGGATCAGTCTATAGCAACTAGGTTGGGTGTGGTCTCCATTTTTGTAAATCGGCACAATGATTGACATTGACCAAGATTCAGGTAGCGGGGAGTGAATCAAACCAATAAAAACATTCACTAACAGAGGTGCCCAGAACTCAAAGGAATATTTTAATAGATCTATTGGAACTCCATCAGGTCCGGGAGCCTTCCCAGCCAGACTTTGGGCAATTGCTTCCTCCACTTCACCCATAGAGACAGAAAAATCATTACAATGGTCTTTCACTTTTTCTGTACTTGGATCATCAACAGAAGCATAGATTTTAGAAAAATGGGCCTCCCAAGTTGCACTAGCAATATGACAACTTAATGGTGTTGCTAATTGTGTGCCTCTCCTTAGTGTAGATACCTTACTCCAAAATGAATTACTATTTTTTGTTGCCACTGATATTGCAAGTGAATCCTGTTGATCTTGTAACATTACTCATTTCCTACTTACCGTCGCGTTTTTATATATTTTATTGTTTGTATCCATTTCTTTAGGATCCCTAGGGATATATGTGCGTGCCTTCCTTAAATTACGATTAGCCATTGAGCATTCATGATCAAACCACCTTGATTAGAATGTTTAGAGTGCATGGAGCGTAGCAATTTGCTTGTAACATTTAAGCATAATTGAGTGAAGGCCGTAATCACCCCTTAACTCACACCATCATTGTCCAAGCATACTTCAACCAGGGCTGTATTTTCTCTGACTATAGTGTGGAAGAGTTTGGCTTGGTCAGTATCTCTCCATTTCAATCTGAAGCAACTAGTATTTATTTGTAGGCTGGAGGCCCAACACTCCATGTTTAAGGTATCCTATTTGGACAGAGCAAATATTACCTCGAGAGGGTTTTGGTCCCCATAAGTAGAAGCTATCACCCTCCCCGTAACACAGAATTGAGTAAAAAAAGAATCTTTTATAGAAGGGCATCCTCTGGCACTATATGTAGGTATCACCTGCTCACTGGAGCCTACAACATCCATTACATTAAGTATATTGTGAGAATGTAGGAGGGTCTTTGGTTCTGCTCTTTTGGTATCAGTGCCCGTGTCAAGCGCCAAATTCTCCACAGAGGCAGAATGCTGCTAAGTCCCAATGCCCTCTTCCCAGAACACAATGACTGTATTGTAGCTGCTCTAGAAAGGGGGAAAGTGGATAGGGACAGAGAAGAGACACTCTGCCTGATCCTGGTTTCTCTCTTTTTCAATGGAATCTTCAAGTGTACTCCACAGGTATAATCGGGACAAGTCCTAAATGCACAAAAGGAGACAAACTTAGAACAATTTCCTCTATTCAACTCTACACCTGCTTCACTTGAACACCTAACAACACCCTAGCAGGTTCTGCAAGAGTATTACCTCTCTTCTGTTTTCATTTAATATCTTCAACCTCTGTTATTCTTTTATGTCAGGAAATATAACTTTCTGATTAAGCACATTTCATACTCATCTCCCCACCATGATGAGTACGATATTCTCTATTCCTACCTACTAATGTTATACAAGTATCCTATACGATAGTGAAGTATCTCAAACTGCTGATATGAAAATATAATTGGAAGTACATGTTAGTTTCTATCTATTGCGTAGTTCCACACTGTACCAATTATACAGCTTGTGCACTGTCCAGGCTGCTTCAGAGGGGAGACGCGCAAAAAGGATAAAGGAAAGGAAGACAGGAAGGAAAAAAATGAGGAGAGGACGCAAGGAGGCAGCGAAAGGAACTGAAGCGTGGGAATGGAGCCCGCGCTGAGCCCAAGTTCAAGTTCTTGTCTGGAGCTGCAGAGCTAATTAGTTGAGTCTTACTTGAATACAGCTGATACTTCTGTAATTGGTGTTTTGACTCTTCTTCTAATCTGAACGGGAATCAAGTCTTTGAACTTCCACAAGGACGCAAGAGGAGCTGGCTGTAAGACGAGACGCGTCTTTCTCGAATTTCTCCTCACAAAGTATGGAACCTCTGGTAATCTCGGAAACTGTGGAGAGACCACACAGGAACTATGGTCTTGAAACACTTATCCAAGCGGACTCAGGAAACCGGAGCGTAACACCCCCGAAAACACTAAATTCATGGAGTGCACCTTAAGACGAACTTCTCTTCACTCAGGCAAATTGAAGTGCGCAGATGACAGCGCAATCTCACAACTCAAGCATTCAAGTCCCACGAGAATTCCATTACCACACAAAAATATTTACAGAGAAAACTAATGTTGCGGCCATTTTAGAACTTGTCCTACCTATCTAATATTCAACCACAGGTTGTAGTTAGATGGTCTAACGAAGACTCTGTGCATTTTGAAATTTCCCCAAACGATGGTATTAATTTGTCTCCTGACAGCCGGGAATACATCTGTTATAACTATCCTCTTTGACTGTACTACATATTGCTGCAGGGATGTTATTGCTATCCAATCTGGCATTAAAATCACCCACCAAACAATTCCCTGGTGATAGGCCATCGATTACTGCAGCATTTTGTAATTCCAACATATAATCAAAAACTTGGATACATTTAGTATTAGGGATGTAACGAAAATCATTATTATAAAACTTAATAAAATAGAGAAACAATTGCTTCTTAAATGTTCATGCTTGAAAATTATTATTATTAGTCTGGAGCGGTTTGACATATGCCCCCAATGCTAGTTTCACCCAGATGGCCAATCCCCCAGCAGCCCTCCCAGAGCACAATGGTATAGCTGGAACATAATAACAATCAAAGTCATCAACATGAATATCTTCCACTAACCATGTTTCCTGGAACAATAGTATGTCAAATTAACTCATAACCATTACCCATTTTGAAGCAAGGCCGGTCACATTCAAACTTAAAATACGCAGTTTGGGACACCTATCAGCTTCAGACAGATTTGGACACCTATTGTCCCCATTGATCTCAATAATGTTGAAAGGAGGAGAGAGGGGAACCAAAGGGATAATCGAGCATAAGACTTGAGGGTGGGAAGGAGGTCTTAATTGGGGTGTTAAGGATATTTTGTTCTTTCATCCCCCAGTCAGTCTAGGTTTTCAAAATAACTTAACAGAGCATATCATATTTTAGCTAAACAACATGGCCGCTGGAAGGGAGCACTGAAAACGGGCTCCCGGGATCGGGCGGATTCGATCAGTATCTGCCCACTCTCAGACAACCGCAACCAGCGCTTTGTGCCCAGCAACGGCAGCTACTCACCACGCTTTGCTCTCCGCCGTGAATATCCTCCAAAAAGAGGGGGATACCACATGGAAGTCGAACGGACATGTCCTGCACCGCTCCGTCGATGAGCCGGCCCGACTTGGATCATCTGCAGCGCTCCTGAGATCCGCAACAGCTGCCCCACGAGAAGCCACTAAATGAGTCATCAGTCTGACGGAGCCTTCGCCTCGAGCCCGGACTGCCGAGCTGATTTTTGGAAGGTTTCACGTCTTTTCAGGAGCAGCTCCGGAGGTAGGAAGCCTGCAGAATCCCGGGAAGCAGGTCACTAAGCCTACTATGAACTACGACCCCTAGACCCGGACCCGGTCTGAGTCCCAGATACACCTATCACCAGGCCTCTCTTCACAGTCTCCCTCCCCACACCCTCCTCGACCGACTCCCCCCGTTCCCGCTGCTCACGCACCCTCCTCTCACATTACCTACATGATGGTGCCAGCCTCTCCTATGCAAGCCCTACCTGCCCACCTGAAACCCCACAGCCAGAACTCATTCACCATCATCTTCCCCCCCCTCCTCTCCACAAAAACGAGACGCATTTTCAAACAGAAACTTATCCGGCAACACATAGAAACCCTATTCACAGACATCTACCACTCAGCCTCCAAGGGTCCGACTAAGATGGACCTTATATTCCACACTGAGAGACCGAAAGATTGGATCGCCATGATTAGAACACAACTTTATATTGCCAAAACCACATCCACTTCCCACAGCTGCAAACTTACCTCCATACTCCCTAATGGTATGACCAGAAGAGGGACCACATCCGTGGCCATCTACACGAACGGCATGGTCCTTATTCAGGCAAACAACGAAAACCTTGAAGTCTTTGACTCCCTATTTCCAGCACTTAGATCTGCCCTCCCACCCCTACCGCACCCCGCCCCAATCCCCAGCCCGCCTACAATCACAGCTAACGCCGAAACCTATGTTTCCATCATCCACCCACCCGGCACCGCTCCGGCCCCCTACGCTCCTCTTCACACGCCAGGCCTTGCCGCTTCCCAACTCACACCTACAGCCATCTAGCCACAACAGAAAAGTCCAGTCACATCTCCTCGGGCCCAACCCATCCAGCACACTTCCCCTACCAAGCTTATCCCCCAGCCCCTTTCAGAAAGCTCTACCTCGCCCCCTTACTGGTTCCCTCCTCAGCAAACTCACAGACGTAACTCGCCGATAGAGACCACTCCCCCACCAGCTGCTTCCCAGCTCTCAGATACTCAAAACCCTACCCTGTCCCTATCCATCCCCTCCTTCTGACCTCACCCTTGACCCTGAAAAATGACTACCCGACATGCTCCACCAATATAAGACCTCAACCCCTCAACCCGATCAACACCACGCAAGATGACCCAGTTATCCCTAACTCTTTCCATGACTCCCTGGCGCAGCGTCTTACGGCCCTAGAAAGTCAGATAGACGAAATCTCCCTAGGCCTAACCGAAATCCTCTCTAAGCTGGATAAAGCCCATAGACCCCTGAAATCCTCTCCCAGGACTCCCCACACCTCCATCGCAAACATCCCTCCCGGGCCTTCAGAAACCCCTGATATCCAGCAGCAAAGTCCCCTGACCAGGGCCTCGAAACCAGGCTCACAAGAAACCTCTAAAACCGGAGTCCCATCCCCTAGGACCAAGACCAAACCATTGGCTAATACAATTCACATGACCTCAAGGCCCATTAGAACAGAAGCTCCCATGTCAGACAACGAAGCAGCCATGCTAGCCTCCTCATACGATTCTCCCTCCTCGGACTCTCCTAAATCCAAAATCCAAGTGATCACAGGCCTCCGGAAAGTTCCTCGCAGAAAACCCCTGAGACGGCATGTCCTCACCGCCATACCTAGGGTGACCAAAGAAACCGCCAGCAATCAAGAGCTTTTCACAAACTGCCTACTGATCAACTGCAGATCGGCCTCACTTCACGCAACGGAGCTAGCCGAGGCTATCCTCTCACATAACATTGACATTGCGTTCCTCACGGAGACATGGCTGAACAAGATATCTCCTACCTACCTAGACATGTTGGTACCACCTGGCTTCTCCCTGATTAACAAAGACAGGATAGAGCAGCGAGGAGGGGGAGTTGCTATTAGCCACAAAAATAGTCTGGTCATCTCGGAAACCGCCTCTTTCGATTACGATTCTTTTGAATGTCTCTCCTCCATCATCAAGATCAAAGATAATAGCTCCCTATGGTGTCACCTGCTCTATCACCCCCCAGGTCGAAACGCCACATTTGGAGAACAACTGTCTGACCTGATAGCGCAAGGGGCTCTTGGTGATTCCAATAATCTCATTCTCGGTGATCTGAATATACGGTGGAATGAGACAAACAATCCTCTAATCCAATCGCTATCCAGTCTCCTATGTGATAACAACCTTACACAATACTGTTCGTAGGAAACACACTACAAAGGAGCTCAAAAGAACTCAATCACGATTAACCACATACTCCCCGTCGACTGGTCTGACCACCACATGATACTATTTCATATCAATCACCCCACTCTCTCTCACCAACCTGCACAAGATCCTCCCAAATGGAGGAGAAATCTCTCTCAAGCGCCCCTGGAGATCTTGGAAGATCAGATAAGCTCACTCCTCCCGGACAACAAAGACCACCTATCCACCAATGACCTCACTGACCGGTACAATTCCGAGCTAGTGGCCTTACTTGACAAAATAGCTCCACTTAAGCTCAAGAGGAGCAGAACCATACCATCCAGAACATGGTTCAACTCTGACCTCAACTCAGAAAGGAGAAACTTAAGGGCCAAAGAAAGAAAATGGAGAAACAACCCCACCGCCATCCTTCGCGATCAACTGAAATCAGCCCGTAGGAAGTACAACAACCACATCAAAAACAAGAAATCCAGCTTCTTTCGAGAGGCACTGGACAGTGCCAAAAACAGACCTAAGGAGCTATATAGTATCATCAGAAAACAAACCTCCAAGCCAGTGGCCTCACCCGTACAGGCGTCTAAAGAACTCTGCGACAACTTCGCCCACTTCTTCAATAACAAGATCACAAAAATCGAACTATCATTAGCCTTCATCAGCTCACACCCCATAAAGAATATCACGGCTGCACCTCATGATCGCTCTCCTGGTTCTTCGCCCACTCCCTGGCTGAGCTTTTGCCTCGTTCAAGAAACGGAGATAATCTCCTTAATCTCGACCTCCAAACCATCAGCGCATATCTCAGATCCCATTCCTCCCCTGCTAATCAAAAAAATGAAACACGCTTTTGCACCGCTTTGGGGCAAAATCATAAACAGCTCCTTAAAAAATGGAGTGGTCCCCGACTGTCTTAAAATGGGACAAGTCACCCCCCTGCTGAAAAAACCCGGCCTAGATGCAACTGATCTGAACAATTTCAGACCTGTATCAAACCTCCCCCTGCTCTCAAAAACACTTGAACGTTGCGTACTTCACCAACTAACACAGCACCTGGATAACATCAACCTATTGGACCCCCACTAGTCTGGTTTCAGAAAAGGTTGCAGCACAGAAACTGCGATTCTGAACATCATGGACGATATCCATGGATCACTAGACTCTGACAAATGCTGCCTACTCATTCTCCTTGACCTCTCGGCAGCATTTGATACAGTGGACCATAAACTCCTCATCAGGGCTCTTCAAGAAAGAGCTGGTCTCAGCGAGGTAGTTCTCAAGTGGTTTTCCTCCTTTATACACAATCGCACACAAAAAATCAAAATCAAGAACTTCACCTCCGAAACACAGCAAGTCAACAAGGGCGTCCCCCAAGGTTCGGTGCTCTCTCCACAACTGTTTAACATTTACATAGAACCACTATCCAAATTACTCAGAAAAGCCAACATCCGCTTCCACCTCTACGCGGATGATACGCAGATCTATCTGGAAACTTCCTCTCTCAATGACATCCAAAGATTAAACGACGTCTTGAAAGATGTGCATGAATGGCTGACAATCAATCACTTGAAACTAAATCCAGACAAGACCGAGATGCTCCTCATCTTGAACAAGGAGGAAAACCCACAAATCGCTGAATGGTTAAAGGCTATCGATGTGCTCAAAGGGAATCTTACTCTAGCAGACTCTGTCAAATCCCTAGGCATTACCCTAGACCCCAAACTGAACATGATGAAACACATTAGGAACTCGGCTAAACGCGCATTCCTTAACCTGAGACTTCTGAACAAAATCAAACCCTATATTCCAACAAAGGATCTCAAAGTGGCCACACAATCTCTGGTACTGTCAAGACTGGACTATGGGAACGCAGTCCTAACAGGAATTCCTAAAGCACATCTGGCACCGATCAAAACAACATTACATACGGCAGCCAGAATGATCACCGGCATAAAAAAATTGGATCACATCTCCCCCGCACTTAAGGAACTCAAATGGCTTCCAGTAGAAATGCGAAGTAACTTCAGAACGGCCTGCCTAACCCACAAAGCCCTACATACAGGCAAACCCGAATACCTGGCAACAAAACTTAAAAAGGCAGGTCAAGCCAGAAATCTGAGAAGCTCTAACTCCCTTTTACTCATACCACCTAAAACTAGAAAGAAAAGAACAGCGTACTGCTCTTTCTCTGGAAACGCCCCAAAAATCTGGAATTCCATCCCTCCGCACATCAGAATCATACCCTGCTTTTTGGAATTCAAAAGGCAACTCAAAGCCTTATTCCTTACCCGTTCCTCTGGATGTGGACAATACGGGACAGTCAGCAAGCATAGAGTCATATGATCCATAAGAACCTTGAAATCAAAGAAGCTCTATATGTCAATTATGTCGCTCTATACTATGTCATTCTTTTACTGTACATTGCGCACCTACATGTTTCTGTTGATTTTATACTGTTGATTTTTACTATGCTCCAACTGTAAAGCGCTCTGATACCTTTGGGTCTTGACAGCGCTATAGAAAACTTCCAAAATAAAAATAAAATAAAATATCTATTTTCAAAGACAAACTGAGGACCAGGATTATTTAAAGTGATGCTTCCAGAGAAGATTTCTTGCCCAGTTGGCTTATAAAAGTAGCCTAATGGAGAGCACAAATGTTGGTGTGTATCCCGTTTCTGTCCTCCTTCAAGCCCAGGAGATATATTACTATACCTGGTCTATGAAAGTTTATAATGATGCAGTCTCCTGTCCTTCTTAGAATGTTCAACCCAACCCACCCTTCTGGCCATCAAAATTTCATGAAAATGTGAGCTATTAAAGCGTTTATGCATCCGTAGCCAATCGAGACATTTATTACGTAGCTGTGGCCTTAAGTGGGGAATACCAGAAAAAACTAGAACGTATGGGCTTGAGGCTGGAGGTAAATCCAGTTTGTCCTTGTTAGGAAGGACATAAGGAGTGTTCTGATTAGGCTTAATTAGGTTAACCGCTTACTGGGCAAGTTCATGTTTGGGTGGATTAACTAGCCCATCTGTCAGATGGGCTACGCGTTTTTCCTTCTGAGTTTTACATATCCCTGGGCTTGCATACTCCATCAGGTTCTCCTGTATTGTAGTGGCAGTGCTATTAGAGACTAAAACATTAACTGGATGATCAGTTAGGTCATAGTTATTCACTTTTTTGAGCGATTGAGAATTGAGTGCGGACACAGATAACAATCTAGATGATTCAAGCACGGATAGTCAGGACGCAATATCAAGCTGACATTTCTCAATACTAGACAATTGATCCCTAATTGGTTGAAGTTTTTCATTTATGACAACACCCAATTTTTCATACAATAGATTAAAATGTGACGACTCTTTAATAGAACTGTCTACAGTCTATGTTGATTGTGATAAGGGTGGTTTTAAACACCAATTGTTCAACTGCCCCTGGCATGCGTATTTACCATTCCTTGTCCCAGCAACCTTTGATGACTTTGTGACATGCTTTTTATTCTTGACGGCTGGCTCTAGATCAGGTAAAGTACTTATAGAGCTGCCAGAATTTAAGGGTGGTGAACGGTTACCAATTACACCTACTGTTGGTTCCTCCAAAATGAGTGGGATCTCCTGTTGCAGCAAATCGTTGGTTAGACATAGTACAGCAGTGCCCTCAGGCACAGGTATTTCGGTCAGTCGGGGACCTTGATTGAACCCATAATCCATGATGACCTCCTTTATGTTAATGTAATTTCCTTTGCCACAAACCCCATTGCCCTTTCCAACATAGTGTCAATGGTGGTGGTTTGAACAGCCGGTGTACCTGGGGACCCACCCTGCTCCTTTCCACTTACCCATTGTCAGCATAGGACAAAAACCCTCACCAGATAGACAGCACGGGGGGAAAATCAATGAAAGAGGGCAGGCCCAGCCCAGCCTCTACTGGCAGCAGATGGGCCCGTTCTTGGCACGGTCTTCACCCAGGAATAAGTAGGTGCCTCTGGGCACTTGCAGTATCGTTGGCGGCTTCCTGCCGCAGGGAAAACTGGGGCCTGAAGTCCTGCCCCCACTTCCGGCAACAAACTTTCAATCAGGTGTCATTTATTTATTCACTCTAGCTTTATGGGGGTCAGAGGGAAAAGCTTGGAGCTTTGAAGACGTCATTTCCTCTTTCTTTTGGATGTAGGGAAATTGGGACCCCCGATCAAGAGAATGCCCCTCAGAAGAAGACAAAAGGCTCAGGTAAGATTTTCTATAATGGTGTGAAGGATACCAGGGTTGTGGATTGTGAGGGATTTTCACTATCAAATAGTGCTCCCATTACCAAGTGGGTGCTGCATAGAATACTCTTGAAGGGGGAATTAGTCTCAATTAAGCTCTAGGCTTGTGAAGACAACTAAAAAAGAGCTAACTCGATCAAAGAAGCACAAAACCAGTATTCCTTAATGCAGTATGGAGAGCTTAGTGCTCTGTTCCTCGCTGCTCCCTTCTCTTCCTCCCGTAAGGGCCCAGGATACAAGCTCGTATCAGGGAATGCCATACTCTTCCAGGAGCATGGTGGGGCGATTTGTGCTGACGGTGGCCTCCTGACTTCTCCGCACCCTCTGGCCCGTTCACAATGCTCCTGCCTCCACTCCGACTTCCTCAGGAGTCCACCAGGCTCTACGGTTCTCTGCCATTCCCGATTCGGCCAACTTTTGTAGTTTCTCTTCTGTCATCTGGCAATACCCTGGCTCTTGGGAAAAAGAAGCTTAACTTGACATCCAAGGGAAATTCTTGCTTCAGTTGGGGGTCTCTCCTTGACTCAGTGGTGACCTTGTCTCACATGCCCTGCTGGAACTCACTCGACATGACCTCCTCCATCTGGTTGGATTTACGTCAGCTTTTGCATACCTGTCCAATGGTGGGACATCTATCCTCATGTGGCAAGGAAGATCCACATAGAAAACACAACTTATTTTCTTTGAAGAAATTACTTTTTGGCCTTGTGTTTTGACTTACTTTTCACATTAAGTGCAATTAATTTTGGCCCATTTCAGTCTCCATGTTAGCGTCTTGTCTGTCAGCTCTTTATTGTGCTCTTGCAGCCATGAGTACTCACTTCAAACTGAGTGCCTCTTTCAGCATTTGTCGTCTGAAGGAATCAGAAAGGCCGTCGACACTTGAAACACCTGATACAATTCAAACCTTGTGTGAACCTAATTGTGAAGGTGTCTAAAGCGATTGGTTGCCCTTTTGACATTGCTCACTAAACCAAGCATAACAAACCGTAAAGCTTTGCCTAAAGCCCTTTGTATGCCGTTTTCCCTGTTGTAACTATTTTTCATGTGTTTAGTAGGTCACAGGCTTGTGTCCCACTTTTTGTATTGTGTAAAATTGTTTTTTTCCATTGTCCAAAGTAAATATTAGACCTCTGTCCGGCTGGACATGTCATTCCAATATAGCCACGATTTAGTCTATATTTATTGCTCTCAAAATTTCTCCCTTCCCGGGACCACTGTTGCTTACAAAATTTACTTAATTTAAAACATCCCTAGTCCGAATGTGGAGAAAACTTTCCAGGTTTTAGTGAAATATCACAAATACTTTTTATTAAGACATTCTCCTAATTGGATTGCTCCTCACTATCACACCCTCCACTATGGGTTGATTTGGAACGAGATTTTCTAGCCCCTTTTTTATTTCAAGAATACTTACACGAAAGCCTCTGAAATTGTCCACTCCTACCTTTAAGAACATGTGTAACTCAATAGCTTCAATCATTTCCTATCTGCCGACTGATTTACACTCCTTCCTTAAATCTACTATTTGGAATAATTAATTTATTCAAGGAAAGGACAGATCTATTTACTTGCACTCTTGGAGAATTAAAGGACTAATTTGGGTCAGCCAATTGTTTCAACAGGATTCTATTATTCACTTTTCTCAGGCCCAGATACTTTTCAACTTACCATCTATCTTTCAAACAAATTCATGCTTCGACAGGATTCAAACTCTCAAGCGTAGAATCACTTCAAAACACTTTTCTCTCCTACTGATCTAACTTCTAAATCTCTGGCTGATCTAAGGCTTCCTCTATATACTCAAACTTACTGGACGTCTCCAGTATCAGACTCAAGTCCAATATTTAATTAGCATGGAAAAAAGATCTTGATATCATTTTGCATATAGCTACTTGCAGACAAATTTGGATTACAATCAGAAAGTCCACTCGAACAGCCAACTCAACACAATCACTTTTCTTCATTTATAATAGACTTTTCAGGACACCAAAACTTCTCCATAAGATTAACCCAGATACCCCGGATACCTGTTAGACTTGTTCGTAACAATCAGCTGATTTGAAACATTTATATTAATTTGCCCCAATTTCTGCTCTTTGGTTACAATTTGGCATTAAACAAATCTTATTTTTCATTCCAACGTCCCATTCTCTATGCGTAATGTGAATTTGGGAAGTGTATCTGATGTTTGGATAAATAGTTCTTTTAATATTAGACTACTGGATCTTTAATTAGCGATTGCTTCAGCAAATCACCTGAAATTAAAGAGACTCTACATAGTTGTCCGCCAAAGCGTGGTCGTATGCAGTATGTCACAATGACCATTTATATGCTACATATATGCAACCTTTATCTTTTGGTTTTAAAGCGAAAGGACTTATGGACACCTGTTACGCAATTCCTTGATGACTCGGAAAAGGCGTCTGTTGCTCCTACACCTGAGAGTCAAGAAGTTCTGCAACCGTCTTGACTCTGTATTGTATTATTAACTTTATTATCAAGTATCTTTTATTATGACTTTTTAGGATTTATATTGTCCTTTTGTTCAGACATGGATGTATATCAATATTATATATATATTTTTTTTATTGGTATTTGCTCAGTACAGAAGTAGCATCAAATACAAGAACAAATAGAATGAACAACATGTGGCCCACTGTTCCTACTACACATGTGCACTTAATAACAATCACGTTGATCGTTACATTTTACACAGTTACATTTTTTTGTATAATGCTTTATCTGTCATGTTGCCCATCTGTCTTAACTTGCTCTCTCGTTCTCAAATAGTGAATGACTGGTTCCCAAATGTTCTTGGGCCTAGAGGGGGCTGGCATCACCTCTGTGTAAAGTTCCAGATTCTCCCTACATTACACCAAGTCTTGCAGGCTTTGTTCAGGCAGTGAGGCTGTCCTGTTCTCCCAGTTCATTGCCACCCTACTTTTTGCTAACAGCAGTGCAATTCTAGTGAATTTACCAATTGCGCCCTTCAGATGTGGCGTAAGACACAGGAGACAAACTTGTGGACTACATTGTAGGGGGGCAGCAGACATAATCTGAAGTCGATGTACCACCTCCACCCAGAACTCGGACACCCACACACATTCCCAGGCCAGGTGCATAAAGTCCGATCCCTGCGCCCGCATCTCTTGCATGCGTCGTTCTCCCTAAGACCATATTTGTGGAGTTTAGCTGGTGTATGGTATACCTGATTGAGGTATTTGAAATGAATAATGTGCAGTTTGCCGTTCGAGGTAAGAGCGCCCGTAAGTTGGCAGCAGCCCCCCTATTCTTGGTGTGTGATTTGAGATCGAAGCCTTTCGTTCCAGCGAGCAAGGCTTCATCCTCAACAGCTACCCTTTTGTCCCTAGCCGCTTTGTATAGCTTAGTGACTAATTTATGCCATGTGGGACTGACCAAAAGGGTCTGCAGTGTTTGCAGTGTCGGTGGCTCATCAGGAAAGGTATGGTAGTGCGCTTATACCGCCATCCTAAGCCTATGAAGTGTAAACCAGAATAGTGGCGAATTGTTGTGTATATATTGTAGTTCCTCTGCCAAGATGAATCTGCCGTTTGGGTACTGATCCTGCATTTTTTCTATACCTGCTAACCTCATGGTATTCATAGCCCCCACCTTGCGCATCACCGATAGTGCTGCACGATGCGCCAGAGGGAGCAAAGGGGCATATAGTGGAAGCTTCACTGCCAAACGACCTGTGGCCAGCCAGCCTGCAATTGTGGTGTTTATATTGTTAATTTCATCCTTGGGAATCCCTCTCTGAGAGTCTAATAGTATGCAGCGTAGAGGAATTGGGTGAGCATCGCCATCCTCCACCGCCACGTGAGTAATAAACTCATGAGGGCTAAACCAATAATGTGCGTACTGCGCTTGCGCGCACAGGTAGTATAAGTACATCTGGCATGTTAAAACCGACTTTGTTGTAGTCAAGGACAAGTGTATTCCAGCCCATGCGGGGTTGCTTCCCACCCCATATCAGCTTCACCAGTAATGAGCGTATATTTAAATAAAATTGCCATGTCAATTTTATAGGTATGTTGCTAAACAACTGCAAGAATCAAGGGAGGAAAATCATCTTGATGAGGGCTATTTGGTCGGCCAGTAATAACGCCATTCCCGTCCATCTGGCTACCTAGTGTTCCAGATTGGTGTATGCTTTTCGCAGTTTTTACTCACCACTATCTCTGGGTCACAATGAACCCATATACCTAAGTACTTAATAGGGTCAGTGGACCATACGAAGCGAAACTCCAAATCGTGGGGAGCAGGACGCTCTGTCAAGGACACCACAAGTGGCTTGTTCCAGTTGATGCTAATCCCGAGAAGCGCCCAAATATAATGTACTCATGCAGAATTGGCGCACAATATGTTTGTGGCTCCCTAATGAACAACACCATGTCATCGGCATATAGCGATGTGCAAATCACAGAGCTGCTTCTCTATGATGTTGCCTGATAATGCATGCCAGCAGCTCCAGCATGAGTGAGAAGAGGAGCGGCGAGAGAGGGCAGCCCTATCTTGTTCCGTCAATCCCGACACTTGCCATTGGTTCAACATACAGCAAACACACCCATCTACTGTAAACTTCTGGGATCCCCATACGTTGCAAAATTCGGAACATATAGCCCCACTCAATAGAATCGAATGCTTTGGCTGTGTCCAGCATAACTGCCACGGCTTGGAGGTCAGGATCAAGGATGTGAAACATAGCAAAAATCGTACGCAAGTTGTGCGACATGGACCTATCTGGAATAAACCCAGATTGATCCGGCAGGGCCAGTTTCGACATTAGAGGTTGTAGTCTAGTGGCCAGAATTTTTGCGTCTATATTAATAAGTGACAATGGGTGGGACGATTCACAGCGGGGTGGTGTCTTGTCTTTTTTCAGCTGTGTTATTATTAGGGCCTCACTGAGCGTTGGCGGCAGCCTGCCCATACTCATAAGCCTCCTCGTACATATCCAGAAAGTGTGGTATCAGCTCATCCGCAAACTCATTGTAGGATTTGCATGTGAGGCCGTCCGGCCCTGGAGTTTTTTTGTTTGGAAGAGACTGAATTGCTTCCCATATGTCAGCACCGTCAATCGGCTGGAATAAGTATTCACGCTGCCCGCTGGACAGCCAGGGGATCGCAATGTCTTCCAGATAATCAACCAGTACAATGGAGTCCGTTTCGCCTCTGGGAGTTATACAGGTTAGCGTAGCAATCACGAAATTGCACGACTATTGCCTATCAAAAATATACTTTTATCCCCCTCCTTTTCTACTCCATCATTATTTATTTACTTCTGTTGCATTATTGCTTTTATCTTAATAAACATATTCTCTAAATGGTAGAAGTGTAGTTTGTGAATTGCAATTGTATTACTCTTTGGTAGATTTGCAGTTGGAATTAGAAGGGCCCCCACTAAGCCCATTCTTAATTTCCCTAAACCCCTCACCTTTAGTAGTGATTATTCCCCATTTCCCAGCCTCATCACCATGTACTTCTCACATTTACTACCAAACATTAGACCTATCTGTGCAGAGATCTACACCAATGTGCCAGAGAACTCTGCACAGAAAAGATAGGAGAGACAGAGGTCTCTGCCAGTAGGTTTGTTAATTGTATTTTGTAGTATGTGAATAGTACCACTGTATAGCTACTTTGTGTATTACAAAACACCGTTTGTGAATCTGCCCATATGTGATTCTGAGCAAATAAATTAATCATCCAACCTGAAAAAATTTAAATAAATGTATATGTGCTGCAAACATGTAAACTCGCACTTAAAGTATATGATTCATAATGATCTCCCAAATCTACCAAGAATGTACAGCGCTATTATGCTCAGAACTAGAACTGTGCAAAGAAAAAAGCAGCACATACACACGTATACATTTTCAATAACGTCAGTTATGTTGAAGAAATATGCCATGTATATTAAAAAACAGCAGTAGAAACAGAATAAAACAGACTTACAAAATGAAACAATGAGCAGCCAGTCCACTGTAAATTTTGGGTACGGGACGTAGAAAGTGGACTCATGGAAAGTGTTGGCTGACAGTATATACAAGTACCAATAAAGAGTGATGGTGAGCTTTCAGTACCGGAAATAAGTGCAATCTGGCCGTGGAGAGGAATAGATTGTGGAAGAGTAGAACGTTCAAGGGTCCATCATTGGGACAGCAGCTGCCATGACATCACAGGTGCCACGGAAAATAAAGAAAAGAGGCAGAGGAGGGACCAGTGATGTGGAGTGGGCTTGGCAAAAGGTCTGGGGAGAGATAAAGTGAGATAAAGGTCCAGCAGTACAGCATGTGTGTCGTGGGCCCTAATACAAGCATGGAATATGGAGCCCTTACCCACGGGGTTAGGAAACAAACAGTCGTAAGTGGGGTGCTGTGAGCTTCATAGCCCCTTGGACCCTGGTGCCATTGCATCTGATGCACTAATGATAGCTACATTGTATTTTTTACATTGACAAGAGTTACAAACACCCATCATTTACTGTGCTTCGAAATGGCATTATTACTGTACTGAAGCACCATTTACAAGCAATATAATGATGATATTAACTTTTATTGTTATTGTTGTTGTTATTATTATTATTATTATTATTATTATTATTATAATGATAATGATAACAATAATAATAATACTCATCATACCAATAATCATAACCATCACCATCATAACAACAACCATAATGATGATAATAATAATAATAATAATAACATGTCAATTTCAAGCACTCACTCTTCATCAGTCTTCTTCAAAAGCCAGCTATTTTGGCTTTGTCACTCCTCTTACAAATTAACTTTTTACTTGTGATAAAACATGCATTTTTTAAAACATAATAGTCAAAAACATTTTTTTTACATAAATCTCATATATCCTTGATCATGTTTGCTCTTGTAGGTGTATCCAGGAGAGTTTCTGCTTCCCTTCTGATTTGTCCTATTAATTGCTCAGGCAGCATGAAGAGGGTGTCCGCTGAGATGTTCTACACAAATCCTGTTCCATTGCCTGCACTACGAGATTTGTCTTTGAATAATTGTGGAAGGTGACATTATGCTTTCATGGTTTGCTGGCTACAAATGGAAGACATTCATCACATTAGTGGTTATTGCTTGGGCTAACATCTCTGTACTGTATCTCTGGTACACGTGGTTGCACTTTGGCATCCTCGCTCAAACCTGTTCAAGCGCGGCACTGAGGAAAATTCGGTATGAAAACAGTGTCTGACCCTTTGATGTCTCACCTTAAAAAACACACATTAAAAAGGCACCAGCTTCTGTTTTTATAGTATTTTTGGGAAATGCCTGTACAAGACAGTCATTGATTCTGCACAACTGTTGACATGAATAGAGATGTGAAATGTAACTGAGGGCTAATAGATAGAGCTTTAAAATTTGGGGGTTTGACAAGCTCAGGCTATTCTACATAAGTTCCAAAAAGGTAGTTATGCCTATGATCAAAATAGGACATTAACTGCACCCTTGACTGTCTTCACAACCCATAATATCTGATTGCAGCCAACTCACAGAATAAATATCCCCCGAGAGATATAATAATTTTTAACACAGCGCAGCAACCAAAGTTGCTGTGCTGCCTGTGGGGGAAAACACGGCACAGATTGGCCTCCTGCTACTATCCTCCCTTGCCGCACGCACAGCCTGGTAGACATGAGTGTGTGCTGCTTACCATAGAATAGGATTTGTACTGGAAGCATACCAAATGTCCATATCTAGACAAACATAGACAGACCACAGGCAGTGGATGTATGCTGTGAACTTCAGTACACACACAATACATGTTTTTTTTTTAGAAATGAAAACAGTTCTCCTTGTTAGCTCCTGCTTCAAGGAGGTAAAGCCAGGTCTTGGGAGTTTGAGAATCAGTGGTGGAAGTGGAGGGTTAAATCTTCTGTTGAAAGTCACAGACATAGACAACTGTGAACGTATACTGAAAACTGTGAGGAAAATGAGAGACCTAAGTTTCAATGGTCATTAAATCCATATTTTCCCTTAAATGGTTCTGAAAACTATGAAGAAAAGGGACAACATGTACATAGTCAAAATGTTTTATTGAAAATGGGTTAGAAATTGAATGCTTTAGCTGGCCAAACTGATGGTGTCTTGGAGAGACAATAACCATCTGTTCTTCAATGGCTTAGCTAATTCTCTGTAATCTGCGAGTTAGTGACCACTCGGTATTGATGTATGTCTGGATAGTCATTTTTCAAAAGTTGCCCAGAGGCTTATAGTAAACCATCAATTATCCTTTTGAGCCAAGCATTCAGGAACCAACGTTTCCTCCCAGATTTTTCTACAGCCAATTTTGGTATTTATTGGGGGACATGGCGAACACATGGAGCACAACATCCATTCCTTATCCTTTAAATCTTGATAGGCTGTTGTTTCCTTTGTTGGCAATTAATCAAATTGAATTTCTGGGCTATACTTTTCCTCCTCACTCTTCTTAAGTTAAAGATTAATATTGTAGCTTCACTGTCTTCATTTTCTTCATGTTGTTCAGCTTCTCTCTCTCAAGGGCTATGGTTTGCTATGCTTTGCTATTTCTTTATATGTTCTAGGCTAATGGTTATTAGGCTGCCTCCTTTTGTGACATTGCCTCTTTGTTTCTGAGTTGTGGAAAATGTGGATCCTGTGTGCCAAGGCCACTAACCTGCTCAGTGCTGGTCTTCCACAAATTAAAGGAGTGATGTGAATCCTACCTATTGCTTCTCTAGATATGCTCACAGATTTATAAAACAATAGGCGAATGCCCCCAGTTTGGGAGAAGGGGGAGTGTTTGCCGATGCCCCTCCACGATCTATGTCCAGGACCAAGCTGCTAGACACCACACGTATTTCAGCAACTCAAACCAGACCTTTAAGACCGATAGTCCTGGTTTCCTCAATCAATCGCTCTCCCTAAATGTTTTTCTCTTCTATTTTAAGAATTGAATATGATGCGCTTTTATGGTTTTAATGTAAAATCGAATAAAGATCTTTACTACTACTACTACTACAATACAGTATAAACTGTTTTGGAGATGCCACCAGCCAAAGACTCTGGCTGGATCTGCTGGAGTAATTTTAATTTTGGCGTCTAAGATCGCCATAAAACAATTGGCCCCTGGAAGTAATAATACAGGAATCTAATCCTGGAAGCATATTTTTTAACTCGCCTAACCTATTGCATGACCTGCAAGGACCAACACAGTGAGAATGAATACAGGTTTTACTTACTGTTTGGAGAAAGTCTATCCTGAGTCCAGGGATTGAATCTGTACATAGGCCATCTTCTGCTTTTTTAGCTCCTTTTCACTATTCCTCTTGAATGTTCCCCCTCTCTTATGAGCCTTACATTCTTTTCTGCTTCTTCCCTGATTCTAAGATTCCCATACTCTCAATCTCACAAAGGAATTGTTGGAGTTTATGTTTCTTTCCTTTCTTGGACATCTCTCTATTCGTTGTACTCCACAGCTGCTTCAGCTGTGCCACTGTGCTTGCATCTTTTATTTCCAAAGGTAATGCACTTATAGTGTCTGGATTTTATCTTGACTGAGAGTGTTGCGTGCCAGCACTGTACACTGATATGTGGTCTTGGTATTCACCTGCTAAGTGCTGAAGGTCTTCATACCACCTTAATAAGGGCTTGATAAGCCACCAAGCACCTTAAATTGTGGTAGCCAGTTGAGCACAAATATTTTTTAAAGACAGGTGGAGAGGAATGATACAGTCACAAAATGCAGAATATGGTTACTGCACATATGTGGGTCAAGAAGACTAACAATGTAAACGAGTTGCAAGCATAAAAATGTTGTCCGGTCAGTTGATACATGCTATGTTTGGAATTGTCTGAACAATAGGTTATCAATATAACTGCAATTTAAGAATTGCAGTATTTTGAACTGATTTACCCTTCCCACCCACACTCACAGCCTCCAACTTTTAACTCTGCTTGGTCAGCTACCCGTGACCGAACAGGATCACAGAAAATCATTTTCCATCATCCTGAGTGGGAATTTACGCCGGAACAACACTGAAAATACTACAGTCTTATTGAACTTAACCTGGAGAAACTGAAATTCTGTAATGATACGCAGCGTTCAGAACCCCTCTTATCAAAGACGGGTTCTTTAATAAGAGGGAACCGACCCCTACTAAACAATTCTCACTGTGACCTTAATCCTTAATGGAAACTAGGACTGGGGATCAGAGGGGCTGCTGGACGACTCCACTGACTACTGGGTCGACTGGGACAAGAGGAAAACTAAAAGGTTCTCAATTAATACCTAATGGGAAACCTCCTGCCCAATTACTTGTAGCAGTGGGGGGGGCATAGGCAAAACAGTGCAGAATAAATAAGCATTGAAACAGTTAATAGGGTTGTCACTTGCATATTTGATGCACACAGACACATGCAAGGTACACACTCATAGATACAGAGAGTAACACACCTCCAGGAAACCATGCACAAAGGAGCAGGGAGTTTTTGTTACCCCATACACAGATCAACGACCATACATGTCCATTATTCCTGGCTACATACAGTTTGAACTGTTTCTCAGAGCTTATTCAATAAGTTCAAAGAGAGGAGTAATAGGTCAGCTACCACGGGCATTAGTAGTTGCAAGTGTGGTTCACATTTTGATCAGCCCACACTACAGATGTTGGTTGTTGTACCAGTCATTCATGAGGTATGGAGCATTTTCTCTTCACAGGCACATGGCAATTTCATGGGAATATTGTATGTGACTGCATATGGAGGGGAACCTTATTTGCTTCGTTTTGTGTTGTTCTAGTTAGGGCAACCACACTTCCAGATATCCCCGGAGACTATTAACGCAGAATTAGATGTGTGTTTTTCTCCAATTACCAGAGGCTCTTTGTTCCACAGTTATGGTGAGCAGGGCCAGAGCTTGGGTATTGGGTGCTTGCAACCAATCATGTACTGTTAAACATCCTAGTGGTGCTGGGTAGGTGGGGGATTTGTTCAAGCAGGCTGGGGAAGTTTTCATTGCTCATTTGCTTTTATAGTGTTTCTTGGAATGGGCAGGGGCACGAGCCCTGACACAGAATTTAACTTCTGCACATCCCCACCTTCTGTTCTGGGGCTCCCTGGCCCTTCTCTAGTTGACTTTGCCTGTTACTTACGGTGTTCGGCATTCACGCCTGCGCCAAATGCATCTGTAAGCCAAGGTGAGCATTGGACTTGGACTGGCGCTTTTGAGTAGGTCCATCCTTGCTAGTTTCTCTGACACCACCTGTGCTCTACCTCTATTCTATCCCAGTTCATTATGGCAGTGATGACATATACCCACCGGCACTTTTCAAGTTTCTATGGTGCAAAGTCTCATTTGTCACCAATTCAGCAATTACTTCAGACTAGTAGAAGCAGAGGGGGTCGAATAAATCAGGCTGTTCCAAGTGCGGGTGTACATTTATTCCTTGCTACCTGGGCAAAAACAATGTGGAAATCGATTTGTGAGATTTACATTCTAGGGTGGGCTTTCAGTTAAAAGTCTGTCTCTAGTAGTTTTCCCCCTTGTCGTCCTTTTTAGAGCTCCCACTTGGAAACTTGCTGTTATTACCTCAACATTTTGCCATTATTTTCACATAGATTTATCGATGGGTGTTCCTCCCAGGTACAGGCAGACAATACAATGCTGAGACTGAGGGAGTGAAGTTATAAATTCAAGACATGTTCATCCATTCTGAAGAAATGTGAAAGAAACCTGTATGTCACCCATTTTATGAATAAATAGTTGTACAGCCTGCTAAATGTACTTGATGTTTATTAAATAAATGCTGCACAGGGAACACATGTAATGTTGAATTTTATTGTAAACATACTCACAAAAAAACAATGCAAAAAAGTAATTTTTATTTTCTGGATTATCTAGAGAAAATTATGAAAACTGGCACTTTCTCATTATTCTTTATACATGTTTTGCATTTTGATACAGGGATGATCTCATACATCGATTTATTGTTATATGTCCATGCAGCATTTTCAGACAGTTCTCGATAAGCCTCTGCACAAATTCTATGGTCCACTCTAGTCTGCCTTCAGACAGTGTATGCGTTCATCATTGCTTTAAACCATAAAAGTCTTATGCATGCGTATATTCTAAAAATTTATTGTTTCAACGTGATGATTTAAGTGCTTATATGTTACACAAAGCATGATAATTGAGTGCACTTTTCAGACACAAATGGTTCAAAGCGATGGTTTAAATACTTATATCATTCATTCTAAAAAAATGTCCCTTTGAAAGTTGTCTTGTGGAAATAAACCTCTATGGGTGGCAATGTATCAAAGAGCGGGCGTGGCCTACTGGCAGCAGTGGAAGAAAATTAGTAATTGAAAAATCTGTGGAAGTTAAAAACGACTTTTACATCAACACAGGTTGTATGCATCACTATCAGATTTTATTATAACTTGTGCAGGTGAACTTCTAAAGATAACATTTCACTTTGATTGGCTGATCAAACCATCATAGGTAGGCAAAAAAGCGATATACAGAGCAATTTGAAGGTATTTGTGTAATTCCGCCCTAGCTAACTCGGAAAATATCTAGACATGCCCACACCTACAGGTTAAAGTTCATAGTACACAGTGGCTGTCAACCTTCCCATACCCTAGTTGCTAAGCATAGTCAGTTAGAAGAATTGATACTATCCTGTAACTGCATTCAGATTCGTGTGGGTTGTTTATTCACAGAAATGTCCTTTTCTCATCTCAGAGAGCCATGTATGTTTTACTTCCAATCCAGGTCACTGTTTTAGTGTTCCACTCCCGTCATTGAAAGAGGATTTCAAAGATGTTGACATATAAAACTTCACAAGGGTCAAAGGGAGAATTACCTTAATCTGGTCAGGCACATCAATATTTGGCACATCATTAACATGAAACTAGATAAATATTTTGGCACATTTTGTGTGGTTTAGTCTTAATACTTCAACATTCAAGTGAATTCTGCTGGGTGGGATTATGTATTACTTACTTTTGGTACCCCTGATATTGTAGTAAATCCAAGTCCATGCTGAAGATTTTATTGCATTGTAAGTTGATTTGCTATTCTTTGCACTCACTGTTATGTTCTCCTTAGGACATCTTGTAGTATGCTACTCTCTCTAGTAGTATGGTCATTGTGCTATATAGGTTTTTAGTTGGACTGTCATTGAAAATATGGTATTCCCACTTGTTTTGCTTATTACATCTGCAGGTATCCAGAGTGTTACCTATGTTCCTGTGCCGCCATCGTTTTGCCCAATATTTCCTGGTTATTTTGCTGCTCTGATCATGTAGCTCCCAGAGAACACCTAATACAGACATTGCAGAACATTGACATTTTCTGCAAGCCGGGTTTGGGCACACAGTAGTATTTTAGGAATGAGGTGACCAACTCCACGTCTCTGAAATTTCTAGTGCGGTTATGCAGTGTCCATTAATAGCCTGTTCTCATTGCACTGATGTTCCATCAAAGAGCAACTAGTCTTGGGCAGCAAGCTCTCGGTTTTTACCATTTTTAACAATTAATTTGATACTGCCCTACATTTTACATATTGAGGTACCAGAATATCGTTGTCAGAATATTATCTGACATAAATAGGTTGATTAGGTAATTCAGTCTTTAAGTCTTAATGATCCATCTGGATGACACTCAACTCCTTTGTCTTTAACCACCTCCTTGATGGTGCTGACGAATGATTAAAAATATGTCTTTCAGAAGTCGCATCCTGAATGTGAAATAGTGCTCTCAAAATGAGTATGGATAAGGCTAAGATACTTGTTCTAGACCATTCAAGTGAGAGCTGGTCAGACAACTGGTGCCCTTCTGACTTAAATTCTCATCCTTTTCTGGTGGCAATGTTCTAAAACCTAGGTTTTTTCCTGATAATATTCAAACTTCAAGATCACAAGTTAACAGAGTTTCTTCCTCATGCTTTCATTTTTAAAGATGTTTCAGAATGCTTTCCCTTTTCTACCCTTTTGATCTCACAAGGCTCTATATCAGACCATCACGTACGTGCTATCTTTGAGCAGCTAGGATGCTCTCATGTCTTAGCTTTTAGGGGTCAGCTACACTCCCTTCCCATTATGAAGAGAATTGCTGTTAAAGCTACCTGTCTCACTCATCATGAATTCTAATAATTGGAGCCTAATTATATTTATAAACTTTTGCATACTATATTCCCACTAGACTTTTAAACGGCTTCTGCTTCTAAGCTGACATTCCTGTACTGTAGAAGAGAAAGTCAGGCTAGTTGTTCCTTTTCAATGCAGGTGACGGAGCAATGGAACACTGTTCATACCCCTCTCAGACTTTATCCCAACCATCAGGGAGTTTGGAAATCCATAAGGTAACTCTCTTCATGTTTGTATCTTTTCTGCTTCATAAGCGAACATTATTTATATCTGCAATTCTTGAATGTGCCAGGACATCCTCAGTGTAACAGCAGTGCTTTACCAAGTATTAATGTTACATATACTCTCCAAAAATACTTCCCCATTGTAGATAATAGAAAATCTACTTTAATGAGACCATATTTTGTAATCAACATTAGGATACCTAATTATGGCAAACAATATTTCTCTATACGATATTCTGACATACAACCTTTCTGCGTGCATTATCAACTGCTCCTGCAACTTCTGGTTTTACTATATCTATAATCACTTTTCGCCCCAGACAGAACAAGGCTTGGTAAGTGCTAGTCATAATAACATCAGAGCTTGAATCGATGCATAAACACATAATCGCACAATCAAAACTTGTGTGAAGGAAATGACTCCCTCCCCTCACAATATGCCAGTTTAATGAAGTTGGACTAAAATCCTGTAACTTCTGGTCGTGAATTAGTTAGTTATATCTAAAAATGTTTGTTGAAGAACCTGATGCATGAAACAGAATTTTACAGTTAGATCACCCAAAGCAATACTCTGTTGGGAACTTTGATATAATTTCAAGGTAATGTTTGCTGTTTAGCCGGTCCCTATAGACTGATATTCTGCTTAAATTACCATTGGGCTCCATGAGATGAAAATGAGATATTGCTTTTGAACTTTGAAATCCTATGATTTTAAGATGAAGGATGAAAATTGTCATATTGGGCATATTTAAAAAAAACATTAGAATTCTGTAATGGCCCCAGAGTGTAAAAATTGACCAACACCTTCACACATGTTTACAATTATAAGTAACATCCTATCTCCTGTGGGTGATGTGGAGAAGAGGCACATTCCCCATCCACAATCACAGTGAGACAAGAATAATTTCATAGCTATCTCAACCATCACAACAAGGCAAAAGAAGCCTTCCTAGATTCAGATAAATAGCGAAGAGACTCTACCACTTACAGTATGATGTGTTGCACTATAGTTGTTCAGTTGCTGATCAATGCTTCACCTAACTTGTGAACCTGTTGCACAAAGTGTATTCCGTATTAGAAACAAAAGATGCAAAAAGAATTCAAATAAAGAGGAGCTTTTACGCAGAATCACACAATTTGGCTTTAGAGAAGTTGAAACTTAGCAAACAAAGATTGATAAAATACTCATCGCTGCTCTTCTGAATGACGTCTATGCTATGCATATGTTTAGAAGCAATATTTGGCCAAAATTAAATCTGTTATTTAAGGGTGTAACCATTATTAAAATAATTGATAGACAAGCACACTGAGGAATAATTTAAATGTCAATAAAACATCTTTTGAGGTTTCAAGGACACTAGCATCAAATGACCTCTCTTTCACAGGTGTTCAACCAAAAGTTTTTGTATTAACCGCATGGGTGCTAAGGATGTGCTGGATGCATGTCCTAGCACCCACCTGCCAGGGAAGCGCTGGCGCTCCCCCCACGGACCACACTCAACACTCGATTTCACTGGGGTGGCAACACCCACACCCCCTGGTTATATGATGACGTTGGCACACACACAGCACACCGTCATCAAGAGATGTGGCTGCTGCACTAAGGGTAAGTCCTCAGCTGTTGGGGTATCCAGTGGGGAAGAGAGACATTGGGAGAAAGAGAAGATTTTCCCCTTTCCCCCGCTGTCTCTCTTCAATGCATTCCTGCTGTGGGATACCAGGTGGGACTGTGACCGCACAGCAGGAATGCACCAACTAGACACCAGGAATGCCTTTTGGCGTGGGGAGTGGCCCATTGGGCTAAGATCGCTCCCCATTTTTGAGGGCCCATATATTGGTTGTTTGCTGCCGCCCCCTCAAACCCCCCACACCGGGGGCAGTTTACCCGTTGTTTAGGCTAATCTGCCTCAAAGGGGACAGAACACCACTAGACACCAGGGATTTATATAGTTACTTGTCTGGAAGCAGCCCCTTGGGCAAGAGTCACTCCCCAAATATATTAACACAGGTTTTGGCAGTTTTCCACCTCCCAAGGGCAGATCGGCCATTTCTTAGGGCGGCAAGCCCCCAAAGGGGGCAGAAAACCACTAGACACCAGGGATTTATTTTGATGCATTTCGGGGGGTCGCCCTTGGTCAAGGGTCACCAGTTAAATATATTGGCACATGTTTAGAGTGTTTCCCCCCACACAGATCAGCCTTTTTTTAAGCCACTGACCCCCAGTGGGGCAGAAAACCACCAGACACCAAGGATTTATTTTGTCGCATGTTGGTGAGCAGACCCTTCAGTAAGAGTTGCTCCCCAAATATTTTAGCATAGTTTATGGCTGTTTTCCCCGCCCCATCCCTGTCTGGGGGCAGATCGGCCATTTTTCAGTACATTGTATGTAGGGAAAACCTACCAACCCCAGATATTTCTGTAAACTTGGCACTGGGGGACTCCAGGGTGAAGTGTCTCATATGGATCCCACAAGGTTTACTTACCCAGAAGCCCTTGCAAACCTCAAACGTACACTAAAAGCACATATTTTTATCACATTGCTGTGTGTGAAAACACTGAAATCTGCAGGGATCCACAAATTTCCTACCACTCAGTGTTACCACATTTCTTCTGATAGAAATGGTGCCTCACTTGTGTGGGTTAGTTTCTTTGGGAAAACCTTGAGGGATCTACACAAATGACCACTTGCTGAATTCAGAATTCTGTCTACTTGTCAGAAATATGTGGCTTTCCGGCATCAACCATGACTTTCACCCTGGTTTCCACAACAAATTGGAAGCAGATTGAAAGCAAACAAATTAGGAAAAATGGGCTACCGCTTTGAGAAGTGCCAAAGCTGTATTAAAAACATAGGTTTTCTGATTCAGCTCTGCATGTTCCTAAAAGCAGAGAAGATGGTGACTTAAACACAGCAAACATTTTGTTGGTAGCATTTTTAGGAAATCAAATAGATACTTTTTTGTGGAGCACTTCTTTCCTATCCCCCCCCACACATTTTTTTTGCTGTATTTGCCCATTTTCTCAGTCTCTACCAGGAGAATCCACATACTATGGGTACCTTTAGAATCCCCAGGATGTTTGAAAAAAGTACACAAATTTGGCTTGACTACCTTATGTGGAAATAAAGTTACAGAGGCCTAAGCATGAACTAACCCTAATAGCCAAAAAAGGGTTTAGCATTCTAGGGGGAAAAGGTTTAGCAGACAAGGGGTTAACCTGCACTTACATTAGCCTCACAATATCAACACTTTATCATGGAAGCTGATGTAGAGTCAATAAAACAATTCCATACTTCCACATCTATGCTTTCCTTGATGATATGATAGGCGATATTCTAGAGCAGATATAATTGCAGGTTTATATCGATGACCTTAATATTTTGACATACAACCCTTTCAGAACTCTAAGAACATGGCGTTTCAAGTTGTCGTACTACCATCCACTACTTATGCCTTTGCTACTTTAACAACAGAACAGCCCCTTTCAAATGCAACTAGATACAGTTTGCCATTCAAGGGCTGCTTTTTGGTATTAAAGAAGGGACTACCGGGCTCTGTACTTAAAAGACGAGGGCCAGATTATTTTAAATTCATCCTTACCCGACAATTGTGTACTGTTGTCTGGTAATTTTGCACTCACTTCTGTAACAGTCGACTAATGCAAACAAAAAGGACAAATGTTCTGACTGACCAAAACTGCATGGCAATAATGACATTCAGATAATTAGTATATTAGTCAATCCAGTTAATATTGCGCTTGATGCCTCAACTGCACATTAAACCATTTAATTGATTATATGAAAAATTATACTTTAATTCAGGTTGAACTGATTAAACCACGTTATGTCAGTAAGAGAAATCTCTCACCCTTTAGGACTTTCCTCCAAAGAATAAGAGGGAAAGAGTTTTGAATGGCCTTTTAACTTGAAAAAAGTATTTTGTGCTCATACCAGGCACCGTGTACTTGATTCGGAATGAACTGATTTCAGTTTTTTTCAGTTATCTTTTATCCCTGCTGTCCCTGACAGTTTACTGGCACAACATTAGTACTATTTTGTTGAGTGCATAAAACTATGAGCACTAGTACAGATACGCATATAAACATTTGGTATACTGCACCTATATTCCATTGCACCCCCCTGTCTTGCAAGGTTTCAAAATGTACGTGATTTTCTTCCAACTAAAGTGGAGTTTCATTGACCTTCTTTGCAGCTAATTGAAGGGCAGGTTAGTAGCACTCTGAAGTTCTTATTGACTTCTGTCTTAGAAAAACCTTTTGGGGGTGGAGTCGCACGAGGAGTGTTGTCAAAATAAGTTGGAAGTTGCAGACTTTCATCTCATAAACCCTGTAAACAGCTCTGTACAGTGACGAGAACCGAAGTCAAGGTGGTTCCTGTCAATGTATGAAAGGTCTGACAGTTGGCACCACTAAACCTTTAACAGTTTTTAAGTATTTTTAAAACAAACTCCCAAAGTGAGAGTTTGTTTTAGAAAAACAAAAAACTAATGGCCCCCACACCCTGGAGTTTTCTCTCAGGATGTGTGTGTGTGGGGCGAGAGGCATTATTTTTTTCCTGTCCCTTACTGCCAGGCAGTGATGGACGGACAGAAAAGAAAAACCTTTCACACCATAGACCCTAATTAAGGTGGGCAAAATAAATTAAGTTCCCTGATGACCTCTATTCCGTTTGTCTGTCGGAGGAAACATTCTGTAGATGGAGTAGATGAACGGGCTCTGTCGAAGGAATACTGATGGTCCATCCGACTCAAAATAGGGAGGGTGGACCAGGAATTTGGCAGGCAGAGTACTTTGTTGCATGTGCGACAGAGTAACCTATCCGCTAAACTCTAAATCAGGCCCCCACGTTCCTAACTTCTAAAACTGCAGTTTAAACTAGTCTCACTATCCAAGAACATGTAAAGACAGAGGCCAGGGAATTGCTAACCAAACTGCCAGTGCCACAATTTGTTGCCAATGAGGGCAAATTTGTTTATCAACTTCCAGTCAGTTTTTTCTGATAACCAGTCATGGATACTGTCCCCTCTTTCCTCCTCAAACTTCTCCACCAGCTAAATGGCATCTGTAAATCTCCTGGACGTGCATTGAAGACATTATTCATTGGCTGTGTTAGATCGCAATTAGAAGCGGAGAGCAGGCAAACCATTCTAACCCACAGTGAGATGGTATGTGGCCGGGCAAATAGAATATTCGCCTGATAAATACTTTTTACGAAAGAGACCTATGCATTTGCACTAACCCCAATTTCCTGTTCTAATACCTCTAGCAGTAGAGTATGCTTCAACAGTGTCAACGATGGTAGGGAGGACCAGGAGAGCCTGTACTGTTGCGCAACCCAGAGCTCCTTGCAGGAGGACTTTCCCTTCACACTCATTATGCTCTGAATTATGCATAAAAGGAAGGTAGCTACAGAATTAGCAGTAAGCATAACATATACATTAATCATGTGAATCTGTATAGCTGATACTTGGCTCACTACCAAAATCCATCAGCTTGGTGGATCCAAGTATGCTTACTTCTGTTATGTATGTCTCACATAGTTCATTTACAGTAAATTGCTTCAGTGTGCGTTTGTGATGCTAGTACTCAATCCGCAGGTGCATCAGACTTAACAGACCAATCGTGTTAATCCATTATAGTTGCAACCATTGGTAAACTACACATTGAGAAACAATATGGTTAAAGAAGATTTGGCAGGCAAACATGTGACAATGGGAACACAATAAAAAGAAATAGGATAAGAAGCAATAGAGCAGATAAAAAGTTAATGATCAGCTCTGAAATGGTTCATGAGATAGCAAACGGGAGGCAGTAAGCCTATCCTTGGGATACTGGCCCCTGCTGGCAAAAGATTAACACAATTTGCACATTCCTTTATCATCAGCACAGAAATAGATGAGTATTTGAATCACAGTGCATGATTAGTCTTGATTTGTAAACGTATAATTAAAATTCAGTTTTCAACACCTAAATTTATATAAGATGCTCTTAGTAAACAAATCCAAAACTGGTTCTTTTTGATATTGGTTCTGTTTATCTTTGGCACTTTCGCTTTTGAATCACAAGAGATTCATTATTTTTGTAACCACAGGAGAGATGCACTCGAATTATGACTCTACACTTTCATGCAGTATCTTTCACATATTGTGGGTACATGGGTGCTTAAGACTGACGACTTCACACTCAATAGAAACATTAATAATTTACAGAAAAATATGTGCAAATTTCATGTAGATATTTCCAAGCCTGGTTGGTAGGTGCAAGTGCAAAACAAAATTCTCATTCTGAAGAGGAGTGGTCTAAGGAGAAGCATACAGTGAAGTCAGGGACATGACTAAGTGCTTTAGTAGGGATGGTGTTTGAGGTTCCATGGAGAGAGGCCTGGCACCCATGATCAACAGTATCAGGGCAATTTCTAGAACCTCGGTTGTGAGTGAGTGATGTGAAAGTGCACGAATGTTCCAAGAAGAGATACCATCCCATAGCAATCATTCGTCTAGCGCCCAAGCCCTGGACCAGTTCATTATCATTCACAATAAATATGTCTCCTGCACAGTGTATACATCTTTCCATGCAGAAAAGATCTACAGGTCGAACTATATTAGTTACATCTTTGCATGTTTTCAAGGCCTTTGTCTGAAATCAGAGAACAAATAGGCATGCCTATCATCACTAAAAGATGCTCTGCCTAGAAGCCGGCAAACATCTTTGAACACTAAGCATCCACAGTAGATCAATGTAGACAAAGAGCTTCCATTACTTTCAGTGGTAACTGGTTCTTGTAGGGCATCATGGCGAAGAAACCCTCCAACAGAGTTTTACTCTGGGAGCTCGGACCGGCATCTATCACAATGGTAAACACTAGTCAATCCCTTTTTTACGGTTACAAGGCATGATTCTTTTTTCAGTAGAAAGTAAAAATTTGGCACATATCTGGAGCAGTTTAAAATGTTGCTGTCCGCAAAACACATAGTAAATGTACGATCAATGACTTGAGCAAATTGGCACAGTATAAAGAGATGCTCAAACACTTTTATATGTGTCTGGCCAGCTAGCGAACAACACGCTCCGCTGACCTGATTGGTAATGTCCAGGCTATGAGCATGCAGATTTTGAAATCTCATTTAGGAGTGTCACTTCATAAAAGAAATTACGTATCTCACAGCTTTTCATTTTCAATAACCCTGCCCACACGGTGCGAAAACTGTTGTTCCAAAAATTGAAATAAAAATTAGCCATTTGTGTATTCAACACAATGAAGTCGGCATCAGCTTTTGAATCATTCCTTCAGCTGCTAACAGATCTTGCATATCATGATAATGTTGTTTCCTGCTCCGAACCAGCAAGTTGTCAGAACTGCGATGTCTGGGTGAAGGATATCGCATCTGACTTATCGATGGCAAAGCCTCCGTTAACATATGATTTCTTGGTGTCTCCGTCCTCTTCATTCTCAAGCATTATTGGTTCGATGGCGAAAGGGTTTGCGATGTTGACTTCGGAGGTGGTGTCCATCTGCTCCAGCTCCTTTTTGGATAGCTTCTCGACAATCCCTGTACCAAACGCATCTCCAAGAACATTCACCATTGTCCTGAAGCGGTCACTGCAGAACAAAAGAGCATTTAGGAATCAAAATCACAACTTTGAAATATAAAAAAAACTATGTATTTAGAAGAAAACCATGACATAATCTGTGAGGTGAATTAGTGTGAGAGAATGAAATAAAATAATATTTTTGTAGTAAAAACACTCTGCAGTGAAAGCACCTGGTGCCCTTGAAGCAGGTTGTCTTCATGCAGCCTCTAATCTCATCAGTCTTAATGGTCCTCCACTGGCATCACCTGAGGGCTCTGAATGGGTCAGTTTTCAATCTCTTCAATGTCTGCATGGTGCCAGCTCCAACATGAGGTATCACATATATACCACAACATTCAAGTAGGTGATCATTGGCAGGCCAAGAAACCTTACAGCACTTATTGCACCAGAAGTGTCTCTGAAGATGTGAGTCTGGCTCTTAGGTTAAAAAAGGCTTGCTAATGGCTCTTCATGGGCCTCCTTGTACAAATAGTCTGGGACTTGTTAATGTTACTGCAGTTGAACAATTCAAATAAAAATATATTTCTATCATTATCATATCATCCAATATGGAAGCCTGAATCTGCACCTCCTTCCTCAAGGGAGGGCACCCGAGTTTCTTTCTTGTCGCCTTTAGGGCTGAAGGCTATTTTCTGAGATTCAGGAAATCCCCAAAAATGTACCTGTTACGCTAGATCTGTGATGTGAAGTTCATTGCAGCTGACTGACCCCATCTCAGTGATGTGTTGACAGTAGATGTTATTACTGTGCTAGCTGTGACTTCATATCCCCTTTAAACCCCCCAAGCCCAGTCTTCAATGGAAAGAAATCTGAAGCGGCCTACAATAAGTGCTACTGTTAGGAAAAAGAATACATAAATAAAACAAATAAACATTATCCTATGTTATTACATTACAGCTCATGGATTCTCTTTGGGAGCTCTGGTAAACATCGAGGTATTCAAATAAGTTTGTGAGACTGAGATATCTCGAAGGTGGACTTAGAATTGCCTACAAACACAAAAAAAGAGTAAGTCTTGCATTCCTTCCTGTGTATTTGCAATATTATTTAGGAGGGAATCGGCTGAAGGAAGTATTATCTTTACACCCTGCAACGCTGAAGTCATACAAATGAAATTTAGAGAGCACTTTGGTCAATTTATATCATATTTTCTGCTTTTTGTACATCTTTTTTAGAAGATTTATAAGCAGATGGGTGAAAATTGTAAACGAATTGCGAAACAGGTGGAATCAGCTCTTTGTTAAACCTCTTGCTAAGTGAAATTGGGCAATGAAAACTACACAAATCTGCTATGCTGGTAAATCTGAAAAAATAGCCGGTTTCGGGTGTGTAGTGCAGTTCATGTGGATCTCTAAGGCTAGAAAAATATGATCCAGTGAGAACCGCATGAACCAGGTAGTTTGTGGTTTGCCTCATACGGGCTGCCATCCGTCTTGTTTTAATCTGGGCAGAAATAGGTTAGTGCAATTTCAAAGATTTATGTAGTGATCTGTGTCTGCCTACAACGGAATTACAACATTTTTCACACAACTGTATTTATAAACATGGTAGGCAAGTTAAAAAAAGAAAGTTTTTGGTAGATTTACAAGGCAGGGCATTTTTAGGTAAACGTAAGGTAAGCAACTCATGGTCAGATTATCAAATATTTTGCTCTGGGTTAACAAGCACAAAATGTTTTTTTAATAATTTACTTTCCAGCGCACAGCTTGTTTTGCATTGGAAAGTACCCTACATGTAACGCAAAGCAGTGCGAAGCTTAGTTTTGGGTTGCTTAGCGCCAAGGGGGGCGCTACCTGGGTGGTATAAGGGCGTTCCCATGCAATCACCCATGCCTTTTGATTAAAAAAACTATCTACAAACAATTGTAGAATAGGTTCAGTACCAAAAGTTGATGCCATCTGAAAGGAGACGTTAAGACGAGAAATGTTTTAATTTCTACTTTTTTGCCTACTTTGCATGCATGCTGCCCTGGGCAACACACATACGAATTGGGAGAAGTGTTTGAACTTGTCTAGCATAATATTTTGTACAGGAATGGTACCCTTCCTGTACAGCACCTATGCTAAACTCAGGCACACACCTTAGAACTATGGCGCTAAGGTGTCTGGCGCACAGCAGCTGAAATCAGCGCCGGCACTAGGGAGAACGGAGGAGGGAGCCTCTGTAGATATGGTGCTCTCCTGCTCCCTCCCTGTCATTCATCGCAGCACAGCATATTTGGCTGCTGCGCTGCATAGCGTGACTTCTTTGAAAATCTCCCCCTACATATTTAAGGTAAAGCACTCTTCTAAGTGCAATCCTTATTTTTGCTGCTTTTAATTATGGAAAAAGTTTGCCCTCCAAGAGGGGTTACACTTTGGGTCTCAATCCCACAGCCATTTTGCACTCTGCATTTACCGAAAATTGTTCAAACTTCAATATTTATTTCATTTCAAAGGTTTCTGCAGTGGATCTTGCATCACTGTAGTGCTTAGCCTATCAATCTGTGGTGGTCTGCAGTAGCTGCTGGCATAGACCGAGGGTGGTGAGGCAGGGGGCACAAAGAAAAGTAATAATAAATAAAACAGACTTAGCTTCCTGGCTTGCAGCATAATGTCCTCCTCCCTCGGGTGTCTTCTTGAAGCTCTGGACCCAGAAAACTACACTACCCAATACTGGCGCTGTTCTCACAGCATGAGAGAAGTGCCAGGATTGGAGGGAGCGGCCTCACTCAGGACTCTCAAGAGCACTGGAGATGCCATTATTATTAACCTAGCAGCCTAAGATATTGGCATTGTAAATATGCTGTGGCACATTGCGCCACCGGAATGCCAAAAAAGTGACATTCTGTAGTGAAAAGTGTCAGTAGGGCCTCATAAATTAGGCACTTAGAGCCTCCACATCTTCTAGGGACCTCGTAGGAGGTGACCAAGCGCTGTAGTGTTAGCCCATATTGATAAGTGTTGTACCGAAATCCAAAAGCTCTGAAAGAAGTACAGTGCTACAACATAACCAAGGCTAAATGGCAAGGGCCAACAATGCGCCGCCTGGAAGACTAAAACCCACACTGTTTCGGGCCAGAACTACAGGGTCACCCAAGACCCAAACCTTCCCCAGCCACAGATCACCACCAACTATCGCATGACTCCTTGGCGACAAAGAGGTGGCATGAATAGAAGTGGAGTTTATCCCGGGGACCACTGAAGGCACCACCAGTAACACTGAGTGCTGAGCATAAAATAGTGTGGAAAAGTGAGATCTGGCCCAAGCACTGCAAAATCCTGATTCCACACAATAGCAGCCTCTATGGGAGAAGCACGAACACATGCGCTAGGCGCAAGTGCACCGCAGTAGCCGTCACCGCCTAATGCACCCCTCGCTCAGACCAAGTACGCCGCAGGCCTCTCTGGTAGTTCTTGGCAACTTAGCGGGGGAAGTGTGCTCTCATAGCAAAACCTGTCACACATCACCTCAGCTTCGAGTCCTCTGACCTCTGGCCCCTTCGCACCCAGGCCTGTCAGAGACCTGCCTTCTGTTTGAATAAAATGATTAGTAGTTTAGGCGCGGTTAGTATTATGTGCAGGTATGTTACAATGACATTCAGCACTAAATTAAAGTTTACTCCCCACTGAAATCTTGGTTGTTATACATTTGAGAAATGATAAGGCAGTAGAAGAAAGTTGCAAATCCAACCCTTCATGTGCTACAAAGAAGAAGCAAAACATCACGATGCTATACATCACATGCTGACTTAGGCCATGTAGGAAATTTTGGGGGAAATGTGCTGAAAAATATACTTTTTTGCCACAATTATTTGAACTTTTCATTGGGGAGGTTGACCACCCGAATACCCCTTAGGAAGGTAATGAAGAAATTGTTCTCTATTTGGCCTATTTTTTCAAAATTTTCTTGAGGGAGAACCCCTTCAAACTCCCATACAAAGTCAAGCTCACAAACTTGCTTGGTGTGTTTAGAGGGATGTATTAACACCCCACCACTTTTAAAATTCACCACTCGCCACTGTTTAATTCCATATGCGCAGAATTGAACAGATCAGATTACTTTGTAACTCATTCTCAACGCTACTGCTGTAGCTGTGTTAACTATCTACCAGGTTTCGCCCTTATTTTGGAGAGGGGGAGGATGTTGTTAAAAGTTTACAGAGGTAGAGTGGATCTACAGTTCTCAGACCTTATCACCGACATATTTACAGAAGAATTGTTTGTGTTGAGCTGAATCCAAAGTTCAATGTCTTTTTAAAATCGACATTTTACAAATACACATTGCAGCTGTAAAACAATAACTATAAAAAAAAGTAAACGAACACTATTTCTTTATAGGTACACTAAAAGCATCAAGTGCCTGTAAAGCATTTATATTTTTGTGAAAGGGTAATTTCGGCTTTATGATTAAAAAAATTAAAAACATTAGCAGGGTTAAATGTTTTTGGCCCATCACATAATATATAACCTATCACAGCATTGGTTTGATTTAAATACTAGACTCCCGATGCTCACAATAACGCTCAAAATAACATAAGGACTGTCAGAAGGTAAGACACTATTGATAGATGAATGTGGCTCACACAGGCCAAGGCGTCAAGTGGACCAGCACTGAACTCTTCCCTGGCTGCTCACCTCGGCTAACCCTGGGAGACTGATGGCCCAAAATGAATGTCTATGGTCAGGCAACTCTGCTGACTTTACTCTCCATCATCACATGATACTATTATAAAGCCGGTATAAAATGCCACCCAATGGGGCAGAATATTTTAAGTAAATAAAGGGTTAACAGCAAGAGAAATATTATAACACAGGAGCAGAAGGCCTATACCTGCCATTATTCGCCATCTGCCCAGCTGTCTTCAATGAAGCGTCCAAAATTCCAGAGTTCTAACATGGGTTAATTAATTCTAAAGGTTGGGAGTGAAAATACAATCTCTTTATAAAACGCTGGTGATTATTTTATTTTTCATTTTCATGTCAGAGTGCGCTGGTTGAAAGCAAATGTGCCACTAGCCTCTTGTAGGTAAAATTAATGCCATTTCTATGTGGCCAGTGATGTAAGTGTCTCACGTAGACGATGGGTTAAGGAGTGAGAAGGGTGATGCTGTGGCCTGTCACAGTTGCTTTCAGTTCCTGCTCCAGGTTACAAATGCTAAACTGGCCCTAAGAGCAGCTGTTACAAACCTCGGGCAGCACCTCTCAACCCTCACCCCGCTGGCGGTACGGTGGGCGGGGGGTGGGGGAGGGAATCATTAGACACGGGTGCTACAAGTAAATACAGACCGAGACCTACCTCTCACAGAGGCACCAAACTCGCTGATATTTAAACAGTATGACTTCATGAAGGGAATGGATGGAGTGACAGGCCCTTTCTGGAGCAACTTGCACTTACTAACCCCGGGACCATCTTCATGTGAGAGTTGCACCTCATAACGCTTAGAAGTGCAGTGTGGCCTGATCGCACAGTAGCTGCAGACTTCTCGTGATTCTGAGTTTCCTGTGCAGGGGCGGCCTTAGGCATGTGCAAGCTGTGCACCTGGACAGGGACGCCAAACCCCAGGGGCCGCCACGCCAATATATATCCGTAATATAATAATTCTCTGAAGATGGATACATATATACGTGCCGGCCCCTGGCAGGGATTTGGCGGCCTCCACTCTGTAACACCTTCCTGAGCTCAGAGGGCTCCGCCCCGCCCGGACCCCCTCTTCCGGGGCCCCTACCTACGCTCCCTGCCCAGGGCCTCCATGAGCCTAGAGCCACCCCTGCTGTGTGAGTAGCTCATCCAGCGCAGTTTTTTTCCCTTTGCCTTCTGTGACTTCTTAATCCCTTTATATAATCACAAGTATCAATTGCAAGGTTAAATCCTGCTCTGGATTAGTCACTTACACATCAACTCGGGAAAATATCTGTGGCACCAGTCTCTAACTTGCATTGGGATGTAAGTTCTTTTGCACCAGAATTCGCTTGTATCAAATCCACATATTATTAGGAATAAACAGCCAGATTCATCAAGGGAAAATCGGCTTGCAAAGGGCCAGATTCTGAGAATCTGGCCCTTTGCGAGCGCAATTTTTGCATTTGGTATTCATCATCCCAAATGCAAAAATCGCAAAATGCGAAATCGCTATATTGCGAGGAATTGCATTTAGTGAATCTCTATTTGAGATTCCTTAAATGCAATTCATGAACCATTTCAGAATTGCGAATTCGCAACTTTTGGTCGCTATTTACCGCGAAGTCTGACTTCGTGGTAAATAGCGAAAACTTAGAAAAATGCACTTTAGTGCATTTTTCTAAGTTGTATGTTACACACACACACATGTCCTTTGGACATGTGTGTGTGCAACATCAGTCTACATTTTGATTTCAGGGGTGCTACAGGGTGTCCTTTGGACACCCCTGGCACCCTTGAAATCGCATCCTTATTTGCGATTAGCAAATTGCTAATCGCAAATAAGGAATGACTCCCCATTCATTCCTATGGGCCTAAAGGCCCATAGGAATGAATGGGGAGTCATTCCTTATTTGCGATTAGCAATTTGCTAATCGCAAATAAGGAAGCTGTAGGAATCGCAATTTATTTTGCGATTTCTACATGAATCCTGTTTGGCGAGTCTTTAATAGCGATTCCTTAATAATCGCTATTAAGGAATCGCAAAATGGGACATTGATGAATCTGGCCGCAAGAGCCCAAAAAGTACATTAAAAGTAGCAGCAGCTGGCATGTGGGGCAGAATGGGGGGCAGGCATATGTGGTGTCGGTGCATGCATGCATGCAAGGTGAGTGGTGCATGTAAAAAAAAGAAAAAAACACTTACGTTGCTTGCTGCATGACCTTTGCTGTCCTTCTCGCTATGGTCTCCTCAGGCTCCAGTAAATTTCCTTAGGCAATCCTGGTGCTGCTCCCCTGCTGGTAACTTAAATCATAAACAATTGGTTCATTCGGGTGCACTATATTTCTTCACTTCATACATATTTTATACCATATAGTAATTGCAAGAAGAATAAAAAAAAATAGATTTATTCATCTTGCAATGACTATATGGTATAAAATATGTATGGAGTGAAGAAATATAGTGCAACCAAATGAACCAATTGTTTATGATTTACGTTACTGCCCAGGTTCTTAGGGATACTGGGTCACCCCACAGATACTTACCTCCCCTGCTGGTAACTAGCATGAGAGAAACACCAGGATTGGAGGGAGCGGCCTGTCTCAGCACTCTCAAGAGCACTGGAGGCCTGTGCTTTCAGTAACCCAGCAGTCTTAAGACAGCTAGGTTAGAGAAGTTTAAAATGAGACTGTCTGGTTGGCCATTGCAAGACAGTCAGCCAAAAAGTCAAAAAGACATGCGCACGTTAAACTGAAGTGCACAGCTCACTACTGCTACTCAGAAGCAATGGACCCACCCCATCCTGACACTTGGTTTAGGATGGAAGGATGGAAAATAAAATGGTAATAAATTAAATTTATTGCCATTTTTTTTTTTACCACAGGGGCATTTTTGGCAGTGGGGCAACGCTCCACTGGTCTCACGGAGGAGCCGCTCCTGATTAAAAGTGTAATGCAAGTCACCTTGCCCTTATAAAGAAGGCCTTGTGCCTCTACATGAACATCTCGGTGATTGGCAATAGTTGAATAATCTGCACTTGGGGGTCCTTTATCCCATATGTTCTGGATGTTTTGGAACATACTTGGTTGTCGGCTTCTGGATACTTCGGATGACATGTTACACATTTTGCAACAAAATTGATGGATTAGAGATTAGAGATCGTTCTCCACAGGTTTTGGTCTTTTCTTTGTAGATATTATCTTATGTCCACCGAATAGTATATGACAGATACAAGGCTTACGAATAAGAACCAGAGTAGATTTAGTGACAAAAAAGGTATTTCTTAACAGTTAGAGCCAAAAATTAGTCAGAGGGTAATTCTTTGATTGGACTTCATCACTAGCTGCATACAGAATACTGTAAATTCGGTAGCAGGTTTCATGAGTTAAGGCCCCTGTTTTCATCAGGAATAAGAATTTCCAAAACTGCAGTGCCTTTAAATGTCCCTCATGCCAGTTTGGTGCATTCATTGTACATTGTGGTGGACATTCGGGTTGATGAAAGCTGGTTGCGACCTTTTTCATGCATCAGCTGAAGGTTGCTCTGCTGTGGGTTGGCTCCTGTTTTTCAGCCATTTTCCTGAATTGGAAAAGGTTAATTCCAGTCCTTTTTTGGGCTGAAAGAGCTTCAACGTTAATGTCATTTCGAAGACTTGCAATCAGCCAGGTAAACCTTTGAAACATGATTAATGGAGAGATTTAACACCTGAGAGTTTTTGCTAGATTATGGTGAGATGAAATACAGTGAAACACCAGTTTTTGGAGACTGACAAATCTCTGTTCAAATTAGCCTGGTTCATGGTGTAGAGACTTTTTCAACTGATTCTGGCCTCTACTGGAAGCTAATGGAGGACCTTTCAGTTTTGATTTCTGTCTTTGCATCATCTAAATGTGAGGGCTAAGTCACTGAGTTGGATGGGAGTATGCATCCTATAAAATAGCCATACTTTGGATGGTTCACAATGATTCACCTCACCTACCCTCTTAATTGAGTGCAGGTTCTTCAATGTCTGAAGGGTTCGTTTGATTATTTCATTCTTGTAGCCTGGCTCTAAGCCTCTGAAGTTTTTTTGGAGTTGAATTCTAAATCAAACATCTGCTTTTCCCCATCATTCATTGGATCAATAGTTAATGGAGAATAGAGGAAAACAACATATACACATTCAGTGAGTGTGCCAATGGTTTTCACAATGATTTTAGATTTCAAATGGTCAAAATGTTTATGATCTATCCAGACCATGACTTTTAGATTGTATCCTTCCAGTTAATGCCTTCAGTGTTGAAAAGCATCCCTAATGGCAGCGAGTTCTCTATTATAGATAGTATAATGTTGTTCTGGGGTAATAAGATTCCTTGAATAATAGGCAACCAGATGTACAGCCTCAGAGGTTAATTCTTGTTGAGATAAAGTGAACTCAAATGCGATCACCAAAGCATTAGTCTCAACAATAAAAGGTTGAATAACATCGGGATGGCATAAGATTGGGCAGAAGTGAAAGCCTTTTTCAAGGTTTGAAATCTCTTTCTTGATCTTGTAGTCAAAAAAATTGTTTTAATTTTTCAGTCCGGTGAGTGATAGGCACAGTGATGGAAATAAGAGATGGAAGGAATTGCCTATAAAAACTGGAAACGCTAATATATCTAGGGACTTCCTCTACTCACTTTGGTGTACACCACTGAAGCACAGCTTTACCTTTTTTTTTTATCCATAGCGATTCCCTTAGCGGAGATGTTATATCTTAAGAAAGAAATAGAAATCTGTCCAAATGTGCACTTCCCCAACATGTCATACAGAGAGTTTTTTATAGGCTTAGTAGTACTTTCCTAATGTGTTGCCCATGTTCTAGGAAAGCAGTTGAAAAATTCATAATATCAGTTCAGTTCATTAACTTTATTTCGATTTGTAAAAAATCACAAAAGTTAGGACAACATAAACATGAAGGCCAAATAGAACAATACAACATATCACTATAACAAGAAACTTGTGAATTAGCTTGGTTAAAAACGTACACCCTGGATAATCTTAATATAGCAATAATTAAATTAAAAAGACTCTAAAACACACACGTGGTAGGCGGCCTACATAAAGAATCGGCGTTCAGATTTCAATCTTTAAGGGAGCATCATAACAGTATGATAAAGTGCATTGTACTGTTTGGGGATAACAGAGGTATAGGACAAAACATAGACAGTTACCTATGCCTCCTTTCAAACCATTGGATCACTCAAACCCAGCCCAGGAACTTTGCTGTAGCGATCACAGTTGTTTTGAGGATTCTGAGAGCCTCACTACTGGACCTAGTACCCAGGCTAGGACATATGGGTTTCAACCAACTACGTCTGGGTCTACTGTAAACTGGACAGACAAAAAAGATGTGACCCAGTGATTCAATCCTGTCCGGACAGAAAGGGCAATTACTGATGTTTGTATTTTTATTACTCCATTTAGAGGTGAAGGCATTTATAGGTAATGTTCCCACCCTAAACTGATGGAATAATTTCCTGTCTCGAGTTGATGTAATTAGATCCCAATATCCTCATATTTAGGTACATGCTTAATGTCAAGAAAGACTTTGGACAGAGTATGGCTGGAAGAAACTGTAAAGCGTTTCATATTAATCATGTTCCAATAGGCTGCCTTTAACTCGGTTTTACTTGGGAATATACTTCCGGAAAGGGAGGTCCACAAACGGCACATCCCCAACTCACAGAGTATATTTTTGACACAGCTAAACCACACAATTTTGCTGAATATCATCTAAGTATATTACAATGTATAGATCCAAAATGTCTCAGAAAGGCATCACAGTATGCTCATAATGCCAATATTTTTTATTAAGGCTGTCATCCATTCATCTCCACATCCAATCCAATCCAGTTATATGCACCTTGCCGATCCAATTTAGTAAACCAGTGAGCAGGATGCCTTTGATCTAGCAAATCGGATATCAAAGGCAAAGGATAATGATTTGTGATACTAAAATTGTCCAAATCCTTGTAATCAATTCAAGGGCACAATTCTCCATTAGCCTTGGGGATAAAAACAATTTAAACAGCTGCTCATTGCATAGATGGCTGAATGAATCATTTTCTCAAAATTTCCAAGAGCCATTTCTTAACTCTGCCTTTTCATGTTGAGTGACAGTGTAAATTCTCTCATGAGGAATCTTAACAGTGGGAAGCAAATCTATAGAACAGTCAAAGTCATAAGCACCCTACACCCCAAAGACATGTGTAATATTATGATGTACTTGGGGGAGTTAGTGTATCTTTAATCTTGTCATCTTCTTAATTACAAGTTAATATCGCTGGAAGTTACTTTGCAGGATCATAATTAAGACTCCCTGTTTTCTGTTTTTACAGATTTGTACAGATAAATACAGAGAGAAAGCATTCATTTTTTTGTCCGTATTTATTTTAAATGTGGATAAAAATGGAAATTGGGTTGCTTTTTAAGTAATTCGAATTACTGCTTGCCGTGACTGCCAGGCCAATAGATGTGTAGACTGATAAATAAGGGGGTTAAAGAAGAAAGGAATTTTAGTAAAGAGGCTTAAATAGCATAACATGTGTATTTGTAAAGTGCACGATTACCCTAAGGTGTCCTGGCGTTGAATAACAGATGTTTATTGTTACCCAACTCAATGGTACTCATTTTATCAAACTCAAATGGATGAAAGGCTGAGTGGACCCACTGGGATTTGAACCTGTGACCATGAGGTCGAACACAGGCCCCTGCAGTGGCTGCTTTAGTCCACTGAGCCACCAGACCCGGCAGCAGTAGATATGCACATGGTTGATACTGAAATGTGCATATTTTCTTATAGGTGCACTAATTTATCCTCTGTGGGTGTTCACAGCATTGAAACCTGACAGACATTTACGCATGAGTATACCAATTTTAGCTTAATTTTTCTCACAAAACCCAAAATAAATATGGATAAATACAGAAGGAAATTGCAAAAATGAAATACCATAAAACCTGGAGCCCTAATCATAATGGTTTTGACGGTAACTTGATGAAAAGATACCTTTCCCTTTGACCCAGTTTATCTCAAGGTTATGTTGCTGAAACCAAGATGCATCCAGGATAACAGAATAAGTTGTTTTGTTTATTAAATCAAAAATAACATGTTTCCCTTGTCTTTGGCTGCCATTAAAATTGACACTGTCTCATGCCTTGACCATTTACCTTAAATGCTAACTCAATAATCAATTTTTTAACTGACACTATGGATATGTTTGTATGAGTTGGAGATCCATGAATAATCTTGACACACAAGAATCCAATAATGTAGAGACCTTGAGAGCACCGGAAGGAAAGGCTGAGGTCAAGGAAATTAAAAAATGAGCTTCACATTCAGCAGGTCTGAAATGTAAAATACTTGAGACTTGCCTGCTGCTTAAGGCAGAATGCCTCCATTTCCCAACAACTGGGAGAAATTCTTTAAAAAAGTGACTGGGCTGAATTCAATGCACAGGAAGGTTTTCTTTCTGTCATCTCCCCCATTCATTGGGGTCAATTTAGTATGTGCACGTCAATTTGCATAGTCACTTCTGAGTTTTCAGTGGAATTGTCATCAGTCTTAGCAGTGAAAAAATTACCTCATATTCTTTGGCTTTGTCTCCTTTCCCTTTCACTAGTCAGTAATTGCTGCTCAGTTTGAATGGCCAGCTCATGAGTGGACAGACACATGGCTAGATTTTGCTTTTACAACCTTTTACAAACCAGCTTGTAAAATGTTACAAAACATGGTGGTATGTAAGAGTTCAAACTTTTCAATGCCCCCACGCCACTGGAGAAAACTTCCATGGCGAGGGAGTCATTTTTTTCCCCCATACATTCCCAAATTGAAATTTTGTTTTTAAAATTAAATAAAAAATTAAAGAGTACAGTGCAGCGCAGTTATATTGATGGAGCCTCAAGGCACACTTTCATTGTATTTACGGAAACCGCTGGAAGAGATGTCTGTTGCACTGGTAGACATCTCTATATTTGATGAACAAAGTATGATTACCATGGCGAGAGTAAAGTACTCCACCATGGTGACTGTACTAACACTGTTCACTAAAGTCAAAATCAGACCTAAAGTTATTCCATTCCTGAAATATAGTTAAACTTGAACTTTGGGTATTACTCTATGTGTGGTACGTTACGTTACGTTAAAAATATTTATACCGCGCACGTTCACCAACGGTTTCATGGCGCTGGTACCAGACTATTGTTGTCAGAATCCAGTCTGACTTGGATATTGTGTCCTATATATCATTTATAAAAATATCAAGAACATTTAAATCAATGAGACACTACTTTTGTCAATAATATTCAAAACACCAAATTTCTGTCAAAAATATTTTTGACAACCGTATTTTGATATTTCATTACCAATTTCGAAGGATAGTGCTAATCTTATTTCCTTAGTATGAGGGGACACTTACCGCTATGACCATTATATTCAAATGTCCATGTCTTATAATGTGAGAGGAGCTAAAATTTGAAGATGTATTTGGAAGGCTATCTTTGCGAGTTTGGACACACAGAGGCAATTTATGTAAAGCTGAACTAAATGTAAGATAATTTTTAAGCATTTTTAATTGTTTTGTTACAGTGCAATACCACTTTAGCTTAGTAAAGACAGGTCACCATGTGAAGGAAGTTAAGGGAGCCAGGTTTTTTCACCATACCGGACTCTACTTTCAGATCGTGATCCTGTTTTCCTACTTCTTGGAAAGGACATTGAGCGCTCCCGTCTTGCGACGCCTACTAGTTTATCAGAGGTTGCATGCAAATACAGGGAGCCTATTTAAGGTGGACATGGGTATGTTCCCTCTAACTGCATGCCAAAAACACACCAATGGCAACCCCGTCCTTGTCCGTCCATGACTGGCCCATGACACTTCGCCTATAATGCTGCCAAAATCCTGTGGAAGTAGTCAGTAGGTCCCTGAAACTACACTTCAGAAGGAGCAGTTAATATATTTATATTGTTAGTTATGATTCTGATAGCTGTTCTATACAACAAGCTTTTGAAGTTCTATGGATCGCTTGCTTTGTGATTCCGTTCAGCTGACTTCGGATTCATGGAAAGATAGACAGACTGGCTGAGGAAATTCCAAATGATAACCTGATAGTATTCTGACAAGATAGAACCATACTATTCTGGACTGTGTAGATGAAATGGGCACATACAAAATTAAGCAGAAGAATAGGGGTAGAGGAACTAAGTGGTTAAAGGAAGATCTGAAAATAATGCAAAGTAAATTTAGGAGGCTAGAACACATTTGAAGAAGGGATTATAATAATAATAATAATAATAAAGGGGTTTATAAAGCGCATGGTGACGCCATCCCGGCGTGTCCCCGCGCTGTGGAGAGAGAGGCAGATGCTAGTGAGAGGCTGGAAACTAGAGGGTATACAGGTAGGTCTTCAAGAGTTTCCTAAATTTAGTTTCAGTGTCCGCTAGCCTGATATTCATTGGAAGAGAGTTCCATTTGTTGGCTGCCAACACACGAAAGGAGCGGCCTCCTATTCTTACTTTTTTTATCCGGGGGATTTTAAGTAAACCTGTTCCCCTAGAGCGAAGAGATCTATTAGGCTCATAGGTGATGGCTAGATCTGTCAGGTAAGGAGGGGCTTTGTGCGAGGTGATCCTATAGCACATTAAGAGCGCTTTGAATAAGATCCTCTTTTTTATTGGAAGCCAGTGTAGAGCCGCCAGGGTAGGTTTAGAGGCTGCTCTTTTGGGTAATCTGAGGACTAGTCGTGCTGCCGTGTTTTGGAGCACCTGCAATCTCCTGATGTTCTTTTCCGTTGTTCCTAAAAGTAGCACATTGCCATAGTCTATTCGGGAGGTCACTAGGGCTTGGGTCATGGTTCGCCTGGCCTCTAGAGGAAGAAGGTCTAGAGTACGGTTAAGGGTCTTCAGAACCCCGAAGCATTTCCCTACTACTTTATGAACATAACCATCAAAAGAAAGTTTTGGATCAACCCAAATACCCAAGTTCTTTGCTTCCTTACAAGGAGTGGGTACAGGACCAAGGCAGGGTGGCCACCATTCTTTAGTCCAGCTAGCATCCTTTCCTCCTATCACTAAAACCTCTGTTTTAGAGCCATTTAGCTTCAGGCAGTGTTGGTTCATCCAACCTGCAAGATCCTGCATACAGGTTTTGAAGTTGGCAGCTATGGTGGGCGCTTGGGACAGGGAAATAAGCAGTTGGGTATCGTCGGCGTAGGAGACTAATTATATGCCGTACGATTGAACCACATCTGCCAACGGAGCCATGTAAAGATTGAACAGGGTGGGGCTCAGGGCAGAGCCCTGAGGCACCCCCTGTTCTAAGGCTATGCTATCTGAGAGGTAGGTACCTCTCTGAACCTGAAAGCAGCGGTCTATGAGGAACGCCCTCAGCCAACCCAGTGCCGCCTTGGTGACCCCGGCTTTTTTTAGACACTGTAGCAAGATGGAGTGTGCTACAGTGTCAAACGCGGCACTGAGGTCCAGCATAATAAGAGCCATGGTATGACCCTCATCTGCTCCTGCCCGTAGAGTTTCGGTCGCTCTCAAAAGAGCTGTCTCTGTGGAGTAGCCCGTCCGAAAGGCAGATTGAGAGCTATGAAGAACATTATTAGATTCCAGATGGGCCATGAGTTGTTTATTAGCTATTTTTTCCGCCACTTTCGCTAGGTAAGGCAGCAGAGAGATGGGTCGCAAGTTTTCCAGGGTGTCCTGGCTCACATTGGGTTTCTTTTTTATAGGGAGTACAATAGCCTTCTTCCACTCTTATACTCCAGAGGTGAAACAGAGCTGGCTAAATTGGAATAATGAATGTAGAAAAACCCTAAAAAGGGCCCAAGCAGCCCATTACTCATAACATTGTAAAACCCACCAATGTGACAAATGCATTGTTCCAGGTAGATGAAAGATTAACTATTTTGCCAATTTCTTTGTTGCTAAAAATTAATAAAATTAAAACCCAGCTCTTATTAGCCAACATGAGGAATATATCAGACTTTATAATATATCAAACAGATTAAAGGGCAAAAGAGCTCACTAGATAATCATGACTGTAGAAACCTAAGAAACAAGAGTAGATCATCCAAATCCAAAACCAATATTTTTCCAGCAAAATTACACAATACATCAACTGTAAGTCATCATACTGGTCAGGCAATAGTCAATTCTTTGAACACCAGTGTCATTCCAGATGATTTGAAAAAAACATAGCTTAAATTATTCCTCTAATAAAGGAACCTTTGCATGACCACGTGGCTCTAACAAACTACAAACCAGTCTCGGTATTTGGCGAAATTAGTTTCAATGGATAGTCTTTAATCATCTTACCAGTAATGTTGAATCTCACCAATTTTTATTCTATATGTAGGCTAGTTTTCAATCAGGTTCCAGCTATGCATCGAAAAAAAGGTTGTCCTCGATGACCTGCAACAGCTAGCTGATAATGATATTCCAGTACCATTGGTGTTACTGGATTTATTGGTTGAGTTCGCCACCGTAGATGACCAGGTACTGCTGAATCGGCTTGATGAGCTAGGTATAAATGAGACATCATGGAGATGGCTCCATAGTTTTCTGAAGGATAGGGAAATCCAGTTGGAACTCGGCTCTTATCTCTCTGAAAAGTAAAAGGTGTCTTGTGGCGTTCCACACGTTTGCGCTTTCACCACTCTTGTTTACTCTATACATGAAACCTCTTCCACAGCAGATTGAATCATTTGGCCTATTGGCATTGATGCAAGCAAAGACACAGAAATTCTTTACACTGTTGATGGTGAGTTAAAGTTACGAACGTGAATAATTGCACAATTTAAATATGCATGATGGAGAACCATCTTATGTTAAATTGTGGCAAAACTGAAAATTTTCAGTTTTTTCATCAGGCATGGAGGTGGAACTTTACTTTTTTGGACTTTCCTGCTGGGACAACGGCTCAAACTTGTGAAGAAACTTGGATTGACTGAGTTATCAATGAATGAACAGATACACTTGGTTGTTCTGTTTTTTTCGAACTACAACTGTTGAAACATACTATCTTCCTCTTTTCATTTCAACAAAAAATACAAATTATCAATTTCATTGTGTTAGCCAGGCTGGACATTTGGGTTTACATTTATTTGATTTACTATCTTTCTCAAAACTCAACTACCCAGAATGTGGCAGAAAGTATGACTCGATCTCAAAGGGCTAGTGAAACTTTATAGTTGCCGGTGGAACAAAAGATGAAGTTCAAATCCCGATGCCCGGTACACAAGGTAATATTGGGAAGAGAAAACAATCCGATCTCTAACTGATTTTCCGGTTATGAACCTGATAGAAATATTTCTTCTATAAGTACCTTTGTGTTAGAAGTTTCAAAGTTTAGAAGAAAACCTTTTGGTGGGAGAATATTCTCAGTGGCTGCAGCTAGACTCTGGAGCAGGCTCCCATTAGAGATCCAAAGGTATGCAGACCTCCTCAAATTCACAGAAATGTCAAAGACCTGGCTGTTCTTACACTAAGGTTTTAGGTTCAATTTGGTCTTACGTGGACTCAGTCGATCAGCACTGGCGCCAAGGTACCTCACGATGTATAATGCACTGTATAAATTATATACATAAATAAGTGCATTGTCATTTCATCATCTGTATAAATAAGGTTTTGATGATGTTATCAAAACAGATCCCTGAGACCTGAACATGAAAGATTGGTGTCATCTGGCTGCTTTCTGCTTCTGGAAGGTCTATATAAACTGAACAGTAGCACTGGTGTGTAAGCCTGAAACATTAGTCTAGCTCTGCTGTGTAGTAGCTGTGATTGTGAGATTTATGTTTTGCACACTACTCCTTCGAAGTTAAATCCCAGCAAGAAATATGTGATTGAGAATGAACAGGAAAGGGACAGGAAGAAAGTGGAATGGCATAACGTATAAATTAGGATTCTACATACATTTTGAAATTCATTCACTTATTTTTTTTACGCTGCCTGTAACATCTAAGGTTCTATCACCAATTGTTAAGGAAATTGTGCTGAAAAGTGAAATGTTTGCCACAATCCTTTCATTGGGGAGGCTGAACTCCTACATCCACGCAGAGGGTAAGTCTTAGCTGCCACACCATGAAAATACTGAAACACTTCATTAGTTCCACTTGAGAACCTCTTGTGGGTGTGTGAAATACACAGAACCTGCTGGAGGAAGATGGGTTCAATTGGTGTAATTTGGGGCAGGTATTTAAGCCCCACCACTTTCAAAGTTTGTGAGGCGCAGCTGCTAGTGAGCCAATTACTGGAATGTATTCAATCTCTTTTCAAAATCTTATCCATTTATTTTTCTTTACGTAAGGGAACTATGAGTTGATACACGATTAGTGGAGCATGCCTTTAATGAATATTCTCAATAAGGGAAAACATACTTGCCAACCCTACAGATGTCAGCGGTGAGCTACCGCTTTTTTTTATTCCTGCCTCCTACTGCTTTTAGACTACATTCAAAGGGCCTTTGAAGACACCTCTTTGAACTGTGATCCTATCTGATGCCTTATCTTCAGAGAGCTGTGCATGTAGCTGCATGTAGCTGTAAACACTGAGGCTGGCATAGTCTGAGCTCAAAGGGACAAATCCGACTTTCGGCCAATCGGGTCTGTCTTGGTCAGCTGCCAGCCAGCCCTGCACAGCCAACATGCTCATGGGAGATCACTGCAAATGTCTGTGGGCTGCAAAGCTCTGGGGTACACCATGCACAACAGCCTGTCTGACTGTGCGCCCACCAGCATGGGAGCTATAATTAAATACACCACTGCAGTTGAATTGTTGAGGGTGGAGCTGTTGAAAATGCACAGGCCAACTTCCCTGCTCTCCGCATTTAATTTTTGTACATATATGTCTTCGCCCGACTTTTCCTTTCACTGGGGTGTTATAGTTCCAGAAGGATTCCTCCAGTAAGTAAAGGAAATCATATCACTGCAACATATCCAACAAACGGAAAAAGACATTGGAAATTAAAAATGTGTGGATCCATAATGACTCCAGAGAGTTGGGGTGAAGAGACATAAAGGAATGTGTCATGATTATGAGCAGAGTCAATAAAAGTCAGCTTATCGTCCACCGGAAATTAGGTACTATTTTCCGAAATCTGCTCCCAGGAAGATGACCACAACGAAAAGTTAGTCAACTGTTGTGGGTACTGCCGTTTCCCTTTAACATATTGAATTCATCCGAACAGGCCATAGAGTCTGGGAGGTTGGCTAGGAGGGCTGGGGAAAAATCAATAAAAATCTTTGTTTTGAGATTTAATATCATATGGATGAGGCATTACTGCCAATGGAGGAGCACACACACTTCTCAGTAGGAAGCTGGTACTAGTAGCTTTACTCTCTTTTTATTTCATGCAGTGATGAAAACTGAAGCAAAACCTAAACATGCCTTCTAGGTAGGCTATTACTTTTTTTAGAAATCCTACAACCTTTCTTTTCAATTAGGCCATCCTGTTACTTTTTAATATACTTCAGATTAAACCTATTAAGTGGTCAAAACTAGCTGTCAGAGTAGGAAGAGAATTAACAACTACTCTATAAAGCAAACTGTTTTGAAAATCATGCATATAAATATAAATATGCAAATCATTTGTGATCGACTGCCCGTCACGTTCTGGAGAGGGGCATGTCCCTCAGTAGCTGCCTTAGCTAAATGAAGTGTTTGTTATGGTGACTGCTTGGCATGGAGGAGTGTTTGGTCTGAGGAGACGGCAGCTCAGGGGGTAGGAAGAGTGACCCTTGGATCAGTGCCAGCTGTGGACAAAAGTTCAATCTTGGAGAAGGGTAACTGTAAGGGACTCCAAACATAGTTCAATATTAGCTCATCTTGCCTTGATGACATGGCTATGGCGGAACCTTTTTATTAACCTAATGGCACACCTTCCCTTCCGGTGTTACATGTATTCCGCTATTTGCGACATTTTCCAAACACATGACGTCAGGTATGTACTTTTAAAGACCATGAATAGTTATAATATGCTGTTATAACATAAAAAATAAACACAGTGACATGAATAACCTCTAGGCAATTTAGCTCAGTTAGATTGTTATGACTTGCCACATCTTGTTTAAATCTGAAAGTGTTACACAGTAAGTGTTTATAATCCCCTTTGGCTTAATAACCAGGAAATTCACCTTAAATATATTTTACAGTAACTGTAACATGTGTATTAATTACTGTTGCTGAGAAAGTGTCAAAGAAATACATGAAATCTACAGTAACAATTATGTTGTGACTAATTGGATCTGTGAAATACAATGAAAACTGAAAACGTGCACTCCACCTGGAAACTTACAGTAGCCAGTCAACAGCGATGATGAGCGTAACATCTTCTGCAGGAAGCCCGACTGCGCTCAGCACAATCACCATTGTGACCAGTCCCGCTTGGGGGACACCGGCTGCGCCAATGCTGGCTGCCGTCGCCGTGACACTGTATTGCATGAAAGACAAAATGTGTTGAGAAGATAAACCCAGTAATCCAATCCAGCGACCCTACACACCAGTCTTCACCAATGCAGACAAGAGAAAATGATCCCTCAGAAGAATCCCCAACCCAGAACAGCAGTACACAATATGCACAGCCCACTTTCCCAAATTATAACACTTTCTCAATTGAGAACATGCACACCTATTCTACTCAACATATCCATTAAATACACACACACAGACACACACACATTTGCGTACAAATACGTGCACACACACACACACCACTTTCTTCATTCACTTCACCATCAGATCCCCTATACACAACTCATCCTTCATCTCACTAAAAGATCATATTTTATACTCATTACTCACTTTCATTTAATTCTACTCACTCATCGCCCTTTTCTGCTGCTCATACATCAGTCTTTCTTCTATACTCCCTTTGTCCGATCTCAACTCCATGTCATTCTCTGCTTCACTCTCTTCATCGACAAGTCTGCCATCACGAGAAACCTTGATAGATAATCCACATGAAATTTTTTTCAAGTTACACATACTTCACTATGAAACTATATTCCTGCACAGCAATTATCCATTTAGCAATTCGAGTGTGTCGCCCTTTCCCAATACGTTTGTTGGTAATAAGTAAACAAAGTTCGGGGACTTTTCTTGATTGCACCTGGGATAGCCGAGAAAAGGTCAAGGAGTTATTAAAGACTCGCAGACATGCCTGTGCTTCCTGTTTAAAAAAAAAATACTACTTTTGTAGCTTCTCACTCCACATAAACTATGTACAACCGATACTTACCCACCTGTATTCGAGCTTCACCTTGTTCGACAGAGTAACAAAACCTTTCTTGAGGTCACTTTTCGGAAATTCTTCTACAGCTATATCTCCCACATGACCACACGTGTACCAAACTCCTTTAAAACAAAGTGAAGTATATCCACCACTATTTCTGACGTTCTTCCCCTTACCGTGTCCTCATTGAAGTCCAACTTCTCCAGTTTCCAAACTACCTTACCAACCACATTGCTATCCAGCACCACTTACTTAGAAATTATCATTTTTACACATATCATGTACGTTTCAATTTGTTGCACAATGGTTACAGATTCTTTCAGTTTAGGACACAGTCTCTCTCATATTTTGCATTGTGTTTTTGATGAAAATTGGTTCTTCATGTATTCGTCGCTATCCCTGTTAATCTACAGTTCAATGGTAGAGCTCGTAACAATGCAATATATTGGTTCATAAATTCACGGAGAATCCTGTGCCGTGGAAAAGATGTTAACCATTTCCAAAAATGAAGTTATCTTTCTTTCCAAAATACCCCTCTGGTTGCCTCATGCCTTTATGGAAATAGAATCTATATTTAAACTACCACCTGTCTAACCTTCTTCCAGGGGCAGCCTAAAAGGCCTCGAACCCTCAGCCCCCAGCATTTTAAGCATCCTGTCCAATAGTAACCTTTCACCCTCACTCTCTGCTGTCATACACACTTTGAGCATGTTCTCCTACTACTCTCACTGTTAGTGGATCACGTGTAGTGTCAGAAAAGGTTAGAGCAGAGGCACTTAGGCTTGCATTTTGCTCCTCAATGGGTCCACACACTAGTTCCTTCTCTATGTTTCCATTCCTCCTACAGGCAGTCTAAATACTCTTTCACGGTCTGATTGCTTCCCTGATAAAAGTAAATCATTTGTTCCTATATAATATGCCATACACTTGGGTGTTTCATGGATTTCACCAATTGATCTTTTCTTCAGGAGAAATAGCCGTGTGTTGCCACTTCTACCCACATCAGCGTTTTCCTTTGCTATCTTTATGGGTATGCAGACACCAATAATTATCAAATATTCCTTCTTCTCTATAAAAGGCGAGTAGCACCTGCGGTAGAGGAACCAGTCTTGCCAGCATCAGACACATCCATGGAGACAGTTGTCAATCATGCACGTGCAGAAGCTCAGTAAAGCTGTTCATGTGCCTTGCTCATCAGGGACTCATTCCACCGGAAGTAAGGTAGAACTTCATTCGCCTTTTCTGGAGCTGCATTAAATTATGAAATGATGCAGAAAAGTGTGACTTTGAGAGGGCTCGATTAAAAGTGACCAAGGGGCCAGACGAGGAATCGTGCACCTGGGAATGACCAATACTCTGGTGATCAGTAATGCCAGGGTGCAGGAATTCGTCCTGAATTACAACTTGCAGCAGCAGTAATTGGAATTAAGTAAAATATCTATGTTTCCACACAAGTTCCTGCATGTATTTCTCACATTCATTCTGGCTCATTTTTCTCCCAAATAGATTTTGGCAGGTTTTACCAGCTGGAACTTACATTATAAACATAGTGGGACTGATATGTTCCTTGCAATTCCCACCACTACTTGAATCTTCTGTTACGGGGAACAGCCACTACAACGTGGCCGTTTCCACGCTGTACTTAACCACGCATGCTTTACAACGCGTGTGTGGTTACCAAGTAAATCCTTTACCACGCATTTCTTTACTACGAAATACGTAGTAAAGGAACGTGTGGTAAAGGTAGAATTAAAAAAGGGGGCTGGCGGGGCTTGGGAGGGTCTCCCCCCAAATAAGAGTGAGTTAAAAAAAAAAAAACTCTTACCATAAAGGCGATGATTTGTGCCTTTTCTCCTTCCTGCAATAAGCCTCCCTAACGACGTAATAACGTACTTGCGTCTACATACTGCCTTTTAAAAAAAAAATACAAAAAGGACCACTTAACTTTGAAGAAGGGGAATTCCTATTTTTTTTAAATATACTAACTTTTAATGATTCTAGGGAACATATAAGGAATTGGGGCAGGGATCGAAAAAAGCATTTACAATGAAAATGCTATTATCATGCATAGTTATACAACGAAAAACGTTGTAGAGATATGGTTGGTAAAGGCATTTTCGTTGTAAAGCATATTCGTGGTAGTGGCATTCGCGTTGTAACGCATGCGTGGAAAAGGCATGCGTTGCAACGGAATGCGTAGAAACATCATACAACCTTCTGCTACCTTTAGCGTCAGGAATTGCAGGCCACTTGCCACAAGGGCTACAGAGTCAAGCCTGCAGACAAGTAGCATCTTCTTCTTGTATGACCTGTGCCTGAGTGGATCTTTTGTTTGACATCAGCCAGGTGATTACCGTGCTCCAAAATTCAAGATGGTTGCAGTTGATCCGTAATCTTGCTGGGTACAACTTCCAGAGCTGGGCCATCTGTAGAGGCCACCAATATAAGACTTTTTGAAAGAACAGATTGTCAGAAGTGGGGTCAGCCAGTATCAAAGTGCCCTTCTTAGTCATTAGGTGCAACATTTGAATTGAGGAACTATCATGGACAGGGCCCACTCTTTTTTCAACAGAGTTTTATACGGTATTCCCCTCGGTAGGACCGTATGTTCAGCCTCAGCTAAACTTGTGGTGTCTTCCAGGTTCAAGTGGGTAACCTGGGGAGGAAAGAGCGGTATCCTGGGAGACGCAAAGGCTTGGAATGCACTCCTGCTACATATTAAGGAGGCCCCCAATGTATAAGCTTGCTAAAGACCTAGTTATATAAGTCTCTGTAGCTTCTTTTGCTCTCGCTCCTCACACTACACTAGTAATTTATAAGCAAGCGCCAAGACGCCTCCGGGTATTTGAGCACTATAAACATTATATAACACAACATTACATCAGTCCTTTGAAAATACACAATGGGTGCTGCAGAGAGCCTTGAATGACATATATCTGCCCATAGGCAGCCAGTACAGAGCTTGAAGAGCTGAAATGATGTAGTTGTTTATGTGTAGGGGAAGATGTTGCCTGGTGACTGCACTGTTGACTCATTGGAGCCTGTGGATTAAGTACAGAGAAGTCACAAGGTACAGCACTTTGGCATGATCTAAGTGCAAGCAGACCAGAGGCAATTGTGACCTGCACCCTGTGAAATAATTCTCTCTGATGACTATTTGATGCAACATTTTCATGTTGTAGAAGTTTCCTTTTGTCACTTGAGTTACCTGTGGTACAAGGAATTGTTTGGAATCCATGGTCTCTTCAAGGTTCCTCACTTCCAAAGATCAAATGGGTGGGAGTTTGAATTCTGGAGGCCAGAAGATGGTGAGGGGATACGTTGTCCAGGTTACACATTTGAGACTCATAATTTCAGGTAAGGTAAGTTTGAGGTGGTCGCATAAATACAATGGAGCAGTGCTTGTAGGCACTGGCCTAGGGCATACAGGTCCAGCCTTAGGATGGCAAAGGTGAAGCAGATACCTTTGAAGGAATTGATGAGGTCTGGAAGAGAGCTGAGGTTTAAATTGAAAAGGAGAGGATAAATGGTACAACCTAGTGGAATGCTAATTGCAGGAGGAAAGGCTCTTAAAGTTAAAGGAAGGAAAGAGACAATGTTGTATCTTTTGGTGGGATATGAAGATGTTCTTTTAGAATTGTGTCTCGAATTTCAGTGTCACTCACTCACTCTCTTTAGTAGGGTGGGGTGCAGTGGAGTAGCATGGGCGTCATAAACCTTATGCAAGCAAAGGGACCTCCAACTCAGAGTTAGGTAGTAAAATACAAAAATAATCAGGGGTTAATGGGCCTCTCAGGCCTTCGGGTTCTGGTGCCCCTGCACCTCCTGCACTACTGGTAGCTATGCCCTGGTGGAGTGATGTACTATGTCAAAGGTAGACGAGATGTCAAGTAGTACGTCGCTTGCAATTCTGTTTTTGTTCACATTGGCCCTGAGGTCATCTCAGATAGTAATTAGTGCAAATGCCGAGCCTCTGCTTGGGCAGAATGTTATGTGGTGCTCAGGAGTCTGGCTATTTATTTCAAAGCAAGCTGAGATCTGCGCAAAGGCCTATCTTTTGATGAGTTTGCCCCTGATTGGTCTGTTGGGCATGTGCTATAGGCTGGACTGGTTTGCTGTGTTGAGGATGTACAAACCACTGCCATAATTATTGAGAGGAAAATACAACAATCGCAAGAAGTACCTTTATTCATAACAATCCCATGCAAATGTTTTCATGAATTAAGTCAAGAGCATCTGAATCCTGAAAAAAGCCCTCAGCCTCAAACATGAAACACTGCACAGATCCCATTCATCAAAGTTCCAACGACACTTGACTTCTCTAATAACACTTTACGATAAAAAGCGGTTCTTAACTAAGCAAGAACTTCTCAAACAACTCATGTACCCTCCCTCTCTGCTAAATGGCAAATGCAATCAATGGGGGATGGGGAGGACAACATCTCATTTGATTTCAATCCACATATCAAAGTACTGTAACATGTCATGGTACCTTTGTAATTTGATCCAAATTCTGTCCGAACACTCATGCTTATTAGATTTATTGGTTTGATGACAATTGTCAGGATTTGCTATGGAATGATGCCACAGACTAACAATGGAAGGAATATCATTCCATATGAACATTGCTGTGTTTTGTTACCGGAGAACCTCTAGTACAGGAACAATTACCAATCATTGTATCTTTCTTAAGGTGGTGCTCCTAGCAAATGTGTATATTTTTGTAAAGTTACTGAAATGTAACCCCAGCCCCTTATCCAACACTCTGTCCTGGTACTGACTGGCTTGAAAAGATCCACTGAGAACCAGAAACTATTCTTTCAATTTGAGGGCACGGGAAAGCTTGCACCCACTGTTTGCACCTCGGATTTGACCCACCTGCCTTATATTGCCCACATGCTTCAAGCACAGTTGTTTTTACAACTGTCTTGAAAGTGCAGCTGTCTGCAAGACATATCATTACCAATTATTTAAATAAATGTAAAGTGAGGTTTAGCACTTCTCAGAGATGTATTTCTCCCTCACTGCAATTGCACTGCATGAGGGCTACTTTGCCATCCCAATATTACCCTGAATCCTAACACATTAAATTAGTTATCTCATAGAGGCATTGCATACAGAAGCCACATTGTTTTGTTTTTGTAAAACTGCAGCATATTTTTTAATGATTTACTTACGACTCAAAAAACGAGCCAGATCTGTTGGCGTTACCAAAACTTGGGTTACACTATTTCTTTCTTTCAAATAAACCATAGTGGTGACAAGTTTACAATGTGTTTATATGCCTGACAGTTCCAAACTATTGATATGCGAACAAGTCTTTATATTTAGGCATCTTAAACTCAGTTTTGTAGAAGGCGTAACAAAGACCGCATTTACTTTTGTTTCCTCTGTGGGGGTTTCATTGCCTAAAAGAACTGATTGGTTAGATGTACGGAAAAGGAAAATGTAAAATATATATACTAAGGGTTTGATGAACAGGCAGAGAAAATTAACAGTATATGACATGAGGGTTATGTGGGGGAAAACTCTCCTCCCATTACACATGCATATGGTTCTATTGCCTGGTCTTGCTGATTTAATAATCTGAGATTAAGATGTTTACAGTGACTGACACTTCTCACATAATCATTTGTCAGACCCTTCAGGATTTTGCGGTTTTCCGCGAATTGGGCACTTTTGTAAAGGATGTATGACGGTACAACACGTACCGTTACAACACGTCCCTTTACGACGTAGTTTTAACAACGCAAGTCGTTACAACGACTTGCGTTGGGGGGGCGCTGATAGTGAATAATTTACTATTCCAACACCAGTTCCCGTGGATAGTAGGGAAGGTATTGGATAGTAAATTAAACTATCCCCTATCCTAGAGCGCCCTCCAGCGAAAGGCGTTGTCACAACTTTCGTTGTTAAAACTGCGTCGTAACGGTACCGCGTTGTAGCGGTTCCGTTGTAAAGGGTGTTTCTCTTTGTAAAAATGCAGCGATTTTGACATAAGAGCCTGCGAAAATGAGGGAATGCAGGGAAAAGGTTTTACATTTCTATGATAATTGATGTTTTTCAGGGCTAAAAAATATACATACAAGTTGTACAATAAATTCTGTGTTGACTTTTGAAGGAACATATGCATACTGTTGATACTTCCATCACCAAAAGCACATTAATTCCTATATTCATTAAAATGAGTGAGTGCCTCAGCTCACCTTTGTGCCAAAATTGATATTTACATTTGTGTTCTAAATCATAAACATAATATAGAGACCCCTAAAGTAATCTATAGTCTGTATTATGCTATGTGTCATTTTAAGAACCATATTAGATGTGGAGAAGTGTCACAAATGAGTTAAAGTGTGTGACTAAAAGTGAACAGGACTACTCCCTTTGATGTAAATCTTCCCCATGTTTACAATTGTGCAAAAAGGTCTTATTATCGGAATATTGGTGTATTTACTAAGTTGTTTAATGTCTCTCCTTCTGCCTTATTATGAATGCTGTTCAATTCGGAAATGTGAATCCTGTACTTAAGAGTCTTTAAAAGCATTCTGTTAGACCTGGCTCTTTTTGCAGAGTGGTCCCCAAACTGTTTCCCTTCCTCCTGTATTATTTCCTGTATTATTTCTGACCTGTTTTTGTTGGCTTTAGGACTCTGGGCACTTTACCACTGCTATTTAGTGCTAAATTGCATGTGCTCTCTCCTTTAAACATGCGCTACACCTGTTTGGCATATTTAATTTACATGTAAGTCCCTTGCACAGTGGTATCCCATATACTCAGGGCATGTAAATTAATTGTTACAAGTGGGCCTACAGCGCTGCTTGCGCCACTCACAGAAGTAGCCTTTCAAACCTGTCTCAGGCCTCTGCCACTGCAGGGCCTGTGTGCGCAGTTGACTGCCGCAGTGACTTGCTAAAGTTATTTGCAGAGCCTTAAACTGCCCTTTCACTACATATACGCCACCCCTAAGCAGAGCCTCCAGGATTTCGTGATTTGCGTGAAATCGGCACTTTTGTAAAAAATGCAGATATTTTTACAAAAGTGCCAGCGAAATCGGCACTTTTGTAAAAATGCAGCGATTTTTACATAAGTGCCCCCGAAAATGAAGGCATGCAGGGTAAAGGTTTTTACATTTCTATGATAATTCTTCACTTGTCAATATCCCAATCATTCAATCAATTTTTATTGTTTAGGTTAATTAAAACCATAACAATATCATAATACAAATAAGGTATCAATGGTTTAACAGCAAATAAATGATTTAAAACAGGGACTGGGGGCCTGGGCATGTTATCCATGAAGGCTGTAATGCAGCCTGCATGGAGAACGGGGAAATTGCGCATGATTGGCTTGGCCGGTCCGAGAGGGCCGATCAAACAATCATTGCGCACTTAGGAGTGGGCAAACACTCCTCCCTGCCCTACTCTGAGAGCAGAGCAGCCCCGAAGGCCCACCCGCCCACAAGCAGCACGAAACATAAAATGATAATAATTATAATTTTATGTTTTTACTATGCACTGCTTAAAAGCAGTATGGCGATGCTCCTCTGCCATAGCGGAGAAGCCGCCACTGCCACTCACCAACCTTCAGGTACATTTTGGGACTCCATTTTTCTTCAACAATGCTTTTTGACATAGAGAATACATGTTGAGCCTCCTTCAGGTTGCGCAGCGCTACATGTGCTCCTGCGTGATCTATACAAAAGAAGCTGGGTAAATGTCTACAGCCCACTCTGTAATACCAAAGCAACAAGGGGCTCAGAAAGCAGGCACACATGCACAACAGAGGAAGGAAGAAGGACAACATGAAACGTTGATTTCATGAGTTTTCTACTGACATCTCAATGATGGATAACACTAAGGGCTCCATTAGGATATCGGGCGGATTGCCTCCGCCAGGGTGGCGGTGGCCACCGCCACCCTGGCGGAGGCAATCCGCCCGACAACCACTCTCGTTTTCCCCTCCGCCTGATTAGGATGGCGGAGGGGACAATGGCGGACGGAAAGACCGTCCGCCGCTTTACCGCCGCGGTCGCCCTGCGACCGCGGCGGTAATAGATTAATATGGTGGCGGTGTCCAATGGACACCGCCAGTCATATTACGATGGCTTACATTAGGGGCCTTTCCGCGGCGGCAATGCCGCCACGGAAAGGCATGCGGCAATTGCTGCGGGCCCCCTGCAGGGCCCCCAGGTTGGCTCCACTGTCAGGGGGGCACATGGGGGGTACCTCTGGTACCCCCCCACATTTGCATTTGCAAAGCGGCAGGCACCGCGCGGTGCCTGCCGCTTTGCATATGCAAAAAAACATTTTTTGCATTGTGGCGGGCTGTGCAGAGTGCACCGCCCGCCACAATGCTAAAACTACAGGATGTGCCCGCCACTGTGGCGGGCACATCCTAATTCCCCCCACGGGACCCCCGCCCTTATGGCGGGCGGTCCCGTTCTCCGATAGGGTGGCGGGCGGACAATGTCCGCCCGTCATCCTAATGGGGCCCTAAACTACAATGGGAGCCTTGGCCTGGTGGGTGACATTTCAGAGAAATTCTTTTAGTGCTCCAGTTCTTTTATATGCAGTTTGTGGAAACGCTGCTTTGTAAATAACATGACGCTTTTTTTTAGAACTATGGCTAAAAATTCCTTTTTTAATTTTTATTCTAGAGCTATTTTTTCAGTTTGGGACCTTCAATGTTGTCAGCTGGTACTATTGCTCAGAACACGCTGGGATCTCTACCTGTCTCAGTCTTGGTAAGAATCCACTTTAGGCACTTATGTGTGAACAAGCGTGTGTTTTTATAAAATTAGCATTACAATATTGCTGCTACATAATTCAATATAATAGACTTACCATAATGTACTTAAAGATCTGAAGTCTGATAGCATCTTAGCATGGTTTTGAAACTTGTCCAAATACATTTTTAGTATTTATTTTATGAAGTTTCGAATCATTAGCTAAATTTCTTTGCAGTCAGTGTACGAAGCATGCACATCTATTATTTTTTAAGACTAACATGTACGCTTAAAGCATTCTAGTGATGTAACTGCTGAAAATCAATTCAACATCATCCGAAGCAGATTTAAATCAGTAAGAAGGGTCTTGTCACTGAGTTTGGATTGCTTAACCCTTAAATGAAGTCTTAAGAAAAGAGAAGTCAGCTCTAATATCAGAGCCTGGAAGCCCTTGCCCAGCATTTTATTAGGGAGAGAATGTGTTCTGTAAGCTGCATATTTTAGCTCAGCACGAACATATAATATAACGGTGTAACCTCACCTGATGGTGATGATCTTGCCAACATCTAGCTCCATATCATTTAGCTGTGCAATAAAGACCGCGGCCACTGCTTCGTAGAGGGCTGTCCCATCCATGTTGATTGTTGCCCCGACAGGTAAAACAAACCTGGTGATTCTCTTGTCCACATGGTTCTTTTCCTCAGCGCAACGGAAGGTTACCGGCAAAGTTGCTGAACTAGCAAATAGAAAACAAGCATTTGCAATGCAATTGGTCTCGCCTTTGGGACCTTATATGTATTTAGCTATGCAGCAGATTAGCCTGGGTGAAAATACAAGATTTTGAAGAAATATTATTGTCTACGGGTGCTTGTAGAAGGCAATTTCTATGGACTGGAATCTAGAGAATGCTAAAGTGATTCTGGTATTTTACTGACCTCTGCTGGTCATTAACTGTCGAGAAAGTTAAATAGAGGCAGCTGACAGAATTGTTTTTTAAAAGAAAGTTGCTTAGCAGAAAGCAATTCTGGTATTTTACTGACCTCTGCTGGTCGTTTTCTATCAAGACAATTAAATAGAGGCAGTTGAACAGAAAAAAAATCCCTAAGCAGAAGCAGACAAGTCCTAGGGCTAATCTCCACAGCCCACAAAGTACATACACATATAAGTATATAATAAGTATATGCTAAAGTCTACACAAGAGGCCTCGAATACTCGACCTACAAAAGACTGAACAATCCAGAAGGCAGTAAGGACCACCCCTTTGCCCCGTCATTTTGCCAGAAAGGAGTGATCTCATATAGTGGGGCAGAGGAAAGAGACTATGAAATAAGATCCAAAGCAAACAAAATATGTTTGCAAACATTCCAAAATGGCTGCCGGATGAACAGGGTAAAACCATTTTGAAAACATTCATTATGTGACTTTGAAAACACAGAAACAACTGGAGTACATCAATCAGTTCCGGTGTCATTTTAATGTCAGGCATTGAACCCTACGAAGTGTGGCTTCGAGCTGGCTTTGTTTTTTTGTCTTTCAGTGTGAGTTATGGGGTCGAGAGCGTAAAATGCGTGTCTGTAAATAATTGGATTCACTAAAGGTGCAACATGTCAAGGCATAGGAATCACTTTGCCATATAAATCTGTCACGGTACTAGGTGTTTGTATAATTCCAAGTCTCGTATTGCCTCTAGAGAAAATTGGGGTGAGCTGAGAGAACCCGACCATATCCTAACAGAAATGTTTCCCCAAGTAAAAACTACCCCTATCGCCTGCGGTAAGTCACTGACTTAGCCACCTCAGACTGGGCAAATCATGTCAATTCCTGGGCTATCAACGTATAACTAATTAGGAATCTGAAACTGAGTGGCTGTTCATTTCATTCCCTTTACCTGGAGGAGATCATGAGGGCTGTCAGGAGAGCCTGGGCCATTCCCATGGCAAAGCGGAAAGGATTTTTCCTGACTATAACAAGGTAGATTAAAGGCAGGATGACGACTGAGTGGATTGCAAGTCTGCAACAAAAGAGGGAAACACAGATAAATACATTCTGCAACAAAAGAGGGAAACACAGATAAATACATTCTATTTTAAATCTGGTTTAATTAAGCAATTACATACAGCAAATGGAGGCGCACATGACGCAAGCTTTATTGTGAAAGATGAATGTATCCATACTGTGCATTTAATATCAACAACAAAGCCTGCAAAGACTGAGAGCTATTGTTAGCAGAGGAAACAAGCAACAGACAGCGGGCTCTCGTGTTTTATTTGACACATCTGAACAATATTAATGAAAGGCACAACAGTACATGTGCGGCACTACCGCAAAACGGGTGGGGCCGCGTCAGCCATTGGCCGACGGCAGCACCAGCGAGGTAGTGCTGATGTCGGCCAATGGCCGACGGCAGCATGGATGGGGTTAAAGACTCAAATTTGGTGAAACAATAATGCTCCTGGTAAATCCTGATTACACATGGTGCATATTTACTCACTGCATGAGGCCACACGAGCGTAGGGGCCCCATGCCTATCAGAAATTACTTCTTATTTTCCGTTAAACATTTTTATTCCTGTGAGTGGTTGTGTAGACAGGGCCTAGTGCACTGCTTTGCCCCAGGGGCCTATAATGCTGTTAAAATGGCCCTCTATTTAGTAGGTGTAGCAACGCTGCACAATTGTTTGCACCTCGAAATGGTGGCTTACACAGTAATACCCTGCGTATTCCACGTTTCTGTGGTTCACAAACTAGTAACATGATTTACAACAGCATCGAGTAACTTGAAATTTACATTTTGAGGTACATTGCGATTCTGCAGCATACGGTCTGAATCACAATCATAAAATTCACAAAAAGTCAGTGATTAAGCTGAGCCGGTGGTTGTATGGTCTGGGACTACCGACCACCTCCTCCCTATCTTGTGCACCACCATCATCAAACCTTCAAAACATTTAGACCCCCCGGCCGTATTTATTAAAACATGAAAACAAATTAAAATTGTTGAAATAAAACAATATTTACACATTACTTATTATGCAACATTCTGACATTAGATTTACAATGTAGACAGGTATCAAAGGGCTCACCTTAACAAATGTCTAATACAGCGTGTTTCCTAACCGAATCTAACATCCTACGTATGAATTTTGCATACCTAACATTTTGGGACTACGGCAAGGTCGCTAACCGGTGTCAGATCCTTATTCCCTAGCTACGCCCTCACGTCAGAGTGCGCATACGCACAGGGCTCGTTTACCGGGAGTTTACTCCCCTCCCCCTCCCGGTTACCCCATACGCTCCATGAACTCCATTAATCAAAAGGGGGGACCCTTTCACTCTGCGCCGTTTAGTGACGTCATAGTGTACGTGCGGGGTGACTAATCAGCCCAAAGAAATCGTGACTCCCTCCCCTGCACCCATCCAACCAAGCGGATATCCGGCCCCTGGAGTTCTAGGAGAGACCATTGGCCCCTCCCCCTGGCGACCCCATTCAAGAATGGTGACGCCCCTTAACCACTTGGCTGCTAAGGGGTATGCATGTAGGTCCATTGACTTTCCATTGAAATCAATGGGCCCTACATGACGAGCTGGGCTCGTCATGAGCGTCGAAGGGGTTAAGGACCTCAACCCCTTTCATGCTCATGACGAGCTCAGCTCGTCATGCAGTACACTGCTTGTGTGCTGATGACGAGCTGAGCTCGTCATAAACAATGGGATTTAAAGATCTGCAGCACAGCACATAAATATGTGCAGCATCCATGTGGTTAAATTGACTGCTCACCGATCATGACCTTACCGCCAAGGACTACAATAAATACGACAATTATGGAACCTGTGAATGGGAAAAAAGGCCCAAGATAACAAGTACACCACACTTTTCTGTACACAAGATTGCTCGCGTTCAATAACTCAGCCTGTAAATGGGGAAAAAAGGCATAAGGAAGAAAATTCCAACAATAATATTTACAGTGCAAAATTACACTTACCAACGGTAAGACCGACCAACGCACAAACAAGCTTCTGCTTCAGGGGATGGTGGGTGGGAAAATTATTCAGCCCCTTGTTGGTGGGGCACGGAGCAGGCCTGGAGAACGCCGGGCAAGAGGGCGCCTCCCGTGCTCACCCAGCCTTTTAACCTGTTGTGCAGGCATGGGGGCAGACCAGTTCGCACAGGTCCGCCCCCCGGGCTTCCCCCCTTTGACCCGGAAGCAATCAAGTTGCTTCCGGGTCAATGCGGAAGCCGGCACCAATCGGTGGTGGGGCGCGCCTGCCGCGTCATCAAGACGCGGCGCAGGGGCACGCCCCACTACCGAGGCTGCAGGGGAAGGGGAGGTCGGTGCCCCGCCATACGGGCCCCCCTTTCCTCTTGTGGAGGCCACCAACACTAATTCATGGGAAACAGCACTTATTTTTCCTCATCGGACATTTCCGGCGAGCAAGAGAGGGAAGAACACATAAAGGGGAATAGGAGGAAGAGAAATATGGAAAAACTGTCACAAAGGTAGAAATGAGGGACCTGCAAGAGTGAGATAAAGGGACAAGGAGTGCCTGGTAGCATATTAAAAGCCTGAGGTGAATTGAAGACTGTGCAGCCTTGGTATCTGGCACACTGACATTTAACAGCGCTGGCCGCCGTTTTCTATGCAGCGCTTTGAGCACTGACAAGCTTTGTTTTACAAATTAAGCACTGACAAAATTAATCAACTCCTCCCAAGAATCTGTGACAGTTGCCTTGCAGATTCACATGCGTAGTTGTGGAATTCTTTGTTAATTTCTTGTTACTCACATGCGTGTGTAAATGTTGAAAGTGTACATTTAGGCAAGGTAATTGTATCATTTAGTTTCAAACTATTTTCGGTGGTTCTCCATGGTGAAAATATCTTTCCACATAGTAACGCATTCATCTACACCCCATCCAAGTTTGGGGATGTCCCCTCTGCTCTACTGTCCTAAATATGCATTTACTACTAGCCTTTAGTTTAGACAAGTACATGTAACAGTGCGTTCTTGTGGGAAACTGCCTTTAAAGGTTTGAAAATGTTGTGGGAGTACGTGTACTTTTGCAGTTGCTCTCACCCAGAAATACCCACAACCTGGTCCCGTGAGTAGATTTTCTCACACATCACATAGTTACGCCAAACTTGGGTCTGCAGAACATTTGTGAATCAAGCCCAAAATTACTCTAATTAATATAAGAGAGACTCTATAAGTTTCCTTTTATATCCCCAGAAAGAGGAGTAAAATAAGGTTTTGGCACACTGTGCTAAATCTACTCTTTAGCAATGGAACATTATTAGAAACACACACCGCATGATCATCGGTAATTATTCTTTGCACATCCTCTCATGAGCTGCAAGGACCCATGAGGATTAACTCTTGAATGTCCTGGCCTATGTAAGCACTGACTTCCATCCAGTGCCTGGAGCTATGGCGAACATCAGTTTGAAAATGGCCATAAACGGCACATTACCTCCTCGTCCTGTCTCCCCGTCCCATTCCTTATACATGAGCAGCTAGTCTGCTCCACAGAACCCCTAGCCTAGCTGAGCTGTTTGCACTTCCCCCAATATGGCGCCACCAATCCGGTGAGGATAAAGGGGGAAGTGCGTCATAGAACATCCTGTTCTTTTTTTTCTGCACCAGTTCCTGTTGCCTGGCTGTGCTGTGCTGTTAGGAGTTTGCCTCGTCTTCTGGTGAGTTCCTTTTTGTTTTTTCTTCTTGTTGGGCGGCCTGCTTTAGCGGCCGCTCCATGTTTCTTGCTGTTTGTTCCCCCCGCCCTGCCTCTGCCAGCGGTCTGCCTTTTCTCACGCGGTTCGCGTTAGCGGCCGTTTTCCTTTGTCCGCTCTTGCCTGGTTGCTCGGCTTGCTTCAGCAGCCGTTTCTGGGTGGTTCTCTTGATTCCCCATGTGCCCTGCTTTAGCGGGCTGGGGTTTTCGGTGTGTGGAGGCGCAGCGCTCGTGTTTACACGGTGCTTTTGGGGATGAATTTGGTTGCTACCTGTACCTTTTGTACCGGCCCAATTTTATAGCTCTCATGGGACTTCGTGTCCTCGGGACTTTGTGTCCTTTATTTGGGGTCCTTCCTGGCTGGATTTTTGGCCGTGCTTCTGCCTGTTTTGGTGTTTTGGACTCCGCTGGTTGCTGGCATGGATTCCGAGGCTTCTTCCTCTGCTTCCCCTCTTGTTGCCCTGCGCCTCATTCTTCATGAGGCTGTGGCTGCTGCTTTTCCTGGCTTGGGACGCGGCTGGGCCTCCTCCCATGGTGCCTCGTGTCTCTTTGGATGCGCACGTTGCTCCTGTGGATGACGATGGTCATGATGTTGTTGGGGGTGTGCGTGGTCGATTTGTTCAGGGTGCTGAGCTCGCTGAACTGTCCACCCATGTGCGGTCCACTTTGACCTTCTCTCCTCCTACGGATGCTGTTTTGGAGAATGTCTTCTTTATGCAGTATGTCCTGCCTGCTCCTGGCTCTTTTCCTTTGCGCAGGACGGTACGCCATGTGCTGTCTCGCGGTTAGTGGGAGGTGGACAAGTCTGCTTTTCCTCGTTTCCTGTCCAGGCGTTACCCTCTTGAGGGTTTTGCTGCTGTGTTACCTCAGGCTGTGACAGTTGGTTTTTGATGGCTGGCCTTTCCTCTCGGGGTTTGGTCGTTTCTGAGGACGCCCTTCCTGCGGACGCTGTGAATTAGCGTGTTGGAGGGGTGGTGAAGCGTTCCTATGCTGCTTCTGATTTTTCTGTCCAGGCGTCTGCATTTCTATCTTTATGGTTCCGTCGCTCATTGTGGATTTCCAGTCCCTATAGGTTCTGCTGTCCGACTCTTTGTCTCTGTTAGAGGCGGCGGCGGCTGCTTCTGGTGCTTTCCTTGCTGCCCGTCGTCATGTTTCGGATGCGTTCCTGGAAGGCCGACTCTTCCCAGGAATCGGTCCTCCTTCAGTTGCCCGTTGAAGGTTCCAGGGTGTTTGGTCCTCTGCTGGGGGGTATGGTCTAGCATTCTGCTGGGAACCGCAGGCTCGTGTCTCCGGTCCGCCCTCCTTCTCGGGGTCGTGGATTTGGTTATCATCGCGCTTTTGGGCCTCCTGCTCGCGGCGCTTCTCAGCCCTTTCGTGGCTGGGGTCGTGACCGGGGGGCCCCTGGAAGTGCCATGCCCCGGGCCTCTGCCGGTGTTGCCACCCCCGCTTCCTCCTCTTCCCAGTGAGCCTTTGCCGGTCGCCTCCGGTCCTTCCGCGCCCTGTGGTTGTCGATTCCGGTTGCTTGGGTGGTTCAGACTGTTTCAGTTGGTTACCGGCTCGAATTTTCCTCTCCTCCTCCTCCGGGTTTTGTTCGGACTCCCCTGCCCCGTCTTCCTCTGCGCAGTGATGCTTTGTTGGCAGGTGTGCGGCTCCTGTTGGTGAAGGGGCTATTGTGGAGGTTCCTCCTCTGGAGTGGGGCAGGGGTTGCTATTCGATTCTCTTTCTAGTCTCCTTGAAAGACGCTTTGGATCTTCGTCCTGTTTTGGTTCTGATGCGGGTCTTTCGCTTCGTTGTCCTCCGTCCGTTCTGGATGGTGGCGCTCCAGTCCATCCTGCCTCTGGTCCTGCCGGGGGGCTTCCTGGCATCCCTGGATCTGATGGATGCGTATTTCCACGTTCCTGTCCTCCCGGAAGTCCTGAGTTTTCTCAGATTTCCTGTGGGGGCCCTGCACTGTCAGTTCCGGGTGCTCCTTTTCGGCCCTTTAGCGACGCCCAGGGTGTTCGCCGAGTTCTTGGCCCCTCTGGTGGGTATCCTTCATTCCAGGGGTTTGCTGGTGTTTCCATGCCTGGATGACTGGTTGATTGTCTCTCCTTCTTTTTCACGGGCTCTGTCGGATGTGGATCAGGTGTGTCTTCTGCTGGGTTCCTTTGGGTTCCTTCTCACCCGCAGGTTGTCCTCCCTGGTGCCCTCCCTGTCCCTGTGGTTCCTGGGGGCTCTCTTCCGCATGGGCATGGTCATGGTTCTTCTCTCACAGGGACGCCGGTTGACTTTGTTTCGTCCCCTCTCCTGGCTTTAGTCCCAGTCCCGGGTGTCTGCCCGTCTCTGGTTGCGGAGTCTGGGGGAGGTGGCGTCCGCTTTGCTTCTCCTTCCTTGGGCCAGGCTGCATCTGTACCCCCTGTTGCATCATGTCCTGTCGCACTGGGATCCTGCCTCCTTGGTCTACGAGAATCTGTTCCCTGTCACTGCGGGGATTCGGGCGGATCTCCAGTGGTGGTTGTCCCCTCTCTCTCTTTCCCGGGGGTTCAATCTCCTTCCTCCTCAATCTGTGGTCGTTTGTCCACGGATGCTAGTGCTCTGGGGTGGGGTGCCGTTCTGGGTGCCTCCACGGCTCAGGGTCGGTGGTCCGGCTTTGTGTCCCTCCAGTCGTCGGGCTGGAAGGTGTTGTGGGCGGTTTGGTTGGTTCGCTCCTCTCCTTCGGGGTCAGGTGGTCTCTGTGCAGACCGACTGTCGGGTGCTTCGTGCTTATGTGACTCACCAGGGGGGCATGTGTCGTGCCCTGTCTCTCCTTTCCCGGACGGTAGGCCTGTGGGCCGAGTCGACTCTCTTGTCTCTGACGGCGGTCTCTCTTCCGGGGAAGGAGATTGGCCCTGCGGACTCTTTGGGCCTGGTGTTCCCGCCCTGGTGTCCTTCTGTCTGTCCCCGGATCTGTTCGGTCTGATTGTCCTGCGGTTCGACCTTCCTTGGCTGAATTTTTTTGCCTCGGTGGTCTCCGCCCTTCTTCCTCGGTTTTGCGGCATCGTTCCCTCTCGAGGGGTCTGCTGTTTGCCTTCCCTCCGTTTGCCTTACTTCCGTGGTTCCTCTGGAAGATTCTTTGGGATCGGGTTGTTCCGGAGTGGTCTTGGCGGTCTTGGTACCCCCTTCTGCTGACCTTTTCTGTTCGCCCTCATTGGCGGTTTCCCCTGTGTCCCTCCCCTCTGAGGGTTCCTCTTCTCGGCCTTGCCTCCCTGTGTCGCCTCCGGCTGGGGGTTTGGCACTTGAGAGGTTGCGTTTGCTGGTTCTGGGTTGCTCGGTGGAGGTTGCCCATTGTCTTCAGCTTTCTCGGCGACCTTCCGCTTTGTCCTCGTATGCCCGTCACTGGTTATGTTTCTCTTCTTGGTGCCTTGGGAAGGGTCTCTCTTCTGCCTCCTGTGAGGCGGTGAGGGTGTTGGACTTCCTGCGGGATGGTTTCCTCCTGGGGCTTGCTGTTTCTTCCCTGCGGGCTCAGTGGGCTGCCATTTTGGCTTTCGGGGTTTCTCCGTTGCCTCTTTCTCCACGTTGGTGGCTCGCCTTCTGCCGAGTTTCTTGCTTCAGCGTCCTGTCTCCCGTTCTCCTGTGCCTCCTTGGGGTCTTCCCCTGGTTCTGCGGGCTTTGGCGGGTCCTCCTTTCGAGCCTTTGGACTCCGTGGCCCTGTAGTTCCTTTCGGCTGCGGTTATTTTCCTGGTGGCCATTCCTTATGGCCGGCGTGTTGATGAGATTGGGGTGCTGATGGCTTCCCCCCCTTCTGGCGCTTTTGCGAGGGTGAGGTGATTCTCCGCCCGAGTCGGTTGTTTCTCCCTCGGGTGGTGTCTTCTTTTCACTGTCAGGAGGATATTGTTCTCCCTGTGTTTTTTCCGGCTCCTCCCTCTCCTGAGGAGGTGCTCCTCCATTCTTTGGATATGCTGAGGGCTCTCCGCATCTACTTGGCGCGTACGACTGCTTTCAGGACGGTTGATTCCCTCTTTGTCACCTATGGCCTCTCGGGACTGGGGCTTCGTCCTTCTTTGTCCCCTTTGTCTTGGTGGGTCCGGGGTGCTGTGGTTTCCTCTGACGACTCTGCCCACTGTCCTCTGCCTTCCTCTGTTCGGGGTCGGTCGTCCCGGAGCGTGTCGTCCTCCTGGGCCCTGTTCGAGGGGGCCTCCTTGAGGGACGTTTGCAATGCTGCCACGTGGGCTTCTCCCCTTGCTTTTGTTGCCCATTGCATGCTTCAGTTGGGGATGGCGGCCTCTGCTGCCTTTGGGGCTCTTGTCCTTTCTGCGGTGCATGCTGTTTGCAATGTACTGTTTTCTGTGAATTGAATGGACCTGTTTGTTTTCTCAAACCTTTGTGGTCTGTTTTTTTCTGTCAATCACCGTGTGCTTGGGTATGGGCTCACGTATAAGGAATGGGACGGGGAGACAGGACGAGGAGGTAATGCCCGGTTACTCACCGGTAATATCCATTACTCCGAGTCCTGGTCTCCCCGTCCCATTCCTGAGCCCTTCCCTCCCTCCCTGGTTGGGTTTTCTTTGGGTGATTGTCTGTTTCGTTCTGGTTTTCTTTGGTATTCTCAGGATGTTCTATGACGCACTTCCCCCTTTATCCTCACCGGATTGGTGGCGCCATATTGGGGGAAGTGCAAACAGCTCAGCTAGGCTAGGGGTTCTGTGGAGCAGACTAGCTGCTCACGTATAAGGAATGGGACGGGGAGACCAGGACTCGGAGTAATGGATATTACCGGTGAGTAACCGAGCATTATTCAATCTCAAACCAATCCAGAGTAGGCCTTAAAAATATTTAGATCCCTTAATGTTTCAGCATTGTCCATGCTTAGGGAGACTATTTAAAATATTTGGCCAAACCTCCTTGCAAGAAATGGTCAATATGAAAAATACTTTCATTGGCAAGATTCAGTACCATTGGCTGTCCAGGTGACTAGGATAGCCACATGCCAGAAACAAAAAAACCAAAAGGATATCATTCTAATCTCTCCAAATATGGACTGATCTAAAACTGCCAACTACTGGAAAAGTTAGTCACCTAGAAACTCCAATCAAACACTTTGTTTGTAAAAATGTAATAAGTATGGTGTATTTCATCACCCGCTTCGCCCACCATCAAGATAGACTAAGTCAACATTAAACTACAAAAGCAGTGACCTGAGTATTAGAGCTGGTAAGATAGCGCTGCAAGGGGAACCCTTGATGCAGCGATCTGCAGGGCATAGGTTTGAATCTGGGCAAGAGTGACTTAGCCATTCATCCTGCTTGTGTTGGTAAAAAGCATACCACATTCAGTTGAGTAAAAAAGATTGAATATCGGAATGTTCTCTGTAAAGTTCTTTGGATAAAATAAATATGTAAAGGACAGTTTATGATTAGAATCAGATTGTGTGATACTCCATTGTATTAGAAGTTTGAAACATGATGGAAATGACATTGGATACTTTCCCCTGCAAGGAACTCCGATCAACTTTTTTCAGTTCAAGAAACACTTCTTAACGTCATAATGTAACAGGCATTAACATGGCCAAAAAGTTATAGCCTTTACCGAACAAGCATTGATAAAGCCAATAACTCGGTCTTGCACCAAAAAATGCAAGTCAGATGTATCAGCTTTGCGCTCGTTCACACTAACTGCATGTTTTGTACTCTGCAACTTCGAAAGACAGAAGCTTAAAATAAACAAAACTCGCAAAATTTGTTTTAAGCCAAAATGTATCTCAAGGGCTAAGGCTATAACACCTACTTCCAAAATTAACCTCAATGATAGGCTATCACGTTCATCCTCATTGAGCCGGGGCATAGAAGCCTAAACTTGACACACCCCTTAATGTCTACCTCACCAGACCTACTAATGCTACTCTTACGGTCTGGGATAGGGGATGGCGATCGTCGGACCACTTATCTTTTGCCACACACTCCGATTCCTTCACTCCTGCATTGGATCCCAACTCATCTGATAAATGAAAGAGAGAGAAATGTCTTGCAATTGCCACTATGGTTCATAAGGGGGTTTAGTTATTCAAAACTTGCAACCAGAAACTTAGATAAAATTGAATGATTCCACTACACACAGGGGTGACCAGAGCTTAATTTTGAGTAGGTGGCTTCCGTTGCTCAGCACGGCACTTAAGTATCAACACCAGCGCTGTTCATGAGCGCCAGTTAAAGGCACATTTATTTATGAAATAATATTATTAATTGATGTGCTCAGAATCACAGAATGTTGAGCTGACGCCGAGACTCGATTCTGGTTCCCCTGCTCAGAAGTTGGCAGCTCTGAACATTATGTCACATCCTCTCCCCATTTTCAGGGTTTGCAGTTGGTTCTATTTTAGGTGGCGCTAAAAGAAGAAATGGGCTGGTGCAAACCGCCTCCTGGTGAAAGCCTGGCACTTATTTATTTACAAATTGACCACTGGGTGTGACACTGGGATTTTGAGTAGGCAGGTGGAAGAGGAACTGTTGACACATTTTGGCAGTATATGGGGAAAAGATCTTACAGCATCTTGGGATTGGAGGAACAATATAAAGTGGCGTTTGATTGATAGCTCTGTCCTGCAAAACTGCCCAAACTCTACACAGCTGCCAGTGCACTCTCTTGGCGGTACAGTGATCAAAACGGGATTCTCTTCAATTTAGTGAGACTGCCCTTGCATTAAACCTTTCTGGGAAGAAATCTTAGTGGGCATGAAGATAATATTGGTCTGCCCTCTGCCCTCTGATATCACCTCTGTCCTATTGGACCTAAAATCATCCCCTCTATCGAAGCATTATTTGAATTTAGTTTGGCTTTTCCTGTGGTATTGCCTGAGAGCCAAAAAGGTGATCCTTGTGTCCCACTGGATGTTGGAGATCCTCCCACCCCTTTTCAATTGCATTTACAACTATAGGGCCCCATGGCTCTGGAGCAGCTTTGCCAGGTTTTAGGTGATTATTAAAAAAACTTTGAAGCGATGTGGGTTCCGCTATTGTCTTATTTATCCAAGCGGGGCCCGACATTTCCTGTCCCACTAAACTGCATGTATTATAACCTGATCTCATACTAAATTGCTAATGTTTGGGAAAACCCAGAAGGGCTTACAAGGGAACACGAGTCTATGGCATAGATGCATCAAGGTAAAATCCGCTCGCAAAGGGGCAGATTCTCAGAATCTGCCCCGTTGCAACCGGTATTTTTGCATTTGGGATGCATCATCCCAAATGCAAAAATCGGAAATTAAGAAATCGCAAAATTGCGATTACTTGCATTTAAGGAATCTCAAATTGAGATTCCTTAAATGCAATGCATTAAAGTTTAAAAAATAGCGATTTCGCTAATAGGGATCGCAAATTACCATGAAGTTGAACTTCATGGTAATTTGCAAAAACTTTGAAAAATGCACTAAAGTGCATTTTTCAAAGTTTCATGTCGCGACATATATGCACAGATCAATTTCAGGGGTGCAACAGGGTGTCCTTTGGACACCTCTGCACCCTTGAAATCGCATTCTCAATTTGCGATTCGCTAATTGCGATTCGCAAATTGAGAATGTCTTCCCATTCATTCCCATGGGCCTCTAGGCCCATAGGAATGAATGGGGAGGTATTCCTTAATTGCGACTCCCAATTTGCGAGTCGCAATTAAGTAATTTTAAGAAATCACTATTTTTTTAGTGATTTCTTCATGCATTGCAGTTTGCTTAATAGCGAATCGTTATTTTTTGCTATTAAGGAATAGCAAAATGGGTTCTTGATGCATCTGGGGGTATAGCCTGAGGACTGTTTTAGCACTTACGGGCTTCCTTTCAGTACACTACCCTTGATACTTAAAGATCATGTAGGAGGCTATGCTGGTTGGATTTGTTGTTGTTATTCGAAGTTGGGTAAGAGGGAGGGATAGGTTTCTCTACTGGTAATGGTCATAAAACTGACGTACACAAACTGTACTATACTTTGGAAAATTATAGTTGACTAAAAGTGAGAACTTCAAAACACAAACATTTGTGCTTTTGTTTTCAGCAGGCCAGATCAGAGATAGAGAGAGTGTCGCTTCAACATACATTTTAAAATTTACTTTCACATGTCTATCATTTGTTGCTTAGGTTTTCTATCCTAGATAAAGACTGTAATACTTCTCTGTGATTATAATAGTCATTTAATTGTGGACGGTGGGCACCAGTGGATCACAGTCCTAGGTGGGTGAAATGCAGGCTTGACGCCATCCAGGTGGAACCCCCCAGTCCTGGGAGCTAACGGCTGGGTGTGCTTTACCCAGCCTGGGTATCGGGGAACACTAGAGCCTCACAGTCACTGTGGAAAGTGAAAGCACCTCACCTAACATGCTGCAGGCTTCCATTCATCTCGCGGTAAGAGGAAGATGGAGAGGGGTCAGCACCTCACACTGCAGGGGTTCCACACATGGAAAGAGGAAGATGGGTGAAAGGTACACAGGGAGTGAAAAAGAGGACATAGAGAGGAAAAGCAGGATTAGAGAGAAAGTGAGAGAGCAGAACACAACGAGGGAGGAAGTGAGGCGTGAGTATTTAAGAATGATTTTGCTTGGTCAATTCCTGCTCATTGTGTGTGAATTACTAACGTGCGTAAAAGAAAACACATGACTAACATTGTGTCTTGTTAAACACTGAGATTTTTTTTAACTGCATTGTGAAAGCATGCAGAACGGTTGTAAACTGGTGAAGCTGAGAGATTTACGAGAGAGAGAAAAACTACTAATGAGTCATGATTATAATGGGAAAAATAATAATGTTGTGGTAAATTTTTAGCGAAGTATGATTTGTAAAGGTTTCTCCTTTGAAATGAGTTTGCTATATTTTCTTAAAAGTAGATCTAAAACTGCAAAAATAAACTGTTTATTAATGAAATATGATTCATCTATGTTTATGAAGATAGTGTAATGATAGTTATATTAGATTCTTATGCCTTTATGTTTTCTTTAAGTATTTTAATGTTAACACTCGTTTGATTTTCCATGTAGGCCCTAAAATGCATTATGTTTTTTCTTTGCAGGCCTTAGAGTAATGTATTTTGTTCTTCATTATTTCCTTCATAATAGAATAAAATGCTGAGATAATTTGTTTTAGTTACAAGTATAATCATTGAAGTTTCATTCTCTCGCTATGAATAATTGTGTCAATTGTGTTGCAAGTCAACTCGGAAATGAGAGTGAGGACATGTTGAATTGCAAATGTATTTCCTACTTCCGAGGTGAAATGAAATATTGTACATTCTTAGAAAACTGAAAAACAGAGAACAAAGGTATTACGTGTACGTTCCGGATGATTTGGGACTAAAAGAATGACCATTCCACAATCACACCATGGATCTCAACCAATAGAATTATGAAAACTGTGCAAGAAGCTACATTTGTGGCCTGGAGTTACAAACATTCCAAGGTATAAATACTTTGTGGGAAAAGTACGTGTGTGGCTATTTCCTTGCAAATGTTTGGCTGTGACATTCTGTTGGTCCAAACTCTGACAATCCTGAACTAATTTCTCCTGTTTTTCCCCTGCACATACTTGGTTGGTGAAGTTGAGAAGGCTATAACTTTCAATTGAAGGGTTGAATATTCAGATTATTGCATGCTGTGCATTAGTTCATCTTTATGTCTTAGTTCTGATAATCTACAACTGAACTTTGGCTCGTATTAGTACTAAAACTGCATACTGTATTTGCAATGCCTGTTTATTTTTTTTCTCATCTCACACCAGCTATTTGATATGATATGATTTGCTTTAAACTGTGATGATATTGTGAATTACCTGTGTTTCAAATGAAACCCATTTACTAAACGTTCTAATGTATTATTGTGTATTGAACACTCATTTTGATGTTTAGGAAAAAGTGCCTTGATAAATATACTGAGTTTGTTTACTTATTGATAAATTTGTTTCTGACAAGTTATGGTAGTTTCATGTATTGTTGTTAGATAGGCATTACTTCATTACAGGTCCTCATGAAGGAATGGCTTTCATCTCTAATTATCTGAGTCCCTATTAGCTCTTACAAAGATCTATCCGAGGACCTTGTGATTTGCAAGTAGAATTTCTATGGGCCCAAACTCTGTATTGTTGTGAATTATATTACCGAGGATAAAGTTTATGGTGTGGTGGGATATCTGTGTCTGTGCCCAGAAAAATTTAGTACGCTTCTGCTGGATCAGTAGACCGGGAGTGAAAAAGAGGACACAAAGACGGAAAGCAGGATTACAGAGAGGGTGAGAGAGCAGAACACAATGACGGAAGAAGTGAGCCAGAAAGGTAGTGAGGAACTGAGTAATGCAGAAAAAGTAAGAGCACCAATAGGACAGGCAGCAGAAGTGTGTGTAGGGTTACCTCTTGTTGTCCAATCACCAAACAGTGGGACAGCTTAACTTTTCACAAAATGCCAGTAGCTGGATGGCCTACCCAACCAAGCAATGGGAAACGATTAAAAACATTTAGCCAGTGGTTGAAGAGGGACAGCCCATTGCTTCCTCTCTCTGTTCTACGTCTTACATGAACGTTTTTGGTACCATCATGTTAGTTAAACAGGAGAACCTGTTAGTACAAAGCCGAAAAAGACTTCCAATGTGCACAATACATTTCTGTTACATGTCAATAGCACTAGAAGCCCTCCGAAGGGGGTCATTCTACACATTATGGTTCCATTTGATTGCTCATCACTTTTGTTTTTTACATCTTATCTGGTGCTTGTTCCCACTGTCTGTCCCTTTTCATCTTGTCTGCGTAGTCACTCTGCATGTACACTAAAGCTAGCTGCTGCAGAAGTATGGGGCACTACACAACTCATTTAAATACAAATATAAATATGGACATGCCTGGGGATTTATGCCACTCACAGTCTGCTAACTAGCCCTTGCACAACTACCAATCTGGGTTCAGGTCGTGTTTGAACATGAGGATGGCTACCTTACACATTGTGGATGATGCCCTCCTGACCACTGATATTGAATAGACATCTCAGCTGCCTTCGACACAGTCGACCGGTCCACCCTCATCCACATCCAGGAATCTTTAATGGAATTCACTAGCTAAGTCCTTCATTGGTTTCTCCTCCATCGGATACCAGTTCTTTCACATGGACAGTTCCAGGTCTCACAAGATCCCTATCACTTAAAAGTTCCATACTGTCCCATGTCAATTTCAACCTTTAAATGAAGCCCTAACAGCATCAAGCTTCAACAATATCTTAGTAAAACACAACTTTACTTGCAGGTCTCCTCTGTCGAAGACATCCAATGCCTTAACCACTGCTTACATCTCAATCAAACTGGCTGCCCAGTGCCTACCTGAAACTTAACCCTACCAAGACAGAATTACTGTTATATGCCAAACACAACAAGCATGTAATAGTACAAACCTGGCTTAATGACATGAACCATTCTAGACTTTAATCCCAACCTTCACTGAATGCCAGGTCACTTGGATTCACCTTGGACATCAACCTTACCCTCAAGGAACACAATGCCAAAAACGTGCAAACTACCAGCTCTCTCTTCTAAAGAAAGTGAGACTGTCCCTTCCAGAAAACAAATTCAAAACTGCTGTTCAAGCACTTGTATTCCTCTTTCTGAATGGTGGCATTGCCCTTCTTCATGGCCTTGAAGACTCAACATTGGTCCCCCCTTTAAGGGTATCTGACATGCTTCAGCACATCTCATCTAGGGCTTCAAGACATATTATCACAACACCCCCATTATGATGGAACTCCACTGACTTTCCTTCCTGGCCCGCTCCATCTCCAAAACCAGATGCATTATTTACAAAACCATCTTGGCTCACCGTCAGCATGCCTGCTAGTCTTGCAGACAAGCTTGCCATCTCTAGTGGCTCTTGCCACATTCCCGACCAGGACACAATCAGACTGGAAACTAAGAAATGTAAAAGAAAAACAGGGTAGCAGGCCTTTCGTCTAAGCCCAGGATCAGGAGCAACATCCCTGTATCAATCATGACTGCAAAAACAACAGTTGATGGACAGAATGCAGAACAATGTCATACATTCACCCCAGTACAGAGATTTGGGCCTAAATCCATCGTTTTTTTGCTCACCACACCACCCCAATTCAGACATGGCCATATGCAAATCAGCCTTGACCCTGTGCCTCATGGGAACAGTCCAGCCCGAACTGCCAAGCCATGTCTTCCTTGGACCGGAATTAAGCATCCTAGGACCGGTTTCTGGCTATCAGCCGTCTTCAGCCAGGATAGCTTGACTCCAGTGGTGTGGAGAGCACGGGACTCACGTCTGAGCATACCCGTCCCACTCGGGGTGACAAATGCAAAAACAACAGTTGATGGACAGAATGCAGAACAATGTCATACATTCACCCCAGTACAGAGATCTGGGCCTAAATCCATCGTTTTTTTGCTCACCACACCACCCCAATTCAGACATGGCCATATGCAAATCAGCCTTGACCCTGTGCCTCATGGGAACAGTCCAGCCCGAACTGCCAAGCCATGTCTTCCTTGGACCGGAATCAAGCATCCTAGGACCGGTTTCTGGCTATCAGCCGTCTTCAGCCAGGATAGCTTGACTCCAGTGGTGTGGAGAGCACAGGACTCACGTCTGAGCACACCCGTCCCACTCGGGGTGACAAATGCAAAAACAACAGTTGATGGACAGAATGCAGAACAATGTCATACATTCACCCCAGTACAGTGATCTGTGCCTAAATCCATCGTTTTTTTGCTCACCACACCACCCCAATTCAGACATGGCCATATGCAAATCAGCCTTGACCCTGTGCCTCATGGGAACAGTCCAGCCCCAATCATGACTGCTCCAGTTTAGGAAAGAGTTGAAGACTCACCTCTTTAAAGAACACTATATTGCAATGTAGTAACAGTGCACGTCTGCTCTCAGAGCCCAGCTACTTCTCCTAGTACTTGTTGGCTGTGTGCTTGGCTTTGACCCTCCACAGTGCTCTGGTTAAATTTAGCTACATTTGTGCTTTAAAAATACCACATACATACATATATTTATACATACAGTCTGTTTGGTAGTTGTAGCGCCACTGGCTATTTTTACTGTTCTTTCTGCATTTCTTTTATGCACATGTAGCGGTTTGGTTTAAATGAGCCTGCCTTTACATAGAAGCCATAGAGTTGCTCAATTTTTAATGTGTACTGTAACCATTCTCTGCTGTCTAAATACTTATTCATATTCCTCACCATGTACTGAAAATTGACATAAAATAATCCATCTTAATCCTAGTCCATTTTACACAGTATGCGACTCAGTAACAATTTTGTGACAAGCTCCTTGATAACTTTCCTACATTGTTTGCCAACATGAATGCATAATCAATCATACAGAATATTTCAAGATTCCTGCTGTTTCCAGATTTTATTTGTAGAACTAAAGAGGTGACCACATTTCTTCCTGTTGGTATCTATGGGCAGATGTACGACCATTAAGGTTACTGAGTCGCAAATTCTGCAAAATTGCCACTCTCAATTTGCGACTCTCTAAACTTAATGTACGACAGTGTCTCAGACACTGTTCGTGACTTCCAATGGAGTCGCAAATTGCATGCGTCATGAATATTAATGAGGCTGTAGAAATTTGCAACCCCATTGGGAGTGGCTAGCCCTCCCAGGAATGGTGGCCTGCTGGGGTCAGCAGATCACCATGTCTGAGACTGCTTTTAAATAAAACATTTTTTTTCTTAAATGCAGCCCGTTTTCCTTAAAGGATTATGGGATGCATTTAAAAAAGAAAAATTAAACTTTTCAGTTTCATTTTTTAAGGGCATGCAGTGGTCCCTGGGACCACTGCCTGCTTGAAAAAATATTTATGCATCCATTCACAAAGGGGAAGGGGCCCATGGAGACCCTTTCGCATTTGCGAGTGGTTTACAACCTACTAGAAGTAGGTGGTAAACTGTGAGTGTATTGCGGCCGCATGCAGTCGCAAAACAGCAGTACATAGCATGGTAACTCACTATTAGGAAGGGCCGCCCCTTCCTAATACCGAGAGTTGCAAATGCTATTTTGCTAATCAGTGACTCGTAAAATAGCATTTATACATGCCTGTAACCTTTTTTGCAATCGCATTCTGGCCGATTTCCCGTTTGCGGCCAGAAAAAAGGGTAGTACATCTGGCTCTATGACTTTAGTTGTAGCTTTCAATAGTTGAGGCATGGATTTGAGATTTGTTTAAAATGTGTTTTCTTCTACATTGGTGTGAGCCTCAAAGCACAGTAATCTTTCAAGGACTATTATGTGCTTGGATAAAAATGTGACAGTACATCATTATATTAGGCAACATTATATTAGATACTGAAAATGTCCTTCAGTAGGTTAGTTATGGGTTTCTTTTTTACAGAAGTAGACAGAGTTCCTTTAATAACTGAAGTATTTTTGAGTCCAGAATTGACATGCATAGTTATTTATTGACGAGGCTTTAAAATATAATTCATATAACTGGGTAATTTCCACCTGCTTCAAGCCCCACTGATGCCATCGCCTCTTGTTTGTGTTGGATAGAAAAAGCTACCTGTCCTTTTCATTGGTTCTATATGATGGTCACTGTAAGGCTTCTGTTAGCAGGGTCATCGTTCAGTTTCTTTGTCCTACTGACCATCCTGGCATTTCTAATCTAATCAACTGAACTTTCTGGTTACCGAGATCTAAAACTCACCAGCAAATTTCTGGCTTGGAGACAACTGTACATGTCTCACACTCCTCATGTAAAAAAAATCACATAAAAAATAATACCTACATTTATAGCCACACTGAGAATGCTTGTGGTCAGCCCTCATAGTCCATTGGTTAGTTGAACTGGTATTCTCGTTGCCCTGTACCATACTGCCTGCGACAGTATGGGATAACCCACTTCAATAAATGGTTTTCTTGTACTGCCAGTGACAAAGTTTTTCTGTATCTCATGTTCAGATCCACCTAAATAGAGGTCAGAGGACTGGTGGCCAGTAATTTACTTGCCAATGTTTTCTTTAATTGCATTTGTATTCCTTTTTTGTAGCCATGTCTGTGTGTTTTCTGCATACAACAATTCAAACCCAACAAGGCGATTTGTATGTCTGACCACCACATGTCTGCCATTTATTAGTCATGAGGGGAATCTGCTTAGTAACATGGCAGCTGGTCTTGTACTGTCCTGTTAAAATTATATGCAATGGTTATTTTTTTTTCTTTCAAGTTTTTTTTTTATTTTTTTTATTTTTTTTATTTTATTTTTTTTGGATTAAAAACTTTTATTGAGCAATCAAATAAGAGTTACAATGATGGGCCTACAACCACACGGGCTGGCCGCTAACAGCAAAGCACAACATAAGAAGCATAAGAGCTCTCCCGTGGTCAGGCAGAAGTCAAACTTCAACTGTTACTCAAATTATCGAACAGGACACAACAATTTTCCGTTTTATACATACAAAAAACAACGAACTACAAAAAGGCGAATGCATACTAATCAAAGTCAGCCCAGAAGGCGGAGGGGAAGCTAACAATCAGGAACACAAAAGCACAATCAACGGGACTCGGCAAGGTGTGGGGGGGGGACAGCGGGGAGGATAAGAAAATCACAGAACAGCATGAGAGATTTCGGGAACATCAGCCTAGGGAGACAGGGTAACATCGGGTGGGTCAACCAAGGGAGGGGTACAAATATTCCCACGATAGTCGTTCCACTGACCCCAAATCTTCGTCCACGCCCTGGGCCTGCCCCTAGCTACATAGACGGTCTTCTCGCGGAACATGGACCAGTCCATGTTATCCTCCCACACCAAAACATCGGGAGGTCTAGAGGCGCCCCAGAGCTGCGCAATGTCCCGCTTTGCGACCATGTAACCCACGGTCGCCCATCTAGTCTGGGCCACAGAGTAGTCGGTGGGTTCCCACACATTCAACAGGCACCGTCGGGCCTCAGGCCGCAGGGCAATTCCAGTCACAACAGTCATGACCGCAAGCACATCAGTCCAGTAGGCCGCCACCGCAGGGCACTCCCAAATAATATGCAGAAATGTAGCACTCATCCCACAACCACGTTTGCATAAACCATCCGGGGAGAAACCCATCACTACTAGACGCGGACCAGTTACATACACCCGGTGGAGGATCTTAAGCTGAACCAAACGGAGACGGGCGGGGATGGCGACCTCTTTCGGAGAAGAGAGCGCCGATTGCCAGTCTTCGTCATCCAGGTCTAGCCCGTCACCGATCCAAACCTCCCTAAGCCGGACCAGTAAGTCAGCGCGATTATTAATCAGTTTCTTGTAAATCAGGGAGATAGTGCTATCGGGAAGGTGGCCATCCAGTATGCGATCCTCGAGGGGGGAGGACTCGGGCAGGGTCACGCCAGGAGTCAGGACAGAGACCAGAGCATGTCGGACCTGCAGATATCGAAAAAATTCTCTATCACCCAAGTCATATTCGGCCTGAAGGGCCTCGAAGGACTTCACTTCACCTTTTACACAGACATCACCCACTTTACATATTCCAATCATATCCCAGCGGTCAAAGCCCTTAGTAGACCAGAGACATCCCAAACGTTCAGAGGCATAAAGTGGAGTCGCCATTGTCAGTCGATTCTCCCATCCCAGACTCACATTCGCGGCGCGCCACACACTGACTGCGATCCTGGACGGGCCCGTAAGATGGCGCCCAGCCGATCTGGAATAAAGCGCTCTATTAAAATCCCCTCCCGGCAGCTGGAGTCTATCCATCTCAAAGGCCGGATCCCGACCCGGGGAATACATTGCATGATTAATGGCAGACAGCTGGGTAGCCCAATAATATCTTTTGATATCAGGGAGCGCCATGCCCCCGTCATACCAAGGGATGGTAAGTTTCGCAAGGGCAATACGCGGACGCCCGTCCCAAATCAGTTGCCTTTGGAGACTCTCGATCTCTCGGAAATAGGTTGCGGGAACGTCGTCATAGGAATTCTGAAGGGCGTATAGGAATCGTGGCAAAAGACATCATTTTAAAAAGGGCAGCCCTGCCCAGAGGAGACAGGGGTAACTTACGCCAGCGGGCCACATCCAGTCGCAGTCTAAGAAGCGGGGGGAGGAGATTACGCTCGAACCGGAGTGAAGAATCCAGCGTAATAAAGATCCCCAGATATTTGAAGCCAGACTGGACAACCTGAATAGGAAATCTATCCGGCAATGGGGGCAGAACACCCGAGAGAACATACACACAGGACTTAGCCCAATTAATGACCAGACCAGAGTTAGCACCAAACGAAGTGAGAACGTCAAATAAGACATTTAAAGATTTGCGCGGGGAGGTAAGGTAGAGAAGAATGTCATCCGCGTAAAGCGAGACGCGGTCCTCAAAATCTGGTGACCAACGGATCCCTTTGAGGGAAGGTTCCCATCGAAGCCACGCAGCTAACGGCTCCAAGGCAAGTGCAAAAAGCAACGGAGACAAGGGGCACCCCTGTCGGGTCCCCCTACCAAGACAAAAGGGGACAGAAACTCGACCGTTGACCACAACCTGTGCCAAGGGTTCGGCGTATAACAATTTCACCCAACCAATAAACCCAGGGCCGAAACCAAATTTCTCAAGAGCCGCCCAAAGATAGGGCCATTCTACTGTATCAAAGGCCATCGAGGCATCCAGCGAAGCCAAAATGGCTGGCTCCGTCAGAAGCCCCGCCCTCGCAATGGCACCGTGGAGACGACGCAGGTTAAGAGCCGTGTTGCGATGCGGGATAAATCCGGATTGATCCGGATGAATCAAGCTGCTGATAACCGTCAGGAGGCGGGTAGCGAGAAGCTTAGCCAGAACCTTAGGTTCGACATTCAACAGCGAAATGGGCCTATAAGACGAACAAAGGTCCCGGGGTTTACCTTCTTTGGGAATAACAACGATCGTAGCCAGACGCTGATCATATGGGAGAATACCCCGATCCCGGGACTCCAAAAACATGGTACGAAGATAGGGCGCCACCTTATCAGGACGTAACTTGTACAACTCAATTGGCAATCCATTCGGGCCCAAAGCCTTGCCCGAACGGAGTGAGCGAATGGCAGTCGCTATCTCGTCCGTAGAGAAGGGAGACTCCAAAAAGACTCGGTCTAAATCGGAGACACAGGGCAGAGCTATATCGCGCAACAGGAGGCGAGAGTCATCAACATCACGCTCAGACACAGGGGAATAAACCACACGAAAATAGTCCGCAAAACATTCCACTATCTCAACTGGGTCAGTCACTTTCGCACCATTCAAAGACTGAATCACTGGCACCACACGATTCGCCCTCTCCTTCTTGTCCAACCACGCCAGCAATTTACCCGCTTTGTCCCCCACATCATACAAACGACCCTGTTGCTCCCGAAACATCATTTTGGCCGCGTCCGTAACCAGAGACTTATAAGCAAATTGTTTCAGACCCAGGGCGTGGAGTTTACCAGGAGTAACATTCGATTCCAGGTCCGCCTCTATCTCAACAAGTTCCCTCTCAAGGTCCACCACCTCCCGATTCCTCGCCTTCTTGGATTCAGCAATAAGGGAAAGGGCCTGCCCACGGATCACTGTCTTAAATGCCTCCCATAGGGACACCGCAGAGGAGACAGACCCCTCGTTGTCTAGAAAATAATTGTCCAATGACTCGATCAAGAGACCACGGGTCTCGGGGGAGGTGAGGTACCATGGATTGATAGGAGCCACCCGGCCTGCCGCCTCCACCCCCACCTCAAAACAAAGCCAGAGCGGAGAGTGGTCAGAGATGCCCCGGGGGAGGTGTCTAATTTCCCGAACAGCCGACGACTGCGCTGCAGGCATCAGGAAATAATCCAGTCTAGACAGACTCCCATGAGCCCCGGAATGGAAAGTGTATTGAAGCTGAGTAGGGTGCATGAGTCTCCAACAATCCACCAAACCAAAAGTATCCAGAAACCCACCCAGCCATTGTTGGGCCGAAGGAGTGTCCCTAGGGGGGTGACGGTCACGTAGACCGGAGAACACAGAATTAAAATCACCCGCTATGAAAAGAGTACTATCAGGAAGGCTCAACAACACTCGACCCAAATCGGAAAAGGTAGAGGTCTGCAGACCGGGGGGCACATAAACGGCAAACAGGGAAAGGGTCCGACCCTCATAGCGTCCCACGAGGACGGCGTAACGCCCCCGATCATCGAGGATCACATCATCAATCGCCAGGGGGAGGGAAGCCCGAACAAGGATACCCACCCCCCTGGATCCCGTGGTAAACCCCGAATGCGCGAAGAGGCGGTAGCCCCACCTATTCATTGCACGACATGTATTGCCCACCAGATGGGTCTCCTGTAGAAAAACAATATCAGGAGACAAACGTCTTAGACATCGCAACACCACACCCCGCTTTATACGATCCCCCAGACCATTGACATTCCACGAAATAAACCTCAACCCGCTACCCCCCATCCCACACAGTAATGCCGAAACCCCCCCCCAATGAGCATGACACAGAAAACATCATTAGCAAAGTAGAATCGCCTTGAAAAAACAAAACACAAACATCAAACTTCCCATCAACCCACCCCCCAACGAACAAGAAAACACCCCCCACCCTGCACCCCTGCAAGAAGCTAAAGAGCCACCCCAACATGCAGTGTGCCTGTCGCCCAAGAACCCCCTTCTACAAAAAGACCCCGGAGGAGGAAAGGCCCTGTCCCACCCGCCACCCCAATCAAGACAAATAACGAGGAGAACACACAGAAAACAGAGGCACTTAGGCATAAAATCCCAGAAGAAGTTACGCTGCACGGAGACCCGGGCAGAGACAAGTAATTCAGCTCTCTATACCACCCTCGGCACCACCCGGGTGGTCGGCAGGCTCAGTCCCAGGAGGTCGGTCCGGCAGAGAGTCTAGCCAGTCATTCACTGACTCAGGCCGATCAAAGAAAAAGGTCCGGTCATTGTACTCAACTCGCAGCCTGGTCGGAAAAAGCATAGCGTAGCGCAGTCCCATGTCTCGGAGACGCTTCTTGACTCCACGGAAGCCCATACGCTGTTTCTGCACCAATTGAGAAAAGTCCGGGTAGAAGTTTACCGTGGCATTCTAAAAGGCCACCGGGCCCTTCACACGCGATGCCTGCAGGATAGCGTCCAGGTCCCTATAGTGAAAGAGTTTCGCAACAATAGGCCTCGGCGGGGCGCCCGGCTTGCCCTGGCCTCCCGGAACACGATGGGCACGTTCCACTGCGAAGAATTTACTCAACCCAGACGGAGAGAGGTGGTTCTGTATCAGGTCCTCGACCAGGAGTTCAACAGAATGCGGGTCCGGATTTTCCGGAACGCCAACCACACGCACGTTGCAACGACGTGCCCTGTTTTCAAAGTCCTCCAAGCGCCGGGTCATGAGATCGTTCACCCTTCGGTGATTGCCAATCTCCGTCTGTATCTCCGAGACGTCGGCCGTGAGGCTGGATGACTTGAGATCCAATGACTTCACCTTCTCATTGGTTTTAGATAAGTCGGCCCGAATCAAGTTCACATCAATGGCCACGGTGTCGATTTTGTGGGCCAAAGCTTCATACTGTTGGCCTATTGTTTCCTTCATGCCAGAAATGGCGCCCATGATGTCCTGCAAGGACGGCTCCGTCGACGAGTCCACAGTGTGGTCGACTGCACTCGGGCCAGGCAAGGCGGCTCCAGGGGACCCCTTCGTAAGGGTGTATCGGTCCACAACGTTAGACTGGACCGGGCCCCCACGCAGGGGCGTTTTGGTCTTCCGAGTCTCTCGGTCCCCTCTGCCCGCCATGTTGGAGACCGCGTCCCTAGGGACACACTCGACCCGATGGAAATGGCCGCAGGAGAGTAGGGCGTTGGGGCCAAAAGGCAGCGGCGAGGGTACCACCAGGTGTGAACCAGCCCGGAAGAACAATAAGCTAGCCAAAGGCACAACAGCAGTCTCGTGCGTTGGACCCAGCAAGGGCCAGACTCCTCTGCCAGATGTCTCAGTCTGAGGCAGAATCGAAACCGAAACTTAAGAGGGGGACCCACGAGTCGAATCCCCCTGCCGCTGTTGTTCAACTCAGAGACGGCCACAATGCCTCACCCAGGCCCGGGCGCACCTCAAGGGCGGACCCCGAAAGTTTGAGTCGTCGTATCTTCGGCGCCCCTGGTCCAAATCAAAGTCCAAAAACCACAGGAAGATCAGCCCAGTGTCCTCTATACAAATCCTCGTGAAGAGTCAGGATATGTTCAGGATATCATGCCGGGAGTGGCGGGGGTCCGGAGAGCGCTGTGCTCACGCGGCCATCACGGATGCCCGCCAAGCTCCTCCTCCTTCTTTCAAGTTTTTATTGCAGGCACATTGGGAGTGATGGCACGTTTTCTCTTTGTCCTTCTATTTACTTATGAGACATATTCTTGCAATAAAAATAAAAACATAATCATTATACCAGCATGCCAAGGCTATGCATATATTATTTGCTAATGCTTAGTAAGTTAGCAGTATTTTCTCAAGCAATTGTTTTTTGGCACAATAAAATAGATTAAAGCACGGAATCTCATGGACAAGAGGCTAGCCAACCAGCCCTTGGAGAGTGTTCAGAGATCCGGACCACAACGGCTGGAAATTAGGTGCAGCCCAGCAACATCCAGTCAGGATCCACCAAGTGATAGTGCCCTTGCTGTATCACAACAAGCCCCAGGCCACTGCAAGGCTGCAGATAATCCAGTTGTAGTCCCTCCTGCCCCAATGGTTCCTCATGTCGATGTCCCAGCGTTGAGCCAGTGTAGTATGGCTCCAATATCAAAAGCATCTGTAAACTTCTGAGTTGGGAGCCCCTCCTCCACAATGGCCTTTGAAGATGAGATCAGTTCAAAAGGGCACATTTTAAATACACAGACCCCCTCTAAATTTAGTACTGTCTACCATCCTACCCTGTGAGGCGTGCTCAATATCTTTAGTGGGGCCAAACCTTGTTCCTTGGAATGTAGGTGCCAATTCCAACCTCTCTTATCCTTCCCAGGAAGTCACCTCAGAGTCAGAAGTCTGCAGTTTCCCTTGAGTGCCCATAGTGGATGGTTGTATATCAGAAATGCACAGATGTAGCTGTCCCCCCAGCACCCACATGTGGATTGGAGACAGGCTGACAGGCACGCAGAGGGCCATGAGCATTGAAATGCTCCCTTTCCCAAAATGGCATTTCCACTTTAGTAATGTCACATCCACTCTCACTATCGGAGAGGATTTGCCATAACTAACTCATTGCTACCAAACACCATACTGCTACACTTCTGCATGTAGGAAATACAGCTCAATAGCCTTTCCATAGATCCCCCGTGTTAATCAATGCGAGAAGCAGGCCCCTCACAGTACTGAACACACCACTTGGTTATATACACTACTCAGACATGTAGCGCACATATGCACATGCCCTACCTCTTCCCTACACCACATCCTGCCCCTAGGGAGTACTCAGCTTTAGCAAGAGAAATGCACAACTTTGGCAAATAGCTATTAAATGCCAAGCTGAGTAACAGTATCCTGCACAGACAGGCCCCGCAATGGCAAACCTGTGGTATGTTTAAAGAGCTGCTGACACGGAAATTCTGTTGCATGGGCAGAATCTTCTGTAGGGTGATTCCACTTCCAAGTGCACAATCAGTCAATAATGAGTCAGGAATTAAACTCTCTGCTTGTTAATTAAGTTATTTTTATACATATATATAGCAGGTCTTCAAAAACCTTTGCCAATCAAGCCCATTGCCTATACATTTTTTTAAATTTTAGAGCCAGTTCCAAATCCCCAGTTGCACCAGCACCGAAACAGGGCCGGACTGGGAACCAAAACCGGCCCTGGAAAAGTGCTGGGCCGGCCCCCCTCCCGACTCTGAGGGGTTGGAGGTGCCGCCGAGCGATTTTGTTGCAGGGCCGATTTTGCAGCTATGCTGCAAAAACGGACCTCTAACAAAATCGGCCCTCAGGGGCTCAAAACCAGCCCCCACCCTTGCGGCGCACCGGGGGATTGCCCGGTGCCCGCTATGGCCAGTCCGGGCCTGCACCGAAATGTTTAGCAACTGCCAAATCAATGGACTCTTTTAATTTGAAGCTGTGTTGACCCGATTTTCAGTAGGTTTAGCCAAGACAAATATTGCCCTGGTCTTTCTTTCCTATTTAGTTCAAACCAATGAGTTCCTGTTCGCTTTGGCTAAACAGTGTAAAATCTCTGCATATAAACTAGAGGCATTCATTAATAAATTCAGGTCAAAAAGGGCTTCTCTGTTGATTTAGCTTTGAGGCATTGCAAATCCCAAAATCTACCTAAAGATATTTTTTATCCCAAGTTTCATGTGTGTATGTAACCCACTCTCTACAAAGCACAAATCAATCCATAGCTGACAAGGTATAGCACAAAGACACATCCCTCCTGATTTAGATCCATTTAGACCACAAAACTCCTTAAACGCCACCAGGAAGCCAGTTAGCCAACTTCTTTGCCCCATCCCATCTGACAAGGCCTTGAAATACCACTGTGCAGGCTGCCTATTGCTGAAATCTCTACTTCCGTGCTAGAAGCACCTGAAGGACCTGATCTGGAGTTTATCCCTGTTTGCTAGTTTGTCTTTCCAACAAATATGGAAACAGTGTATTGGACAGATCCCTGGCAGGGACAGTTTTAAGATCCTAGAGCTGTCTTACAGTGACTTTTATGCAGCATCAGACCTGCAACCGTGGGAAAAATAATTGAGTCCAGACAGTCTCTGTTCATGAATCCCAACCATTATTTTGCGCAACATCTTTAACACTGATGAGCTGTGTTCAGATATGTCTGCAAAATATCACTACAAAAGACCTGCATTAGCAATGTAGGCAGTTCCTGTTTCCAGTATTTTTACAAAAAGGTACAATTTATTCAACTAGCCAAAATACATGTTCAAATACCTACCCGCTTAGTACGGTAGCCATATACAGTCCCAGCTTACGGAAGATTTCCCAGTCATTAACTTCTATTATTTTTCCAGCAATCAGGAATAAAATACCTACTGGCATATACCTGCAGTGCAAAGAAAGAAGTGAACATCATGTAAGATGCAAATTTGCCATAAGTTTATGACAGCACTTTTTTCATCCAAAACAGTAGTCTAATCATTTTCAGTTTGAGTAGAGCAAATACATCATATATATTTCTATCACAATTTAGAAACATGGCAACACAATGCTTTAGGTACAGACGTATAGGAAGCCAAGACTGACTTCGGATGAAGGCTTGGACGTTATGTTGCGATTGTCCTTGTCAATGCTTAGGATTGCAAAGACAATGGCATTTCTTTCGGTTCTCCTATTGCTGGATGGAGAGCAATTCAACCATTGCAGCTGACAGCTGGGATGTAGCGCCCTTTGCACATGGGATGCCATCTTGCTATTGGGTGAGTGACAACATGGCTGCATTTATGTGTCAAGAGCATAAGCTGCTTAGCAACTTGGCAGCTGGGTTGAGTTTTTTCCACAAGTCTCTGATGCAACAAGTATACCAAAGATCACCAAAGTGTTATTATTCCAGATGTATTGTCAGTGAGAAAGATAAAAGAGCAGCCAGAAATTTGTTTCTTATGTTGGTGTGTTGAGTTTTGATGTAGCAGAACTGGCACATGGCTCATCTTGGGCCATACGTGCATAATCCTAAATTAATCTGTGCCATATTTGAGTCAGGCACATATTCTATTAAGATGAATGCAATAATACTCAATATACAAATGTTTCATTGGTGTACATGCTAGGTATTTATAGACCAAACTGGGCTACTAAGGCATCAGGGCCTAAGGCTGATGGATTTCTTATAATGTCATACTATGCTTAGTCTGACCAGCAGTGAGCCTAATACGATCATTAAATTGTGCCACTAAAAATTATTAATTAAACACCTCTATGCAAATTGATTCCAGTGACTTGGGTGGACAACTATTTTGCCACGTGGGTCTGGGGAGAGTCTATTGGCACTGAATAGACTAGCGAGGACAACCTGCATTGCAACATTAACCCTTAACAAATCGGGCCTATTGACAAATATACACATATAAATGTACTATTAAATTTTATAGTAAATTTCCCACTTTTGGCTGTTTACCATTTAAGGAATGTAACTTTACTTCAAATAGTATACTTACATGTGCCAACCGCCTGAATTCTCGGGGTAGAGCCTAATTTATGAATATAAAGATCCTACTAGTAACTTTTTGAAAGCAGGTGGAGGTCTACTCCACCAGGGGAGAAACCATGCTATGGTAAAATGTAGGAAAAAGTAAAAAAAAAATTCAACTTTAAAAACATAATTAACATATTTTATGATGAATCCCATTGTAAATTAATTTGATATATATTTTAAATATACAACAAAATAAAAAATGCCACAGAACTATTTAACCCACTTTTGCATTAAACATGTAATACAATATTCCCACTTAACATAAAATAGTTCAATGTATTTATTTTGTATTAAAAGTTCCCATAAGTTACGTACAGTATTAATTTAACTTAATGTATTAATTCAAAATAAAAGTTATTTTTTTTCATCATAAAATGTACTAAAATATTTTAAATTTAAATAATATTTATTTCTTACACATATTTTTATAAGTTTAAATTAAATGTATATCTATATTTTAAAAAAAGTCAAAATAAAGTAAGTCATTTTAACATTATTTCCCATGGTGTTCTATTTTAAGTCCCTACCTCGATTATTTTCTATGAGAGGGCATTACAGTGTCAGGGGTTGGCCATGTGTGGTGCTGGGAGTACCACGGTTTTCGGCTCTTACTGGCTGTAGTAACTAAAGAAATGTAATTTGTGAATGGAAATGGGCTTACTCTTTTGTGGGTGGCTGCATGTCCCATGCCTTACCCTCTCTAAGCACCTACTTACTCCAACTTTAGCCACTCCTATTGAGTAGTAAGTAGACACAGTTTTCCAGCTACTCCCCTCTCCCTCCCACGTTTATTACTAAAACTGATGCAAATGTGTGATCTCCACACTTACAAAAACGGAGCAGAGGAGACTTCTGCACATAGGTTTATGAATAGCATTTGGTAGAATTTGAGTAGTACTATTGTACTACTAAATGTACTACAAAAGGCAGTTTGTGAATAGGCTATAATGTGTGGATCAATGTACAGATGCAACTCCCTGTCAATAGAAGCTGTGTGCTTGTATCCCTTACTTAGGTGCAGATGTCATAATACAAGAATGTTTGCACAGCGGCGATTGGTCATTTGCAGCAAGCAAATTATTCTATTGAGCGGAGAAAGTTTGATGTTTATTATCACGGTATAGGTTGGTACTCAACCACTGCTCTTTTTAAGAATAGCTCAGTTGTAGATACCTATACCTTCCAACAAAAGCTGAATTCTTGTTGGAGTAGCCACATTGACTTTCAGTATACTCTCAAGGGGCAGTTTTCTACATCCAATCTACTTGGCACAAGGAGCCATACTATGGCCAAGCCTAGCCTTGCTTCATTTTTATCCTCCATTTGTCCTAGACAGACAAGTTGAAGCATCTACTACCGGCCTCTTAATAAACAGCAAAGCAGTAGTACCACTAGCAGTTATTATTCCTACAAGTAACAGAATATTTCCATGAGCTCTGGGAATTTTTCTGATTGTGGACTCCAGAGACCTCTTTGATTATTAATTTATCTCCTCCAAACCCATTGAGGTAGAAGATGTGAGATGTGACTCCATGGCAGGTTATCTTATCTCCACCACCCCTGCTGTTCACATTTCTCTGTGCTCTGTTTCTCTCCCTTTTGTGAGCCTACTAGATTCCAATATCTCATGGGGTCAGAGAATCAGGAGGTATCCTTCTACATCATACACCAAGTCCATTAATCTACTGGTAAGATAGGGGAAGTACATCTTCCTCAAAGTCTGGTGCACCTACTAATTCATGCAACTTGGCATCGCTATCAAATAATCCAGCCTGATAGCCGTCATGCTTTTTTATGCTAATGCAAAGGTATACTATTGTATTGGAGTATTGACATAGCAATTCATACCTCTGATGACTTTACTAAGTGATCAGCCCCCTGAGCATCTTTTTAAAGTGCATGGTTGAAAAGGGTATTGATCGTAATGTGACTTATGTGTGAGGTTTAGAGATGTGCTCTAAACACCGCATGACAATGCTGCTGAGCATATTTATGGATTGTTGCAGAGAGTACTGGTATAGACCATTAACACATATGGATACTTACCATCTTTTTTAGTGTTACATATCAGCAAATATATATTATATGGAGTGGTCAAGAGTAACAGAAACCCAACCCCTGCAAGCAGTGTTTGCAACCAATGAATATAAAGTACTGATTCACTTATGAATGACAGTAGCCCAATCCATGGAAGCACTATAAGCAACCAGTGAACACTATATCAAGTAGCACATGAGTATGAAATGCTCCACTCCTAGATGCTATATGAAGCCACTCAGGAGTGACAGCAGACCACTGTTTAAGCAACCACTGCATACTATATGGTGTCACCCAAGATAGCCAAAGGCCCAATCTCTGGAGATCTTTGTTAGCCAATCACTGAGTGCATTATGGAAACACACAGTGTATGATGTCATGGAGTATTGGTTAATGGCTGAAGGAGTGGACCTTTAGAGAGAGTGGGTTGAGCATAGAGAATGTTCCTCCTGGTGGGGGGTTTCTATTAAGTGACTTGTAAGCTTGTAAGCTTTCCAATAAACCTACACAACCTGCTATCCTTAGCGAACTGGCTACCTGACTCCTACATATCAAGAGGAATACTTAATTAAAACAGAGTCACTTAGGACTGAAAGAGGAAACGGGGCGAGCCAGGTGCAACAGGACCTCAAACCCTGGAGAACTGTTAAGCTGCAAGTCAGTATATATTATGGGAAGTAAATGCAGTGGGAGACCCATCTCATATAGGCCCGGATAATAACAGCCATAAGTCTGGAGTTCACAAAAGAGTGAAATGGTCGTATAGGTGCAGTGTACAACTTTAATTCTTTCTACAACATGTGCTAATTATTCCGGGACAGGGGTGAACTGTGACATCTTGAATGGCTGGAAGTCCCTCAACTGGCCTTTCTTACTGTGAATTTGGTGTGTGAAGAGGTACCCTTGAGGGCCCAGAATTTCATTAGAAGGTAGCTGGGTGGGTTGGTCCAACATCATAAAAACTGTACTGATGAATACAGCTTTAGAAGTTTTATTTTTCATTGGGAGTTGCAGTGGCGTCTCTAAAAGTGAGTTTTGAGGGTCAGGGGCACACATTGGGCCACACATAAAACTGATTGGACCACCGACAAAGGTCAATTGTAAAGTGTGTGTATGTTTGTGTATATATCCCTGTAACCTTTGTTTTCTTCAGTAAATCTCTCTCTCTCTCTCTCTCTCTCTCTCTCTCTCTCTCTATATATATATATATATATATATATATATATATATATATATATATATATAACAAGATTCCTGCAATGAAGAACCGGAGGAACACAGCGGGGTTTCAGGAAAGGAATTTATTTCAGCAATGTGTGGCATGACGCGTTTCGACAACCATTGTCTTTATCAAATGCCGGTAACACACTTCTCTCTGCCAATTCGTTTTAAAATTGAAAAAGTCGTCTTGCCATTGGTGGCAATCCAGGTGGACCGGGTTAATTTGAGGATATATATATATAATATATATATTTATATATAAGTATATATATGTATATATATATATATATATATATATGTATAGATATAGATATAGATATAAACTCACTGAGGAAAACAAAGGTTACAGGGACGTTACAGTTAGGCTCAGATATCACTCATTCAAAACCATTGAGATTCAGAAGTTAAAGTTACCTGAGCTAACTGTAACTTATGCCCCGTAATTGTGTTTGAGTGACTGTATGGGTGTGCGAGTGCATGTGTGAGTGGCTGTGTGAGTCTGTGAGTGATGTGTGAGAGTGGCTGAATGGGTGGGTGAGTGGGTGACTAATTGTCTGTGTGGCAGCAGCTGTGTGAGTGAATAAGCCAGAAAGGCACCTCACCTGCTGCTTTATTAAAAAAGAGTCCACAGTTTTTGGGCAAAATGTCTACCCAACTGGAGTACTTTCTACTGGTTAATTAGTAAGTGCTACCTAGTTGGATAAATGTCAAGTGTATTATCTACACTACAGCTGCGTAATGGACCACAAGGAAATGTCTCCAGTGACCTTGTGTGCGTTTCGTCAATGTGATTGTTTCTCTACATAAACATCCAGAAATCTGTGATAACATGAATCCTCTTATAGAGAAGACAAGAAGACTACAAACAGGTAAATGTCCACCAAACAAGGGTCCTTCCTCGTAGCTATAAGAAGTAAGTGCTTCTTTGTTTGGTGGAGATGACCTCATATTCATTGGCATCAAGAATACATCACTACAATTGGCAGGAAACGCAATGGGGGGGTTTGGTAAGCTGTAAATCATAGTGAAAAAAGGCAGGAAGACCTTTGCATACTTCTAAGGTGTATGGGGCGGGGCCAAACGGGCAGAGCTTACAGGTGATTTGTAAATTTGCATACTCATAGTAATTTAAAGGGAGAACCATGGACTCTGCTCTCACCAAGAGAGGACAAGAACGCATTCATGGGGAAGAAGGGTTGTGCCCCACTTCCCGGGATGATTTCGGCCCAGTTACCCCATCCCCAGGGCATGGCCTCTTGATGCTGGGTGCCCGGGAGCCCATGCAAGGCACCCAGTGTGCAATGTTGGGGACAGGGCCTCAATGCCTCTGCTGTCCCTGCCAGCTCCCAGCCTCCAGGGGAGCCTGCATTGCGCCCACACGTAGCGAAATGCTCCTCTCTGTGTGTAGGAGCATTTCTTTCATCTGTTTCCCTGCCCGCTTGACATATATATGACAAAATGGCAAATCCACTTTTGAACAAAGGCCGCTGCACATCAGTCTTCGGTAAAGTTTATTTATTTATTTTTATTTAGATATCTTATAAAGCGCCTGAATCACCCCACATGGGGTATCTCCGCGCTGAGGAAACAAAAGAAGCATGAGACCATAGCATTTAGAACAGGAATGTCTTCAGATTCTTCCTAAAGCTGAGATAGTTGTGAGTCAGGCGGAGTGCCACCGGCAGCTGATTCCACATTTTGGGCGACAGGTGAGAGAAAGCTTTTCCTCCCCACTTGGTTTTCTTAAAGCGGGGTACGACCAGGAGGTCTTTGCCTTCCGAACGGAGCTTGCGCGAGGGATTATATGTGGTAAGTTTCTTGGATAGGTATGTTGGGCCAAGCTGATGTAGGCCCTTGAAAACTATGCAGCAGATTTTAAAGTGAATACGTTTACGAATGGGGAGCCAGTGAAGTTTGTATAGGAGGGGAAGGGAGGGGGTACGATGAGGGGCATTGGTGACCAAGCGGGCTGCTGTATTCTGGCCCACCTGTAGGGTCTGTAGGGCAGAATCTTTGGCGGAGATGAGGAGGGCATTACTAAAGTCCAAACAACTCAGTACTAAAGCATGTATAAGAGTCTTGCGGGTAGAAAGTGGGAGAAAATGGAAAACTTTCAGCAGAAGACTAAGGGCATGGAAACAAGATCGTTTGGTGTATGCTATATGCTCATCCATGTTTAGCTTATTGCCTACCAGTACCCCTAGGTTTTTTACCACAGGTTTCGGGGTGGGAGCCGACCCTAGTTCTTCTGGCCACCAGCTCGGGGACCAGCTAGTAACTGCCTCCGTGAATAGCATGATTTCCGTCTTACTAGTGTTAAGCTGAAGGAAATTCTGACTCATCCACTCAGTGATCTTTAACATACCCTCAGAAAACATTTCTTGAATGTTGGGTGCATAAGTATCGTAGGCCAAGAGCAACTGTGTGTCGTCTGCATAGGAGACATGGATAAACCCAATCTTCCTAAGCAAGCGGCCAAAGGGGCAATGTAAATATTAAAAAGGGTGGGGCTGAGGCATGAGCCCTGTGGGACTCCTTTGTTGAGAGAGGTAGTCTTAGCCTTGAAAGGGCCCAAATTAACCGTTTGGGTACGGTCCTTAAGGAAGTCTGTCAGCCATTCCAAGGCCATGTCCTGTATACCTATGGTGTGTAATCTGTCTAGGACGATCTGATGTGATATGGTATCAAAGGCGGCGGATAGGTCAAGCAGCATAAGAATAACTGCTCGACCCCCATCCGCCTCCATTCTAATATCATCCAGGACATTGACCAAGGCAGATTCCGTACTATGACGGGGGCGAAAGCCCGACTGGGAATGATCTAAGCAGTTAGATATCTCAACAAAAGAAGAGAGATGTTTATTAATATGTTTTTCCAACAACTTGCTATATAGCGGGAGATGGGCCGATAATTCGTGATGACATCAGGTGGAAGTTTGGGATTTTTCCTGATTGGTATAACTTGTGCGTCTTTCTATTCTTTCGGGAGTTTTCCCTCAGCGATCGAACTGTTAAGGACAGCTCCAAGGGGTCCTGCCAGTTCCGTTGCAAGAGTTTTTAAATTTTTTGCCGGAATGAGGTCTTTAGGGGATCCTGACTTGGCTGATTTGAGAAGAATTTCAGTTTCTCCTGTGGTGAGAAGGGGAAAAACATTTAGGGGAGGCTGGGTATGGGAGTAGGGACTAATGCGTGGTATATCTATATCTGACACTTGAGCACAAGGGAAGGAAAATTTGGAGTAGATATCCTCAATCTTCTGACTCAAATGATTGGCAATGTTATCACAGAGTAATTGGGATGGTTCGTCCTCAGGGCTTCTGGCTTTGGGGTTAACAAGAGAGTTGAGAATCTGGAAAAGAGTTTTAAAAGTATTGTCGGATTGCTCCAGTTGCAGTGCTATGGGCTTTTTACGGGTGTTTCTAAGATTCTTATGGTATTTTCCCAGCATCTCTTTGAAATTGTCCCTATCTGGTTGAGCTTTGGAGCAGCGCCAAATACGTTCCAATACCTTACATCTACTTTTCTCTGTCTTCAGTTCTTGTGAGTACCAGGGAACCTGGGGGCGACGTGCCAAGGTGGTAGCCTTTTTTATTAGTATTGTTGCATCTAGAGTGAAATTAATGGCGTCGTGAAAAGATTTAAGATGCTCCTCAACTCCTCAAAGTTCACAAGTTTTATTTCACATAGCAAGCACCAAAGCATTTCAACTCTTGCAAGTCTTGCTGACCGTGAGAAAGACTTGCAAGGGTTAAAACACATTTGTGTTTGCTATGTGAAATAAAACTTGTGAACTTTACCGGAGACTGGTGTGCAGCAGTCTTTGTTCCATAGTGGATTCATCTAGGGGGATCTGGTCAATCCCCACCGCCAGCAGAGGAGTGCGCCATTAATGTTTCAGACTGAGTATAAACCACTGCCTAACACAAGAGTCGCGTCGTCAACCGGACCCCACAGGAGCAGGTCCGCAATATGTGCTCCACGCTACCTTTGTTTTTCTTCAAAGGATAACGACAATGCCTTGTGTAGCTGACTAAAAATTCTTTATTTCGGCCTGACTCGAACGGGTTTTCAGCTGTCTTTGCAGCCTTGCTCAAAGGCAAAGACAGCTGAAACGCGTTCGAGTCAGGCCGAAATAAAGAATATGGAACTGTTTTCATTTTTATGTAGTTTACAAACTAAAAATAAAAGATTAGTGAGTACAAATGTTACGGTGAACATATAATGCTGTGGTCTTGTGTGAAAGCAGAACTCACCACATGATGATCTGCACTATTTGCATAGTTGCATCGTTTAGCGCATTGAAGAAGTCCACCAGCACTTGGCCCTTATCGCCCATCTTGCCAATCACAAGTCCGAAGACGAGACAAAAAACGATCAAGCCCAGGACATTCACGCCATCCGAGTATAAACCCACAATTTTAAATTCCAGGGTTTTGTTCTATAAGGATTGAACAAAAAACATGACATTGAGATAAACAACTAAAATCCAGTTTATCAATTAAATTTGGACAATGACAGTGCCTAATGTGTGCAGGTAGCTGCATGTGGTGGGCACATTATTTTTCACCATCAAGCTTTGGCCTAGAGTAAGAGAGGCAGAAAAAGAAGAACAAATGAGGAAGATAAATTTAGGAAACACTCGCAAAAAGAGAAAGCAATGATGTAAAGGAACCTGCCAGCCAAAGAAAGGAAGTGTAGGGCGGTGGAAGAAAGAGGCCTGGAGTGGAATGGAGAGCAGGCAGGCTTGGCATTTCTGCAAAGTTGACTCTTAAGGAAATCTCTGGGCCATGCATCTATTTTCAACAACAGTGGTAAATAGTTGCCTTTCCATTTCAGTGTTGATAAATGATGTGTTTCTAGTTCTAACTGCAAGGTTATACTGTTAACGTTCACTAACGCTCACTTGCCCTCGCAGAAACATTGCTAGTTTGTCATTACAACTATGGTTCCCTGAAATGTAATATAGTTGTCTCCATTTGGATAAAAACACACTAGGGCTCCATTAGAGCCAAGAACAACTTTGGTGCAGCAGGTTTTTAACAACTGAATTACACCAAGGTGTATCAGAGAGATACCCCCCTGCCTGCCCCATCAGTAGACTGGATGGCACAAACTACAACCCTCAAGACAAGAATTAGCTTGCATCGCAAGCTGTTGGATCTACTTCTGTGGGTTTAGGATAGGGTGACCAGCCCTGCCATGCCCACAGGCTCTTAACCCAAGGAAGGGCTATTATCCCTCAAACCTCGCAGATTCTAGTTATCTTATGAGCTGTCATCCTGCTGCACCACGGTTCACTCAGCCCTTGCACTCCCTTTGCTAAGGGGTCCTCACAGGTGAGCTTCTGACTGACCAGGCTAGTGACATGTATCAAAGATATGGTTATAGTCAATGAAAAAACACTCGTTAACTAAGGTATGGCTAGGATTTCGATTTGAAACCACTGACAAATTTCAGTGTAGTTAAATAAAATTTCACAACAGTGCACTGTTCATAAAGTCATACATGATGACATAGATGACGTCACAAATCACAGATGAAATGACTGGTGACATCATATATCACGTTAGCATTGGCATAATTGATGACATCGCTGTGGATAGGCAATTGTGTGTTAGGGTATGCATTCTTTGTTTTTATTGAGAAAGCATTATTATGCACTGTTATGTATTGTTATGAAATATCACCTCATCTTTAGAAAAGCACTGGGCTAAAATCCTGTCCGACCTTAACCCCCTGTGCTGTTACTGGCTAGAAGTAGCGGAGGGTGTGTCCAGGGTCTGGCCGGCTTGGCCTTGTTCCAAACCCCAGTACGAACATATGCATTAATGTATGACCGTAGTTGCAATTGTGGTTGAACGCAAGGCCTTGCCAGCTCCCAGTATGGACATAGACAGTGAGTAAGGCCTGTGGCCATTTGCTCCACTGGTTTAACAAAAGCCTTGACTTTTGTCCAGTGACTGCACCTAGCCCCCTGTGAACCCACAAACTACCTACAGGCCAAATTAGTCTTTTAGATCGCTATCACTTTCCCTGTACTCCAGCAGCAGGATGAAAGGTAGACATTGCATCCTTAGTCTTATCGATACAGTAACAATGATTTCTAGCTTCAGACCTAGTCCACTTTCAATGTAGAGCCTAATCAATTTGAAACTCTTGTGCCCAGAGATGCTGTATATTGTGTCAAAATGGATTTTGTGTTTTTGGATCTACACTGCCATAGTATTGCCATCAATGGTGTTCATGGTGAGATGATATTTCATGTCACCGTTAATGTCACTGTGGATGCCACTTGCAAGTAACTAGTGAATTTCAGTGGATTTTGTCTGTAAATCGTACCCATGTCTTTATTTGATTTTTAAATTGAATATGGGTGTTTTATACTGGGTTTTAAGAACAGCATTAACCATAATATACTTTAATAAAGTCCTATTCAAGGACTTTTTGGAGTTTTATGATATAATGCATTTAGCTTCCATGTTAATATATTATACTTAATATACACTTCAACAGGGCACAGGGGCTTTAGACACAGGGCGTGTCCTAGGCCGGGTCGAGAGCCAGTCCCAGGGCCCTGAATGTCCTGAGGCCAGGCCCAGTGCCACAACCCATGTCCTCATGATCACTGCGCACAGCCTTTGGACCAGACCCCGGGGCATTGAGTCAGACCCACTGCCTCCGAGGCTACTGCACAGAGTACGCAATGACGTACAGTGATCCATGAGAACAAGGACTGTGACAGCCTCCATACCACTGACCTAACTTTACTCGGCCTCTGGACATGTGCAGCGGGCACATTGTCAAACCCGACTTGTGAGCCGGAGGTGTGACAGGCCATGTGCCACCATGTCCGCTGTGCACAGTAAAAGGCTTGTTAATAAAATACCTTTTCCACTTCAGAAAGTGCAGCACCACTTCAACATCCCACTGATATGTGAGTAGGGTACTTTGTCTGAGTACCTTGAATTTCTTAGTGGCAGCAATTTTATTTACTTTTTACTACCAACGTTCGGGCACGATTCTTTTTGACTAGATTTAGTCTAAGTAGCTTGCATTTCTTAGTGGCATTTCCAAAACAATCAGAATGGGTTGATAAACTAACACCTTGCCCATGCGACAATTTGGCAACTCAGAGCACTCTGCACTTTATGTTGTTCTGCCCTCTTTATAAAGAGCAGTGAGGAAAATGTTTAGCCCCAATTCTGAGGGAAATCGGCCCTGTACTTATGTTGATGGTTTTAACGTTTTGCATTCCTTGTCTACTTTACCTATTTGCACTGCAGTCTCTTAACCGCATGCGCGCTAGCGGTTTTCTCGCTGCGCGCTGCGTTTTAAAAAAAGCCGCGTTACATGACGAGCTCAGCTCGTCATCAGCGTGCGAGTGGCGTAACTCATGACGAGCTGAGCTCGTCATGAGCGCCGAAGTGGTTAAAGTTGCAATGTCCATAGGAAAGTGTTATAAGTCACAATAGATGAATAGAACTCTTGTAACCTTTTAAGTAATAACCATTTTTTATTTATGATAACTTACAGTTGATAGTATAGACTGTTGTAATGGGTACTTGGTGTTAGGGTTCATAGTCCCTATTTTATTGTTTGAATGCTATATTTTGTTCTTGTTTATGATTTCATCCATGCTTGTGTACATATATGATGAGAACATTTTAATGTATAATGTATGTTTGTGAAACTTTTATGGCCTTTGGAACCGAATAAAGTTATTTTGACTTGACTTGACTTGACTTGTGTAGGGTACTGCATTTTGATCAAATGCATTAAAAAGTTGTAAACAAATGAAGCTAAAGTAGCACATCCTTCTCTTAGCTACAGGTGTATTAAATCCCTACATAAATTGTATCACTGTGACAAGCAACACATCCGAATTTACCACACTCAGGATCTCCTCTATGGCTGTTCTGTTCTTATCTGGAGCTGTGCTGTTCTTATCTGGAACTGTGGTGTTCTTTTCAGGTGGGCTCTTCAACTCTTCACGCTTTGTTTTGTACTGGATTGGGGGGAAAGAAGATTGTAAAATTCAGTTAACTTTCCAGGAACATCACTTCCATTCTCTGTTTACCAGTTGATGGATCTTCTTTACATCTCAGTGATTAGTGCAATTAGAGCACAATTGTCCCTTGTGCCTCTTTTATATTTGTTTATGTGTATGATTGGACATTACAGGGTGCACTGGGTGCACAATCCCACAACTAGTCGCAGCAATAGGCTCTGTGCCATGCCACAGCTCAGCAGTATTATAATGGTGGCACTTTATTTTAATGTTGACCTGTAAATAAAGCTAGGAATAGGCGGCCTACACATGCTCCATCTTTCAGCTCTGTGATATATACCCTCCTCTGCTGCTTCAATAGATCATCCTCTAGCTCCCCCTTACACCGACCTCCAGCATGGCACTCCTCCCGCCACATTCACCCTAGTTCATCTTCTTCAGGTTGCTGTACAAATAGGTACAATCAGTGGTTTAAATGGGCAGGTGCTGTTCTGTACTGAGCACCAGCACTTCTTTAATTAGAAAGGAAGAGTGCCGGCACTTCCCAGTACTGCTAAAATACATTTAATGTGAGAGTACCAGCACTTTTCAGCACTTCTACGTTTCCATTGATAGCACTGGGTACAATCTTCACAAGTGGCCATGGACTTGTCTGTCCACTTAAGTGTTGTACTGCACTGAGGGCACGGAAGCAGAGAAAATAAGTGCTGTGGTTTTGAAGTGCACCATAATTCCTCATAAGCCCCTGCGCCAGGGGGTGGGGTGGTCCTGTACATAGGTTTAACCAGGGCCAAATGGGAACCCAAAGCAGCCCTACCCATTTGTTGGACCAGCTCCAATTCCATGGGAGTGGGGGGGGCAGGGGTGCAAGTGTGAAGCACTTCTGCTTAACATCGCTGCAAAACAGGCACAAGTAAAATCATCCCCCACCCTTCCGGTCTCCTGGGTAAACGGCCAATGTCCATTATGACCAGTCCAGCCCTGGGTTTAGCTTAAATAAAATAAGCCCAAAACACAAAAATCATATATAAGTTGCATACGTGACAGACGCCAGTAGAGCAGCATGGGATAATACTGGGGTGATGGTTGTAGTAATCCTGGGACTAGGGGTACTGGTGTGTCGACGGTGTCAGATATTATGATACTGTGCAGTTAATAGCCGGGTTAATCTGTTTTAGCACCATGTATACTCTTCCTAGCCTCGCCTACTTAGGCCTGTCACTCATGGTCAAAAAATGGAAAAACGCTATTACACTAGCGTCATGCATGCTGTACTGTACATGGAACGTTCTGACACATTATGTTGGAAAATGGCTTGCATGAAAAGTGTATCCCTAAAAACATACCAATAATTACGTTTAGTGCATGCAAAAATACGAAAATGCACCGAAATGATATTCCTAAAAGTAGCCATACAAGGCTGAAAACTGCTTTTTGAATAAGGTCTTTACATTTGAGATCCTTTAAGAAGATTACAGGGTATTTGTAAAATGCCACTGCATGAGTGACTTCTCAATAAATATCATCAACAGCTGTCATGAGCAGTTTCATGTCTGTTCTATTGATAAAGTAAAGAATTTCTTGCATGTTCTACAGAGTTACAAAATCTAGCATACATTGTGAAGTTATATAGAAAACGTAAGGGAATCTTTCTATTGGAAATTCCTTCTGCACAATATTTCCTTAATTTTTACGTTTAGGCATCTGTGTGTTTGTCCCCTGCTGTCGCCTAAGGCCTGCTAAATTTGATTCAGCCATTCTATGCCCTGTGTAAAATACCACTTCATCCTCAGTGCAGCACAAGCTTCTATAGGGCTGACCAGACAGTCATGACTCTTGGCTAATACTAGAAGGCGTAACATTTGAAAATCTAACTTAGTGTAACAGTACTCTGATGACCCCTCCCAATAACCTACTTGTTTTAGTTATGAATTATGATGCATCATTAGAATAGCCGTAGTATATAAACTTGTTTTTTTACCTACTGTGTATAAGTGCAAGCAACACTTTTCTTCCACATCGAACATTTAAAATTAATTTCAAAATGTGTTAGACATGACATCTTTGGCCTGGTTTCCCCCCATCTTTTTGCCTTCACCCCTCCTGTGCAATTAATTTGTTGTAGTTTGCTTTAGGACTCTTTTGACTTTACCACTGCTAACCGATGCTACAGTACTTGTGCTCTTTCCTTCAAACATGGTAAATTTGGAGTACACCTAAGTTACACATGTATTTACTTGTAAGTCCCTATAAAATGACACTACCAGTTCCCAGGACCTGTAAATTAAATGCTACTAGTGACCAGCAGCACTCATTGTGCCACCCATTAAAGTAGCCCAATAAAACATGCTTCAGGCTTACCACTGCAGCCTATGTGTGCAGTCTTAAATTGCCATTTTGACCTTTTGCCAGGTCTAAACCTTCCTTTTTAATGCTTATAAGTCACCCTATGGTAGGTCATATATGCTCATAAGGCTAGGTGCATTGTATTTAAAATGTAGGAGATGGGTGTTAAATTTTTAGATGCCCTGATATTAGAAAACTCCTTATGTAATTTTTCACTGTTGTAAGGCCTATCTCTCCCATCGACTAACACTAGGTTACCTAATTACATTTAATAAGTGTTAACTCCCGATTGGGAGCAGATAGAGAATGGCTGTTTAGACTCAAATGAATTGTCATTTAAAATTCTCTGTAATGATGAAGATGGATTTTAAGTTAAAATTCTGAAACTGTCACTTTTAGAAAGTTGGCATATTCTTGTTCCAACCAAATGTGCTTTTCTGACAGTGTCCTGGTTTACATTACTGCTCATGGCCCTGCGTTGGCATGTTAATGCATTTGCAATAGTACAGGGGGTCCCATTGGACACCCTAACCCTTTGTGCATTAAATACATGTTTGTTGGGAAGTAGGTAGCAGTTATAGGGGACCACCACCAACTCCTAAACTTTAGAAAAAAAGTAAACATTTTTTTAAACACAGTCTTGTTGTCTTTAAGGGCAGCAGGCTGCATTTAAAAAGTGTACTTTATTGCCGAGTGATCACAGACATAGTGGTATGCTCACCCTAGGAGGCCACCATCCCTGTGATGTCCTACCATCCCTGTGATGTCCTACAATCGTAAGTCACATTTTGCGTCCTACCTCATTAATATTCAAGAGGTAGATCAGATAATGACCCACTGCTGTTCAGGATTTTATTAATAGGCCTATTAGGATACAGGTTGTTCTAGGTCAGTTCATATGCGATCAGTATTTTGCAAGCAGTTTTTTGTAAATGTGGCCCCATAGTAGTTAAATGTAGTTCAAACAAGGTGGGTAGACTGATTCCTTCTGTGTCTTGTTTTGTTTGTGTTTCACTATTAACCCAATGCATGTTCACATCACAGAGCCTGTTCTCAAAGCAGCAGTTATTTCAAAAGGCCACTTAGGTTTAGTTTCACAAATGTGTAGGATTCCTTTAAAGGTTGTATATCTTGAATCCTACAACATATCCTACTGGTACACATATATGTTAAATATGTACAATAATGTTCTATAGAGCTATTTGTTGAAGGCAGAAGATTCAGCATAATTGCTGTATAATGTGCTTTTCCTTGTCGCATAATGTAATCAGCTTGCTTGCCTAATTTGGTTCTCTATTACTGCTTTTTTCCAGTGGCCCTGTTTATGATTCTATAATGTACCCACATTAAGATTTGAATGTAATGACTATGCACTTTCATTTACCACCACAACCCCCTTACTGCTCAATCTCTAATTCTTATTTCTATGCAGAAATTCACTATAGTCTTCACAACTAGTTGATAAATAAGAACTTGTTTTATATAGCACTTCACACCACTGTTGTTGCCACCACTAAGCACTGTAAAGGGGAGGTGTTATTATTTCCTAGGCGTTGGTAGTCAATGTACTGGCCTCAGGAGGAAGGGTTGGCTTTGCCAGGATTTGAATGGGACTTTTGAGTCACAACAAATGTCAGTGGAGAGCACTCACCTTCCTGAGCTACCTTAAAAATAGAGCACTTAAGATAAAGTAGCAAAGAAATGCGTACTAACCATACAAACATTTGCCTTACTAAGAATCTTATGATAAAATGTTGACATAAGATTTTATGATGATAAACATAATCAAAGTTACAGCGATAAATGCATGAATGATTTGCAGATTAATTGATTCCTATGACAACATCCTTCAAAGCACCACATCACTATCTTTGAATTTAGAAACACCAGGTCTAAATGTAAGGACATGCCTTTTTTCGCATGATCACACTTTTGCACTGATGCGCTGGCTTTTTGATTCCTATTGCTACTTCTTCCCATTTTTGAATGAGTCTTGGGCAGTCAAATATGTGCATTAAACAACGTGGATCACTTTGACATCAGGGATATAATTTAAAACAATTTGGAAAAACATGCGATTTGGATGAGGTTTTTTTATTCCGCTGAGTCCATTTCATCTCTCACAAGTCTTTATCCATTGGTTGATCAAACCCCTCACCCCACTTCATTATCGGTCTCACAATGTACACTGATCTGGGGTGTTGGGCTAGATACCTTTAAATTTCTACAACAGGTTTCATTACATTTGCAGAAGTAGCTTGTGCCCAAAATAAAGGAAAGCCGATATTACCATGGACCTAATTAACTAAAGATTGTAATTCATGTAATATTCTAGAGGAGTTATGATTATAATGTCGAAATTATTGTACAGAAAATATATTTAATTGGCCAGAACATTACTTAGAAAATTCTCCTGCAGTGCAGTTCAGGCAAATAGAAGGCTGCGCCTCAATTATTTACTTCTCTAAAGTCTTTTTTAGGTGTCAAATAGTACAAGATTCGTACAGTAAGATGATATGCTTTCATTTTGAATTGCCAGTGCCAGATTGCATTGTATCAATATTGCAGAGGTGAAAAACAACAAAGTATGTCGTATGACATATATCATTTGTTTAAGAGACCATGCGATTTTGGGAGATTTGTAAATGATTCGAATGTGCCACAATTTTCAAACACCCGTCCCACAGTCCATCATAAGGGGAACTCACACAGTCTGAGCAACACTGTCACCTCTTTCAATGGATGATTACAGTGATCATCAGTGTAAGATGACGCTAGGCGTTTGTATAGTGTCTGGTGCAGTATTGCACTTCTTGTGCAACACTTTTAATAGGTTTTAATTCAACTATTTGTTCAAATCTTCAAATTATGCAGTAGACAAGGCACCATGTGGCATATGCAGCAACTCAGGTGTACTCAGAAAACGCTGTTGCACATTGCCTTTTTTCAGTCGCCCTAATCATCATCATTATCTAGCAATTCTGGGGGCCACTCACAAAGAAATACTTTGAAATCAGAAAGTTTTACATCATAGATTTCAGTGATATTCCTGCTCTGTTTATACATTTTACTGTGTACAACAGTAAGTGAAGAGTAAATGTACATTAGCAGACTGATGTTGTTCTCCAATAGGAAAATAGTTGTTCCTGTGGAGAAAACTCTTCCGGCACACCTCTTGACGTGAGTGTTTGGAAAACTTTACACCTCCCATTTACATGCTTGTCTCAAGCTTTTGTGCCTGTAAAACAACAGTCCAGTACTAAGTATAGCGATGAAGTAAATAATGAAACAGCGACTTACTATCATGAATGTAGATCCAAAACATGGCACAACTGTGGGTGATCACTGCCTTTTAAATGGCCCTCGGACACCCTTACTTAGGACCATCATTTTATGATACCTGCAAGTACTCTTCAGAAAGCGTCCTTCCTCCTATCACACTTGATATAACCTTGAGAGCTCCCCTTCACAAAGGTGGTAGCTCACACCAGATCACTGACAGCAGTGCCAGGATGGGCCTAATGGTGAAGCATGGCACCTTGGGGTAAATGAGTCCTTTCTGTCCTGTAATTTAGAGAAGTTGAATAATTGTTCCTCAGAGCTACGATTGTGTCTCTATTGTTTTCCAAGTCCTGAACAAAGTGCAAGTTTGTGGCTTTGTAATATGGAGGACATACATGTTTGTCCTCTCTATCCAGCCCCTTCCTCCATTTGTGCTGTGAACAAGTTGACACTAGACGTGTTCAACTTGACACTAGACATTTGTTCACCTGCAACATGAAAACAAATGAACCTTGAGACCCTACAGGGATGAAACCCCTGGGTGACAAGTACTTCTGTTATTATGAAATGTAGGCATAAAATTGTCAGTCTATCCATGCTCTATATCACTTCTATGTTAATGCTTCTGAAGTTGTTAACACAAGAGCAGTGAGATGCAATAAAGCAAAATGCCCTGGAAAAAATGCATTGGAGAAACTACAGTGGGAGTCATTTAGAGTAACTTTGGCATGAAAGGGTCTCCACTGTAAACTGGTGCCACTCCTGTCCCACCAACCCCGTGGTTCATCTGCATCATGTAATGGTAGGTCAAGAGCAGGGTTTTTACTGGTGGAACATCAGAAGGCTCTATCAGTGGAAACCCTTGATGTGGAGGGCTGTGTGCCGCTGGGCCTCTGGTCGCAGTAACAGCTGCTATGCTCCCTTTAGGGCAGAGTGACCATCATTAGATTTCCCTGTCTGGGCCGCCATGCAGGGCATGGCGGCCTCACTCAAGAATGTCCATCAATGGTCCCCAAGCATATAGAGCAAACTCCCTGCATGTGAAGGACGTGGAATGTTTTACAAAAAAAACTCCTGGTTTGGTAGTATATTTGTATAAAACAAACAAAGATGCAGAGTGGGGCAAAATCAACATAGCGTCTCCTCTGCTTTTCACTTAGACTACAGTGGAATCAGAGCCACTGGAATTATGCGATTGTGCAGGCATGGTATTATTTGCATAATTATTGATTTGCCACCATTGCCACATAACCCATCATCTGCTGCATAATCTACAAATTTTAGCAACCAAAAAAGTTTTTGGAGCTCAAATGGTTTAAAAGTTACTATAAACACAGCAATATGTTTTGCAGCACAGGGGAAGCCCCTGTGCAAACGTTTACTGATCACCTTTCTGTTGCTTGTTACTATATTTAGGTGTTAAACTGGTACCAATGAGGTGTAATACAAACCCAAAGAGTTTAAAGTGTAACATTCACAAAATAATGAAATAATGCTATCACAAAATGTGCTGCATTATGCCACATAATGTGCCTCTTCTTGCCACAAAATGTAGTTAACTCTGCTGCATAATTTGGCCCTCTCCTGCCACATGGTTATATTGTAAACTTAGATATCACTTGCAGCCAGATGGGGGATCTCTGCATTTTTCGGGAGATCCTCAGTCAGTGTACTGGTGGCTATGGGTTCAACTGTCCTGGTGGTCAGAATATTTGTCTTGTGAGATATCCTGATGTTTTGTGGCAGGTTATGTTGGCAGCATTGTTGCAGCGCCTTGAGACCCTCACAGGTATGTAGTGCGCTTTACAAATGTCATGATTGATTGATTGATTGATTGTTACCAGAGTGACTAAAGAGTGCTGTATATATTGAAGTAACAGTTGTGTGTTTCCTAATAATTGTCCACAGTGCCCTTGCAGCTGTGCTATATGTTATAACACAAAAAGGACCAAAGCTGTGAGGACTACACAGCAAATGCTGCTCCTGTTTCTTAGGTTGGATAGCAATTGCTAGTTTTGTGTTGCCTGCCACCAAAGAGCCCTCCTTTCACCACTGTTGCTGTAATTTGGTGCTACTTTACAAACAAATGACTTACACTTCAGAGCCCCCCAAAGATTTCACATGGACCTAAAACACACTATTCCTTTATTTGCACAAGTGATGGCACCGTGTAAGAAAGACTCTGCTATAAAACTGAGAGGACCTGCAGAGTGCACAGTATTTACTTTTAAAGACAGACATTTAATTACTAATTGCTCAAAAAACACACTAAAAGAATGATTGATTGAGTTTATGTGAACTTTAAAATGGACAGTAGGAAGCAATAAAATAATTCTAAAGGTTAATAGATTCATCCTTACCTGCTGAAAGCAAGCCTGCACAATATTTTCAGGGAACATATTCCTGTCAAATAAAGTGTAACAATACAATATTAATGAACATTGTAAATTGCAAACCGATCATGCGTCTCACCAAATAATGTGTGGACTAGACCACTGTCCGTTGGGCAATGCAGAACTTCCTAGCTCCTTTTTCACATTCACTCGCCATCTCTTTCGGTAGCTCATTCATTTTCTTCTTGCACTCTCTTCTTTCACTCTAGTATTTCATCAATGTGCCACTACATGGAATCCGCTTTTTTTAATATCTCCTTTAGAGCTAGACCTTTACACTATTCAGTTTAACAGCTCTTTCATTGTAAACTACCCAGAGAATGACCTACATTTTTACTAGATTTGAGAAATTATAGTTATTACATTAGGTGGAAGTATAATATGGAGTGAGCTAGGGGTCCACGACGTAAGTCCAAGAGGGCTGAATCCATACTACATTTTCATAGTAACCACTCAAGGTCAATTTATAAGAGTTGATCTAAATTCGTCCAATTTACATATAAGTGGTTATTCTGAAAATATAGCATTGATCTGGCCCTCCTGGACCTACGCTTGACAACCCTAGATTTTGTCTTGACTCTTTCTTTATTTTAGTTAATTTGTATGCTTGACGTTATTATATGTTTTGATCACAATATGTGGTTTATTCCTTTTTTCTGTGTGTTTGTAGGCAACAATGTCTTGTTCTTTTGCTGGAGGGACTTAATGAACCCCTTCGGGATATTTGTAATACATGCGCCTACAATCATAGCAATGGGGAAGAGAGAAGTCCCAGTAACTAACCAACAATAATAGTGCCCGAACCCTACTGCAAGGTTTTAATGTCATTTAAAATAACAGAGTCCAACTAGGTATAAATCAAAGTAGAACTTTTTACATATTCGGGGGAGCTGAAAAATCAATCCCAGTAGAACTAAATGTAAATACAATTATTTTAATGAGACCATATAACCAGATATGAAGTCAACATATAGTTTTTATATTTGAAAAAGGAACGAAATGAGACTTCAGTTGTAATAACGATATTGCTAAAAAAAAATAGGGTAAACACTGTTTGCCCAAATTTGTGATCAAAATAGTAACATGGCGACAGACAGAATAAACATTGATTTACAGAATATGGTTTTACAAAGTCAAGTCAAAATTATCCCTATCCTCACTCTCTCTATTAAAAAAGTTCATTAAGAACGTCTTTATAGCTGTAAATGTCAAAGGCGTTTCAACCTCAAGACAGACTGTGGGGTCATTAGCAGGACAAATGAAAACCAGTAGTGGCTGGAACAGATCCTATGTCAGTCACGTGTCATACAGGGTATCAGTTACAGATCCTACATCAGTCACGTGTCATACAGGGTATCAGTTACAGATCCTACGTCAGTCACGTGTCATACAGGGTATCAGTTACAGATCCTACGTCAGTCACGTGTCATACAAGGTATCAGTTACAGATCCTACGTCAGTCACGTGTCATACAAGGTATCAGTTACAGATCCTACGTCAGTCACGTGTCATACAGAGGATCAGTTACAGATCCTACGTCAGTCACGTGTCATACAGAGTATCAGTTACAGATCCTTGTCAGTCACGTGTCATACAAGGTATCAGTTACAGATCCTATGTCAGTCACGTGTCATACAAGGTATCAGTTACAGATCCTTGTCAGTCACGTGTCATACAGGGTATCAGTTACAGATCCTACATCAGTCACGTGTCATACAGGGTATCAGTTACAGATCCTACGTCAGTCACGTGTCATACAGGGTATCAGTTACAGATCCTACGTCAGTCACGTGTCATACAAGGTATCAGTTACAGATCCTACGTCAGTCACGTGTCATACAAGGTATCAGTTACAGATCCTACGTCAGTCACGTGTCATACAGAGGATCAGTTACAGATCCTACGTCAGTCACGTGTCATACAGAGTATCAGTTACAGATCCTTGTCAGTCACGTGTCATACAAGGTATCAGTAACAGATCCTACGTCAGTCACGTGTCATACAGAGTATCAGTTACAGATCCTTGTCAGTCACGTGTCATACAAGGTATCAGTTACAGATCCTATGTCAGTCACGTGTCATACAAGGTATCAGTTACAGATCCTACGTCAGTCACGTGTCATACAAGGTATCAGTTACAGATCCTACGTCAGTCACGTGTCATACAGAGTATCAGTTACAGATCCTACGTCAGTCACGTGTCATACAAGGTATCAGTTACAGATCCTACATCACTCACTTGTCATACAGGGTGTCAATGGAACTCGCAAGCTGGAGCAATGTCCACTATTAAGTTACTGGGGAGGTGGCTTGTACCCGAAGTAGTTACATGTGCTGCTTAAAATTAGATGCATCCTAGGAGGCAACCCTGTGAGAACACCTGGAGTGACATCAATAGAGTCTATAATTATGGGTAAGTGGAATTGCACACGTGCCATTGCAAAGGTAAATCTGTGACAATCTTTCCAGCACAACTGCATGGCGTCACAAGGGTTAGTGTCACCCAGTACGGTAACTCATTGTGTCACCCGTGCGGTCCGCACCCCCCTCACCTCCCTAGTGAAGCACTGCAGGAAACCACCGGCTCAAATTAAGTACTGCCTGGCCCCAGTGTTTTTCTTCTCCTTTAGATCTGCGCACAATACAACACTATGTATTACTCTTAACAAGAACGCAATGAACCGCTCCCGTGAAACTGTTCACAAAGAACATATATCATGGAAGGAGAGAAAAAACATGCCACGGATGACATAGCAAGAGAAGAAGGACAATGAATAGGCGAAGAAGAATGGCCCAGCGAGATAGCTCAGTTGGGTAATATACCTACTGCAGATTGTTGCGTATTCTAGAGGCCACAGGTCCTAATCCTAGATAGAAAACTCAGTGCATGACTGCACAAACTGCAGAGGTGTGCAGTGTAGTGCATGTGTGTGTTGTAAGTAACCCAGTAGATCACTGTTTCCAAACTCAGTGCAATGGGTTGTTGACCATTTTGTGTATCCCGTAGGCAACATGAGCCAGCCACGAAGAGAACGCTGAGTGAGCTAATATTACACCTCATGCAGAGATATGAACATAGCCATTGGTCACGTGTTTCAAGCTCTTTCCTTTCCTGCAACAGAATGACAGTGACTCTCTCTGCACAAAGTCATACAGTATTGTTTGCGCCCATGGTCACCAGGGTGCAGGTGCGTTATCTGGAGATGTGGAGGCCAGTGAAGCGCCGCTTGCCTGATCCAACCACATAGCGTGTTGTCAGTCCACGGACACGCTCCATACTCGGGCCTCAGGGCGCTAGCGTCGAGGAGCAGAGCTCACTAGGGTGACAGTGGTCCTGTTTTCACTGTGCGCTGCCAGGAAGCTCCTGTCTGGGATATTGGACAACTCGTTGACCCAGTGGTGACTTAGTGCACAAGGGCGAGAGCAGATACGAAGTGTCCGCTAGTGAAATCCAAAGCCTGGCTGGATCTGACCCAACCCGGCACGGACAGCCTGCCAGGGGCAGTGGCACTGAGAGTGTGATCGTGAGACAGCTTGCTTCAGGGCAATAGAGCAGGACGACGTGGGGCACGCGTGGTGCATGTGATGGGTGGGGGGGGCTGCACAGGGTCATGGACGCAGCAGCGGACCATGACAGTGTTACCTGGAGATGATGGTGACGGCGGGTGGGTGGATCATAAGGATCCTTCAGTTTGAGGCAGAAGTCGCCCGTATGGCATCACCATGGCTCCTGGGTGCAGCTAGGAGTGGGTCTCTCAGTAGCACGGGCTTGAATACCTTTACTATACACCCTAGACCAGTTGCAACGGGGAGCTGCCTGGGGCTCAGGGTAGGAAGTGGTGTGCTCAGCAGGTGGTCGCAAGTTTACATCAGTTACAGTCATTCGGGAACAGGGTGAAACAATGCCCGTGGTAGGAGCTGCTGTATGTTGGTGCTGCAGACTGCCGCGCTCTGGTAGAAGTGCCGGGGCTCTCTTGCCGGGATTCTTTTCCCCGCCACGCCACAGCTATTAGCACACCAGGGCCCGCTTCTTAATTTTTGGGAGTTCGGTGTCACCCCATGTGATGGTGTCACCCGGTGCGGTCCGCACCCCCCACAACCCCCGAGTGACGCCACTGACTGAAGATCCAGAGTGGGAGTAGAGCTCAGCAAAGTGACAAGAAACAATTCTGGATCAGTAACGAAGACTGGCAGCAGTCCGGTATCGGGCTGTAGAGGAGGCTGAGGCTTCATTCCTGTTTCCTCCAGGCCTGGACTCACGCCGTCTAACTGGGTTACTTTTTAGGTCTAGCCTGGGCAGTGCATGTGCTGCTCTGCGAGGCATGCTGTATTGAGGTAGGGACTTGAAGCTCCGCTCACTCTCCGCCCACATTTTTGTGTTATTGTCCACTGTAAACTACGGCTCTTCATTGGTCAAACGGCTTAGCAGTCCCTCCTTAGCACCACCTTGTCTCATTTTGTAACCACCCATGGACGTGTGTTGTTGCTTAGTAGACTTTAATCACAGCCTCCGAGCACTATTTTCTCAAATAGATTTGTTCTGCCTGCTGTTGCTGGCAGGACAAGCTCTCTCCTAACGCTTTTTTTTATTTTTATAGCACGCATTTGTAATGCAATAGGTCTCACATTTGCGAGAGTTTAAGCTATTGGCATTGTAAACGACAATGCCTTTATTCATCTGTTTTAAAAACAACACATATATAAAAGGCATTGCCATTTACAATTCCAATAGCTCAAACTCTCCTAAATGCGAGACCTATTGCATTGCAAATGCTTGTTTGGTTTTTTGCCTGAGCCGGCCTGTGCTGGCCGGCTCTGGCTTATTCTCTCCGGTTCACTAACAATGTCTTGCTGTGAGGGAAAGCAGTTGTTTGTTTCCAATATATGGCTTCTCTTGGTTTTCCCGCCACTTATACTACCTACATAGAAATTCATACTGCACAAGCAGCATGGATTAGGATTTTAGTAGATGGCCCAAGGTAGACAAGCGCAGCATATTTGCAACACTGACCTTCGTTTTATAAACTATTTTGATCTGTTGCCCGAGGTGGATTTTGTTGCACGCACTAGTGTTTACTTTCGAATATTACGTTGTTGTAATGAAATAGACACTAGAGGGACACGCTCCGTGTAATGCTCGTGCCTGTTTCAAATTATGCCTTTCTGGGGTGGGGTGTGTGTGTGTGGGGAGGGGGGTTAATGAGCATTGTTTCTTCTGCTGTGCATGCCTTCCTGAAAATAAAAGGCGAATGAAACAGATCGTTTCTCTGTCTGTAAAGTACTTTGGGGCATATTAGCAAGAACCTCATTAAAATTATCGCTGTTTTAGCAGCAGGAAACTGCTGCTAAAACGGCGATAATGGGCTTGCTAATATGCGTTATAGAATTCCAATAGAAGCCCAGGTTAGATGTGCAGGACGATAATTTTAACGGGGTTCTTGCTACTATCCCCCTTCGTTTCCGTGTGGCTTCCTGACACTTCCTACAGATTTCTTACCAAACGAAGTAGCAAGAGGAATGGTTTAGAGAGGTTATCACATACCCTCCATGAGTTAAATGTACATACAAAAAAATTTTGACATCTCTTTTGCATGAGAAGTAGTGTGTGCCGCTAAATAATGACCTGAGTAGTAACTTATGTTGTTTAAAATTCCAGGGCAGAGTCCTAAAAAAAAGTGAAATTCATTGTTTTTTAGCCAGCAGAGAGAATTAGGGTTCCGCCACGGGTGAAAAAACTAATCTCAAAGCCCAACACAGTTGCATGTAGGAGCACTGGGAGGGGCTGGTCAATGTAACTACCGTAATGAAATATGCATTAGGGTGAATACATTTCCCCAGATCACTGCACCTTCCCCGCAGAGAAGCTTGTGTGCCCCAGTTGCCTGCGGGGTCCTCCCGGCACACTAGCAAGAAGGCACCCCAGGGAAGCTCCCCAGCTGATGAACTTGCTTTCATGCACTGTCAGTGGCCGGCCAGTGTAATTAACTTAATGCAATTCCCATTAAGAGAATAACATTGCATAGCCCCAGGCAGTGCTGGACACACTTCTGTGCCTTCCTCAACGCACAAAAGAAATATGTGCAATACAAGGCAGGGTTTTGAGTAGGGTGGATCCCTGCAGGTGCCCATACCTGGCAGCAATTAAACACTGCCTTTAAAATGGGTCCCTGTCCAGCCCTATGGTCATATCCTTGAATTCGACGGTAAAAAACACAGGTCAATTTCTCGTTTAACATTGTTTACCTCTAGCTGCTTTGTTGTGGAACAACAGAGTGGCCCTTTGATGTCGTAAGAATGGGACAGAGAAAGATGAACCTATAAACACACATCTCAGCACGTCTTGTCTTTTCATTGAGGTTGGAATGTGGTAGAAAGTGTTACCAGTCGTCGGGCTCACTCCCGTGCTTCCACGATCACTGCAGGCAATACTAACATAGAATATGGGTGTTGATGCGCTGTAGGTAAAAATGTGGCTTTGCTGTGGTACCTGGGGTTGAACATGCCAAAGGTTTACTCAACTCTTGGGTGAAACACACACAGTTTTGATGGAAAATTGCACCTGTAAAATCCTCACGGTACTTTCTTCATACAACCTGCCACCATTCTAGCAGAACGAGCTTAAAGAGGAGAGAGCATCTCACCTCAGTAAATCTAGCATGGCATCCACGGTGTGGACCTCGGGAGTGCTTCCTGTCCGGTCAATGTCATCAGCACTCTGGGACACTCCCGGCTTGATGCTCACCACCAGCACAATCCCTTAAGAGAAGAAAGGTCAACATTAGTAGTGGAGTAAATTCAGCAGTGGCCTTGTCCACAGTTTGTGCCTGAATCTGCAGAGCTGTAAAACATGTTCTTGAAACACACCTTTGCATCTTGCCTCTAACCAGGAAGGTTCTATCATATGGATTTCATATGCTATCTACGTAACATGCCCTTGTTTTTACTGGCATGAGTTGTCAGGCACTTGCAAGTTCCGCACAAAGTGACCTGCGAGTAGTGGAAGGCTTAGTAAGTTCTGCTCCTTTTCTGAAAAATATAACAATGTGTTAAAAAAGCCAAAACCTTGTAGCACAGCGCCAGTCGTGGCCCATGCAGGTAAGAGCGGTAGGGCCGAGTTGGAGGGCGATTTCGACAGACCATGATGAGGGAAAATGAAATAATTCATTTTCCCTCGTCATCGTCTGTCGAAATACACCCCCCACCCCCCAACCCGGCGCCATCGCCCGTACCTGCACAGGCCTCAGCTGCACACCACTATCCCATCTGTGAATACCAAACATCTGTAGCTTACTGTGGAGATTGGGACAGGAACCTCCAAGGAATGGGCAGGATGTCAAAAAGGGACATCCAAAAAGACTTACATTTGCCATTTCTAAAAATCATCAACAAAGTCAAATGTACTCCCCATATTTAATAGACTGCATTATTGTTTCCAAATCAAGGGCATGTGAGCTACATTTGCATTACTTCATCTGTAGCTCACTTAGCTGAAAACATATTGTTTAATTGGGATACATGCTTCCATCCACACAGAACTATTCCAAGGATGTGGACTATTGCAAGCAAGAGCATGAGATGGCTGCTATCTTTCAAAAATGGGAATGCATGCTTATAGATGTGTTCAAATTAAAGTTGAAACCACCCCTGGATAACGTTTTTTGCAAAGTAGTATTCATATGGTTGAATATCGAGTACAAAAATGTTGTGATACCAAAATATGGTAACCTAAATATCGACAACCTGCGGTCGCCAAGCATTGGGAAATGAATATGGTCTCTTATGCTGACAATACACAGCTGGCGGTGACACTGAGTGGGAGGTCCGACCTTGAGGCCCCCAGGTTCCGGGACGGTCTCTTGGCAGTAGCGAGGTGGATGACAGCTAACTGTCTTCAGCTCAATGCTAAGAAGACAGAGGTCCTGATCGTGGGCAAACAGAGCAGTCTATGGGGCGAAGAGTGGTGGCCTCAGGAGTTAGGTGTTACTCCAACCTCGGTTTCGGAGGTTAAAAACCTGGGTGTCTGGCTTGACTCTGCCCTTAGTTTCTGCAGTCACACAAAAAAAGTGGCAGCTACTTGTTTCGGAATTTTGCGAGGGCTTAGGCCCATCCTGAAATTTTTCGATGCCCCTACCAGGCAGCTGATTATGCAGGCTACTATCTTATCACGGCTCGATTACGCCAGCTCGCTCCTGTTGGGGGCCAATCAGGCGGAAGTCGCTCGGTTGCAGCGTGTTCAAAATGCTGCTGCTAGAGCCTTGGTGGGTCTACCGAGGTTTTGTTCCGCGAAAGAAACTATCCGGACACTACACTGGCTGCCCATGGCGAACGGATCGATTTAAAGACCTTATGTTTGTCTTTTAAGATCCTTAAACTGTCCTCCCCTCAGATCCTTGAGAACCTTCTTATTTTTTATGTTCTGTCTCGTTCCTTGAGGTTTTTGGGTCAAAACCTGGCTGTGGTCCCGCGGTTTAAGCTCTGCCGGGCCGGGGGACGCTCATTCGGGGTTCTAGCTGCTAAGCTATGGAATTCACTTCCCTCCCAAATTCGTGCATTGGATGACCTGTTTGATTTCAGGAGGGCTATTAAAACCCATCTGTTTCCTTCTGCACTTTAGCATTCCGCTCTTCTGTTTCCTGACTCTCTGATGTCTCTTGTGTTATGTCTTTTGCCTGTCCAAAGCGCCGGGATGCCCCTTTGCTGGGGCAGCTGTGCGCTATAAAAGTGCCTATAACATAACATAACATAACAACCTAATGTTTGTGACTTTAAGTACATATAAGTAAGTATACATTCATTATTCTTTACTCCACATCTATGTACCTTCAAGATATAGTCACGGTAGGAAGATGCGGAGTTAAGTATAGTGAACATGTACTTACCTGTATACATGATAGTTAAAACTCGATACTGAGGTAACATACTGTGTCTTAGAGTATATTAATTAGACAAAAGTGAGAACGCTCTGGGCCATTCTTCCCATTCTGTTCTGGTCAACAGACCTTTTTAGCAGCCTGAGAGAAAAAGAGTTAACAACAGTTCAATTCTCCAAGTACAGTGTGATCAGTAAGAACACACAATGAAAGTCTGAGTCAATAATTATCTACTTATTTGCACTTTAAGGGACACGGTGGGGTTTTAACTGTTTGCCGCATTTGTTCTCTTTTACATTCTGCTCGTACTTTCAGCAGCTGCTGTGTCCTGATTGGTCAAGGGATAACCAATTGGCAACTGGCCTTGGTGGAGTCTGTTAGACCTCCCCAGGTATTTAATGCACGCCACAGCACGGCAAGCCTCGTCCATGTTCTCAACGCTGCTGTTTATTGAAATTGCTACTTTTTATTGAAACTCCATTTTAAGCTTTGTAAATCTTATTTGCACTATAAGGGCCACACTGGGGTTTTAACTGTTTGATGCATTTGTTCTCTTTTACATTCTGCTCGTGCTTTTGTCAGTTGTTGTGTTCCGATTGGTCCAGAGGTAACCAATCGGCGACAGGCCTGGGTTTTTAGAGCCCCCTGGTATTGATGCATGGCATGGACAAGCCACTGAACGCCGAAGTCAAGCCCATCTGTGCCCACAGGGGTGGCCTTAGGCATATGCAAGCTGTGCACCTGCACAGGGCCGCCAAACCCCAGGGGCCGCCACGCCAATACATATCCTTAATATAATAATCCTCTGAGGATGGATATATATTTGCGTGGCGGCCCCTGGCAGGGATTTGGCGGCCTCCGGCTCTGTTCCACTTCCAAACACCCTGACCCCCCCCCCCTCTTCACTGGCCTCCGCGCCTGCGTTCCTCCGGGGGCCCCCTACCTACATTCCGTGCCCAGGGCCGCCATGAGCCTAGAGCCGCCCCTGGTGCCCATCTGCACCTAGACAGCACCAGGGCTTGGCTCCCGGCCCCCCTTGACACTCAGAGGTTACCTTATTCCTCTCATGAACTTCATGTTTTCAGGTCTTTTACACAACATTGTGGTGATCATAGGTGGGTTCCAGATGTCCCTTCTTCTAGCTATATGCCCTGGGTCTTTAAGATTAGCCCTCCTGGACTCACGGCCTGTTTGTTCCCCCAGGTCACTGACTACAAGCTCCATATGCCGAGTACAATGATTTTATTCAGGATAGCACCCCAGATATTCTGTTTCTTACAGAAAAATGGCTGACTCAGACCTTGGCAGCTGAACCTGCTTTGGCACTTCCCCCATGATATTATCTGAAGAATTTCAATCGAACTAGTGGCAGAGGAGGTGGCATAGCAGTGATTTATTGAGACAGATACACCTGGAGTTTGACCCTCTGCAATACTTCTGACTGTGAAAGTGCCCCTTTTAAAATTGCGCTGAACAGCTATTTTACACTATCAGGGATTCTCATTTATCACCCCCAGATCCATTTAAAGTCTTTAAGGAGGCACTGATAGATAACACCTCACTAGTTATTAGGTCAGCTAATTTTAATATCTTGGGAGATCTAAACCTTCACCTGGATGCCAATCATAATGGCGATATTTTCAATTTCATAGACAATCTTGCTGCACTCCAGCTAACACAGGTGGTTATTGGTGCAAATCATTCAACTGGACACCTCTTAGATCGAATTTATTCTAATCTTTGTTGCATTAGGGTTTTGGCCCCATCTCCCTCCCATCCCATGGACTGACCGTTTTGCTATCCCCATGTCTATCTGCCTGCCTTGCCAATCACAGACTACCATCTCTTTCTCGATCCATAAATGTTCATGGCACAGGCTCGACATCTAAATATTTGGTGACTTTATTCAGGCCTGTCATCCTCAGTTGGCCTCTGATGTAGAGGCAGCGAACAACACCTTACAATCTTGGCTTACTTCAGCCTTAGATACCTTTATCCCTTTAGGACAGGTTCGTGGTAGGAAAGAGCATGCGGCTCCTTGGTTTAATGAAACTTTGATTTATGCCAAAAAGAATTGTAAGAACCAAGAACGCTCATGGAGTAAAACATATGATGCCTCCCTAAAAACTTGTTATAGAGCAGCTATTAAGTACTACCATAAACTGAGTAGGAAATCCTGGACAGACTATTTTTATTTTTTAACTTTTTTTTAAATTTTCATTTCAGTGTCAGGAGTTTACATACATTATTAAACAACAATCATCTCCATTAGTAACGAATCAATGTTGTACACACTTCGGCGTATATAGACCAAAAGTTATCAGTACATTCTAGGCACGCATCATAGACAACATTCCCATATAACACCCCTCCCTCCTCTCCATGCATGATCGGTGCAAATGTGACAGTGGGTCTCCCTGAATGTTATGGACTGTCTTCAGGGTGGACAGACTATTTTTCACATAAAATCAGAAATAGCAACAACCCCACAAAAGAAAAGTTTCATTTAGTAAATAGCAAACTAAACCTATGCTCTCAGAAAACTCTATCCAAGCTTCTAATGCACACTGTGAGAAGCAAACAGAATATTTTATTGACAAGATAGAGGAGATATACCAGCACTGATGTTTTTGCAGTGATCTCATTATGAGTATCTCTCCGCCTCTGCTCACCTCAATTCCCCCTTTGGGTCTGCCTGAGTTTTGGACCCTATGTAGCCATGTTACGTCAGGTTCACCCGCTGACCCATTTAAATCTGACTTGTTTCTCAAGCTTTGTGTTTTCCTCCTCTCACCCTGTTTAGAACTGGTTAATCTCGCCCCGATTTCTGCCTCTGGGCCTTGGAAACATGCAAAAGTGATCCCCATTTTAAAGAAGCCATCTTTGGATGCCTCCAAGCCTCAAACATTTTGTCCTACCTCTCTCTTGCTTTTTCTTGCTAAAGTAACAGAGAGACATGTCAATGCTTCTCTTACTCAGGTTCTGGAAGATAACCATATTCTGAACATTTCTCAAAACAGCTTCAGACGGTTACAGAGTAACTCTGTTGCACTTTGGATGAAGGCAAATCCTCAGCTTTGATTTTTCTTTGAAGCACTGACCAAATCTGTAGCATGCATGTGTTTTGTGCTCATGAGAGGGCTTAAAAATATTCTCGGTTTCTTTTTCCCTGACTTCATCAAACTATCATTCAGGCAGTTATCCTATCCCAGTTGGATTAATGCAACATTCTGTACCTGGGAGTCAATAAATCAGTAACTAAAAGACTCCAGCTGACACTAAATACTGCGACCATGTTGCTGCTCTCCCTCCCAAAATCTTGCTCGGCTTCTGGGCTTCTCCACAATTTGCATTGGCTCCCAGTCGATAAGCATATACACTTCAAGACTTTGTGTATTATCCATAAGATTTTGCACTCCTCGGGAGCCCCTATCCTGTCCAATCTGGTATTTCTATATCGACCATTTCGTCCTTTGCGTTTCCCATTTTTAATCTGGCCACTATCCTGCAGGTCAAGAGTGTAAGAGCCACCGCCGCTCCTTCCGTGCTAAGGCCCCAGCTCTCTGGAACACGCTCCCTCTCCCTATCAGTTCGGAAAAACATTGGACCTGGCCTTCACCATTTCTCTGCAGTTTTTTTTTTTAATTGGACTAGTGCTGGTAAGCCCTGTTACTGGGCCAGCTACGCGCTCTAGAAATGTTAAAACATAACATAACTTGAAGTTAAAAGACTTATTACAAACTCAAAGCTAGACTAATATAAATCAATCTTAAAACATGTTGTGGAAATATAGAATTATTAAAGGAAGTCCAGCACACCTGACAGTGTTGGACCTCAACAACAAAGAGCATATAAGTATCTCCATTGTGGAGATGCAAAATAGGAGGAAAAGAATCTGATGCCTAGACAAATGATTTCTATATTTCTCTCCATACATGGATGAAATCTGCAGCATCTAATAATACACTAACGTAAAGATATGGAAGACCCTATTGAATTAAAGAAGCAAGAAAGGTGTCAGCATCAGAACCTCTGTAGAAGTGCTTTAGAATGGAATCATGTATAGTAGGAAGACACACAGTCAAAAAAGTCAAGAGAGGTCTGTACCTCTCCAAGTTTAAAGGGAATTGGACTAACCCCAAGTTGGGTTCACTAATTAAATAGCACAAAGAACATTCGAGAAAACATGACCTCATACACATCTAAGTATCTTTCAGTTCCCAAGAAAAGAACTTGGCGCCATGAACACTACTTCCACATTCCAGTTTCTGCTTCCAAAGCATCCTCAGGTTCCTCCCTTCGTCCAATAGTACCAACTGGTAACAGTAACACTCCCTTTGTTCTTCATTAAAATTGTTCTACCTTGCCAGTTCTTCTTCAACTCACTATCTCAGAAATTCAATGTGCTTTTCACTAACTAATGAATGCCTTTAATCTGCAAAAAATATGCCGGAAAACAACGTTCACGTTACTATTAAATGCCTCGACTGTAAGCTTAAGGCCCCCAATTTAGCATTTCTCTTCGGATGCATATTAATTCTACAACCTACATGTAGCTCAATAAATGAAATCTTTATTATAGAAATCAAACCATCTTATACTTCACTCTTATATGGTGCACTATATCTGAAAAATGTTTTATTAAACGAAATCCACAACTGGTCACAATTTATAAAATAAACATTTAATTCACTTTCCCTAATCCCTGGCGAATACACGGCATTAAATGCATTTTAGTGCACCACCTTACAATCTAAACATATAGAAGACATTTCTGAAAAGGAAAACATTAGTATGCATGCACATATATCAAATACACACAATAAATGCACTTGCCATATATTTAGTGCACCATATTTTATTATTATTATGGCATCACACAAATATATAAGGCCAAATGTAAATATATATATGGCCTAGCCAAAAGTAGAAGGAGGGAGCTAAAATGTTGCCACTCCAAAAGTGTACCTACTAAATGAAGCTCAAACATTGATATGTATGAGCAACAGCAGTGACCTTATTTTAATTATATGTGGAGTGAACAAACTCTGATTGTAAATGCAACAAGTACTCTGCAAGTGGAGTGACTTTAAGGTAGGTTTTGTATGTGTGTGCTTTTTTATTGTTAAGGCAGGTGAAGGGCTGATGTGTCACTCACTGCAGCCTGTTCTTTGCTATAGTTTAGAGTCTGGGGAGCCTGTGGCATTCGTCCGGGAGTGCCATGACCAAGGCTCTGGGAAGCTTCACTCCCAGGTTGATGTGTAGGATCTATATGTCCTTTCAGAGCACGCATAGTTGGAAGTCAGCATCATTTCTTAATGTTAGTTTTGTGCTGATACGTAAAATAAAAAGGCTGGAAAACGTAGCAGAGAATGCACAGAAAACACGCAATGGACTATCTTGCATGGTGTATGGAGTAACAGGAGATCCCTATAGAAAAGTCTCTGACTAGTAAACGAACAAGTGAAATTACCTGGTGAAGTTATCAGATAGTCACAGAGAGTGAACATAGGGCAGTGGTGCTTAATTTGCAAAGATGGTCCATCTGTAAAAGTGCCAAAGTCAATACATTCTGGCTGTAGCAGAGGTCCACTGGAGGCAGGGCTGGGAGAAGAGATTTAGTCACACCCACATGTACTGCTATGACAGAGCCTATGTAACCTGAACATTTGAGGGACACCCAGAGCAAACAAGGTGGCTACAACTATATGCAATCAACCTTTCGGCATGACGATTTTTTACAAGAAATGGATGGAGATGCACTGGTGGAATTCTGAAAACAGATTTACCTGAAGAAAACATGTCACCTAGGCAAGGATCCGAGGTGAAGCAACCTGCTGCTTTATTTTTAGCACATAGGTGTTGATATAGGGACTATGTGATTTTTTTATGCTGATTTCCTTTAGCACGTTTAACACACAGACCCCACACAGTCTCTAGTTTTAACAATGTGTCATCTCCTCACCTTGTCCTAAGGCCGGTTGAAATTCATGCCTCCTCTTTGGCCACATAACCTTTGAAAGAAAGCTGTTCTGGACATTCACCAGCTGACGTAATCTCCTTTCCTATGTTTCCAATGACAGAGGGATTCCTAATAGTCCTCCCAATCAACAAAGAGTCTATTCTTCCAACTCTCCAGTAAAAAAATCAATGTTTAAATAAATGCCTGGTCAACCCTGAACTAATGAGCTACATTCAGTGACCTACCGACAATAAATGAGTGCAATCACTTGTGCTACGAATAAATAACTTGAAAGACCTCTGACCGAATCTGTTCAATCTCGTGCTGTTGCTAAAATCTAACATTTTCAGTGTACCTTTCTAGAATGCCGTAATGCAAAAAGCTTTTTAAAATAACTTAATAATTGTAAGAATCATTACTATAATAGACGGTGCTAGAATATATGTATTTGTAAAACATTTGTGTTGAACGTACTAATGTAAATAATCTTTCCCATAACTTATTCTAGTTATTTTTACTGCAATGTATTCATTTTACGTATCCTTGTCCGAATTTATCATGCTCAAAAAATAATGCAGAACCTTGTAAAAAAAATCAGTGATTCTGTGTCTGATTGCACTGGCAATTCCTCATTTTGCACTGGAGTTAAGAGGCCCTGCATAATGAGGACCAATGAGTAAATTGTGCCATGGTATTGCATTTCAAGTGTTAAGACGCTTGAGTATAACTATTAGTAGTACCCTAAGATGGATCATTTCCAGATTCACCTCCATGCAAGTATAGTAATTTAAATTTAATACACATATTCATACCCTAGACCGTACAAGGTATGAAATGTTAAACTTCATGACAGTCCCACATCTTACAATATCCTCTGCAAGGGAAATTACACTAATCAGCCATGCCACTGCAGCCACATCTTTCTTTGTTCAAGCATTTCTAAATACTAATCTTGACAACTACTCGCCCTTGTTGAAGGCAAAGCACAAACTATGACTAAAGGCTAACTGCCAAGTTAGAGCAAGCCTTGGAACGTTAAACACTATCTAAAATGCTATCCAACCAGTGCTTAACTTGTGCTGGTTTTTGCTGGTGCTTGGCACCCGCATCTATTTCTAAACACTTACATTTAATTATGGCAGTACACCACATGTTATTGTTTGTCGTGTTTTAAAACCAGCAATGCCTTTCACAGTTTCAGATAGTTCAAAACTAGAATTAATTACAGTGTCTAGCCCATCCTTACCGCTCGAAGTGGCTTTGAATAGAAAAAGATGCCAAAATGGTATCAGTGTGAAGGTAAGCATCGGAATTGTTATTAGGCAAGCCTAGAAAGGGTAGTGGGTGGTGTGAGCCCAGGTGGCCTCCTGATCAGTAAATTAGGACTTGGCACTTACATTTCTTTTCAAACTAACCACTGACCCCAACCAATACCTAGCACGAGTGAGGGAGAGCACGCAACAGTGTTTATAAAAAAATGGAGACCTGGGGGGCGTGGCCAACCATCATGGCCGACTGGATGTACCTCCGATCAGCTCTGCGCCAGGCCCAACCGATTTTAAGGTTTAAGAGGCCCTTACCTCCCCAAAACGGGGTCGCCTGTTCCCTGAGGCACCCGGAGGTGGCGGGGGGGGGGGCTCTCTGGCGACGAGTTAGGACCCACCGGCGATGCATGAGGGGTGAGAATATTTCTGCCGCCGGAGTCCGCGGCGCAAGCCAAGATGGCACTGACACCGCGCTATGTCGCCTAGACAAACGCCGCGGCCCGGGACCAGCGGGGGCCCTGGTGAAGCTGACCCCAAGTTGATGTCCGGATGCAGTGCTGAGCAAGGGGTCGGACGGCGAGGGACTTCAATATCCCTGCGAGCAGCGAGGAGCAGATAGAAGCGTAGCAGGGGTCCGCAGCCACGGGGAGCCTGTTCTTAGTGCAGAGCATCCCGGACCTAGATCCGCCACCTTAAGCAGTGGTCCCTGGTTGACAGTCCCAAGGGTTTGCAGGACACCCAATCCGAGCATCCACCCCTACAATAAGGCGATCTCTGGGCCACGCAGTGACTTACTCCAACGCCACTGAGCATCCATCACCCGACATGGAAAGGTCTCTTGGCCAACTTAGGTGAGCGGAGTCAGGGTTACAAGGCAGTTTCCAGTTCCCCTCGATTTTTTCTGCTGCGGGGAGGCCCCAAACAAGCGATGGGCGCGGGTTCCTATGCCACCGAAAAAGACACAGCCCACAAAAGTCTCCAGCTTCTTTTCCCACACCATTGAGTGAACAGTCAGTGAAGAGACAGCGCGGACTGACGGCAATATGGAGCTCACACGAGAAGACCTGATGGCCTCGCTTTGAGAATTTAAACAAGAACCCAGAGACTATATCAAGGCTGATACGGGGGCCTCCTTTGATGCATTTAAGGTTGAAATGGTAGGCCGGCTGGTGGCCCTGCAGTCAGATGTAGACTCAATTGGGGCCGGCACTCTCGGTCTTGGCAAAATACCAGGAACTGGAAGACCGCGTGCAGCCCTTGGAGGCCCAATCTGGTGACATACAGCCTTAAGAGACCGCAAGGTAAAATACCGCTGGACTTATCCCTTTGGTTTCGTTTTTACACTGGACATTAAGAACTATCACTGCACGTAATTAGATGAGACGGCGGCTATTCTGGCTATCGAGGTGCCAGCCCTGACGCAGGCGGCGGAATCGAGAGGTGTGGGGGCGACAGCAAGCTCGAAGAAGCAGGGGGGGCCTGGCAACAGCAGCGGATAGCAGGCAAGAACACTACGAGATTATGTGGTCCTTGGTCTTTGTCATTCAGAGGCGCTGTTTTGCCTGAGGAATCCAGTCTGACTTGTGGATTGCAGGCATTTGCAGGAACCTTGGGAACATGCCAGTCCGGCCTCAGACACTCTGATTCTTAAGATGAGGCTGAAGAGGGGAAAGGTTTGAGGTTATCATGCCGTCCAGAACACTCAAAGTCATTGTTAGCTAATATCTTATTTGTGCGTAAGTAGCTGTTCTATAGGCCTTGGAAGCAGAATTTGGATCGCTCCAGTTACTGCTTGAAATTAGGTTCTCCTCTGTAATTGATAACCCGAGCTCAAAGTTATGGTTTGTATCGGTTAAGGTTCACTTTGTTTTGGTGTCACTGTACTTTTTGCACTTTTTTGCGTTGCTTTGGTGAGGTGGGTGGGAAGGGGGAGGGGCACTGAGGGCAATGACCCTAGGAGCAGAATTGGAGGGACAAGCTGACAAATTTTATGATGACTGATGGGGTTAACTGCGTAACGTGGAACGTAAAAGGTCTTAACTCACCTAACAAGAGGCAACGGATATGGACATCCCTAAATGACCACCAGATTAAAATAGCTGCCCTGCAAGAGACATACCTCCCAAGCAAAGAGGAACATAGATTGAAACATAGGGCCTACTCACAGATCTTTCACTCCTCGGCACACACTAAACACAATGGGGTGGCGCTTCTTTTTCACGCATCAATCCCATTTCTCCAGCACAACACTAAAATGGACAAAGAAGGGAGATTCTTGATGGTTAGGGGTGAAATAAGGGGTAGATTATGCACTATTGCCACGATTTATGCATCCAACGCAGGGCAACATGATTTCCTGAGCTCTTTCCTACCCTTGCTGGAGGGATTCACAAGGGGCGACATCATATCACTCGGAGACTTCAATCTGATATGGGACCCGGTCCTTGACACTACACACTCCCATAGAACTGCGGGAGAGGGTATTTAGCAAACCACTTAAGGCAGTATTGCAGGGGATGGGACTAACGGATGCTTGGAGGGATGTCCATCCCGCGACCCGGGACTATTCCTTCTTCTCGCATTTACATACGACATAGTCCAGGATCAATCACGCATTCATTAGTCAGTCCCTTCTCCACACAATAGTGGGATCCCAGTTTCACTTGATTTGCCTATCTGACCACGCTCTCCTAGAGCTAGTCCTTGACTGGCCCTCAACGCGCTCTAAGTTTGTCAGGTGGTATTTTCCCAACTTTCCTTGCAGAGATCGGCTTCTTAGGGATGAGTTAGGAAAGGCAATCACAGAGTTTTTTTTTTACCTCAACGACCTGGCGCAAACCTTCCTGGCTGACAATTGGGACGTCTCCAAGGCAGTTATTCGGGGGAAGTGTATCGAACTAGACGCCATCCTCAAAACACAACATAAGGAGGAACGTCTTCTCCTCGAGAGGGAGCTACGAAAATGCCTAATCTGACCACAAGCCTAATCCCTCAACCCAATCCTTCCGTAAAATTGCGCAGGATAAGGGGAAGCTTCAGGTTATTTACATTAATGGGGCTGAAAAGACCGTCCTATGCGTGCAAGCCCGCAGTTTTGAGGGGGGAAACAAGGTTGGATCCCTATTGGCATGCCAACTGCAAGTGAGACATGAAAAGGAGTACATGAAGCACATAATCAATGGGAATGGGGTCTCCCACCAAAGCGAAATAGGAAAAGCCAAGACCTTTGGGGAATTCTATCGCTCCTTGTATACTACAGATTCGTTGGACGCATAGGTTCAGGACCAATACCTAGAGGCTTTGAACCTACCCCAGGTCCTGGCCTCCACAAACGAACTCTTAAGTAGACCCATTTCTGCGGAAGAGGTCCAAAAGGTGATAGACTCTCTCAAGCTCCAAAAAGCGCCCAGCCATGATAGTCTTAATGCCCACTTCTATCGTACCTTTACACCAGAATTAGTCCCCCGTCTTGTGCTGCAATTCAATAATATAGCTGACAAGCAGCAGGTGACCCCTTCTATGGGAGAGGCTCTGATCTCCGTCATCCCCAAACTGGGGAAAGACCCCACTTGCTACGCCTCTTACAGGCCTATAGCGCTCCTGAACTTGGACGCCAAGTTATACGCTAAAATATTGGCCTCACGTCTGGAACATGTTATGCTGACGCTCGTGCAGCTGGACCAGGCGGGCTTCATCAAAGAGAGACAAACTCATGATAACCTCTGGAGGGTGATCCAAATTACTGAGAAGGCACAGAGGAAGGCCATACCTATGGTACTTCCCTTGCTAGATGCGGAGAAGGCCTTTGACCTGGTTGACTGGGACTTTTTGACCCGTACACTATGACGGTTTGGTTTTAATGAGACCTTCATTGGAATGATACAGGCAAATTATTTTGCTCCAAGATCCAGGGTCTTAGTAAATGGAGTTGCTTCAGAACCATTTAACCTTTCCCGGGGAAGCAGGCAGGGGTGCCCATTGTCCCCCCTGCTATTTGCGCTCAGCATTGAACCTCTCGCGGAGCGCTTTCGGTCCAATCCAGACATAGGGGGGTCCCATTTGGCACGGATGAACACAAGATGTCTCTCTTTGCAGACAATGTGCTACTTCCAGTCAGAAAGCCGCAATCTTCTCTCCCAGAGATTCAATCTGAGCTTGCCTCATTTGAACAGGCCTCTGGATTTAAGGTTAATCTCTCAAAATCCTTCCTTCTTAACCTAACCGTGCCTACGGAGTCCATGCAGATTATTGAAAGAGCGCCCCTTTCCAGAGCATGCACAAAGACATCACATATCTTGGCATCAAACTCACCCCCAAATTAGAACATCTTTACGGAGCTATTTACCCTCCCTTGCACCGCCAGCTTAAAGCTGATCTGTCTAGATGGAGGACTGCCTATCTCTCTTGGATAGGGCGAGTCAATGCCATCAAAATGAACGTTCTCTAGCGCTTGGTGTATCTCTCTCAGGGCCTACCTATTCCAGGGGATCGGGCATTTTTTTCTGAGCTGAAAACAATGATAACCAAGTTTATTTGGCAGGGGCAGAGAGCGCGACTTTCTAATCGAGTGCTAACTAGGTCGTGAGAGGAGGGGGTTTGGCCCTACCGGTCTTCTTGGGGTACTATAGAGCAGCTCAACTTAGAGTGATTACGGAATGGTCCCTTCGCGAATCAGAAACATTTTGGGTTCACATGGACTGACAAATAGTGGGTAGGATGATCTAGGACCTCCTGGGGAAACAGAAACACAATCGACCATGCAATGCCTATACCAGAACCCCTATGGCTACCACCTTAAGGGTCTGGGATGAGCTAGCTAGATCCACACCAATTATTATCACCTTCCCTTCCCCCTACACGCCCATCCACTTCAACCCCGAGTTACCTCCGGCACTGCGGGAGGTGTCATTTGAGGCTTGCTGTCTCATGCTCTCTCATCTGCTTGAACGGGGGAAATTGATGACCTTACGGAATGTGTTAGAGCCTTTCACCTTCAGCCCTCTGAAAAATATCACTACATGCAACTTAAGCATTGGGTTCTACAACCACAGTTATGGCAGGCTGCCACTAGGGATCTACTTCCAATCGAAAAATGTGCGCAGTCAGGAGCCTCTACGAGGGGGACCATCTCTTTCCTTTATTTACTCATACGGTCTTTGGGATCACACCACACCGCTAGACACCAAAGGTTCTGGGATTTAAACTTAACCACCCCATTGGAAAGGAAACAATGGAACTCACTATAAAGGGACATTCCCAGGTATAATCGCTCCATGTTTTTAAGGGAGGCTCATTATAAAATTATGTACGAATAGTACCTGCACCCTCAGAGGCTACACACTATCTTCCCTAACTCCTCCGATAGGTGCTGGGGTGGCTGTGGGCTACTGGGGGACTCCAAACATATCTGGTGGGACTGTCCGCGCATCATGCCCTTCTGGAAGGAGTTACTTTCCCAAATCAAACTGGTTCTGGGCTATCCGATCCCAGAAACACTAGAACACACTCTTCTGGGGATTAGGGACCCCAACCTAAAGCGCCAAACACAGGGGGATCATTCTGTGATGTGACTGTGCCTCAGGGCCGCTAAGATGGCTGTGGCGGCTGCATGGAAGAAAGCGGAGGCCCCCTCTCTTACCCAATGGCATGCTAGGGTATGGTGCGCACTGGCGATGGAAAGAATGGCGGTCATTGTGGAAGACTCAAGGAAGGGGTTTGACGATGTGTGGGCTCCCCTGGTTGAATATCTATCGAAGGGTCTGCCTCTGTTTGCATGTGGGCCACAGCTGCAAGCTCTCCATCTCTCCCACATCTAGAGCATATGTTCGTATATTTGTGTTTATTGTTTGGGAGTTAGGAGGGGAGGAGGAGGGGGAAGGGAGGGATGAACGCCAAGACTTCTCTGACCTTCCACGAGATCTTGTTGATTTGTGCTATGTGAGGGGTCCGTTGGAGACCTGGGAAGTTCATGCTGAGCATATTAAGGGCTTGCCAAGTCCCCGAACACAAACTGTATATGATACTTTAGCTTTCTGTAACTCTCAGCATATACAATGCATTGGTCTCTCCTTCCACACCTTGGTTTTTTGTGTACTGTCTTGTCTTTGAAACCAATAAAAATATTTTTGACAAAATCAGTGCAGACCTAAGTTAATGATAACTAGTTCTAGTAAAACCACAGACACTGTTAAATATTATTGAAAGACCTAACATGGTGGTGGTAAAGGGCATCACTAAGCTCGAGGTTAAACTTTTACCACCAGCAGAATGTCCGCACTACCTCTCAATGTTCACTCTCCTTTCAGATAACAACCAAACAATGACTACTACATACAAAATGCTAAGAGCCCAATTAAAGCCATAGTCCTCAACAAATGGCAAACTAATGTCAGGTCAGCTACCCAAAATCCGTAAATCTTCGTATTATTTTCACCTGTCAGAAAACAATGGTTCTCTGCCTCGCGGAAACATTGCTCTTTTCAATGAGTGCCTGCCTAAATTATATGGAAGATTGTACATAAATAGATCTATCAAGGGCAATACAGACAGGGCAGTAACAAAATTACATGTAGCCAGATAGAGGTGTCCGCGCACAATAGTCAACATTCCACCACTTGGTGCACTCTGAACGAAAACAACTTTTTTCTCACAGAGGTACTCTATCAATGCCCAGTTTATCCCACTAAGGTTTCTAACTACTTACGAAAGTGATAATTAACTGTTCATTTTCAAATTCTAGTTTCTAATTAGGAACGTAAATGAATTTTAAAACCCACATAGTAGTGCACAAACGCAAGCTAACTTTTAATCTGATTGTCATAATAACTAGTTCTTCAACAATCACACATTCGTGGATAGATCATTGCATCGTCAAATTCCAACTACCCAACATTTATACAACTATAAGATTCTCATCCCCACTAAACATTTTATTTTATTTTATTTTAATTTCTTGTATCGCGCTGGAATCAATCCCATAAGGGTATCTCCGCGCTTTGCCAGCCAGAAAGTTATCGTAGTCTTTAAATGCATCAGAGGCCCTGAAATGCTTCCTGGAAGAGGAGAGTTTTCAGGGTTTTTCTAAAGGATAGATGGTTGGTATTCATCCTTGTTTCTATGGGAAGTTTGTTCCATAGGGCAGGACCAACCGATGAGAATGCTCGGTCTCCCTGCCTAGCTCTTTTTGTTGCAGGGGGTTTTAAGAGTGCTTGATTACTCGAACGAAGTGACCGGCTGGGTTGGTACAGTTCAAGAGTTTGAGAGAGATATTTAGGACTATCCCCATATAAGCATTTGTGGACCGTGCAGCATATTTTGAAGCTGATACGCTGCAGTATAGGGAGCCAGTGGAGCTCTACCAACAAAGGCTTAGAGGGAGTCCTGGCCGGTGCACCCATAACCAACCTGGCCGCCGTGTTCTGGACTACCTGCAAACGACCTGTTGCATCAGCGTTTGCTAGCGTCAGCAGGCCGTTGCAGTAGTCCAGGCGGCTAGTGATCAAGGCCTGCACGAGTGTCTTCCTGTAAGTATCAGGAAGATATGGGAATACTCGTCTTAGGAGGCCAATGGTGTAAAAGCAAAGTCCTGCAATATGATTAATATGCTCCTTAAGGGTCAGTTTTTGGTCAATCTTAACCCCTAGATTTTTTTACATGAGGCTTAGATGTAGGGACTGGGCCCAAGTCCAGCGGCCACCATTCAGGAGACCAGAGAAGGCTCGCCCTGCCGAAGAGCATAACCTCTGGCTCAGTCCTGCGGTCAAGTTAAGAACATCCCATTTAGTACCTACAGGAAGGCTTTTCAGCAACCACAAAACACCTCAACTACGTATAACATCTCGGATGACCTTCTAAATGTCTTTCCTGACAAGATTGAAAATGTATAGTCAGTCACCATCCGGAAAGAAAGAATAGGATAAAAACAGGAATTAATGTAATGAAATGGTATAAGAAATACCTGGCCTCCCTAAATAAAGTTTATAACAAACTAAAACAACAATAGCGAAACGCAACAATTCCAAAGATCAATTTGCCCCAGCTTTCAAAACCGCATTGTACCTCCAAAAGAAATATTTCTACAGAGGTGGAAAGTGAATATATATACTTAGGAGTTTAGATTATGAATCTGGCGAATATTGAATCACCTGATATGAATTAAATGCAGACGCAGACCATTCACTCAATAAGTATTTGAGAAGAAAATAGCAAATATTTGAAATATATTTTTATCTTGCATACTATGATTCGGAAACACACGCCAGAATCCAAATTGGGCCACGGAAAAGGCCTCCTTAAAGTGTGCCAGTTAGCTAAATTAGGGCCATGAAGGTTGTACAGCCCAGTTACTCCATCAATAACTCAATCAATCAATCAATACATTTATAGAGCGAGCTACTCACCCGCGAGGTCTCAAGGCGCTGAGGGAGAGGAGGGGGCCGCTACTGCTCGAATAGCCAGGTCTTGAGGTGTTTCCTGAAGGTGAGATGATCCTGGATCAGTCGTAGGTGAGCGGGGGGGGAGTTCCATGTCTTGGAGGCTAGGTAGGAGAATGATCGTCCTCCGGCGGTGGCTCTGCGGATCTGTGGGATGGTTGCGAGGGCGAGGCTGGCGGATCCGAGTTGGCGGGTGGGAGAGTAGAACGAGAGGCGGTTGTTGAGGTATTCGGGGCCCATGTCGTGGAGTGCTTTGTGTGCCTGGGTGAGGAGCCTGAACGTGATCCTCTTGCTAACGGGGAGCCAGTGCAGGTTTTTCAGGTGGGCCGATATGTGGCTGTGGCGAGGGACGTCGAGGATGAGTCGTGCGTAGGCGTTCTGTATTCGCTGCAGTCGTTTCTGAAGTTTGGCTGTGGTTCCTGCGTATAGGGTGTTACCATAGTCCAGTCGGCTGGTGACGAAGGCCTGCGTGACCGTCTTTCTGGTTTCTGTGGGGATCCACCAGAAGATCTTTTGGAGCATGAAAAGGGTGTTGAAGCAGGAGGATGAGATGGCATTGACTTGTTTGGTCTTCGTGAGCGAAGAGTCCAGGATGAATCCCAGGTTGCGTGCGTGGTCCGTGGGTGCCGGTGCGGTGCCCAGCGCAGTGGGCCACCAGGAGTCGTCCAAGGCGGATGGGGATTGTCCAAGGATGAGGACCTCCGTTTTGTCTGAGTTCAGTTTCAACCGGCTGAGCTTCATCCATTCCGCACCTTCCTTCATTCCCCCAAGCTAGCAAGAACCAACACTTTTTGCCGATATCTGTGTCCGCGAGGCAGCCCTAAACCGGATCTGGCACTTTCAACCTCAAATTGATGTGGTTATAAACAGAGACAACTCCTAGCGTCACTAAATAGTCCAAATCTTCCCATTTTCCTGTGTAAACTAGACTGTTGCAATGTGTGTGATTATATATGCATGCATAATTGTCAACTAAGCAAACAAGGGCAGAAAGAATACATTTAATCTAGACCTCAGAACAGTAGATAACTTGAAGTCCACTATTTTAGCACTGACCTGGTTCCTCACTAAGCAGGCAAACACATTCACTTGATGCTTGATTATGTATACGGTTCAATCATGACTAGGCCTCATTGACCTCTGGAAATTATTCATGAACAATCTTTCAAACTAAAACTCTTTAAGTAATAAAATATGTCATATGGTATTACTAAAGACATTTTGGGAAGAAAAGACCCAAGGCAATTCCCAATCTGGGGAATCAACCAGCCCACTCTGATTTAGGCACGCAATAGGTATGCCATATTACTTGTGTTCACATGCATGAATCCCATTTTGCCTGTAACTGTATGACATTAGTATGTGCATGTAGCTATATGACCATAGTACACTGTCTCTTGCACATAACATTGCTACATATATAAAAATACATTAGTTGAAAATGTCCTGCAGCGGCACAAGGCATTATGTGGCATCCTATAAATTATCAAATAGTAACAAAAACATAAATACATTTTTTGAAAATCACTCTCTGTTGCAGCTTTTTGTCTCTATAATTTCATATTGTAACTACCGATTTTAGGAGCTCACTCCCCATTCAATAATACTGTCTTTATTTCATGAGTTGGAATGTCTCTATCATATCTCCCAGCCCTCATTCCTACTGTGTATCATATTAGATCATTGAGCATTTGGTGATAGGACCTGTGGTCTAAAGTATTCAACGATTTTAGTAGTCCATTTATGAATGCCTCTAAAAAATTTTTTTGCCGTCTGAAGATTTGATATGCAGAGACTTGCAAACAATTCAAAATATGAGATATCATCAAGAGGTGCATACAATAAACACAATGGGCCTGACTCACAAAGCTGTTTGCATGTGTAAGTTCTTGTTCCGCAACTTATATAAGATAAAAGGTACACAGAGGAACTTGAATAATTACTTTTAGTAACAACTTTGAGGAGCCGGACAAGATTAAATTTAGCCAAACCATTGATTACCAAGATCAACCCCCTCTTTCCCAGCTATGCACTTGTGATACACTGATGTAATGACCACCTTAGCCTATTACCCTTTATTAGTACATTGAAGGATCTAGGATATGAACCTAAAGCTATACAATGTACAGTGCAAAGATGCCACACTTGTGTGCCTTTATGACACTCTGCCTAACCCTCACACTAATGTTTTTGTTTCACAATCATGTATCACTTTTGATAATCTATAGAAGCATTTGAATGCTTAGTCAAATAGAAGTTATGGTTAATGGCTTATAATGATAAAATTACACAGGTAAGGGTGTAATAGATGGTGATCAATTTCTCATGACGATGCAATCTAACTTTGAAGAAGCTGACAGTTCTGAAATCATAATCATGAAGTGAAAGTTGGTTTGCACTTTGGCTAAGTGGTTTTGTTTGTTGACTTCGAACTGTTTTCCATAAATCGCAAAAGACAGATGAATAGGCATATTCATTACATTCTAAATCAATCATTATGTTTGTGTTTCACAGGTTTAGCAAATTGTAATGGAAGCTGAATTTTTAGTTACCTAGAACGACAGCTAACACCGTAGTGCAGAAGTAGTACACAACAGCTCGCAAACCAATCTTGCCAGAAACGCTGGAATCCAGAGCAGCCACACCTGAAAAAGGAAGATAAGTCTTAGTGTTGCAGCTGGGTCAGAAAAAAAGAAACTTTCTAGGTCAGAAAAAGCGCACAATGATGGCATGCACAAATCAGCTTTCAATTCACTGGACCAGGAGTTCCACAAGTGTTACTGAAAGCCATAGGCTGGCTTGGCTGTTTTGGGGCCCTATCTAGGAGAAGTGACCAGCCAGACAGACATTGATTCCATTTCCAAAATGTAACACTTTGAACGTCCCTAGTTCAGAAACAGGGCCTGAGTATCATGAATTAATACTCTATATGGAAGACTGAGTGTACTGAAACTGCTGACATATTTTTGAACCAACCTTACTACTCCATTGGTCTACTGTAGTGCCATTTCCATTTTGCTTCCACTTACCAAAGCACATAGAATGTACCAATGTGCCAGTATACTTCAGCCATTGGTTACTTTTGTATGAGTGACAAAAGCACAATGCCATCATTTGCACAGAAAAGAAAGCACTTGATGCACTTTAATGACATGGCTTGTTGGTCCATGCTTGCATTTCTTCTTAGGTCTGGCCTTAGCCAAGACATCTTCATGTGACTGAACTCAAATGTGTAATATACTTACTTATGGCAGCCCGGCAGCAACTCACACACTGCTACTGGGCAACCAGTGTGTCTTGGTATGTGTGCATCGCTCACGTACATATTTCATGTTTTACAGAAAAGTATTGTACACTGACAACCTGTGTGTACAATTGCATATGCCCGCATGCATGAGGGGCTGTCTGTGACTGCTTTTTGTTGGACTATGAAAAAAGCTAATCCAAGATGGCCACCCTTAAATGAGCATGCAGATGTGTCTTCATGCATGCGCCTCGATTTTTAGGTCGAGCCTAGCGCAGCGCACATGCGCTGCTCTAGGAGTGGGACTCTTGGAAGCACTCCAGACTTCCAAGAGACTTTTCCGTGTGGGTCGGACTCCTCCCACACATTCCATTGGCCTTTGCGTGTGGCTTTCCAAAATGAAAGAACGCAAATGGCTAAAGGCGGAGATATGCCCCGCCTTTTCAGTGAATGTTCACTCCCATGGCCTATGGGTCTCGGGAGTGAGTGGAGCGAGCAGTAGCACACAGTGTGCCAGCTGCATTCTTTAAAGTCCTTGCAGCGTGCGCAAGCGCACCACTCACAGGCTTGTTTTATTTTTATTTTTCACTATGGCGCCTCTTTGCAGTCGCAATTTACATACCTTGAAAATGAGGGTGCTGTACACATTTACCAGCCACTTCAGTGTCCGTAGGAGAGGAAGGGGAAGCCTCCCTAGCAGCTGAGGTAAGTCTCATAAAATAAGCTATGTTTATGAGGCACTAATGTGCGCTCTTAAAGCAGCAGTCTCAGTCTGTTCTTGTTTTTTTTTCATTTTATTTATTCACTTTGGCGCCTCATTCCAGTCACCACTACTTTTTGAGTTTGGGTGGCTCACCGCGGCGCCTGGTTGCATGTTTTTTTATTTTATTTATTCACTATGGCGCCTCATCACAGTCGCCATTTACATAACGTGAATTTGAGGGAGCCATACACATTTAACAGCCATTTCATTGTCTGTAGGAGAGGAAGGGGAAACCTCCCCAGCAGCTGAGGTAAGCTGCATAAAATAAGCTATGTTTCCGAGGCACTAACATGCGCTCTTAAAGCAGCAGTCTCTGTCTGTTCTTTTAAACCAGGACATATATCAGCGAGGCACTCACAGGCACTCTTACGCTAGCTGTCTCTGTATGGTGCAAAAACACACTTGCTTAACTGACCTGCACAACAGCAACAAAATGCTTTGGCTATGTCTTCAGCACTTTATGTAAACCCTGCAGCTGTCGAACTTGGTGAAATGTTAACGTCTTACTCCTGCATACATCCCTCCGCCCCCGCCTTCGAACTCCTGGACATCGTGCATTTTTATTTATACCTGCAAGCACCCGCAAGGTATTTTTAGAATCTTCAGACCTTTATCTAATCTCCCTGCAGCTGTATAACTTGGTGGAATGTTAGCATATTACTCCTGCATACATCCCTCCGCGCCCCCCGCCATCGATCTTATGGACATCATGCATTTTTATTTATACCTGCAAGCACCCGCAAAGTGTTTTTAGAATATCTTCAGACCTTTATCAAATCTCCCCGCAGCTGTATAACATGGTGGAATGTTGGTGTCTTACTCCCGCATACATCCCGTCAAACTCCCAGACATTGTGTATTTTTTATTTATCTCTGCACAGCACATGCTAAATATTTTTGGGATGTGTTCAGCCCTTTCCCTTATCTCTTTGTAGTTGCCTAACTTGGTGGAATGTTGGCTGTATTACTACTGGACATCGTGTATTTTTCATTATATCTGCATAGAATTATATTTAAAAATTACAGTGTTCATCTCATCTCTTTCACTAACAGACGCTCTTAAAACAGCATTCTCTGTAATATAATTTGGTCTCATGGATGTGCAAGCAAGGCAATATTTTCAATCTCTTCTAATTACTAATAACTTAATAGGTTTCAAACCACAAATGTTGATAAACTCCCAGACAATAGCATTATATCTTGTTTGTGACGTCTGGAGAGTGGAGGAGAAGTGCTTGTTTTCAGGGCTTCTGAGTACTGACAGTAATGCAGAACTTCTACTTCTACGGAGGCAGGAGGCTACAGAACAAATTCTGTGGTAACACTCTACCACCAGCCCTAGGCTGTACTACAACAGAGTGGAAAATAAATAGCTGTGGCATGTTTTAAAGGGTTATTTAAAAGTGTGGATACCTGGCAGCTCAAAATTAAATTTTCACCTTGCGCCATAGTTTACAACACAATGTTTAAAGCATCCTGTTATTTGCTATTTAAAAAAAAATGCAAACAACAGCTTCCCAAGCTTAAAAACTATTGGGACATAAAATTGTGTGGCCGGAATATTGACAGGATAATGTGCTGCATGGCTAAACACTTATATGGTCCCAAAGGCGAGACCTATTGGCTATGCCAATGCTTGTCTATATTTTATTTTGTACAGCAACCATTCCAAAATGGCCAATCGTTTGCACTGTCTAGGGAAAAATATCGACCATACACATCTTGCAAAAAAACATGCAATCACGAATCATAGTATAGAATTACAACTGATTTCACAACGTTAAATTTGAAATCACTTTATATCACATAAAAATTCCTTTATCATTCATCTGCATTTACTCCAACCCAAACTTATACCACATTACTCCAACCCAAATACATACAACATTACTACTTAGATGGTAACGGTAGAACAACACTCAAAAAATATTTAGGTGGGGTCATATTCTTTTCTTTCACCCTCTACAGAACAAATGCAGTTGGTTTTAATCTATTGGCAGATTATGCTTATACAGAGTGGACAAGGAAGTCAATTAATTTTCACCACATGCCATATCTTACTAATGTGCTGATCATTACTTTATCAGGAAAGAGCATACCCTCTAACTCCAGGTGAAATAATGTAGTTTACAATTATGAATGTTTCAGAGGACAGAATTATTGGGTCAGAAATCTCCAGACCTAATACCTCCAGTCCTGGAGACACCAGGCATCTCAAATAGGTTGCAGAGGCTAGGGGAGGTGACAAGTAGCATTCCACAACTTGTCCCTTGCATGTGGGGGAGCCAATACTGCTTCCCGCGGACAAGGGCAAGTGTACCTGTCACACCTGGCCCACAATTCAACACCCCCATCACTAGCCGTCATTTTGACATCTTCCCAGAGTTGGTGGAAAAATCTGCAGTTTTTTGCCAAAATGGAGAAAAACTGCTTGGAAAAAGCACCTGGTATATCCAAGTGAGAGCAGGTATTAGTGGCTGGACGTTCCAATGAAGATACCAGTTGGTAAACTTAATGTTGGCCCTCCAGTATCTCCATTGGAAACTCTGGCCATCTAGTACTGAGGTCCATTGTGTTTGTCCCACCGTACCAATGCTTAGAATGGAGTGTGAATCTCGGGTTAGAAAAGGCTGGTTCAGAAATGCCCAGCATGGATATCACACTGCATTCTGATGTAGAGGATACCATGCCATAGGTACACCTGCATGACAGTTTCTCACATGCAGTAACTCATTGTTTCTATGGACAACGTTCTGCACAAATAATGTAGGCTTAAGCCACAAGCACTGCATTTAAGAGGCTAGAGATGTTGTCAAGGATGAAGAAAGGGCCACAGGAATGCCTCATCATAGAGGTAAAATCTGACCACATGTTAAGAAATTAAAACCAGAAAAATAAAGAGCAACAAAGCATCTGGCACAAAGATAAAATAATGTTTTGATCATAGCTGAGCCTGTAGCTTGCCAAAGGTGAGTTGAATTAATTGCCACCAGATACAAGGTCTTGAAACAAAGAAAAGGACCACCTATAAGGTTTCAAAGAGATGCCGTTCTAAAGGCTAAAACTCAAGGGACAAATCCTACCTGTAAGAATAAACCAAAGTGTTGCATGGCAGAATACTTTTACCAATGCGGGTAGAGCAATGTTTCACTCCTGAAAACATCTCAATTGCCCTTCCCAATTGTTCTTTGGAAGCATGAGCGGCCAAGCCATGCACAAACTGCAGACATTTTACACATTAAAGAACCTGAAATCTCTTAGAGGTATGCCAGCTAGAAATGAAATTCCATTGTCTTCCATAAGACCTTAAGGCTGAATGATGCCTAGACTGATAGGTTAAAAACCTTTGATGATAAGCCCGTGTTCTCGGACTCTATGCCGGGAGCCAATGCCGACCAGAGTCTGGCTGGAATATTGTAGTAACTCAGGGACAGCAGGATCCATTCTGGCATCACTGCTAATTGATGCCATGACATTCCATCATAAGGCATATTACTCCTGATTTTGCATATGAACTGAGAAATTAGAGAACCCGGATTGTACATACTCCAGTAAATGTGTCATGCAATGAATAGGTCTCTGGTGGACACATGAAGATCAAGCAACGAGTGACCCACCTATAACAAATCAATCTGAACATCTCCTTCTTCAGTACGAACATTTGTGGTGATTGAAAAAATTGACTGAGATAGTCACCCCAATCTCCAATCCAGAATGAATGACACCATCAATAACAGAAGGCATAGATTTTTCCTCAGTAACTGAAGATGTGCCAAGCCCACCTGTAACCTGTTGTATGTACTCCCTCTGTTCTTTCTTATGGGCGAGATGGATTAGGCCTGAAGGTGAGGACTAAGGGACTGAGTACGACTTTGGCGGAGTGGGAGCGGGCCATCACACCACCACTCTGCTCCCAAATCGCTAAATCCGACCACCACCCGCCAGATTATGAGTTTTCTTGTGGTCTGGCGGGCGGGCGGTTTGGGGGTCCCACAACGATGTCTATAAGAAAGGCACCGCAATGAAAGCATCAAAGGCAGTTCCTGCACAGCATTGACTGTGCAGTCCATTCCGTGCAGGAACAGGGGTGCATGCACACAGGGGGGCACAACATGTGTCATGTCCCATGCACAGGGGCAACAGGTGGCCCTGTAGGGCCCCCTTTGTTTCCTTACAGCCATCCTTTTCATGGTGGGCTTACCTCAAAGGAAAGGCTGGTGGTGGGGACACTCGTAATATGCCACTGTAATATGTCACAATGGCACCGCCATGCATATTGCTTTCCCATACCACCGCTCCAACGCCAGGGATTGTGGATCCCTGGCGGTTGTGGTGGCCCCAAAGCACTCTGACTGCTGTACTTGTAATATGCCAGTCGGACCGCTAGTGCAGCATTCCCCGACCGCCACCGCAACTTCAGCACGAGTTTGGCAGTCCAACGGACTGCCAAACTCGTAATCAGGCTCTAAGTGTGAATTTGAGATGATATATTGCAGACAACTCTATCCACTGAGTGGCCGATTTGCCTCAACCCCAGACCTGCGGTTGTGTACACTTTTCATTTCCTGATTCAGGTTCTGGCTCTTACTTCTGGCTTTGATGGTAAGCATCAAAAGAAACGTAGGTTCCAGTGTGGTCTATAGATAGAAATTTGATATTTCCAACCACCATGTCAGTGATGTCACAAGTTGACACGATATTGGAACAAGGCAGTCAAATTTTTTTGAATCTGTGGACCAACGATGGAGGGCATGACAGACAAGCAGTTTCTGAGCACAGGAACAGTGTCTCTGTAGACATGAAGTCACCATTGTGAAGAAGAATTCATTGCTAGTGACTATCTCAGACAATTTGGAGCTTGAACGCTCTCTGATCAGGAAGGAACACTCTTCCTTGGACTTTATTGAAGACTGTCTCTAAGAACTCATCACTTGTGTTGGTCTGACTCACTAGGCTCGCCCCGTCCTGGAAAACGCTGTGACCGTCCTGACTCCGTCAGAAGCGGTTGCTCCCCACGGCCCATGGCCCTTGCTGCTATCTTTGTGCTGCTTGCATTGCTCCACTGACTACGACTGTACTGTTGCCTGCTGCCTGCATTTGGTATCGTTGTGCTGCTCGTTTTGCATTGAATAATACTGGCGCCTGCATTGCTCGCATTGCCTCATCAAGTTATACTGCCACTGCATATATTACCCGCTTCGCCTAGCGTTCGCATTAACTGTTAGCTTATAATTATTTCCTGACTAATTGTGATAGTGCCTCTGCCCACGAAGTTATTACTGTTGTTGGCCCCAACCGGTCCCGGTTTCGCTTCTGCAGCCATTTTGTTGTTGTTGTGCCTCGGAGTCCGTCCTCTCCACCCCGCTACCGCCTCCCAGCTGATCCTCCCTCGCCCCTCCTCCTCCACTATCCACAAATGACAGATGCTTTTGCGCGCAGCGTTCATGCGCAGCGGTCGCGCCCTATGCGCGCCGAAGGCGCGCCAAAGGTAAGCCCGTCTACGCCCGTCTACGCCCGTCCGCGCCTGGACCGCACCCAGCGCCAGACCCCCTGGCCCCCACATTACCCACTCCGCCCGCATAACATATGACGCCGCAACCCTCTCAGTCCTCAACCCCGGTCGCACACCACTATGCTTCCAAGCTGCCCCAGGACACACCCATGGACCCTTCACCTGCCACTCCTGCAAGTTCGATTGCACCAGAACCCACACCAAATCCACAATCTCCAAACAGAACTCCGACACTAACCACCTTAAGTGCATCTTGTTGAACACCCGCTCGGTCCACAGACACTCAATTGAACTCTGGAACCTACTCGACACCACTTCACCGGACGTCGCCTTCCTTACAGAAACCTGGATGAACGCCTCATCAGCACCCGACATAGCCATAGCCATCCCGGACGGATACAATATCATCCGAAAAGATTGCATCAACCAAACAGGAGGAGGCATCGCCATCATTCATAAGAACACCATCCGCATCACGACCAGTTCCGACGATAACCTCGCTAACGCCGAACACCTTCACTTCCAGATCCACACCAACCCTAAGACCACACTCAGAGGCACCCTCATCTACAGACCACCAGGACCCCGCACACAATTCAGTGAAGACATCACTGACTTCATCAGCCCACATGCCCTCACCTCCGAAAACTACATTCTACTGGGAGACCTCAACTTCCATTTGGAAAAGAAAGACGACAGCAACACCACCTCCCTTCTGGACAACCTGAACAATCTCGGACTCAAACAACTTGTTAACACCCCCACCCACCTTGCCGGACACACGATCGACCCCATCTTCACCTCCAGCAAGCACATCTCCTTCGACCACACCACAGCCCTCCATTGGATGGACCACATCTGCGTTCACTTCAACTACAAAAAGACCACGACCCACAACGCCCCACTTCCTATTCCTCGAAGAAATTGGAACAAAATCACCACCGACCAGCTCTTCACATCGCTTCAACAAAACCCCCCTGCCAATTCATCGGACCCAAACCAAGTAGCCACCAACCTCACACAATGGATCACCCACAGCGCCGATGAACTAGCACCCTTGAAGAACCATTTTTTCAAGCAAAGTAGCAAAAAAGCCCCCTGGTTCAACGAGGACCTTAAGAAATCCAAGAAGATCTGTCGGACGCTCGAGAAAGCCTGGAGAAAAAACCCTACCACTGACAACCTTGCCACCTTCAAGAACGCCACCCGCAAAAACAACTTGTTAACACCCCCACCCACCTTGCCGGACACACGATCGACCCCATCTTCACCTCCAGCAAGCACATCTCCTTCGACCACACCACAGCCCTCCATTGGATGGACCACATCTGCGTTCACTTCAACTACAAAAAGACCACGACCCACAACGCCCCACTTCCTATTCCTCGAAGAAATTGGAACAAAATCACCACCGACCAGCTCTTCACGTCGCTTCAACAAAACCCCCCTGCCAATTCATCGGACCCAAACCAAGTAGCCACCAACCTCACACAATGGATCACCCACAGCGCCGATGAACTAGCACCCTTGAAGAACCATTTTTTCAAGCAAAGTAGCAAAAAAGCCCCCTGGTTCAACGAGGACCTTAAGAAATCCAAGAAGATCTGTCGGACGCTCGAGAAAGCCTGGAGAAAAAACCCTACCACTGACAACCTTGCCACCTTCAAGAACGCCACCCGCAAACACCATCAACTGATCCGATCCACCAAGAAATCAGCATTCAAGGATCGACTTGACAACAACGCCCAAAACAGCAAGGAACTATTCAACATCGTCAAAGAATTTACCAACCCCACCGCCGGCACCAACGACATCACTCCCTCCCAAGATCTCTGTGACTCTCTATCCTCATTCTTCTACAACAAAATCGCCGACATACATAACAGTTTTGAAAACCAGTCCGAACACCTGCCCACTCCACCCACTTCCGAACCAAAACCGCACTCCAACAACCTTGGAGCCTGGAACCCGATCACCACAGAAGACACCATCCGCCTGATGAACTCCATCCACTCAGGTTCGCCAACCGACCCATGTCCCCACCACATTTTCAACAAAGCAGACTCCATCATCGCACCCCATCTCCGCGATGTCATCAACTGTTCCTTCAACTCCGCTACCTTCCCGAACAGCTGGAAACATGCCGAACTCAACGCCCTTCTGAAAAAACCCACAGCAGATCCCACTGAACTTAAGAACTACCGCCCCATCTCGCTCCTCCCATTCCCTGCCAAAGTTATTGAGAAAGCCGTCAATAAGCAGCTCGCCACCTTCCTTGAATCCAACAAATCCCTTGACCCCTCACAGTCCGGCTTCCGAGGCAAACACAGCACCGAAACGGCCCTCATCGCAGCAACAGACGACATTCGAACACTTCTGGACAACGGAGAAACAGTTGCCCTCATCCTACTCGACCTCTCCGCAGCCTTCGACACAGTCTATCATAGCACCCTCATACAACGCCTCAGCAACATCGGAATACAAGGGAAAGCATTGGACTGGATCATCTCGTTCCTCTCCGGAAGAACACAGAAAGTCCGCCTCCCCCCTTTTAAATCAGAGGCCACTGAAGTCATCTGCGGCGTACCACAAGGATCTTCACTCAGTCCCACCCTCTTCAACGTATACATGAGTCCCCTCGCATCCATCGCGCGCCAACACAACCTCAACATTATCTCCTACGCAGATGACACTCAACTGATCCTATCCCTCACCAAAGACCCAAACACCGCCAAAAACAACCTACACGAAGGGATGAAAGACGTAGCCGAGTGGATGAAGAACAGCCGTCTAAAACTAAACTCGGATAAAACGGAAGTCCTCATCTTAGGATCTTCCCCCTCTGCCTGGGACGACTCTTGGTGGCCACCGGCCCTGGGAACTGCACCCAGACCTACAGATCACGCACGTAACCTTGGCTTCATCCTAGACTCCTCCCTCTCGATGACCAGACAAGCCAACGCCGTCTCATCATCCTGTTTCAACATCCTCCGCATGCTCAAAAAAATCTTCCGTTGGATCCCCACCGAAACAAGAAAGACGGTCACCCACGCACTGGTCACAAGCCGACTGGACTACGGAAACACCCTCTAAGCCGGAACGACAGCCAAACTACAGACAAAACTCCAACGAATCCAAAACGCCTCAGCCAGACTCATATTGGACATCCCTCGGCAAGCTCACATCTCTAACCACCTAAAAGACCTCCATTGGCTCCCCGTCAACAAGAGAATAACGTTCCGCCTCCTCACCCACGCACACAATGCCCTCTACGACCTAGGACCCGAATGCCTCAACACACGACTGTCCTTCTACAGCCCCTCCCGCCAACTACGATTATCCAATCAAGCCCTCGCCACTATCCCACACATCCATAAATCCACCATGGGGGGAAGATCCTTCTCCTACTTAGCGGCCAAAACCTGGAATTCTCTCCCCACCCACCTCCGCCTTACACAGAACCACCTCGCCTTCAGAAAGCTACTAAAAACTTGGATATTCGATAAATAATGCACCCCCCTCCTTCAAGCGCCTTGAGACCCTCTGGGTGAGTAGTGCGCTATACAAATTTCTGAACGAACTTGAACTTGGTTCTGGATGAGACTTCCGGAGGTTGATTACCCATTCATGTGTTCGTAACAGCATGTATACAGTTCAAGTCTCTGATATGGCCTTTTATTAATATGGACAGAGCCACTGGAATTATGTGATTCTGTGGCTGTGGATTTTCCACGTAATTTTGTATTTGCCACATAATCCATCATCGTCTGCATAATCTGCAGATTTGAGCAAAAATACATTTTGTTTCAAGCTCAAACACATCAAAAGTTAGTAAAACATTGCAACATGCATTCACACACAGAGGGGGGTCCTTCACAAAGGTTTACTGGTCATCTTTCAATATCTTATTCTGTATTTGGGTCTAAACTGTTATTAAAGAGATTAAATATTTGCCCACACACTAATACCATGTGTAGAAATGATAACAAAAAATGTGCCGCATTATACTGCATAATTGATCTTTTCTTCTGGCATACTTGAGTCAACCCTGCCACATAATTTGGTGCCCCTCTACCGAATAATTGCAGGGGCCCTGAATACACAGCATGGTCTAGCCAAATACAAAGTTATTGGTGATCTTAAACTCCCACGGCATGTAAAAACTGCATTAATGGTTCTAGAACATCATGAGAAGTCTTTGGACCAAACTGCAAGAATTAAAACTGGTAATATGGACTGCAAATATAAGTAACCTTTGGTCCTGAAAGTTGATGGTCATAAAGAATCTCATCAAGAGCTACCAGATGAGTGACAGTCTGAGTCATATTTTTCATGTTGAAACACAAGATGTAATTTCCGATGAAACGTGAAATTCTGGTCCTACAAGAAACATGGTCTGCAGTATCATGGCAGATACAACCATAAATCATACAAAATGCACCACACTGAAGAACGCCACATGAAACAGCGGAGGCCTTCAGGGTTGACAACTGCATTTAAACCAAGTGGCTGACTACGATGGTGGTTGGTTGGACCACCTACCACTATTGCGGCGGTCAGGAAACCGTCGACAAGCAGGCAGCATTCCGACTGCTGAATTTCTATGTGACCACTGGGCTGGCGGTCACAAAGCTGTCGGGGCTGCTGCGGTGGCATGTCGTGACCAATGGAAATGGTTGCAGCACATGCCTCCGCCTTGCAGTACCACCAGCAGGTCCATTCACTGAGTGCCATGTACCATGCAGTGCATGGCATATGGTGCATGGAGGTGAGTGGGGGCACTACATTTGCCCCCATAGCCACTTCTCAGTGGCCTATGGTGCCAAGGACCCTGTTTGGGGCCCCACCATATCACTTTCCGACAACCTTTTCATGGCAGTGTTCCCACCCTGTAAAGGCTGTCAGAAAAGGATATCCAAATCTCGATGGTGGTGCCTGGCTCAGCACCGCCACCATTCAAGCTGCGACGCAGACCACCACCACGTTGGGATCTGAGATGCCGGCAGAGGTGGCGGGGTGGACTCCAACCACCAGCATCCTAAAGCTGACAGGCTGAAGGGCTATCGGCAGTCGGACTGCTACCAATGGCATGTTGTGGTGGTACGTCTGCCATCGTAATCAGCCCCAAACTATGGAACAGAGGAAAATAAATGCATAAGTAAAGCAGACAAGAAAGGAGGCTGGTGCCTTGGTAAAAGCCATGAAGAAACTAGCAGCGCCAACACCTTTTATCATGGTTTGTGCTTACTTCAATACCAAGATGGGAGAATGGGGAAATGACTATGTGTCAACACTTGCACAGACAAATGTACTATGCATCCCCTGCCTGTGCTACAACTTTGAAATAAATGATGCGAAATGAAAATACCTAAAATCCTTCTGTGCAAGTGAAGGATTGAGCTTCGCTCAAAATACATATATTATTTCAGACTAGTTAATGTTTCTGAAAAATTAAATACAAAGAATTATAAAAAAAATCATATGATAATACAAACCATCAAATCCCAATCTATAAAAATATGTGGCACAGATATAGTAATTGTTTGTTTCTTACTAACAGTGGAAGACTGGTGGTACAAGATTTAAAACAGCAGACTAATGTGGAGAGGACAGTGAGCATAACACCCTCCACCTGAACATAAAGAGAAACATAGTTGAGGAAGCACCTGGAAATCATCAGCTGGACAACACATGGTAAATCAGTGTCAGACTGAGGTTCGAGGTATGTAATCAAAACTGAATATGGGGCAACAAGAAAAACAACCTGTGAAAGAGTTTGCCCACCAAAGAAACTGGCTGCCATACCACACGAAGCTGCTAATCCCAATCAAACTCTTAGAGATGAAATTCCGTGGGAGAAATGACCATGATGCCCAAAGATGGTAAATTGTGGTACCTGTTCAAAGAGGACTGTAAACAAGTAAAAGAAAATCTCAAGGACATAGTTTGTACCAGGCTATTTCAAAGGAACTAAAGACGTCCAGCAAAAGCTACAAAATCAAGAGAAAAAAGGAGGAATACAGAGAAACGGCATATTCTTAAATTGAAGGAATTAATTAAAATCTTTTCATAGTGTTTTACAAATAGGCAAATATTGGCAATGTTGCTTTTGGTGATGAATTATATTGAGCAGCATTTTCTTTTGAATTGAGGAACTTGGCCACGCACGTATAAATTGAAAATAGTGCGTTATATTGAATGTTGCAATTTTGGAGCAATTGTTGTATATAAGTGTGTTTATTTTGTCAAATTGATTTTGTTTAAAGAGATGTGTAGATGTATGTATTTAAAGTGTTTTCATTGTATAAACTGTATGTCCTTCTGAGAACAGAAGAGATCTCCTATTTAGAGAAAATATTTAAAACAATAAATAAAAGGTTGAATAAAATAACCTAACCACAAAAATAATATAGTGTGGTTTTCAGAAAAACAAAAAGTGGGAATTCAGGTACTCTTCAGTGTATTTCGTATTTTTGGCCCTACCTGGTTCCTGTCATTGGGCTTAACCCCTATGTTGTGTAAACTAGTCTTAACAAAGGGGGCATATGTTTGCAGTAACGAAACTAAACATATCAGCGGGAATCCGTCTTGCAGAGGTACTGTACATAGTAAGTAGTTGCTTTAAAGTTTCAGCAAGACTCCCTCATTTAGAACCAACATGTTGACCACCTGGAAATTGTAAAACAATGATACACTATGAGCAACATCAATCCATGATGGTCTTCTTGTTTAAAGGAAATGGTTAAATGGAATGTGGTGCACTGCTGGTGAAATGAGCGAGAAGGAAGTGATGAAATGGGAATTATAAATGAAGAAAATTGAAGGACTAGCCAATTAGCCTTTACACTGAAGTGCACTCATTTTCAGGTGGATGTGCACCGGAAGCATTTTACAGTTCAACTTTTCCTTTTATGTTTTTTCAAATGCAGCTGAAACTGTAAGTCATCGTTCTATAAAATTGCTTTATTTACTTTTCAGTTCCGCATTTTTAGGCACCGGTGTCCGAGTATGTTATTTTAAAATCTATGAATGTTACCAGCAATTCAGAGGACCTCACACTGGTCCACATTATAGGTCTCACGAATATGTGGAGACCCAAGAATTCGCACCAATTATTTGCTGTGGTCCCAAGAATTAGTGCCCACTGTAACAGCAGACAGCGCTTTTTTCTAGAGTATGTGCCTTTTACAGAGGTAAATTTGTATGTTTAAATCACCTCTCGTCTAGATCTACACATACACCAAGGGTGAACTCTTAAAATTGATCTACCGGTTACACTACATATATTCACAGGTGGGTTCTTGGGGAGCAGGGAGTTGAATGGATCCACTCTAAACGACACCATTTTTGATCTACAGCTGGGATGAGAAACCTCATTTTCAGTTACCAAGCACCATATTATCAAGCTCAATATCGCCGCTATAGCGGCCGTTTTCGGCCGAAAAGCGGCGATTAAAATATCGCATAATTATCAAGGACACACTAACGCGTGTTTCCTTGAGTCTGCAGCTGTTTTTACTCCACTTTGCATGTCAGCGATTATAATCGCTAATGACATGCAAAGTGGGCGTTCCTTGCAATATCTGCATGATAGACGATGCAAATAAAATAGCGCACTATGTACAATGCGGCACCAGCGATAAGAAAAGCAGCTCTAACCGTGGTTATTGCCGAATTGTAACGCCTGCTTTCAACTTTACTTAGCTATCTTCACAATGGGAGGTGGATTGACAGCTTAAATCCACACTCCCCTATTAGCAAGCTTCTCTGACATTATCGCTAGATTTCCCTGGGTAATCTTGATTATCGCCATCTGTCCCTGTGTTTTACTTCGCCTAAGTGCTAAGCGTTGCTGATATGCTGCTAACACGGCGAAGTAAAACAGCGATAGCCGGTGATATTGGTGATATTTAAAATCGCGCTATGCGCGTTTAGCGATAATTATCGCTTGTCCTTGTTAATATGCCCCTAAGTTCAGTATCTTCACCACCAGATCACATCTCCTCATCCACCTCTGTTTACTCAAACATGTATTTAAACAACCAGGAGCAGGCATGAGATGAAGAAGTGGGCCTTCAAACTACTTCAAAACTTTTTTTCTAATGCATTTAAAATAATGATATCCTGATTAGTGGAAAAGAGCTGTTAAATCATAACACAGCATGTTACACACAGACAACATCGGAAGGAAGGCTGCACGATGAAACTGGGACAAATGACATCTGTAATTTAAGAAGGACAATGCACGGGGGGGGGTCTGCTGGGTCGGGAAGGGGAATGGGCCTTTTCGCTACCCCTATGTTATCATGCTGACGTCCAGCTGCAAGCTCTGCCCACTGTCTGCTGACCGTGTGAGACGGCGAGGGCATGAGCACAGCATATAATGAGTCTAAACCACATTTCCTGCTTCTAAATCTATCCTGTCCTCATTAGTATTAACAATCTTATATTGTTTTCGGTTGTCTTTGCGTCTTGTAATTGCTCTTCGTGCATCGCTGCTATTAGCATCTTTTCTGTTTTTGTGGAAGCTCAGCTCGAGGATATTCTTCACTGTTGGTTATTATTTATTCAAGAGAACCTTTTGCTCTTGTGTCATACAAATGTCATCTGGTCACACCAGCTTAGAAAATGGGCACATTTTATTTAGCATTAATTAGGCAGAACAATGTTCAAAAGGACCCATAGGTTTATTCAAAATTGCAAACATTAGATGCATCATATTCTCTCCACCCACCGAGGGCCTCGATGCCCCCATTCAAGTGAGAAAATGGGGACTGCCACATCAGGATCCGCTAACAGGCGTGAGCTATGTAGGGGTGCAGTGCCAGCGATGGGCACTTCTTTGTGTTAGGGGTCCTTGTTTATCGACATACTCAGGCTACCCATTTAGAGGTTTGTACCTCCCTTCGCTCAATAGTTTCTGAAAGGGAGGAAAAGGAGCGAGATCTGCTACCTGGAGAAACTCCTGATTCCCTCTCAAAGGTTGAACTGCAAGACTAGAATCCTCACAAGCTGCTTCCCAGCTCATGCACATGCATAGAGAGAGCACAGGCCGAGCTGTGCTGTCTTAAGTTAGAATACCACTAAAACGGCACATTGTTTGTGAACACTGCACAAATTACACCTTACTTGTAAAGGGGGCGGGTGGGTTTCATGAGGTTACACCGTGGTCCACCAGCTCACAGCATTGTTGTGCTGTCGCTTTTCTACAGTGTTTCTTTATGTTTTTCTGAATTCTCCCCATAGGATCTGATTCTAGAGCATATTTTTAGTTAATGAAACAGAAGACAAACAGCAAACAGGAGGGGAGGTATGGGGGGGTATTAGATGTAGAAGATTCGGGATCTTTTGTTTAGTCACACCCCAGATGACCTAAAAACAATCACTACTGTGGACTGTTGCTTGCAGACACCAGGCCAAGTGAGGCACAGCAAGCAAAGCAAGAGTTACTGCGACAGGTGGCAAATAGTAATGGCTGACAAACACGGTATTGTTGTCTTTCAGATGCCTTTTTTTAAACTGGGAAGCATAAGTGCCAGTTTTCCAAACTCTCTAGGCTTGTCCAAGTTGTGTTGCATTCTACAATGACAACTCCATCAGAGACTTCAACTAATTTGATATGTGTGGTCTTTGGAGAATCCTCTCCTGGCACCCCTTCAATAAATGCCTCTCACTTCAGCCCTAAGCATTCTTCCTGCTCACCCATTCTTTTGTCACATGTCAGCTCAGAGCTGCTAGCTGCAATTGCTCATTTCCATTTTGTGACTTTCAAGTAACAACAACCATCTTCTGCAGGACTTCTGGATTATTCTGGTCTCAGTACAAAACACAGACAATAACGACTTTGGGCATTAGCTGGCACTCCCAACTCACAAACTGCAACATATGTTTTTCATTGCTGCAGTAAAATACATTGGCAGTCCAGTTTCCATGGGTATCAATGCCAGTATAAGGCTTCTAGAAAGCCTTACTTGGCCTCACAGCTATGCAAGGAGTTGTAAAAATATCTTCACCTGCGACAGAGCCACCAAACCTCCAAGGACTGGACACAACCACCTCCGCTGCATACTCCTCAACACCCGCTCCGTACGCAAACACGCCGTCGAGCTCTGGGATCTGCTCGACACCTCCCCCCAGACGTGGCCTTCCTAACCTAGACCTAGTGGAACGACTACTTGGCGCCTGACATCGCCATAGCCATCCCGGACGGCTACAAGATCACCCGCAGGGATCGCGTCAACGAAATCGGAGGAGGAATAGCCATCGTCCACAAGTCCACCCTCAAGGTCGTCACCCACGCAGACAACACCCTCAACACCGCCGAACACCTGCACTTACGGATCCACACCGACCCCAAAACCACCCTCAGAGGAACACTCGTCTACAGACCCCCCGTACCCCGGGCTCAGTTCAGACCTCGCCAACAGCCACGCACTCGCCTCCACGTACTACATCCTCCTCGGGGACCTGAACTTCCACCTCGAGAACAACGACGACGCCAACTCCGCCGCGCTGATCGACAACCTCACCAACCACGGCCTCAGACAACTCATCACCGCACCCATCCCCTCCGCCGGCCACACGCTGGACCCCATCTTCTCCACAAGCACCCACGTCGCCTTCGACCACACCACCGAACTCCACTGGACCGACCACTGCTGCATCCATTTCACCTTCAAGAAACCAACCACGCACCACTGCGCCCAACAGCTGCCTCACCGCTGCTGGAGCAAAGTCACCGAAGACCAGCTGATCACCACCCTCGCCCAGAACCCACCCACCGACCCCACCAACCCAGACGCCGCAGCCCGCAACCTCAGATAGTGGATCGACGACTGCGCCAACACCCTCGCCCCACTCAAGAAACCCTCCAACAGCTATGCCAGCAAGAGAGCCACGTGGTTCACCGACGAGCTCCAGACCTCCAAACGTGCATGCCGGAAACTGGAGAAGAAATGACTCCACGAACGCACACCGGACAATCACGTAGCCCACAAGGACGCCACCCGCAGACATCACCACCTCATCAGATCAGCCAAGAGATCCTCCTTCGAAGACCGCCTGGATAACAACGCACACGACAGCAAAGAGCTCTTCAGCATCATAAAAGAACTCTCCAACCCCAGCGCCAATGCCAATGACATCCCGCCCTCACAAGAACTGTGCGACTCACTGGCCATCTTCTTCCACTGCAAGATCGCTGACATCCACGACAGCTTCAACACCACGACCGCCCCGACTACGCTAGACTCCACCTCCCCTGCGAACACCACCAGCGCGAACCGCCTGACCTCCTGGTCCACCGTCAACGACGACGAGACACACAAGGTCATGAACTCCATCCACTCAGGATCTTCGTCAGACCCGTGCCCACACCACGTATTCAACAAAGCAGATGCAGCCATCGCACCCCAACTATGGAAGGTCATCAACATCTCCTTCAAAACAGCGACATTCCCGGAAAGCTGGAACCACGCCAAAATCAACGCCCTCCTCAAGAAGCCCAAGGCGGACCCCAAGGACCTCAAAAACTTCCGGACCATCTCCCTGCTCCCGTTCCCGGCGAAGGTCATCAAGAAAATCGTCAACACAGTTTCTCTCTGAAAATCTTGAAACATCCAGAGAGAAACTGTTATCTAGAACATCACGAGATCAGGGGAACAGAATGGTCCTGGTATCAAAATTCCCAAACATGAGCGCCGCGTTTAAAAGAATCATTTTACGCTACTGGCCAATCATGAGTATTGAACCTGATTTTGGAATCACCTTTAAAGAACCTCCGATATTCGCATACACCCGCAGTTCTAATCTAAAAGAAATCCTCAACAAAAAAAATCGCATGGAATCACCAGCAAAAGGTACCAGACCTTGCAGAAATTGTGGAAACTGTCACAACATCATCATGGGGCCTGTGGTCAACCACCCCATGAAAGGTATTCCCGTGAAATTACATGTGAATGCGACATGCGATACCTCAAATGTCGTATACCTCATCAAATGCCCTTGTGGGATGTGTTACATCGGCAAGACTGAGAGAAAAATAAAGACTCGGATTAATGAACATAAATCGAACATAAGACTCAAAAACACTAAATCCAATATGGCGACACATTTCAATGAGTACAGACACAACGTGTCTCAACTTAAGTTCATGATTTTAGAACAGATCCAGAAAATCGAGGGTATTGACAATAGCAAATACTTGTTGCAGAGAAGAATGGCTTGGATATATAAAATGCAATCGATGAAGCCCATGGGTCTTAATGACCGTTTCGAATTTTCATGTTTTTTATGAGATATTCATCTGATATTTAAAACTGTATACTCTGATTCCTGAATGCGATGTCACACCCATATCAGCACCACATCCCGTATATTAAACCATAACCGTTATTCTCAGTCACACTCCAATATGGCCGACACACGCGTAGTCCGCTTTTGATGTTCACCTTTTAACCACACGTATAACATCACTTCCTTCGGTAACACTTCCGCCCCGAATGATCACACCGACGAGCGATGCTAGAGACAGCGGATCACTAAGTAAGTTGAACCGGCATCACCCCCGTGATTTGTCACTCTTTCACTAAGGGCACTAAATTAGTGGAGAATATTGCATTACCGAAACACGCGTAAACGCGTTAATGCACTTAGTCACATAAACGCGCTTAATAACATCCCCGGTAACGCACCTTGTTTTCACTCATAAGTTGCACTTCCCATAAAAGCATGACTCTCTTTACACGCCCAAGTACAACCGGATTAACCCACTGCACTTCGTATATACCCACCATTCACAACCCACCCCCTTCCTCGCATGTCACCTAATTCATTGTTTGACCTAATCTAGTGTTTGACTAAAAACGCGTCCTTAGTGCTATGCCTTTATTTATGTTTGTAGAGCTCCCAGACGAAGGGCAACCCGCCCGAAATGCATTGGAGCTAACTGGATAACAATGTGATCATGAAAAATTGAAAATGGATTGAAATATTGATAAAAACCATGGAATATTATCATGAAGTACAATGATGATGAGCCAATAAAATTGGTTAACAAACCACGGAGTCTTGTTTCACAAGAACCTAAGGAGTGCCCACAACTCAGGGATGACACCATATATATATGGTGACACATGACCAGGATTTAACCAGGGAGTTTTCTCACAGGGTGTGGGGGTGGCTTAGGACTGCCAGAGTTTGCCTGGCAATCCTGGAATGAAAACAAAAATACATCAAACCGTCCACTAAAATCGGGTGGATGGTCCGATGTACTTCAAACTGGCGTCCCCCACTCTGTAGGGGCTCCCCATATAGGGTTTTCGATTGCATAACTAGAAGAGGTACTGCCATCAGAAACATTGGATGGTCCACTGGATTCAAAATAGGGAAAACAGACCATCTGTTTGGTAGACAGGGTACTCTGCCAACTGTGCTACATTTGTGGTGGAGCAACATGTCCACCAAATTCTAAATCAGACCCATAGTTTTAATATACCTCTCAGGTCCTATTTACATCTGTTATGGCACACATAACACAAGCATGTATGAGCAAAAAAGAACTCTGCAAAGATAAAATATGAATCTTGATTCATAGAGCTAGGATTTTAAGTTTATATGGTTCACACATACATGTGCCAATATGGTGGAATTGCTTATTCACAAAGTCAGAGTTATGTGAAAGATTTCAGCATTTTAAAGTGGCACACGTGGAAGAAGTAGGTGAGGATCAAACCATTTGTTAATTGGTAGGGATTTTCATGCCTCTTTGGGGTCGTTTCCCACTCTGAATACATATGTGAATTTGATATTGTGAAAGACAGAAGAATTTGATGGGCGTGAAGTGGAATGGTATTGTTCCATGGAGGGAAAAATACATTAACGAAGCTAAGAGGCTTGGTTTAAATTTTCGTTCATTAATAATTGTGATTTGAATGCCAGGAGGCAAAATCGACACTGCAAACACAAAGAGATGAGGTGTCATACCCTATGATTATTAGTATGTGCCCATGAGGAACAGGGTTGGTACTGATCAGCAGTAAGCGGGCCTTTGCCTGGAGTGGATGGAAAGCGTTGGACTAGAATGCAGCCCGAGTGATTGCCACTGGCTGAGGTAAATTAAAGTATTCCATCCATCATCATGTTGTTGCTTAGGGTTCCAGTTTTAAATCAACCATAGGAAATGACGTCAGAATTCCTCATAACTAACAACCTTTTGTTAACAATGACCTAAGAAGATACATACATTTTTACTTTAGACTGTCAAATATTTCTAATTGTCAACATAAACTGACCTGGTGCCAATGCATAACGTTTTTTTTTTTTTACTAATTTGTATCTATTGGACTATTTAGGTGTTTTCTGCAGCCACCAAGATCCCATTCTGTGTCTCCCTTCTGACACAGGAAGAGCTTTCTGTTTTCTCCAATAGGCTGCAAGTGATGCTGGGTAATGATTTTGCTAATTGCCTAGCACAGGCAAAACACTCATCTTCATCCAAAGCTACAAATAATTATCCGGTAAATAAGGTACCGTATTTATTCCTGTTTTGGGCTATGATTGTGCATCAATATGTTTTAATGCCGCACGGTTCTCCATATGTGCAGCAAATACTCCACATGACCACAACTCCTCCGTTAGTCATGATCTACATGCAGAGCCGTTTGCATATAGGAAGGCTTTTGCCTTGCGCCGTCTGCATCCGATGCAACTATTTTACTACTATAAAAACAATGCTATTAAGGGAGAGGAAAAAATAAATAATGACATAGTATAGGATAAGAAGAAAAGATAAGATAATTTTCATTATAACTTTGTATTAGAAAACAACAAAAACCATTGTAACAGATAAGAGGGACGAATTTCAGAACTTTTAATAAAAGCGAATGGTGTGGAATTCAGGCAACGTCTACTGTGTGAAATAGCATATTTAGTCAGTTTCCCCATTGCAAGTTGCACAAAGCGGTATACCCTGTATTGGGATACTGCTCCGGGAAACCTCAAGTGTTTCCAGACCAAAAATGTCTGGGCCCAGATATACAAGATCGGGTTTTACCACATGCACCTGTAAAAACGTAGGTTGGGAGAGTGCCAGGAGCTGGTGTGAGCTGTACAACTTGGCCCTCCCGCCTTTCCGGCACTTCTGTGTCGCCCCAATTGAAAATGCACCCCACAGAGCAGGTGGTAAATATCTGTTAGTATGGGAAAAACCTGCTTTGAAGAACCTGGTAATTCCAGGTCCAACAGGATTTTCCCCAGTTGGTGAAATGTAATGCATGATTCCATCCCAAGTATAGCGAGATCATGTCCAGAATCTTTAATTCCATCCCTGGTATCTGGGTATGAATCAACGGGGAACACCGGTTGTGGCCCTGTATGTTCAAAGTTCACCGAGCCTGTCTTTCTCAAAGTGTTATTTAACAATGGGTGTTCAGGTGAACTCGGCTCTTAGTAGAAACCTGGAACAGTCAAAACATTACCTGTTCACTTGTTCTTGCTGCCTCACACAAATGACGCCTTGGCTTTGGCTGTGTTGTCTACAATGTCCAGCACTTTGTGTTTGAGATCAGTTTTGTGAAAAAGAGATAGCTAACTCTTCCACTCTATGTTTGTAATGCATTGCTGCTTATAATATTAAAGGATAGATTGGGTTCTCCTCCATGACTTGAGAGCTCTACCCAAATGAGTTTAATTTTAAGTTATGTATTGCTTTATTTCTCCTCGATTTTGCATTTTATAAGTGTGCTGCACTGTGTAGCACACATAAAAACAGCAAAGAGCCATGCATGATTGTTTATATGTAGGAAGGTCCTTTCCTGCACAAAAACAATCATTTTAAAAATGCTGAGTTGCAACATCTATGTGTGCTGCACAAGTTACAAATCGCCATTTAAGATTGTTTATGTGCAGGAAGGGACACCTTCCTGCACATAAACAATTATTCCCAAAACGCAGGCCCCCTTGCACTATAGTGCAAGGTGACATGCGTTAGCGCTAGGCAGCTGTAATTAGTGCCAGAGCAGGGGAAAACACAGGGGTGCACCGTATTGTTGTAAATACGGTGCAGCCCATAGTTTCCAATGTGGCGGAGCACAGCGTTAAGGCCAGGAAGAACAAAGCCAAGCATTACAACTTCCCTTGTAAATATACTCCATTGTTGTTAGTCTCGTCTGAGAATGATGTACATTTTGGATAAAAAATCATCAGCACACGCAGGTCACTCCACATCTAATGAAAACGTTTGTTACTCCTAGTCCTACACATCCCCATTCCCGTCAGTAGTTACGAGGTAACTCCCACCTTGAGACAGGGAACTCCAGGAAATCTTGTGAATGCAAGCCCCATCCATACACTCGTGGTTGCTGCAATCCAGCTTGTGTTCCCTACATCCTGCTGACATACCAAGCCCAGGCGAAGGCCATCTCATAAAGTGACAAGTAGAGGGTCATAATGACTGTGACGAGGTTGAATAGGACTTGCGAGTAGTAACGATTACTGGAAAGTAGTCAGTACACTCATTGAGGAATGCAAAACAAGGGAATTCTTCTGAAAGAAAATACACAAGCATGAAGTACAATGCAAACCCAGTGAATTTAATAAGGTTGAATCACTAAAGAAATATATGACAAGATGGAACTAAGCACACCAATACCAAAGTTCCTCCTATCATTCTTCAAAATATTGGAGTCTATAATGATTTGCAAAATTCTAAGGAGAGGTCCTTTTTGTAGTTAATTTCAGCACCGGGAATACCTTGAACTCCCCACCCATTCCAGCCCCATGTAGCAGCAAGAATCTGTGTCAATCTATGGGTAATCCCAGCCTGGAGATGGATGTTTGCCAAGTAATGTCACAAGGCAATGGTGGACCAAATTCACCTATCTATCATCAAAGAGCCAGTTTTCTACCCTTGACCTCATGCTCCAAAAGTTACTCACAAATGGTCTGCTTTATGAAATGAACATGCTCGGTCTGTTTTCACTGGTAGCCCTTCCACCATCTAAAGTGTGAAGAAGCTCCACCCCCAGAAAGGAAGGCAATTGACAAAGTACTGAGCCCTGTGGAATGTGAGGCTACATTCGGAAACAAATAGCAGTCAGGATGAAGGCCACCATCAAAGATAAAAAAAAAATGGAGGTCAGGCAAACAAGGCACTTACTTCTCCTATCTTTCCTGCAGATGAAATTACTACCAAAAATATATTCTTCATGGAGAGAAATTGAATATCCACCAGCAGCAAAAACTCAAAGGGATGGTTTTGTGAACTAATGGCAGAGCTCAAGGAGTGTAAATAGATCAAACCAAAGAGCAGGATAAAGAAAAGCTTTTCAGTAGAAGAGCAGATAACAATCCGGTAGCCCCTAAGGATCCCCAAGGGTCCCCGAATGATTTAATGACAACCCGCTGCGTCCACAGATAAAATATAGGAAGGTTTAGATCCAAGCCATCCCAAAGTAATTGATGACTAACCGGTAACTCACTTTCTAATGTAAACAAATTATAATACTTACACCATGTCTGATTCATGGTGTCAACTTTTCCTCTCAACTTTCCCCATGACAAAGCTTGATCACGCAAATAAATGTTACAATTCCAAATAAACAAACAGAACACTGAACACCTTTAACGCAATTTACCCAAAGGAAACATGAGCCATTAAAAGAGACAACCTGCTCTTCTGTCATCACTGATTCAAAGTAAATGCAGGGAAATGCGCAGAACATCCTGCACAGCATTCATTCTTGAAGTAGCAGCACTAATGCCACTAAGGAACTTTCCTTTAATAGGGTTAACAGAGTCTATAACTGCTACTTCTAGACAACCTGTCAACCAGTAGAAGCTGAATCAGGATCAATTCATCGATCCACCCGAGAGAACGCCTATGGTGAACACTCGTTTCTCCACAAGCCGGATGGGAAAGAATAATGGAGGCAGGATGGTATTCTAAAACCTTGCATCGTCTTCCCAAAGTCCTTTTCTTGGTCAGACACAGGAATAGACCCAGAAAGATGCTAGGAATGATTGCCTTCTACCCAGTAATGCATTAGTGGTGCTTCCATTCTTAGCATTTGCTGGAGTTTCCTATCTTGAGGTGGAATTCACCTCACAAATAATCACTACAGCAAGAAAACAGATGTAGAGATAATGAAAAAGAGATAACTTTGCACTAGACATACTACACTGTGGATTCCAGCTGTGGCGTTTTGAGCTAACCGATTCATCAGCTGAAGCGGGGGTTGGGGCTCATACTCAGCCTCCCACATCTGTTTTCATACCCAGGTCCCACTTAGGTGGACCAGACTTCCTGGAGTATCAGCACTGCTTTTGTTTTAGACGTGTGCTTCAGCGTTCCAGGATACTCCTTTGGACACACCTTTGTCCCTGTTTCGCAGGCTCTGGAGTCTCCTTCTTCCTGATGAACCAGAGAAAGAGAACCTTATGTCTGCTAAAACTAGTTTCCTCTCAAATGCTCCTGGTCACGTCATACTGAATAATGCAATATCGCTCTATTTCAATAATTCTTTCTCCAAGTCCACCCTAAACCTGTCTATCAATGGCCTGGAGGTGGTCTGGGACCAAGAGTTTTGCTGCAAGCATGGCTGGCTCGTACACTGTACATGCAGGAGGCCTGCAAAATATTGACATTACTTTCTGGGTTCTAGACAGCTCCTTGTAAAGAAATGCTGATGCATGTGCACCTGTAGTTTGCCTCCCTGGTCAGCAACTGTGCTAAATGGTAATCAGTGCGTGGCACCTAAAGGCTTTTCACTTATGAGTCTGCACAGCTGACGGAGTGGTGCATTAGAGAGGGCTTTTCTGGGCTTTTCAAATCAGGTGCCCTCCCTGCAGGATAACTAAAGACAGCGAAAGCAATCGCCTGTCAGTTGTGCTCATACAGCTTCTTTGTCCCCATTGGGTCAACTCGTGTCAAACACATAGTGATGTGCAGTGCTTAATTTGTGCAGTTGCTTTCCGGTGCTCAGCACCGGCACTTATTTTACCGGGCCGGTTCTATACAATTTTTCTCTGAGTCCTGGCCCAGTAATTATTAAAAGTAAATTCCTGCTCTCCTTAAGTGACTGCCTGCCTGTGTCCTCGGAAGTCCCACCCTGGTCCAGGCATATCGATGGATATTTCCGGCCGTTTGAGAGTGGCTGAGGGCGGGCTGTTGGCTGAGCTGGGGGCGGCAAGGCAGGCTGGATGCACTGCTTCATTTGTAACATATTAAGTGCAGGTGCTCAAATATTTTTTAGGAGGCCACACCCACCTTACCGGCTCCACCCACTTCAGCCAGAGGCTTCTGCCAGAGGCTGCACCCACTTCCTTTATCGGTTCCACCCACAAATACGAGCCTCAACACACCATAGCCCCCTCCTCACATCTTGAGATCTGAAAGAAGCTGAAGACCTGGCTCTTCACATAAGCGCCTCGGGGACCTCACACCTGCCCAAGTGCCTGGATACCCTCTTGGGTGATTAATTTTTCTACAACTCAAATATAACTTAACCTCATCACTGCGGCGCGAATTCCGCCGCAGTGCTGAACATTCCGATCACGGGCGTGGTCATGACGGCTCCCGGACGTCATCAGCACACGCCCACCGTGACTCATGACGGCCGGGAGCCGTCATGAGCATGGAAGAGGTTAACATAATGTAATATTTGGGAAGTCCATGACAGCAACTTAAAAGTGAACTCAAATTGGAGAATGTGTGCCAGTAAACGTTTTCCTTTATTCCAGCAGAAGTGAATATGTACGAGCGAGCGCCCGCTTTCAATACAGGTATCGTTTTAATTTATAGATTGTACTTGCTTCAAATAATGACAAGCGCTACTCCAAAAATAAATAACTGGCACTAAGGTACGTTTTAGTCTCCTGCCTCCCATGCTGACTGAGGGCCTGCGATTCAGATTAATGGCCTTGTAAAATCCGGACGATGGTTGCCAGAGGCTTCTTTCTGCTTTGTTCGAGTTTTGTTATAGTTTGCAGGATTCCATGAAAGACTACTGGTTACTAATGATTAGACACTTCGTGGTACTACTTGTTGTACCTTTCTGTTATATTTCTTGTTTCCAAACCTAAGATGAGTATGGAAATATGATAATTGGGATTGAAAGATTAATCATTACATAAATAAACTAAGTTCTTTTGAATTAAAATTTCATAAAAATTCACAGGAGTATCGAACCCTTGGCATACTGTTTTGTCCCTCATCTAGATTGTCATTGTGCTACCTCTGTTTCTGTGTATTATCTCATTTGATGGAAATCTTTGTGTCCTTGGATCGCCTTTTGAAATTGATTCTACTTTCGGAAACCATTACAGCACAGAAGGGCCCTCCTTGAGACAGATGAAAAGCAAGCCTTAACTTTCAATAATAAATGTCCCCTTGGAGCGACGTGAGTGAATAAGATTCTGTAAACCCTGCATTCTTGCTGTTTGTTAAGAAAGTGCCCTCTGCTTACCCATACACTCTCTCCAGGCGCCCTTCTGGCCTCATGCCAGAGGCTGCTTTCTTTGAGTTTTATTATAGTTTGGATTTTCTAGCATTTAGCAGGATTCCATAAAAAAGAAATCCTTCCTATATTTTGCTGTCCTGCCTTTCTGAAATTAAAAAGCTCGTATCATGCAATTCTATCAGATTCAGCACTGATCTAGAGCTCACTGTAGTGGTGCATTCAAAGTGCTCCTGTCTCACCACTAACTATGGTGTGCACTTGCTGCTCTGCACTCGTTAGTCCAAGTCAATTTTTGTTGGTTGGTGCCTTAAATGTTTTTTTGGGTGGATTACAAATGTTGAAAGCTTATTTCTATGCCTTTAGGCTAAGTTTATCCAAACAACGATGACTGAATGCACACCATTCTAATTTCTTTATTCTATGTTGCTTGAAACTAATTTGACTCTTGCGTGCAGCCTGGGCTTGCGTGCTCTGACCCTGTAACACACATGTATGACATCAACAAAATTGAAATGTTTGTATAGTGTAAATATAGATGCCTTGTCAATCGTTTGCACCCAGGAAAGTTTAAGCAGAATCAGGCCCGGACTGGCCGTTGCGGGCACCGGGCAATCCCCCGGTGCGCCGCAAGGGTGGGGGCCGGTTTTGGGGCCCTGGAGGCCGTTTTTGTGACAGGGCTGTTTATGCAGCAAAATCGGCCCTGCAACAAAATCGGCAGAAAACCGGCCCGACAAAGAGCTCAGACCTCCCCCCGGGGGGGCCGGCCGAGCACTTTGCCGGGGCCGGTTTTGGAGTCCCAGTCCGGCCCTGAGCAGAATAAACAACATGATGTTGCATGTAAAGTGATTTGGTAACATCACTTCCACAAATGGTAATTCACGTTTTGAGTTATGGACTAACAGACTTTCATTGCAGATCATCATTGCCTGTATAAAAATGCTTTTTCATCAACACATGATCAGTGCTATCTAGAACATCCAAATTGAAAAAATGTTATGTTGTATAACAAAAACTTTGGAAATCGTAGCTATTAGAAAGTTGTTGGAACGGTGGGCCATAGGATTTGATGGGGCTAGCATTTTTTAATACACAGGTTGTTGTATGTGTAGTTAGAAGCCAGGGGTTAATTTGTAGGTGTAGGTCACAGAGGGGTATGATGTGGTGATTTATGGGACATGTATTTTTCTTGAGAGCACATAGACCTGAATGGGAAGGAAGAAGCATTTGGTTAATCAGCAAGGTAATAGTACGGTGTGGTCATGCTGAGTGAGCTACAAAGGGGAGGATCACATGATAGATGCAAATTGAGCACTTTCACGCAGAAGATGTGGAAAGCGGTTGGAGTTAATGCACTGTGAAATGGAGAATGCAGGTACACAAGAAAGCTCAGTTCATTTTAGTTGTGGCTATGTCTGTTATTACTATAGAGTCAGTTTTTAATAAGTTGATTGTGAACACAATGGATGTGATCGCACTGCCCAAGTACTCAGTCAGGGTGCATGCGCACATGGATGTAGAAGATAGACGGAGGGTACTCTTTGGGAGAGTTTCTAAATATGTTTTTACTGGCACATTTTGGATGAGTATAAGCACGCTCTTGAGAGGGACAATGAAAGGGTGTCTTGGACAGCGCAGCTGTGCATTGATGAGACAGGCCAAGAATGATACAGCCTTGTCACCCCTCAACTATACATATTTAATTATTATGTTAAGGATACAAATGTATTTTAATCTTTTGTTTTTCAATTTCTATGCAATATTACACTGTCATTATCCTCTCTCCTTGACCCAGTACCTTTCATACTCCTATTCATTTCCCTGACCTCCTTTCTTTCCTTCGTCTCATCTTTTCCTTTCCCTTTTTCTTCCTCAGCACCTCCAGAAATGCCTCCTATACTCTCTTGCTTCTTGCTTCATTACAGCCTCATTCCATTCTTGTTTCCTTACACCCTATTCCATTCGTGCTTCCTTACACCCTCATTCATTCCCCATACTTCCTTCCTAGGTGCATTTAATCCTCCTTCCTACATTCTTTCCTTACTCTTTTTCCTGCTCCTTCCATCACCTCTTCTTTAATTTCTTCCTTTCTCAACCATTCCTTATGCTTATCTTGCTCCTTTCCTTTCTTCTTTCTTTTCATCCATCACACAGAATTCACTTCCTTTCTCCCTCTATTCCTTAATTTCCTCCTTTCACATTCTTTTCTTATTCCCTCCTTCTTTCATCCAATGCTCATATATATCATCACTCCAGTACTCCTCTTCCTGCCTGCATTTGTTGCTGCCTTCTTTAATGTATTCCTTCCTGCGCTGTTCCTTTCTTTTAAACAGCAGAGTAGAAGCACATTCTCTTTAATCTGCAAAGGTACCTCTAAGTCCTCTGATGACCGGTCCTGAAGCTGCATTTTTACACACATTCTCCAATTTGAGTTCACTTTTAAGTTGTTGTCATGGACTTCCCAGATATTACATTATGTTAAGTTATATTTGAGTTGTAGAAAAACTAATCACCCAAGAGGGCATCCAGGCACGTGGGCAGGTGTGAGGTCCCTGAGGCGCTTATGTGAAGAGCCAGGTCTTCAGCTTCTTGCAGATCTCAAGATGTGAGGAGGGGGCTATGGTGTGTTGAGGCTCGTGGTTGTGGGTGGAACCGATAAAGGAATAGGGTGCAGCCTCTGGCAGAAGCCTCTGGCGGAAGTGGGTGGAGCCGGTAAAGTGAGCACCTGCACTTAATATTTTACAAATGAATCACTGATGATGTGTTCTGCTACTGAAATAAAGCACTTCCCTGTTAAAATTAAATACAGCTCCCTACAACAAATCCTTCCCATCTTCAATTTGACATTCATTTAGTACACTTAGCAGTGGCTGTCATGTGTGACACTTTTACCAAAGTTTGTTTTTTCAGCCAACAGCCCTTCCATACTGGAATTTATGAGCTCTTGTGCAATTTTTAAAGTAGAACTAAAACAAACTGAGTGCAAAGTACTATGGTCTGAAATACATTACCTGGCTGAAGGTGGCCCACATGACTTCAAAGTGCTCGAGTTAGCCAGGGCAGCAACATTTGTCGCCGTGACATAACACTGTCGCACAAGCAACCAACGTCGTAGATTAAACTTTTCACAGTACTGCTGAGAAATCATTGCATAAGTATCAGTTCAAAGCATCCTCACATGTAGCACCCCTGGCTGTTACACTTCTGGTAAAAAGACAGCTCTGCCAATTCTTCCCCTCGATTATTTGAGGCACTGCTATTTCAACACTTACCCTACATAATCCTAATAAAACACCCTAATCCCAAACTGCATAACCTCTATTATTATTACACTGGAAAACCTAAAATATATCTGTTGGGAATGAAAAATCTATTCTGGATTGTAAGAGACGTGTATCCCTGCCCTGGGTGCTCATCTGTACTATTGTCTGGATCGCTAATGCTGATTTTCTGTCATAGGTGAACAAGGGTCATGCGTGTGCATCATGACATAGGCCTGTCTCATGGAGTGTGCACTTGCTGGACCGGGAGGGGCACCTACACCACTGCCCTCTGTTGGACAGGCCACATGAAGGGCCGCTCTCCCCCGGCCCAACCAGGCCCGAACCAGCCACGCAAGTACCACACACCACCATTGCACGTCCACCGTCCCCGCAGGGACCCCTACACTCGAACCTGTTGACCGCGTAGGCCGACCCACTACCGGCCTGCGCGCCCATCCTGGGCGCCATCTTGGACACTCCACCACGAGGCCGCCTGGCCCCCGATCGACCTCAACCCTGGGCCTGGCCAGGCCTCAGACATTCCGGCACCAACATCCACCCAGGAGGTGAGCGGGCTACTTGGTCAGTCAATGGGAGCAAGAGGTGTCGATGGCTCTCCCCCGCCAAGTACCGCTCGCCCATCGCCTCCCCGGGCGCTGGCTCCACCCCCCTGCTGGGTGTCTGAACCCCCTCATCCCGGACCTCCCGACCTCCAAGTGCGAGGGTCCGGACATCAAAGCACACCAGCCCTATAACTGGGGCAGCTCCAGAGCAGGACGGGAGTTGTATCTTGGAGTCGAGAGACGTAAAGAAGAACTCATCCTTGACGGACTACTGGCGCTGCCGTAGCTCTGTCTTGTGCACCTTCGTCTTGCCTGCTGGCGCTGCCGCGGCTTTTGGAACTACCCTATCCTTCATCGTCGTCGGGACCTGCGGGTGTGGCCGCGGACCGTTGTAACCACCACCTTCATCGGGACCTGCTGGCTCTGCCGCGGACCGTCGTCTTCCTTCATCCATCTCGGGACCTGCTGGCTCCGCCGCGGCCCGTTCATCTACACCCCCGAGCTCGAGGATTGAGAGCTATTGCCATCTTTTTGGTAACAAGACTGTCCCGCTACCCTCTTCCCAAACAGAGACCAGAATAGAGGGGACCCCTGAGTCCAGACCTCCTTGTACCATTCTACCGTACTTGAAGAATTCCCTATAAAGTATCGTTGAACTTTATCCTTGTGTGGTGTCCGTCTGTGGGGGGGAAGTTACTTGTCTGTACGATTCGCTGGAGACGGCTCTCCCCGGAGACCTCTCCCCTTATCCTCGGCCGACCCTCCCGGTCCGTCTAACATTGGTGGCCAGCGACGGGATCCGAATCACCGCATAAACCGTACAGAGAGTAGCTCACCCCACGGCGAATCACGATGTCAACTAAAGACAGCGGATCAACGGAGAAATTCCAGATGGAGAAATTGGACGAGTACAGCCATCGTGAACTTAAACAGTTCTGTATCGAATTAGGTATCGCTACCACCGGACTAAACACCAAAGATGACTTTAAGCAGGCCCTGGAATCTTGGGCAGAAACCGGGGCTGCCGGAACCCCCGATCAAGACATCGAAGCACAAACCCCCATGGCCCCTGAAGAACGAAGAACGGGTCTCTCGCCAGACGAGATCCAGGAACGAGAAAGAACCCGACTACACGAGCTGGAAATGGCCCGGCTCAAAATGGACGTTGAACTAAAGTTGGCCGAACAGAAAATCAACTTAGAGCACCTGCGTCTCCGAGAAGAAAGAGAGGAGAAACAGAGACAAAGGGAGCTCGAGGAAAAGAAACTGGCATATGAACATGAGCGGAAATTAGCTGAAATCGACCTGCGCAAACAGAATAAAGAAGCAGGGGTGCCCGAGCAACCCCACACTCCAGGGGCAACAGAGAAGAAGGTACACATCCCCAAGGATGTCGTTCGAGAATACTTCCGAGAGGACGACATCCAGCAATGGTTTAAGGCCTATGAAATCGCTATGACTGCACACCGGATCGATAGAAGCGATTGGGGGGCCGGTCTGTGGGGGAGATTCCTCAATGAGGGCCGCGACGCCCTGCTGCAACTCCCGGACCACCAGATGACCTCCTATGACCATATGAAAGCTGCACTCCTCACCCGCTATGGCCTCACACCCGAGATGTACCGTCAGAGGTTCCGAGACTGCACCCGCATCCCAGGTACAACTTGGGTGGACTATGTCAATTACTTTAGCCGAGCCTTCGAGGGCTGGATCAAAGGAAGCAAGGTCACAACCTACGAACAACTGTTCAATCTTATGGTATGGGAGCATCTGTCGAACAATTGCTTCATTGAACTTCGCCAGCACCTCCTCGACAGCAAGTTAACGGATCCCCGGCAGCTCGCAGCCGAAGCAGACCGGTGGGAGATCACCAGAGTGAGTCGAAATGGGTCCTCCGAACAGAACCGGAACAACAATGGTCAGCACCGTCCCCGAGGAGGTGGAGGCCAAGGACGCGGAAGAAGCAACGCTCCGGTCACCCCCACTACCAGCCCCACCCCCCCGGCCAACCGGGGCAGCACCCCAGCGCGACCGGGACATCGAGCCAATGTTACCTGCCATCGATGCCAACGAGTCGGACACTATGCAAACGACCCAAACTGCCCCCAGTACCAGAGCCCAAGACCCCGCCAAGTAGCCGCTGCTGCTCTGGGGGAGGAACAGATCTCAGAGGAACAAGAAGAATATGAACAGGAACACCAAGAATGGGAGCCAGCCGCCATGGCTCTCGCCTGCCTAGGGGGGAGAGACATGGTCCCGCGGGTCCCCCTACCCGCTAATACCCAGAAGTACAGCCAATGGGTGGGCATCAATGGACGCCGGGCTGAAGCCCTTCGTGACACTGGGGCCAGTGTAACAGCCGTCCGCTGTCACCTGGTGACCCCCGAACAATACTTACCAAACATTCTCTGCCCTGTACGTTCAGCCGATAACTCAGAAAGTCTGTGTCGGATGGCCTGCGTCCCCTTCGAATGGGGAGGGGTCTCCGGCATGTTGAAGGTGACGGTCCGAGATGATGCCCCCGTAGACTGCCTCCTGGGTAATGACCTGGAAAGCTCTCCATGGGCAGCAGTCGAACGAAAAGAGCACCTGGGGATGCTGGGCGTCCCGGACTGGGCGTGCGTCACCACCCGGTCCATGACCGCCCGTGCCAACACCCGCCCAGAGGAACTCGAATGGCCGGCGCCACCGCCTCCGGTCGCCCCCGCCGAAACCACCGACCGTGACGTCCCCCCCGAACCAGCTCAACCTCCAGACCTCGCTAACCTCGACCAGTGGCCTCAAGAGGGGGGGCCCACGCAAGAACAATTTCGCCAAGAACAAAAGACCTGTCCCTCCCTCGAGGGACTCCGCCAGCAAGCGCTAGCCCAAAGCGCAGGGGATACCTCCGGAACTCACTGGGTCTACTGGGACAATGATCTGCTGTACAGTGAGCAAAGAATCGCGGAGCTGGGGGCCAGCCGAGTCCTAGTGGTACCCCTCCGTTTTAGAGACTTTCTGCTAAACCTGGCCCACGATGTCCCCCTGGCAGGACACTTGGGTCAAGACAAAACCTATAGCCGCCTGGTGACCCACTTCTTCTGGCCCAAAATGAGGGACAATGTACACCAGCATTGCCGATCTTGCCCCACGTGCCAAGCCAGTGGGAAGAGCGGCCGCAAACTGAAAGCCCCCCTGCAACCTTTTCCCGTGGTCACCACCCCGTTCGAGAGGGTCGGAATCGATATCGTAGGGCCCCTGGACCCGCGCACAAAACAAGGCCATCGATTCATCCTGGTGCTAGTGGACCACGCCACCCGCTACCCGGAGGCTGTTCCCCTGCGGACTGTGACAGCCCCGGTAGTCGGCCGGGCTCTGATGGGGATCTTCTCCCGGGTGGGCTTCCCCCGGGAGGTCGTCAGTGACAGAGGCACGAACTTTATTTCGAAATATATGAAATCTCTCTGGCAACAGTGCGGGGTTACCTACCGGTTCACGACCCCCTATCACCCTCAAGGAAACGGCCTCGTTGAGCGGTTCAACCGCACGCTCAAAGGGATGATCGGGGGGTTGGAAGAGCCCCTCCGTCGCCAGTGGGATGTGCTGCTGCCGTGCCTCCTCTTCGCATATCGAGAGGTTCCCCAGAAGTCCCTGGGCTTCAGCCCATTTGAACTGCTATATGGACACCCCGTGCGCGGGCCGCTCAGCCTAGTTAAGGAAGGCTGGGAGATGCCCCCTCTAAAGAACCCACCAGATGTTTTCCGCTACCTCCTAACACTCCGCAACCAGACCCGGCGATTCCGAGAACTAGCAAAAGCCAACCTAGAGGCCAGTCAAGAGGACATGAAAAGGTGGTATGACCGGAATGCCTCCTCCATCGAATTTGAACCTGGGCAACAGGTATGGGTGATGTCCCCCACCGAACCCTGCGCCCTACAAGACAAGTGGACAGGGCCCTTCAAAGTGGTCGAGCGCAAGGGTCCGGCTACCTATCTCATCGACTTGGAATCTTCCCGGAACCCCCTCCGGGTCCTCCACGCTAACAGACTGAAACCGCACTTTGTACGGACAGAACTCAGCCTCCTGATGGCCACAGACAATGGGGCTGAAGAGGACTCCGAGCCCCTCCCGGACCTCCTACGAACGCGGGAGAAAGACGGTTCCGTAGATGGGGTCCGACTCTCAGAGGCCCTCACCCGAGAGCAACACCAGGAGTGCCAAGTTCTCCTGTCACAATTCGCCAGCCTGTTCTCCCTCACCCCAGGTGTCACTTCCTGGTGTACGCACGATGTGGACACGGGGGACAGCCCCCCTATCCGCCACCGGGCCTACCGCGTGCCAGATCGGGTACGGGCCTGCATCCAGGAGGAAGTAGCCAAAATGCTCACGCTCGGGGTCATCGAGCCCTCAGACAGCCCCTGGGCCAGCCCTGTAGTACTGGTCCCCAAAGCAGCTGCCCCCGGCACCACACCAGAACTCCGGTTCTGCGTCGACTACCGGGGCTTGAATGCGGTCACCAGGACAGACGCACATCCCATCCCCCGGGCAGATGAACTAATCGACCGCATGGGAGCTGCCCGCTACCTCAGTATCTTCGACCTGACGGCGGGCTACTGGCAAATCGGCCTCACACCCCGGGCACAAGAACGTTCTGCCTTTTCCACCCCCGATGGCCATTACCATTTCACAGTCATGCCCTTCGGCATGAAGAATGCCCCAGCAACATTCCAACGGCTCGTCAATCAGGTCCTGGCGGGGCTCGAAGGATTCAGCGCCGCCTACCTAGACGACATCGCTGTATACAGCAACCAGTGGTCCGAGCACCTCCACCACCTCCGAGCAGTGCTGCACGCCCTTCAGCAAGCTGGCCTCACGATCAAGGCCAGCAAATGTCAAATTGGGCAAGGGTCTGTAACCTACCTCGGGCACCAGGTGGGAAGCGGCCTGGTGGCCCCTCTGCAGCTAAAAATTGCCGCCATCCAGTCCTGGCAGCCCCCCATTACCCAGACCGAGGTACGAGCCTTCCTGGGCCTCACGGGCTATTACCGAAGGTTCGTGAAAGACTATGGTACTATCGTGAGGCCCCTCACAGAGCTCACGTCAAAAAATCAGCCCCAGAAAGTCAACTGGACCCCAGAGTGTCAAGCTGCATTTGAACAATTGAAAGCCGCCATGTGCTCCGCCCCTGTGCTCCAGGCCCCCGACTACAGCCGGGAGTTCATCGTCCAGACGGATGCCTCCGACCATGGCATTGGGGCAGTCCTGTCTCAAGTGAACACCGAAGGCCGTGATCAGCCGGTGGCCTTCATCAGCCGGCGACTCCTACCACGGGAACAACGCTGGAGCACCATAGAGAGGGAGGCCTTCGCGGTGGTATGGGCCCTCAAGAAGCTCCGGCCCTACCTTTTTGGCACACCCTTTCGGGTACAGACCGACCACCGACCCCTGCAGTGGCTGATGCAGATGCGGGGGGAAAACCCGAAGTTACTACGCTGGTCCATCTCCCTACAAGGGATGGACTTCACAGTTGAACATCGGCCTGGGCCAGATCACGCCAACGCAGATGGCCTGTCCCGGTTCTTCCGCCTCGACGAGAAGAGTCCCCAAGAGAATGGGTAACTCTCCCCGCCTTCAGCTGGGGGGGACGCATGTTGGACAGGCCACATGAAGGGCCGCTCTCCCCCGGCCCAACCAGGCCCGAACCAGCCACGCAAGTACCACACACCACCATTGCACGTCCACCGTCCCCGCAGGGACCCCTACACTCGAACCTGTTGACCGCGTAGGCCGACCCACTACCGGCCTGCGCGCCCATCCTGGGCGCCATCTTGGACACTCCACCACGAGGCCGCCTGGCCCCCGATCGACCTCAACCCTGGGCCTGGCCAGGCCTCAGACATTCCGGCACCAACATCCACCCAGGAGGTGAGCGGGCTACTTGGTCAGTCAATGGGAGCAAGAGGTGTCGATGGCTCTCCCCCGCCAAGTACCGCTCGCCCATCGCCTCCCCGGGCGCTGGCTCCACCCCCCTGCTGGGTGTCTGAACCCCCTCATCCCGGACCTCCCGACCTCCAAGTGCGAGGGTCCGGACATCAAAGCACACCAGCCCTATAACTGGGGCAGCTCCAGAGCAGGACGGGAGTTGTATCTTGGAGTCGAGAGACGTAAAGAAGAACTCATCCTTGACGGACTACTGGCGCTGCCGTAGCTCTGTCTTGTGCACCTTCGTCTTGCCTGCTGGCGCTGCCGCGGCTTTTGGAACTACCCTATCCTTCATCGTCGTCGGGACCTGCGGGTGTGGCCGCGGACCGTTGTAACCACCACCTTCATCGGGACCTGCTGGCTCTGCCGCGGACCGTCGTCTTCCTTCATCCATCTCGGGACCTGCTGGCTCCGCCGCGGCCCGTTCATCTACACCCCCGAGCTCGAGGATTGAGAGCTATTGCCATCTTTTTGGTAACAAGACTGTCCCGCTACCCTCTTCCCAAACAGAGACCAGAATAGAGGGGACCCCTGAGTCCAGACCTCCTTGTACCATTCTACCGTACTTGAAGAATTCCCTATAAAGTATCGTTGAACTTTATCCTTGTGTGGTGTCCGTCTGTGGGGGGGAAGTTACTTGTCTGTACGATTCGCTGGAGACGGCTCTCCCCGGAGACCTCTCCCCTTATCCTCGGCCGACCCTCCCGGTCCGTCTAACACCCTCATAGTGGTGGAACGCTACAGTCATCAACAGGAGTTAGGCAGCACAAGCCCTGTGGTGGCAGCATACTGTATAGTGATCAGAATTGGGGAACAGGACCTTTTATCCTGTGTCCCCTTTTTAAACGTTCCGCTGCTGTATGCTAAACAAATCCCTGCCCTTCATCAGGTAGATGTGGAAGGACAAGCATGATGGGAATATGTGCTGAGTGCATGTGAGCTCGCAAGAAATACACTACTTAAGGGGTGAAGTGTGGTAGAGTGTACTCATTGTACATATATTGTTGCTGGCAGTGTATGTTTTTAAAATAACACACTGGTACAATACAGAAAGGCTGCAGTACTGATCAGTGTGTGCAGACTGAATGTGTTTGCTGCATATAGTTATGCTTGTGGTGACATAAGACATAAGGATAACAGTTCTGTGCAGTAAGTGTGATGGGGATGTACACTGAGTTCAAGTGTGCCTGCACTTGTACATTACATGGGGGACCTTGGGTTCCATTTTAGGAAGCCCAGGTCTGCTTGCTAGAAAACTTGAGGAGTAGAAGAATCCCCCCAGACAGATTTGTGCATTGCTGCATATCTGTAAGCTGGGCGAGACATGCACTGGAGGATTGAAGAGCCAGTCTCTCTATGTGCATTTCAAAGAGCTCTTTGATTCAATGATAGATCACAAGGAAGGGGCCTAGACGCATCTCATGAAGAGAGAGATTGGACAAATAAGAGAATAATAATGAGCAGGGCTGTGAGCCCAGGATAAATCCTTTGATGCACATATCACTGTAGCTGACATCCAGGTGACTCTGGTCACTCCCATGAGTCTTGTTGTGGGTTAATCTGCTTTGGACTCCTGCCTGCTGTGCTAGACATCCTTCAGGAGGAAGAAGAAAGGGGAAAGATGTCCATTTCAAAGAAGCATAACGCCAACATAAAACTTCAAAGACTCAGACACTAAATTACATTTTGCATTTGGAAAAGAACTCTAAGTAGGAGAGTTTGAAACCCCTAAGTGTGTCATCTGTTGAGCAGCGAGACTGGCCGTGTGAAAAGAGTAAGTTGTGCAAGACTTCTGCCTGTATCCCGGACTGGGGCCCAGGCCTGCTAGTCTCCATGCTGAGTAAAGGGGCATCCTCAAACGAAACCCAGGCAACCTGCTCTATAGCTGGAGCACCAGTGCCTGCCTGCTCGCCAAGACCAGTGTGCCCTGTGAGGAAGTGGAGAGTGTTGGAAGGAGCAATGGTCATGGAGGAGTCCTATCATTAAGACTCCCTGTGGGAGGTGTGAAGAATCTGTTCTTGCACCGATCGGGCCGTAGCGCATGTGCTGTATTGATTCGGCAACCCCTGTTGCCAGAAGGGGGCACCTTGGACTGAGCCGCAGCACAAGGATTGTGTGGAGGGCGCCAGGCCTGCACGACTTCATGGTGGGTGACCCCGTGTGCCCAGAGAGGCCATCATTAACATCAATGCAAGCTCAGCATGACTGGACTTGTGAGTTGTGAGTGACATGATGGCAATCTTGTATGCCAGGAGGGGTCACTAGAGATTCTGAGGACAAGAGTTCAGGCTGTTGCCTGGGACGGAGAAACTGCTGCTGTGACTAAAGTGGGTCCGGTCCACACTCTGCAAACTGCACCGAAGGAAGTTGGAGCAGGGAGATCACCCCCCCCCCCCCTGCACGAAGGGAAGGGCGACTTATCATGCTATCACCCCAGTTGGAACAACCACGAGCACGAGAACCAGCCAGTAGCCTGCACCTTCCAAGGTTTTGACACTTGTGACCATGCGCAGCCAGACTTTGCTGATCTGGAGCAGGACTTCGCTGTGCTACTGAGGTGTTCCATACTGCCGGAATGGGTAAGCCATGAACTGCCCATTTAGCGCTCCGGTGGACATACTGCGATTGGTACTGTGACCTCATAGACTCATGTGACTGAACTTCCGAAAGAAGTAAGAGGGGAGAACTCAGGAGTACGCCCTAAAAGTCTAGATTACCTGGATGTGGTCAGCAGTGTATGGGGAATAACATCGTACCCGTTGCACTAAAGTTAGTGATACAGTGAGTGGCCTGGAAACTACTAGAGCCTCGACTTCGAGGGTATTGTGTAATTGCTTTTGAATGTCGTTTAGCTTTGCATGTGTAGAATAAGATTTGAAATACTTTTTTTATATAAAACAAGCATTTGACTGGACATTGATGTATTGTTTGCACTTTGCATGCTTCGTTATGAGTGGTGTTCACAGATCTGTATCTGTGCTTCCCCCCGAAGAAGCCCTGACTGCTCGTCCGACACTACCTAACTGAGAGTCAAGTGCAGAAGGGGTGCTTGGCCCAGTTTAGCAGGATCCATAGTAGGCCCAATAACTCCTGCTCTCCCCACGGCCCACTGAAAGGCGTTCCGACAATCTCTATAAATGAGCCTCAATACCAAACTGTACCATCCCAACTAATGTAGTGCATCTCAATCTTGACCGTATGAAACTTTGTTTCTTACAGCCCTGGAACCCCGCATTCCACCAATGCACCTCGCTCAGTCTTTTAGATAGCATAAGGGACTTCAATTTGCTTCTACACCAATGTGTTAATGTGCTGGCTGCTGTTGAAAAACTGATTCATTTCCAAAGAGTGGATTCTCATTCTGATCTGGAGCGCCGTCTAAAGGCCACGTCCTGTCATGTCTCTCTGAATACCATTACAGGCAGGTTAGGTGATTTACACAAGAGAGCTCTTTCTTAGATGTTGCATTGATTTGGGTAGTAACCTTGGCATCCATTTGCAAACCAGTACTTAATTTTATCCACAAACATTCTTCAATTGTCTTAAAAACGTATAGCCTGCTGGCTAAGTTCTTTGAAAATGTTGCTTTTACACCCACTATTTGGTCCTACTTTTAAACAATGTTCTTGGATAGAGAATATTTGAATCCTCCTAGGTAACATGGGCTTGCCTTCTCACTCACTTTCTAAAAGCCATTTCATATGTGATTCGTGTGGGGGGCGTTCGAGGCTACTCCCCTGGATTCTAGCATGTACAAGAACTTGTTTTTCTAACATGATCCACCCAGGACATAACAATACATAAAGACAAGGAAATCTGTCTGCCAGATTTTAGCTTCTGTCAAAAACAGACTGCCTGCTTTTTTTTGTTTGCCTTCAATATACTAGCCTTATCTCTGTTCACTATATCACCTTTATGTAGTGTCTACCGGATAACAACAAATGGAAAAGGTTTGAACCCTGGTCCTTGAAATAAATGGTCAGTCACAAATGTATCATCTTTTTGCATGTCTAGCAACATGCACGAGGGTTTCTACAACTCATTTGCAGCTAGAATATAACGAGAAATGAAAGATGGCAATTCCCTTATTATGAATATATTATCCTCTTTAGTCTACCATTTTTACATCTGAAGTCTGTGAACAGAAACAACTTGAATCAATTCTGAGGACTTTTGAGTTCCTATCCAGGTCTTAGCCAAACTGCCAATGATGGCTGTTCATCACAGAACGACCCCTCTATAGAGCCATGCCCTGTCCTCAACATTTCAAGGGGTTTGTCAGGTAATTCTATCCCTTACCCCTTCTCTCCAGTGTACGCCCAGTGCCTGCCGACCAACTGTAGCCAACCTCGCTGTTAGCCTAGTTCACCTGGTATCTTCTAATGAGTCATTTCCCTTTTCGCTTTTTTTTCCACAATCTACCTAAATTTGCTACTCGCCAGTTACATGTATTTTCCTTTAATTTAGCTTAACCATATTTACCTGTCGACTGTGTACATTTTCATTTGTTTGTGGTATCTCATGTGTTGTACACAGTGGCGTACAACACATGAGATCATTCTTGGGGGGGCGCAAAATTTTAAAAGGAAAAAAAAATCGTACAACAAATTAATTTTCTTTAAAAAGTTTGCGCCAGGAAGTGCTAACGGTCCATGAATTGGGGGCAGAATACTTGCCTTGCCCCGGGTGCTGGGCTGGCAACCCACATTACGCCGCTGATTCTACACTCAAATGTGCATAGTGCGTTCAATAAATAAACGTGAGCGGCTCGCTGCCAAAAAGGGGGAACCTACACTCAGAGGTGCAGAACACCTTGGATGGTCAGAGGCACGTGACAAGGAGGTTGTTTAAATTCTGGGACTTATCCAGGCATTCATAAAGAGGGCTCAACGAGGCACAGCGATGTGATTGGACACATAACTACCAAACCAGTGCTAAATGGGTTCAGACTCCAGTGGTACAGTACCTGCGATCATGCTGGACACTATCAGCGGCAAGATAATGAGCTTCAACATCCTCATCAGAAGCTCCCCAGGAAAGGCGAAGTAGAACTTGTCCAGATTCGACAGCTTGGCATATTCCCGCACCAGGACTCCGAGCCCAATACCTGACAGAGAGAAAACAGCACACTTTTTACTCCTCACAGACAAAACTGGAGCACCGGCATCAAAAAATGTACTTGTCAACACGCCCAGCTGAACTAAAACCTGTTGATCTTAAGAAACTTGAGAAAATACAAACACAGCAGAAAAAGACAAATCTAGGTCTTGCATTCGAAGTCATATCTACAAAGATTTAGGGTCGCTGTATATAAAGGAAGGACCTAGTACAGTCATCACAGGCAACACATCTTCTCAGAAATGACAGGGCCCATTTTTAGTGTCCTAGCTTCTGGCCAATAATTAATTTCCAGCAGAATTATCAAAACCAAGGACATCGGGAAATCCGGGTAGTGCCAGAATTACTCCAGATTACAGCACGATGGAATTGGTGTTGATGTGTCCTATTTCTTAATGTTTGCATTTTGTATGGCAAGGTTTGATAACTTTCCATTTTTCAGCCGTTTTACGAACTACAGCCCTCCACCTAGTAGGGACATACACAAATATATTTGGGGATTGCAGGCACAGGTTCTTTTTATTTTACGACTGCAATTTACCAAAACGATTAAACACCACCTTTACTAGATACCTAAACACAAACTATCCTTGCAAACATTTAACAGCCCCCACACCTCTCTGAAGCTCACTTGAAATTGCTCAAATTCGACTGTTAGAACAAAAGTGCATCTCCTAAAAAGTCAAATTCACAAAGCAGCATTATTTTCATGAGAATTAAACCCATTCTGTAACAATGGCCATTTGGTTTCTAAATACAGAGCTGTCATTTTTTAACTCTCGTTTTCGTAAGGATCGGTGCTGCTGAGTTTTCGACTCTTAAGTGCACTGAGTTTAGTCAAAGAGGCCTCTGTGCCAATGCTTTGACCCTTTAAAAAGCATATGTCTGATTGGCAGCCCTACAATTGGCATAAGTTAACTTATTTATAAGTTCTGAAGTATATGCTACCAAGGGTACCCAGGACCTGCACGTTAGTGTGTCTCATGGACTGCAGACCTTTAGTGTGCCACCACGAGTGTGACAAAGCATCACTGTTTTTTAGGTCTTGTGCCTAGCGTTGCACTGCGCAGCAGTGTTCGCGCAGCGCGAGACATTTAGGAGGTGAAAAACGGGGATGTGAGGCTGCCCTAGGAATGGTACACGCACAAGTGTGTGCCTTTCCTTCTGTGGCACGTTATTGGCCTTTGCATGCGTGTTTTTAGGTCTCGCGTCCTATCGATGCGCGCATGCGCATCGAGCGGAGCGAGAATTCATGTCGGCAAAATCCTCTTCAAATTAAGGGCTTTCAGCCCGGCGTTTTCTTGCAGTTCACGTGAACATGCACGAGCATTCACGGCCAGGGCTTCTCCTCCCCTAGCAGCACTCCTCCCACACCAGCAACTCCCCCCTCCCACACCAGCACCTCCCCTCTCTCTCCCCGCAAACACAGCCTTGCCGTAGCAGCACTCCTCCCACACCAGCACCTCCCACACCAGCACCTCCCCTCTCTCTCCCCGCAAACACAGCCTTTCCTTTAATTTCTCCTCCCCCTCCCCAGCCCGTAGCAGTTCCCGTAGCAGCACTCCTCTCACACCAGAATTTTCTATTTTTCTTTCGATTTGGTACGGGAACTAATTGTTCATTGCCCGGGTAAAGCATATTGCTTCTGTTTTTAATCCAGCTCTCATCATAATTGGTTCTCCAGGGCTTGCAGAAGTTCGTGGGAGTGAACCGTGCCGTTTTGTGAGAGCTGTGTGCGGTATAACTCCCCACCGCAGACCCCATTATGGGGCACCCGGCCCTTTCCTGGAGAGGCGAGCCTCGAGTTTCTTGGCATGGTTTCATCTCTTCCCCGTGCTTTGGAACAGACGTTACTCACAAACTGCCCACATTTGTAAACCAGCATTGCTCAACCTCAGCAAACTATGCAGTGTCCTTCACCCCTCCCTCGCTGCTCGCTCGTCTCGTATTGCACACGCGCCATGTTTGGTAACAGAGTCTCTGCCTCCCGTGCTCTTTACCCCTCCTCTCTCTATCCCTCTCTCTCTCCCACCCTGCCGCTCATTTTTTTCCGCTCCCCTCCTCTCCTGTCGGACCATGCCTCCCTCCTCTCCTACCGCCCCCGCAGCCTCTCGTCCTTTTCTCCCCACTCCTCCACTCTGTTTTCCTAAACCCTCCCTGTTCAGCTTTCTTCTCTCTTTCTCCCACGTCTCCGCTTCCCTCCTTCCTCCGCGCAGCTTCTCTTCGCACCCCCGTCTTTTTCACCCACTCTCTTTGACTTTCCTTCGACAATTCGCGCTCCCCGCCCGCCTTTCTGCTCTCGTTTTCCGCCCATAGCCTATCCCCCCTCTCTATCTTCTGCCTCCTTATGTCTGGTAGTTTCACGTGCTCTCTTCTTTCCCCCTGTTTTTCAGATGCACTTAAAGGGAACAACACTGCGGTGTGAGGCGCTGGATGTAGAAACAAGCATTGGCATAGCCAATAGGTCTCGCTTGTGGGACCTTATAAGTATTTAGTAACAAGGATATTGTGCTGCAAAACAAAATACTTATAAGGTCCCACAAGCGAGACCTATTGGCTATGCCAATGCTTGTTTTTAAAGCCAGCACGCAAAAGGCCAAAGGTGGGCGTGTTGCTCCACCCACGGCCTATTGGTGTCTATTATGTGCTTGGTGCGCATGATAGACACCAACAGGGCCATCACGTGTGTAGCTCTGGCATGCGCGCACCACTGGCGGCCGTGTTTTGTGCAATACTGCAGCTAAATGAATGCTGTTTCCGAAGATCCTGCAGGCGCTGGTCTACGTCAGATTTGGTGCGTCATCTTTGGAACCTACAGTCACTGCTGGACACCAGGGACAGTCGGACACAGATTTCTGTTTGATCCATGTCATTTTTTTCAGCGTGAAGGGGAGGCTCTGAGATGCATTGGAATTCTCAAATGCTCGGGGTGCAGCAAAGGAACCGAAAATAATAATAAAGCAGATTTCATGGAGGCGTAATAGATTTGAGGGAACACCGGACCGGAGTCCCATCGACTGGCAGGCGGCAGCAAAGCTCAGAGGCGTTCAGACAGTAAGAGTCGCACCGGTGTGGAAGGGAAGAGAAACGTTTGAAGCTTCACCCGGTCTTTGTTCCGTTGTTGACACCTCCGGGAAAAGCGCCCTAGCAGCCTCTGTGGAAGGCACTCGGTGACACTTGAATATATCATTAGAATGAAGTCCAGGAAGAAGCGGTGATGCGCGCGGGGCTTTTGTGTGACGTCACGTAGCAGCAGGAAGAGAGAGCATTGCGAGCCTAAATCATACCGAGCTCCGCAGAAGAACCAGCAGCAAGCTGATAATGACAGCAGCAGTCCGAGCCATGGCCACTCCTCCCAAAAGAAGCTGCAGTGACACAGTGGATCCCAAGAGGATCTCCATGGAGGGCAATATTGGTGAGAAGAAGGATCTGCGCATTTGTTCACATGCGATTGTATAGGGGGTTATGAAGCGCTATATTACCAGCCAGCTGTTAGGGCTAGGGACTGACGGGTTTCCAATGGTCGCAATATGTGCAGATATTTATGCAACAGCGTAATTTGTGTTTGTCACTTTCCTCTCTAAGATCCCGCCCAGACATTATTTCCCTGACGACTGAATGCACACCACAGAGATCACCCTCTTGTATTTTTAATGAATGGGTGCTTTGACACAGTGATGCTGACTGAACTTGAACTATTGATGTAAATGTAGCGCAGTGAGTATCAATTTTGGAATTTTCGCTACCAGAAAGCCTAGATAAATTGCAGCTTCCCTGCTTGAATAGTGTCATCTTAGGCACGTTTTTTATTTCACAAAAACTTTTTTTCTCTTCATTATCACGCATGAAAGCACTTACAAATATGCGAGTTCAGAATACCAGATGTTAAAAACCCCACTGTGTGTGGTCGAATAGGCTATAATGTTGCTCTATAGTACTCTGAACAACTACATGGTTTACATGACAATTGTCTTGCCTCTTAGTTCACTAACTGTTCATGTTTAGAAACTATCACTGTCCATAATTACTTCTCAGTACAGTGATATTGTGTGACGTATTATTGTCAAAGCTTCTACATGTTATTGACATTTGAAGAGACTTTCCCATATTTTACATGTTTGTTGTATGGTTTACAAAACAAACGTTTGCGGAGCTCGGCTTGTGCACGGGTTCTAAGATCAAAGCCAGACCCCAGGCTCGGCGGCGGCTCTCCCTGTTGATTTGTTGTCCTACCTACCTCTAGCTCATCTTTCTACTGTTAAAATGGAAACACCAGGTATAGTTTTTCTTTAGAGATGCTCCCATTTACAGTGAAGACTAGACTGGAGGGACACAATGTTACAAAGCTCGGCAATGGGAGATTTTTCTCACCATCTTTCTGAAGACATAGCCTCCAGTTTGCAAGGTCAGAGCAGGGCCAGAGAAGAGGGCCAGTCCCTCCCCCCAGGAGCTTTCCCCCTTGTTAGAAGCGGCTGTCTCTAGTTGGCAGAGGTATACACTTCTGACAAATAGGGACACACCTTTTCTAGTCAGGGCAAGGGGATCACACACTTAGATAACCCCTGCTCACCCCCTTGGTAGCTTGGCAAAGCAGACAGGCTTATCTCAGAGGCAGTGCGTTAAGCATTTATGACCACATACAGTAATAAAGTGAATACACTACAAATGGACACGACACAGTATTATTATAAAAATAAGTATTTTTATATAAGGCTTAGCACAAGACCAAATAACGACAAAAATATACCACAATCTCAATAAATACTTTTGGAAGGAAAAATAATAGTTCAAGCACGGTTTCTTCTTAGCACAAAGTCTTTAGTATCAAAAGCAACTCTTCTTCTCTAAAACACAGTTCTTGGCAACAATGTAACCCACACGGGAGTCACACGACGTCGAGGCAAAGTTAATCCAAAGGTTCGGCGTCGACCGCGAGGAGCGCTACGTCGAGCCCGGAGTCGCACAGACCCCAACAACACAGTACCTTGGAAAAGTGAAGCACTCGATGATCAGCGGCGTCGAGATGTCCGGCGTCGCGTCTTCGGCGTCGATCGGGCCTGGGAGTCGGGGCGATCTGCAGCGGCGTCAACCGAAGTCAGGCGGGAGCAGCGCTCACGAGATGAAGCAGGATACGGCGTCGTCGATGTCGATGTTGCAAGAGTGAGCAGCGCTCACGGCGTCGAGAGGGCTCGAAGTCGATGCGATCAGCAGCGGTGCCGACACGAGGTCACTTGGAGCTGGAGCCGAACTCACTACTCACTGGCGTTGTTGCTGGCGTCGATCGGGCCCGGCGGCCGGCGTCGAGGAAGCGGGACACTGGAGCCGTTACTCACGATGTCGAGCTGGATTCGTCGGCGTCCGTCGGCGTCGAGATTGCTGGATTCTTTCAGAGGTGCTGGATTCACAAGTTCCAGCAAACAGCACTTTAAGCAGATGAAGTCCTTTAGCCCTGTGACTTTAACAGGAGACTGGCACTCTTCCAGCCCTTGGAGATTTTCTTAGCAAAGATTGAGAGTACACACATAGTTCCTCTCTCCTGGTTCCTTGGCAAAAATAAAGAAGCAATGCAGGATTCCCCCAACAAACAGCACTCTGGCAGAAGGGGTAGGCAGTCCTTAGATCAGCAGGCTTCTTGTCCTTGGTTCAGGTTTCCTTGTCAGAAGTGATCTAAATTCTTGGTTCAGGGGTCCTTCTTATACCCCTTTTTGGCTTTGATCCCTTTGTCCATGCAGGGGAATTTCCCCCATCTTGGGTTTGTTGTGGGTGTTGCCAGGCCGAAGCACCTGGCCTATTCACTGTGCAGGGCAGAGTCTTCAGCTGCCCAGCAGGAGCGGAGCCAGCATTGTCACTGGCAGGGGCAGGGCCATCAGTTGCCCGGCAGGAGGTGGGCCAGGAAAGTCCCAGGCAGGCACAGAGTCATCAGTCGCCTGGCAGTGGGGCGGAGCCAGCATTGTATCAGGCAGGGCAGGCTATCAGGAGCTACTCTTCCCCTACTCTCAATGCAAATGTCCCACTCACCCCACACTGACTCATTCAGACCTCTGGAGCCACCCAGCTCCTGTCACACGCACACCAGAACCAGCAGAGACCGGTAGACAGTTAGACAAGAAAATAGCTACTTTCTAAAAGTGCTATTTTTAAACACAGAGTCCAAAAACCATCCACACAAACGGATGCGTTATTAAACCCTGAGTTCAGGGATACCAAACTCGACATTGCACCATGCTCCCCGAGCCCGCTAGGATTATAGCCTTAATAATCCTGGCAGCCCATTCTAACTGATGGAGAGCAGGTTACCTTACACTAGTGAAAAACGAATATGGCTGTAATTCACTATTAGGACATGCCAACCTTGTCAGGCTTGTCCTACCTTATGCTTACAATGCACCCTGCCCGTGGGCCTACCATAGGGGTGACTAACATGAAGTTAAGGGAAGGTTTAGGGACTGGCAAGTAGGTGTACTTGCGCAGTCTGCGTGACAGTACCAGACTGCACGTGGTCTAGCAATGGTAGACCTTCAGACATACTTTTACTAGGCCGCTCTTGTGGGTGGCACAACACGTGCTGCAAGCCCACTAGCAGCATTTGTATTTACAAGCCCTGGCACTCCTGGTGCACTCTACTAGGGACTGACAGTAAACCAAATAAGCCAAACATGGAATTCAATCAATACAGCAATTTCACATAGGGAGCACTTGCACTGTGGCACTGATCAGCAGTGGCACAGTGCCCAAAGCAATATTCCAGCAAAAACATCGTAAACAGAGGAGGCAAACAGAAAAAATGGAGGAGAGACTCATGCCAATGATGTCAGGTCTAACACGTGTCCCCTCCAGCTGAAATGTGGGGAGAACTACCCTTACCCTAGGGAGTCCTCATCACTAAGGCGGAAAAATCTGGACAGACCATCAGCATTGGCGTGATCTGTGCCAGGGCGGTGTTCCACCGTGAAGTCCATCCCCTGTAGGGAAATGGACCACCTCAACAGCTTTGGATTCTCACCCCTCATCTGCATCAACCATCTGAGGGGCCTGTGGTCTGTCTGAACCCGGAAGTGAGTCCCAAACAGGTAGGGTCTTAGCTTCTTCAGCGCCCAGACCACAGCAAATGCTTCTCTCTCTATCGCACTCCACCTCTGTTCCCTGGGAAGTAACCTCCTGCTGGTGAAAGCTACAGGTAAGTCTCGGCCCTCTTCATTCACCTGAGCTAGAACAGCCCCCACGCCATGCTCTGAAGCGTCCGTCTGGACAACAAATTCTTTAGAAAAGTCGGGTGCCTGGAGTATGGGTGCTGTGCACATTGCAGTTTTCAGGGTGTCAAAGGCCGTCTGACAGGCGTCAGTCCAGATCACAAGTCGTGGCTGCTTCCTGGAAGTCAGCGAAGTCAAGGGGTGCACAATGTTACCATAATCCTTGACGAACCTCCTGTAATAACCCGTGAGACCCAAGAAGGCTCTCACCTGAGTCTGGGTTTTGGGCGGTGCCCATGCCAGGATGGTATCAATCTTGGGTTGCAGGGGGGCCACCTTGCCGCTCCCTACTTGGTGCCCCAAGTACACCACTGAACCCTGCCCAATCTGGCACTTACTGGCTTTGATTGTGTGGCCTGCTCTGCGCAGGGCCAACAACACTTCCTGGAGGTGGCGCAAGTGTTCCTCCCAGCTGGCGCTGAACACTGCGATGTCGTCCAGGTAGGCGGCACTGAAATCCTCCAGTCCAGCCAAGACCTGGTTGACCAACCTCTGGAAGGTGGCAGGGGCATTCTTCATCCCAAAGGGCATAACCCGGAACTGGTAGTGCCCATCTGGTGTGGAGAATGCTGACCTCTCTTTTGCCCCATCAGTCAAGGCGATCTGCCAGTACCCAGACGTCAGATCAAACGTACTAAGGTACCGGGCAGCCCCCAACCGATCTATGAGCTCATCAGCTCTGGGGATGGGGTGCGCGCCAGTCTTGGTGACTGAATTGAGTCCTCTGTAATCCACACAGAACCGAAGTTCCGGTGAAGCACCAGGCGCTGCAGCCTTTGGGACCAAGACCACTGGGCTGGCCCAAGGACTGCTAGAGGACTCAACCACCCCTAAGGCAAACATTTTGGAGACCTCCTCCTTGATGTATGCTCTAACCTTGTCAGTCACTCTGTAAGCCTTGTGCTTCACAGGAGTGCTGTCCCTGGTGTCCACATCATGGACACACCACTGAGTGACACCAGGAATCAAGGAAAACAGATCAGGGAATTGTCCCAACAATTGGCGACAATCCTGCTGCTGTTCAGGGGTCAGTGTGACGGAGAGGACAACACCATCCACTGACCCATCTTGCTCTTTTGCAGACAGGAGGTCAGGAAGAGGCTCACTCTCCTCCTCCATTCCAGCATCTGTAGCTAGGAGCATGCCCACTTCGGACCTTTCTAAGTGGGGCTTTAAACGGTTGACATGCAGGACCCGCAAGGGGTTCCTGGGAGATTCCAAGTCCACCATGTAGGTGACCGCTCTTTTTCTCCACAACCTTAAATGGTGTAGGTCCACCTGTCCTTGAGCGCACAAGGTTCCACAGGGCACAGGGGACATAACCCAAACTTTCTGTCCAGGCTGAAGCGCTACCAGAGTGGCCTTCTGGTCGTACCACCGCTTCATCTCCTCCTGGCTGGCCTCCAGATTTGCCTGAGCAAGATCTCTGAAGCGCCTAGTCTGGTTCCTAAAGGCCAGCATGTAACTGTATACATCCTGGGGAGGTTTCCTGGGAGATTGCTCCCAGCCTTCTTTGACCAGACTCAAAGGTCCTCTTACCGGGTGTCCATACAAAAGCTCAAAGGGGCTGAACCCTAGCGACTTCTGTGGCACCTCACGGTAAGCAAACAACAGGCATGGCAAGAGGACGTCCCATTTACGCCTCATTGGTTCTTCAAGACCCATAATCATGCCTTTAAGGGTACGGTTGAATCTTTCAACCAACCCATTACCTTGAGGGTGGTAAGGAGTGGTGAACTTGTAAGTTACCCCACACTCCTTCCACAAAGACTTCATATAGTTGGAAATGAAGTTGGTGCCCCGGTCTGACACCACCTCTCTGGGGAACCCCATTCGGGAAAAAACACCCATCAGTGCCCGTCCCACCACGGGGGCCGTCACTGTTCTGAGAGGGATGGCTTCCGGGTACCGTGTGGCATGGTCCACCAAGACCAGGATGAACCTGTTGCCCAGGGCTGTCTTGGGGTCCAGGGGCCCAACAATGTCAATCCCCACCCGGTCAAAGGGGGTACTGACCACGGGAAAAGGTTGGAGGGGAGCCTTCTGCTTCCGCCCGCTTTTCCCACTTGCCTGGCAAGTTTGACAGGTCTTGCAATGGATATCTGTATCCCTTCTCATCTGAGGCCAATAAAAATGGGTGACAAGCCTGTTATAGGTCTTGTCCTGCCCCAGATGTCCAGCTAAAGGAACGTCATGAGCCAAACCCAGTAGGAAGGCTCTGAAGCGCTGGGGTACCACCAGCACACGGGCTGACCCAGGCTCAGCAGCCTTAGGCTCGCTATACAGGAGGTCGTTCTCCCAGTAAACAAAATGTGACCCTGACTGATCACCTGAGGTTTGGGCTGAGGCCTGCTGCCTCATACCCACAAGAGAAGGGCACACTTTCTGTTCTGCACAGAATTCTTCCCTGGAGGGATCACCATCCTGCTGCCAGTGGGTCAGCTCGGGCAGGTCTCCCAGTTCAGCAACTTGTTCACCTGTGGGTTCCAGGGCATACCCCTCAAGGTCTGCCTCCTCCTGGACCACGGGAACTACGGGGGACGGTTTCCCGCGCCCCCTGCCTCTTCTCTTCACAGCTGGGTCCTGGGCCATACTTTCAGGCTCCAGAACCCCATCAACACCCTTACTTGCTGTCATGGATCGAGTGGTTGCACACACCCACTCTGGCACACCCAACATTTTCAAATGTGTCTCCCTCTCCACCTTAGCCCAAGGGGAGTCTTCCAAATCATTGCCCAGGAGACAATCAACAGGCATGGCGGGCCTTACAGCAACTTGAAGAGTACCTGAAACTCCCCCCCATTCAAAGGAAACTTGAGCTACCTCACACTCCCTCTGGGAGTTGTCAGCAGCTATCACAGGGTAGAATGCGTGGGGAACAACCTGCTCTCTGGACACCAAGTGACACTTGACAGCTGTCACACTCGCTCCGGTGTCTCTGAGAGCTTCCACTCTATGGCCATTAATGGTCACCCACTGCCTATATTTCTTAGTGTTACTAGGCAGAGGGGGTGGAGGGACCAATTCCATGTCTCCTAGAGAGACCAGGGACATCTCTGCGGGACCCTCCCCACCATGGGCAACCATCTCCTCCCCTCCCAGGGCTACACTCGCCAACTGACGGGGGGCGGCACGTGGTGGTGCACTGGGTGGTGCACTAGAGTTCTTCAAGCGACACTGAGGATCATAAAAACGGTGTCCCACCTGCTTACAAGCGAAGCAGGTCATGGGGCCCCTACGGACAGGTTTACCTGTCGGGGCCTCTGATTTCTTATCTGGGGGAGGCTGGGAACCCTTCCCTTGGTTCCCTTGGGGATTACTTTGGGGCCCTTTCTGGAACTCCCTCTGTTTACCCTTGTCCCCCCCACTCTTCTGCTGGGGACCCTGCCCACCTTTGGCTGAGTCTCCCACTGGACCCTTGTGGACCCTGGTACTGACCCAGCGGTCCGCCTCTTCAGCAAGTTTTCTAGGGTTAGATATCTTGCTATCAATAAGGTGCTGGCGCAGCCATGGAAAACAGTTATTAGACAAGTGCTCCCAAGCAAACAAATCATAAAGAGCATCATAACTTTCCACTTTGCTGCCCTTTACCCAACCATCCATGGCTCTGCAAAAATATGACACATATTCCACCCACGTCATACCAGGCAACTTCTTACATTCTCTAAAGGCCTGTCTGTACTTTTCTGGGGTTAGGCCATACCTTAACATTAAAGCATCTTTCATATGAGCATAAGACATCCTATCCTCAACAGGCATGTCTAACAGGGTATCTCTTCCCTCATTCACAAAGCGACCCCACAACCCCGCTCCCCAATCCTTCTCAGGGACCCGGTGGGCCAACAATGCTAACTCATATGCTTTAAACCATTGACCAATATCCTCATTCTTCTGAAAATCTTTGATCACATCTTTGGGAAAATAAAACCTACTTTCTGCAGGCACAGATGGGATGCTGCCACCAGAGGGATTCAATTCTAACTCTTTAGCTTTGAGCTCCAACTCCCTCAACTTGGTATCATGCTCCAAAGCTAACTTTTCCCTTTCAAACTCCAACCTTTTGATCTCCAGATCAGCTTCTCTCCTGCCTCTTGCATTCTCTATCTCCAACTGCCCATTTATCTTAAGTTTTGCCATTTCCATGTTGTAGGCTCACTCTTTCGCCCTTTCTTCTCTTTCTTCAGGAGAAAGACCTTTGGAGGAAACACTGCTGCCAGGAGGGGATGTGGGCCCATTCACTGGCACCTCCTCCTCCCCTTCCCCTGGCGGTACCACCACCGCATCAGAGGGATCTCTGGATTCCAACCAGGCCTCCAAAGCTTTGAGATATTCCTCCTTCGCTGAGATGCATTTGGTAGGGACTTTAAATTTCTTGCAAAAGGATTTCAGCTCCTTTAATTTGTAATCCTTTATCTTACTCCTATCAAATTCCTCCACAACAACAGGGGCAGTGACTCCGGCATCACTCATGGTCAAAACTGGCAGTTTCAAAAATCAAGTTCCAGGAAAGCGGAGAACAAAAATAGGATATCCAACCAAAACAGATTGTGGCTGCGCTATGGTCTGCTTTCACTATGTAGCGCACACTAATCACTGCACATGGGTCATAAATGCAAAGCTCAAATCCTCACCGCTGACCCACCAATGTTAGAAGCGGCTGTCTCTAGTTGGCAGAGGTATACACTTCTGACAAATAGGGACACACCTTTTTCTAGTCAGGGCAAGGGGATCACACACTTAGATAACCCCTGCTCACCCCCTTGGTAGCTTGGCAAAGCAGACAGGCTTATCTCAGAGGCAGTGCGTTAAGCATTTATGACCACATACAGTAATAAAGTGAATACACTACAAATGGACACGACACAGTAGTATTATAAAAATAAGGATTTTTATATAAGGCTTAGCACAAGACCAAATAACGACAAAAATATACCACAATCTCAATAAATACTTTTGGAAGGAAAAATAATAGTTCAAGCAGGGTTTCTTCTTAGCACAAAGTCTTTAGTATCAAAAGCAACTCTTCTTCTCTAAAACACAGTTCTTGGCAACAATGTAACCCACACGGGAGTCACACGACGTCGAGGCAAAGTTAATCCAAAGGTTCGGCGTCGACCGCGAGGAGCGCTACGTCGAGCCCGGAGTCGCACAGACCCCAACAACACAGTACCTTGGAAAAGTGAAGCACTCGATGATCAGCGGCGTCGAGATGTCCGGCGTCGCGTCTTCGGTGTCGATCGGGCCTCGGAGTCGGGGCGATCTGCAGCGGCGAGATGAAGCAGGATACGGCGTCGTCGATGTCGATGTTGCAAGAGTGAGCAGCGCTCACGGCGTCGAGAGGGCTCGAAGTCGATGCGATCAGCAGCGGTGCCGACACGAGGTCACTTGGAGCTGGAGCCGAACTCACTACTCACTGGCGTTGTTGCTGGCGTCGATCGGGCCCGGCGGCCGGCGTCGAGGAAGCGGGACACTGGAGCAGTTACTTACGATGTCGAGCTGGATTCAGCGGCGTCCGTCGGCGTCGAGATTGCTGTATTCTTTCAGAGGTGCTGGATTCACAAGTTCCAGCAAACAGCACTTTAAGCAGATGAAGTCCTTTAGCCCTGTGACTTCAACAGGAGACTGGCACTCTTCCAGCCCTTGGAGATTTTCTTAGCAAAGATTGAGAGTACACACACAGTTCCTCTCTCCTGGTTCCTTGGCAAAAATAAAGAAGCAATGCAGGATTCCCCCAACAAACAGCACTCTGGCAGAAGGGGTAGGCAGTCCTTAGATCAGCAGGCTTCTTGTCCTTGGTTCAGGTTTCCTTGTCAGAAGTGATCTAAATTCTTGGTTCAGGGGTCCTTCTCTTATACCCCTTTTTGGCTTTGATCCCTTTGTCCATGCAGGGGAATTTCCCCCCATCTTGGGTTTGTTGTGGGTGTTGCCAGGCCGAAGCACCTGGCCTATTCACTGTGCAGGGCAGAGTCTTCAGCCGCCCAGCAGGAGCGGAGCCAGCATTGTCACTGGCAGGGGCAGGGCCATCAGTTGCCCGGCAGGAGGTGGGCCAGGAAAGTCCCAGGCAGGCACAGAGTCATCAGTCGCCTGGCAGGGGGGCGGAGCCAGCATTGTATCAGGCAGGGCAGGCTATCAGGAGCTACTCTTCCCCTACTCTCAATGCAAATGTCCCACTCACCCCACACTGACTCATTCAGACCTCTGGAGCCACCCAGCTCCTGTCACACGCACACCAGAACCAGCAGAGACCGGTAGACAGTTAGACAAGAAAATAGCTACTTTCTAAAAGTGCTATTTTCAAACACAGAGTCCAAAAATCATCCACACAAACGGATGCGTTTGAGTTCAGGGATACCAAACTCGACATTGCACCATGCTCCCCGAGCCCGCTAGGATTATAGCCTTAATAATCCTGGCAGCCCATTCTAACTGATGGAGAGCAGGTTACCTTACACTAGTGAAAAACGAATATGGCTGTAATTCACTATTAGGACATGCCAACCTTGTCAGGCTTGTCCTACCTTATGCTTACAATGCACCCTGCCCGTGGGCCTACCATAGGGGTGACTAACATGAAGTTAAGGGAAGATGGGAGGCGCTAGGGGGCGCAAAGCGGAATGGCTGGGTAGCTACACAGCTCCGCCAGACGGCTCACAGAAATGTGCGTAATGTGCCCGGTTTGACGGTCGTTACCGCCAACGGCAGCGTCATCGGGTGGGTAATGACTTCAGGCCCCGACTGATGCGTTTTCTGGCGGAAGATCGGCACTGAATAACCAGTAGGAAGGAAAAGGTCGCGGACACCCCAAGCGAGCGCCCGCAAAATGGCGACCAGCCCCGAGAGCATCGAGACCCCGACGCACGGCTGACACCCCCAGAGACACCAACACTTGCATCCGACGCACGAATCCAGTGCGTTCTGGTCGAGGGAGCGAACCCCGGACTGCAGGGAGGTCTAGACCATAAATCGTAAGAAGTCCAGTCACGCACGGCCCCTTTAAGAGGTTACGGACGATAACAAACAAAATGGCGGCGCCCAGGTGCACAACGTGGTGGGCGCCGGAGTACACGGGAATGAGGCAAGCTGGTGACTGTCTGCGGGTAAGAAGCGTTGCGGAGTGCCTCTAAACTCGACAGACTGATGTGGAGCGAGAGGGGTGAGACGCGCTATGTATTGCCATAGCTAGGACACCTACGACGAGCCCTGGTGCGTGATAGCTGCGGACCATCTCCCACGTGAGCAGTGAGGACTCCGGTGTTATTAGACGGGGCAGATATTCCGGATCCCGAGGACTGCACTATGTTGCGGCAGTGGCGGGAATAGACGGCCAGAGTGCGATACAGATCTGTGCAGGGAGCGGGATCGGAGCTCCGGGGTCACTCACTCACTGAGGCAGTGCTAGGGTGCGGACACAAACTGCAGATGAGCTGACGAACTACAAACGGCGACATCACCATAAAGTGGCGCGTAGGTAGTCTTGAGGGATTATCGCGTGGGGCACCGAGGCGTTGCGCCATACTACTGCTGTACCTCACAAGGCGCATGTTACTTGTCTTGAAGAAGTTTAGGCTACTCCACAGAACAACGCTTCCAGCGCTGATGGCGAGAGCGATCTAAAAGCGCGAGTCATTGAGCACAGACGAGTGGTTCTCGTTCCCCCGCATGACACTGTGAGGATACTGCATACAATTAAAGCAAGGTACTGGGCAACAGCACTCGAGCGGGAGGAAGTCCAGCACATCGCTACAGGGTTTGGAAGTGAGGGTGAGTAGAACCCTGGAAGACCACGGACCCTCGAGTTCCGCCGCGGGGATAACTACCAGAAGTGCTGCCACGGCGGCGTCCATCAAGGCCGTCAAGCAGACGACACAGCTGACACATACTAGGCCGCTTGAACCGGTCGAAATGGGGAAACCGGACAGACAACAACCGAAAATCTCATTTGAAAACAAAAAATCGTCGAAAGGCACAGATCAAGCGATGGATGGGGGAGGATCGGTGACTGCGGAATCCTCATCCACCATGGAAAAAATTTTGCTGTCCATACAAGCTAATGTACAAGACATTAATGGAAAATTAGACAGTCTTACTTGCAGGATGGACGGGATGTCGGGCAAACTAGAGAAACACGACGAACGGCTAGATGAAGCCGAATCAAGAATATCTGCAGTGGAGGACGAATCACACGCCACGACTAGCAAATGTACCGGTATGGAACGGGTCCTGGAAGTAATCAAGGCGCGTGAGGAGGATTTGGAAGCTCGCTCCAGACGTAATAATGTACGCATAGCCGGCTTGCCGGAGACAACCAACACGGGCAAAATGGAGGTATATGTGGAACAGCTGTGCAGAGACATTTTTGGGGCAGAGGCCCTATCCCACATATTTATAGTTGAAAGGGCCCACAGGTCATTGGCGCCCAAACCCAAAGTTGGAGCGACACCACGGCCGATTGTGGCAAGAATACTCAACTACCGCGATAGGGACACGATACTACGCCTGGCGCGCGAGAAAGGAAAGATCACACACCAAGGAAACACCCTGGAGTTCTACCCAGACCACACCATGGCGGTCCAACAAGCGAGGAAAGAATTTGCGTCTGTGAAAGCCAAACTGAGGGAATTTAACGTGGGATACTCCATGCTTTATCCGGCGAGACTACGAGTGTCATGGAAGGACAAGGTGGTGATCCTACAGTCCCCGAAAGCAGCTCAGGAGTTTGTTAAAAAACTGGTACAGCAAAGCAAACAACGCTCAAGGGAAGAGCAACGCACGGACTCTGATGTAGAGGAGTGAGCTTGGAGGGGGTGTAAACCAGACTGGTGGTAAGAATGTTCCTTTCGTTCTTTAAGATGTCGCTAAAGGGCCATCTGCATCACATTTGCAAGTCGCAGACTTATGTATTAATGGTGCGTGTGCAGGTGATCCGCTTGAACTGTGGGAGCGACATGTGGGACATTAACTGCGTGTGAGCAATCTACCCCTCCCAGGCCCTAGTATTTTCATTTCGCGGATATGGGTGTCTGTACTACAGGCCAGGTCTAGCAGGGGTTCTCACGGCTCCTTCTGTGATGCAACGCGGCAGACGAGAGACTATGGTGTTGCACGAACATTCATCACATTGCTTAGTTGGGTGGAGGGTAAAACCCAGGCAGGGCACACGTGTACGGGCTGCTAGGGGAGGTAACGGGAATGTGGTCAACTACTAATAGGTCTCATAAGACGTGGCCCACGGGGCGACGGGAGGATGTCAGAAGGTCACAGATAACTTGCATGGAAAGGTAACGTCATTGTGAGTCGTCTGCACCCAGGCGTATGGGTGTAGAGTTGTGCCCCAGGCGAACCTCCAAAAGGGTAACACCCACCAAAGTTGTTCATTTAGTACGGTTAATTGTGTGAGTTGAATATGGGTCAATGGCTTCGGCAGAATTGGGTTGCTGGAGTGGGTGGGGGTGGTGGGCAGGGGGGGTTTGTTACTGTTTTGAGACTGTCATTGATGATGCAAGTGCATTTCGGGTATGTTGGTGGGGTGGAGACTGGGGAGACTCCACTACTCTGCACGTGGGATTCGAGATACTGTATTGTACAAAATAGACTCCAGGTGGCAAGAATGCAATTACGTTTTGATATATGGCACAGGTGACAGGAGGCAACAGTAAACTGCATCTTAACCTCTTAACATGGAATGTAAGGGGGCTAACTCAACCTAAAAAAATCAGACAGGTGTTCGCATACTTGAAGAGATGGGAGGTAGATATAGCGGTGATTCAGGAAACACATATTGCACCTAACACACGTACTCTACTTGGTGATAGATGGGCGGAATCCACAAACTTGGCTAATTACTCCTCATATTCGAGGGGTGTGATCACGCTGATACGAAAGGGGGTGAACTTTGCGGTTGACAAGGTAATATGTGACACGGGTGGCAGGTATGTTATTGTGTCAGGCATGCTACGTGGTCAAAAAATAACATTGCTTAATGTATATGGTCCCAATACGGACTCCCCGGACTTTTACCAGGAGTTGTGGACACATCTTCAGACACTGACAACCACACACATAATCTGTGGGGGGGACTGGAATGTGACATTGTTGGAAGGGGTTGACCGCTCCTCAAATTCACTGGAACCACATAAGCAGGCCAGGATTAAACTTTTACACATGATTTCAGACCTATCACTAACAGACATCTGGAGGCACAGGTTGCCTGAGGTTCCGGGAGCAACTCACATTTCTGCAGCTCACAACAGTTGGTCCCGCTTGGACTACTGGCTGGGCTCAGATACCGTGGCGCTGTGGACAAGGGACGTTAAGGTATTGCCAAGGTCGCTATCGGATCACAATCCGGTGCTGCTTACACTGGTAATACCGAACTACACTACACCTCCCTTTCATTGGAGATTCAATTCCCGAGCACTCACGGACACGATCTATGCAGCCACTATTCACAAAGCGATCACGGAATACTTCCTACTAAACGAACCTACTGTGGACGACCCGGGTCTTTTATGGGAAGCATTCAAGGCCACAATTCGGGGTATATGCATGAGCACTACGATAGGCATCTTAAAAGATATCAGACGACAAATTACACGCTGTGAAACAAGGATGAGGGAACTAGAGCAAGCTTTTGACACTACAGGTGACATCGCACATCTAGGCGAGTTGCGGACTTTACACACCGAACATCAGTCATTTGTGGATGATGAGATCAAGTATTTAGATAGGAGAATATCAGCCAGATCGTTTGGGGAAGGTGGCAGGCCTGGCAGTAGATTGGCGGCCAAAATCTGTAATGGTAAGGGACATAGCCCTGTACTACGTATTAAGGCGAAGGATGGTACGATACACACGCAGGCAGCGGACATTCTGGGCTGTTTTACTAATGAATATGGGGAACTATACAAATCGAGACCTACAGCGTCAAGGGAGGAAACATTCACCTATCTAGATAATGTGGCGATAGGATGGCTCTCAGATGGACAGAGGGAATTATTAGCATCACCCATAACGGTTGAGGAAGTGACAGACATAATAAAGTCCCTACCGAACGGGAAGGCACCGGGCCCTGACGGGTTCACAAATGAATTCTACAAACATTTTGTTGATAGCATTGCACCTCGCTTGGTAGAAATGTTTGGCGCGGCGTTCGACAACTCAGCACTTCCTCCATCATTGCGTGAAGCTGCTATAATAGCGCTCCTTAAACCTGGTAAGGACTCGGAAATTTGTGAGTCTTACAGACCACTATCACTTATTAATACCGACTCCAAAATACTAGCGAAGTTACTAGCTGTATGGCTGAAACCACTCATGACACGGCTGGTATTACCGGACCAATCTGGGTTCATACCCACTCGTTCTACAGCCCACAACACTAGATCATTGTTTGCATTATCCCACTATCTTACACCATCAACCAAGGCCGTGGCGGTCATGTTAGATGCCGCTAAAGCTTTTGATTCCATCGAATGGGACTATTTAATCACGGTGTTGCTCAGGATGGGATTCCCCAAGCGGTTTGTGCAATGGGTCAAACTCATTTACACTAATCCAAGTGCGAGGGTTCGCATTAATGGATACGTATCGGAAGCATTTAGTATTCAGCGCGGCACTAGGCAGGGATGCCCACTCTCTCCACTGCTATTTGCGCTGGCACTGGAACCCCTAGCTTGTATAATACGCCAGAATTACAAGGCCTCAGCCTTGCAGTTCCCTTCCAGACCATTGCATATATCACTATATGCGGACGACATGCTTCTGTATATACGCGACCCTAGCACTCATTTAAACCCAATAATGCGAGAGTATATAAAATTCGGAGGCCACTCAGGTTTAACTATAAATTGGTCAAAGTCCTCCATCATACCTTTGACGGACACGACGACCTCGCATGCCACAGATTACCCTTTGGAATGGCAGTCAGACCCGGTGCGGTATCTGGGGGTGTTATACCACAGGGATCCAGAGGTAGTGATTAGGTCAAATTATGGTACGGTTATATCCAGACTGGAGGATAAAGTAACACGCTGGATACAACTGCCTTTGTCATTAGCGGATAGAATAGCGATTGTAAAGATGAATGTCCTACCTAAACTACTGTACCTCTTCAACAATATCCCTATTGAACCGCCAACTGCAGTTTTCCGCAGCATTAAATCCCTGGTTTTACGACTGATCTGGGCGGGAAAACAAGCACGAGTGCCCTTACAAACACTCACACTACCATATAACAGAGGGGGTTTCGGAGTGCCGGATTTTCTGCTGTATTATCTATGCGCTCAAGCACAATACGTGGCATACTGGTTCCACGAAATACCTTATTTAACGCACACAGCCATTGAGGAAGGGGATGCTGCACCCATACCACTAGCGTCAATGCTTTCGCACACTCGCCAACCTCTACATAATCAGGATATTAATACAATTGACACCACTGTTAAGGCTTGGAGGAAATTGGCCAGATTAGCACACAAAGAGCCATTATACGCGCCAGCAATGCCTCTTCCGCATCACCAGGCGCTCTCTGTCACGGGGGAGAAAGTGGGGATGTCGATACTGCGACAAGTTGGCATAGAGAAAATGGGAGACATGTTCCAGGAGGGCAAGTTTCTGAATGCAGTAGACTTGATTTATATAAAGAATAAAACTCCGCTGTTTCTATTTACACACTACCGGCTGCAACGTGCTATGCAAGCCTTTTACCCGACATTTCCGTTGGAACCGGAAAGCCTGCAATCACTACAAATGGTCATCACTTCGCGAGATACCTCACATTTAGTGTCTAGACTATACGCTACAGCACAAACCGAGATGCCCGAAGCTGGGTCCAGGGCTAGGGAAAGATGGGATGAGGCACTAGAGAACTCACTAACGGAGGAGGAGTGGCAACAAACATGTGCTCTGACACAGATCCTCACACCGAACGGTAATCTACGCATTATACACTACAAGTTTATACATCAGGCATACTACACACCGGAGCGTATGTATAAATTTGGCCTACAAGATAATGACAGGTGTAAGCGATGTAATGCGGGGGGAGCAGGGTTCACACATCTGGCTTGGTGTTGCACAGCGGTGCAATCCTATTGGCAAGAGGTAACTACTGAACTATCCACCATGTTGCAGGTCGAGATCGAATGTACAATCACAGTTTGCTTGCTGGGAGTGGTCCCACATCTACGGGCTACAAAACGTAAATTTTGCGCGATAGCGCTGCTACTGGCTAAGAGGCAGATTGCACAATGCTGGCACAGCAGGAAGACACCCAAAACGAGTAGGTGGATACTGGATATGACAAGTTGCAGGGATAAACTACAAACGTATGAGGAGGAGTTACCTGCCAGGGCTAGGCCTAAAGATTTCTGGTGCTATCTCACAGATTATCTACTGTCACGAGTCACAGAAGAAGAGGGCTCACCATGAAGTGAACTTAAGGGTGGAAATTAGTATGGGTTTGGGTCCCGAAAGATCTGGCCCATCGACACCTGAATGCATGATTTTATTGAATAAGAAGTAATGAAGAAGTCTCAATTTGGTTATGTTGATACTGTGGTGAGTTTCTGAATCCACAACTGTCTTGTTCCTGTTTGTAACGAAAAGTTAAAGACCTTAATAATGACAAAATTGTATAAATGGTCCATGTACGCGAAGCTGGAAATGTGTATATGATATTTCGATAACGTGCTTCTGAAGATTTAGCAGCCGGCCCCAGGGTTGTAGGCACTTTGCTGTGTATAATTAACATCGTACAATAAAGGTCTTTTTAAAAAAAAAAAAAAAAAAAAAAAAGTTAAGGGAAGGTTTAGGGACTGGCAAGTAGGTGTACTTGCGCAGTCTGCGTGACAGTACCAGACTGCACGTGGTCTAGCAATGGTAGACCTTCAGACATACTTTTACTAGGCCGCTCTTGTGGGTGGCACAACACGTGCTGCAAGCCCACTAGCAGCATTTGTATTTACAAGCCCTGGCACTCCTGGTGCACTCTACTAGGGACTGACAGTAAACCAAATAAGCCAAACATGGAATTCAATCAATACAGCAATTTCACATAGGGAGCACTTGCACTGTGGCACTGATCAGCAGTGGCACAGTGCCCAAAGCAATATACCAGCAAAAACATCGTAAACAGAGGAGGCAAACAGAAAAAATGGAGGAGAGACTCATGCCAATGATGTCAGGTCTAACACCCCTTTATTGGACTCATGTCATGGAGGAGGACTTTAGCACAACCTCTCGGCTCTGTCCGATACCTGACCCACAAACTCCGCCTTCATTAAGACTATGCCTAAGGCAGAGCTTTTTTAAATACAGATGTCTGACCTAGTTCCTGTTTAGCCTTCCACAAAATATTTAAACAAGCATTTGCAATGCAATAGGTCTCGCATTATTAAAGTTTGAGCTATTGGTGTTGCATTATTTAGAGCTCATACTTTAATAATGCGAGACCTATTGCATTGAAAATGCTTGTTAATAATTCTTTTTATTCTAGTTACCCCTGAGGAAGGGCAACCTGAAATGCATTGGGAACATTTTATCTATGTTGAGTCATGACAGATGGTGCACCTCCATGTGTTTTTGAGAAAAGCCTGGATAGGAATCTCTGTGAATTTTGCTTGTTGAAACGCGGAAGAAAGACATTTTGTGGATTACACGTGATTACTTATGGAGTAAAATGAATTAAAACAGATAAAATTATTGGAACTGGTTGATTACATCTGTTCATTTCTGCTGGCTGTGCATCTTGATGCTTGGGGACCTGACGAGGCTCCACTTTTCTACAAACATTCATGCGCACGAATGGGGCACATTCACTAATGGACTGAATAGTTGTGGCACGTCTTTTCTGGCGAGAGGACTGAAGAAGGACGGCCCTGTTTATCCCTGGAAGCAACAAAGAGAGGTTGTACCAAAGTCTGGACTACACCTGCTGCATTTTGGGCTAGCAAAGAAAAGACTGTGCCTGTGTCGTCCCACTCAAAGAAAGGTCCCAGATAGAGAAGGTGACACTATGAGTCAGTTGGCTGACTTCCTGTTACAGTCAAAAAGCCCTAAAAGCTGAAGAAGCCTGGCTTGGCGAGTTGATAGCCATAAACGCTTGATTGCCGCTAACTACCCGTATCTCAAAAGTTGCACCCGAGTCTGCTGGACCTGGGATAGTCATTAGAGTGCTGTTCAATGGCCCAGCAATTACGTTATTGCCAGTTAAAGGGAACTGCTAATTTCACTGTAACCAGAGACGAGAAGACTAGTGGCAACTAGTTGTTGGCTGGAGTTCACCTAGACTTCGAGAAACATTGAAGCCTCAGGTCAAAGTAGCCCTACTATGTTCATGGGAAAAGAAATACCTGTGACCCCACTTCAGCACCCTCAGCATTCTTGAGCCTCTTCAGTTTCCTGCATCCCTTGCATCAGGACCACTCCATTGATTCCTATGGCGTTTCGCCCATAGAACCTGGTATTAGACTGGAGACTATCAATCAATCAATCAATCAATCAATCAATCAATCAAATCAATCAATTTTCTTTATTCGATTTTACAAATAAAACCATAAAACACATAATATATCATTGAAATTAACATACAGTTATCAAGATCCAACTCTTTCATGTTTTAAAACCCCATCAGAAAACGTACAAGGTAAAAACAAACAGAAGGAGAGTTTAAGAGCTGTAAAAAGAACAGAGAAGGCCTGACTTGAAGGCGTGACGGTTAAAATTCATTGACTTTAAAATCGGAAACAGAAACTTATGCCGCAGATTATTATATTTTAGGCAAAGCATAGTGACATGTAAAGTGTCATTAGTCGTTATATTATCACATTCGCAAAAGGGTAGATCCGAATTTGAGACTGAAGACTACTTTAACTGCGTGGGAATTGTTCAACTGGAACTTATTAGTTCCTCTGACTGGCTCCCTGGTGGAGTTGGTCGCCACCAGAGTGCCTTATAGGCTTTTTCAAAGTTACTTGTTGTGGCTAACCCTAAACCGTAAGTGAGAATCTGTGATTTATTGTTTCTTTAAAAATCTATATTTCTTGAACCCTCTGGTGGATTTTTGTCATTGAGGTCTCTATTTAAAGATAAAAATACAGCTTATGTATTATAAATTGATGTCAGATTTGCGTTGTATTGCTTTTTCTTCTTATTCAACTGTTTTTTGGCTTCTTAATGCTTTACACTTGTTCTTTTGATAAAGTCTGATTGCTTTTAGCCACAGCTATCCAAGACTGAGCTAAGGTTTTACAAACGAATCTGACTGTACCTGATACGGAATTGTGACTTTAGTACATGGTGGAGTCGCACAACCACACCATATAATAAAACCATTTTCCTTACACATTGCAAATAGCTTAGTTGTCTTTCGCAGACAGCATTGTAATCCATACCTACTTTTAAAAGTAGGCTTCATTTTTGGTCATGATTGGATAGCCTTTTTCGTCAATTTAAACTTGCAGTTACTGGTGTGCTGTCATTGCATGCTATTCTTGTGGTTGTCCCACAAGAATAGCATTCAGGTGTGACGCTCATTTTTTATTGGTCTAGTGCCTTTCCTCATCTGACATCAGGTAACTAGTTTTCCTTTTATTTAGGCCATCACCTGGATAAGGGAACAAGGGTTCCACTTCCTTGTAACCAAAAAGTCTGCCCTTCAGCAGTTTGCAGGCTTAAGCAGTGTCTTAGCCCTACCAGCTCCAGAGTAATGCAGTCACTGCCTGTTGTCTTGTGTAAAGTCTAATCTGAACATCTGAGCACTGCAGCTTTATTGTCTAACTTCCCTACCACATTCCTTGTCTGTCAAAGGAAGGGCCCTCTGCATATACCTAGCCAATGGAAATACTTTGCACCTTCTATCAGTGCTACAGTCATGTTAAGCTGTAGTCCTGAAGTGGCATTGGCCATGGTGATAACTTTAGTCAGAGGAAAGCAGGGGAGACTCCCTTTTGGCTCTAGTCCACCTTAGTAAGTCTCCTGTTGGGCAATACTGGAAAACATTGGATAGGCCTTTTAGATATTATTTAATATATTGATTTAAATCATATTTTGCTTGGAGCTCTGAACATTCTTGCACAGTTCTTGACACTTTGAAATGTTGGTATGTGGCCATCACTATCACATCTGCTGCAGGCATACATTTGAATGCAATTGTATTGTATCAGATCCAAATACCACCCATTAATGCCTGGATTCCCACCTGGGTAATACGCTGCTCTTTATGAATACCGATTGATTGATCGACTGAATTACTATGCAGCACTCTGGAACCTCAACAGGCCTTGTTTTACTTTTAATAAAAACATTAAATCTATATGTGACTTACACCAGGTTAATTTTAGAAGGATATACACATTTTAGCATTAGGATCTAACTGGTATTGTTGAGTGGTTCATTCAAGATTGTATAGTCTTTGCTGCTGTACAATAGTTCACAAAATAAGTATTATTTCCTCATCTTATTTTCTATGTCTTTGTCACGATCTTTGAAAGTAAATATTTTATTGTCTCTATTCTTTTCATTATACATTTTGTGATGTTTCTATCAGAGACATTTGACTATTTTGAAACTAACATTTTCCTTTTATTTTATGGAAAACTTCATGCTTTGAGAATGTAAATTTCTTACCAAAAGGAAGAGTACTAACAGGTATTTACATCAAGATTATTTTAGCGGTAGGCGGGCCACCGGGACTGACATCACGAATGTTAAAATGTGAATTTTTTTGTTTTCTCTTCTCTCGGGCTTCTTCAGGTCTTAGCTTTAACTTTTGTCACCAATTTTCCATTGTTATGCTGGTGCGGATAAGGCCGTGAGCACTCATGTTTGTTTCAATATAATGTACTAAAATGGTAAATAAAGTTTAAAATAAAAAAAAGATTATTTTAGCGGTAGTGAGAGGAAATACTGCTGTCTTGCAGATGGTCACTTCACTAGCTACTGGAGCAAATGGTATAGAGGTGTGAGATCTAGATACTGCCATCTTCAAGGTAGGTCACTTGAGTGTTGGTAAAGAATTAATGGTGTGTTGGTGAAGTAGAGTTACAGCTAGATTGTGGAAAATGCTTAGATGGTAATGGTTAGTGTCAAAAAGTGAGCTCTTGGCCCACTTATGAAAAATAACTCAAATACGGCAGAGTGAACAATTCATGGTAAAGTCAATAGGTCTGGCTTTGGTTACCATGTGTCTTTTGTCTTTGCCAGTCCTGTTTTGTTTACAAATAGTTTTTTTACAGGTTACCATCTTTGAATGGTGTTTATTAAAGTAAAAAAAAGAATCATCAAATATTTTCTTCCATACATGTGGATGCTCGCACTCGTACAGGCAACAATCACTTAATGTTTTTCCTAAAAGATAAAAAGGTCAAAGATAACTGTCCGTGTGGATCAAGACTTGCACATAAAAGGCCCGCTGTTTTGGATTGTGTATAAAGACATGCAAGAGGCCTGGAAGCAGTGTTGGAGTAGGGGAGCTGCCAGGCACAAAGGAAAGCAAATACGGACAAAGCAACAGGTTTGAGTTTATTGTTCCAGCACATGCAGTTTTAGCACATTAGAGTGATACACAGAGGCTCACCAGGAGTGGAGAGAAAGAGCTATAGTTGTAAAGTATTCTCTTGTGTGTGTGTGTATAAAACCCTCGTATACTATCACTGGGACATTGTGACTATCCACGTCGGCGCGAATATTTTTGAAAATATTAAAAAAATGTATCAATAAATCATTAGTATCGGGTCAAGATCGCGCTATATAAAACTCCGTAAAATAAAAAATATGCGCAACCTCTATTTATATTTTTTCCAGCAATACCCTTTACAATGGATCGCTCCCAACCTGTCAACTGAGGATCGTGTGTGCAGACACTAGTTTATGAGGAAGGCTTTGGGTTTGTAATCAGCTCCTGGTTGAGCTCTAACTAGATCCCTTTCACTTTTCTTGAGGAATCAGCACTGGTGTAGCTTATGCAGACATCTGAGTCTGAAAAGGCACTACACAAGTGTTACATAAAGTGTTAGAAATATTAATAATGGAGTCCCAATGACAACTTCCCTTCTTAGCTCTTAGTGGGCATAGAAAGGTTGAGGAATACGTTTGTGAGAGTCATATTTTCTCGGTCCTGGAACATTCAGCGGTTACTGGGAAATATGTTTTGTAGGCACTATTGTTAACTGTGATTTCACTGGCCCTCAAGCACTGGCCCAGTTGAGTAGCCATGGCTTAATCCAGGAGGTGGTACTAGCTATAGAACTCAGATGCACAGTGGCATATAATCTCTCTTAATAAACTGAGAGCCTCTTTCACAAAGAAAAGTAATACATTCACACCTGTGATTGTACTCCTAGGCATAGGTGTGAATGAGCCACTTTTGGGAATTTAAAAACATTCACAGTGCTAAGCAAGGAAAGGTGCTCCAGTTACAGTTTTCCAAGCATATGACTGGGAATGTGATGAAACATTTGCTGTTCCCCAAGAGTTTTCAGGCAGTCACAAACTTTCAAGGCAAACTGTCCCTTGATCCTTCCAGTTCCCACCCGCATATTGAGGATTACTTTAACATAATGGTACACAGATGTAGTGTACCATTAGGCTGTAGTAAAATCATTTATGTCGGCCACGTTTTTTTGTGACTTCTTGAGAGGTGCAACTAAAGCCATTATTAGTCATAAACATAGGCTGACAACTGTAAATGTCTTTGTGAGTCTGGCCTTAAATATACAGGCAGAGTAACTTCTAATAAAGTAATGTACCTGTATTTGCATAAGTGAAACATAAGGCTGTTAAAAGGATTAACAACAAAAGTTCTAGCACCGAAGCTAGGATTTGACTCAATTTTTCAATGTTTACTTGGTAAGGCCCTACTGTATTTGGGGAAGGCAGTTGCCCGCCTCAAGGAATTACAACACTAACTTGTCAGGATTCACCCCAAAGTCACTAGATTAATCTCAAAGTAACTGCCTGCTAGCCATTGCCTACAGAAAAAGGCTTAATTTAGGGTAATGTGTAAAGTTTTTATGTAGTACAAAAACATTGATTGAGTCAAAACCCCAAAGAATAAAAATCTCAACAGAATTAGAAAAATAGAGCAACATTTAATAAATATGATACCAAAACAACAAAAATCTTATAAGGGCAACTGGGGAAGGTGAATTCATGTTTAATGTTTCAATAAAAAAGTAGTACCAAACAGCACTAAGTGCCAATGATAATCTATGGAATTGGTAAACCAGCACATAGGAGCAGTTTCAGGCTGACAAAATTCACAGATGACAGGTTCATCCCATCAAAGATTTTGCCTTCAGAGTTAATCTTTTTTATGGAGCGCAAAATCCTCCAAAGGGGCAAGCCTGAAGCTGTTGCTGTGGAAGGTGCATCAAAATTGGACAAATTTGCCATAAAGTCCCCCTGTAGGCTCTGGAAGTCTTGGAAGTCCATACATTTTTTAAGGCTTCACCTTTAAGGATTTCTGGGGCAGCTCCTCAAGGTCACTTTTGGGGCTTCCAGGACCTCAGCAACCGCACTTAGTGGTCAAAACTCACTCCAGCAGAGGCCACCTTCAAGATCCAGCCGAGGCCCAATTGGTACTGGTCAAAAGGTCACTTCAGGAAAAAGGCCTCTTCCAGCTTGTTGTGTTCCTGTAACCACACAGGAGGCTAGCCAACTGACACTTGAAGTCCACTTCTTTGTCCTGGGTACAAGAGGAAGCAGGTCCACTCTTCCAATGCTCCTCTGGGCTCACATACTGCAAGTCTTGTCATCTTCTGATCTTCTGCAGGTCTAGAAATGTGTCTGAGGGGGGTGTCTTGGAATGCCACATTAATGGTTAGCACTAGCTAATGGGTGGGTGCGGCAGGTTCCTGGCTCATCCCTAACCAATAGAATAAACGTTTCTATGGGCAGACCTACCCACTTTTTCAGCAGTTTCTCCTTGTCCTACTGCAAACAATACCACAGTGCCTCTCACTACTGAAGTCTAGGATAGGGAATCCCTTCCTCCGTTGTGCAGAGATCTTATATCCATCAGACATGTGGCCAGGGGAATGACCAATCCCCTCCCTATTATCCACTCCAAATCAGTTCTGTGGGGAGCTTGCAACCAGCCTTGCCAAGTGTTGGCCTTCAGAACAATGGGTTTCCCTTCTTCAGGTCTTTCTTACACTCACTCAGCTGTGAATGGGAAGGTCTCCCCTCTGCCCCAGCCAAGTTAACAAGATTCTTGGGTCCACCCTAACTGTCCTTCATGGGCTGATAGGGATGGAATGACCCACACCCGGTCGATCCTATCAACAGACCCAAGCCATTGTTATGCTTTCAGAACAGTTTTCACACCTCTTTAAGGTCAAACACTAACTGGGCAGCTGCTGGCAGGCTAATGAAAAGTAGCCCCCAGGAGCTTCTTTGAGAAAAGGCCAACTTTCTAGGAGATACTTTTTCTACATATTTTTTAAAAATCAAACTGCACAAATGAATTGGACTTTTAATAAATATGAATAATAGTCTTTGAATGACTTTTGTAGCTGTTTCCTGTCAAAGGCTTCAGATTAACATTTTTAATCTGTACTTAGACATGTTCTAGGGATCCAACTACAGTTGATGGAGAAAGTACTAACTTATTTCTCAGGAGAGGTGAAGAGCCCTCAGATTCTATTCATTTTCCCACGGCGTGGCTTACAATCCCTGAACAATGGAAAAATTTTATATCAGACATTAGCTTTTCTTCCAATCGTCCGAAAATAACACCCAGCTGGTAGTACGTTTTGGGACAAGCTCCTGGGATTACAAAGCACTGCAGGTTTGCCTAAAGCATGACATGGATTAATCAAAACTAGCTTCAACATAATGGGGCAAACAGGTGATATTCATGGATATTTGGTTTAAGGCTGGTGTGCTTAAATCCCAGCACAATGCTACCCCAAATATGATTGTTAACCAGGATGTGGGTTCTAAATCGAGAGCAAAAATCTTGAGGTTGTTCTTGTTGAATACTAAATAGACATGGTTGTTAAGATCTATATATTTCACCTTTCTAATCAAAGGGAAGTAATATTCATTCCTAAAACAGTGAGACCACCTCTATGCAACATACTAACAGAATACATTGCTAGACTGCAAGAACTTTTAAAGAATCTTGAAAATCTGCGCTGGTCACCAAATTCAGTAACTCTAACCCATCTCAACCTAAGTCAGTAATGGATGGCCCACACCCACCTAAAATTAAACCTAACCAAAGCAGACTTCCTTCTGTTTACCAATGTGTAGATTTGCTCTTTCGCAGTTTTTGTATTTCCTTATGTTTACTACATATGTTCACTTCTATAACACGTAAGGATCCCTTTGGACTCTTTATAAAGCATACAACAATTTCTTGCTCATGTCCACTCATAAACCTCTCATCAGCACCAATTAGAAGCCCAAAACTCAATATAACAATGTCATGTATACTTTATTTATTCAAATTTTAATATATACAGCAGATATAAAAATATTTTTTCTACAACCAAATATCTCATTAATATACATATATTAAAAACATTTCATTTACAAATCAGAGGGAGAGTTTTTATCATATTTAAAAAAAACAATAACAGCGACCTGCTACGTATCAAAGGTTCTTTGAGTACAATGGATTTAATACTTATGTCCTAATATACTGATGTACTTTCTTAACCCAAACAGCTTTTATCCGAAACAGGTGTTGTTAGAGTACTTTCCTAGGAGAAGTGACGCGTTTCGGTGGTATTGTATGATACACCACCTTCTTCAGGCTAAGAAGAGAGGACGGTGTGTTCCCCCAAATTGAACATTACGGATGCGGTTTACCAGAACAGGAAATCAGCTTTGTGAAAGGAGAGATACATCATTCTATGGTTGTATCACTGGATGACTATTTTTGGGAGATATAGAATACAATTTGTTAGCCTGAAGAAGGTGGTGAATCATACAATACCACCGAAACGCGTCGCTTCTTTTAGAAAAGTACTCTAACAACACCTTTCTCGGATAAAAGCTGTTTGGGTTAAGAAAGTACATCAGTATATTAGGACATCTTTGAGGTCGCTGTTATTGTTTTTTAAAACAATATGATTTATAAATTAAATGTTTTTAATATATGTGCATTGATGAGATATTTGTTTAAAAAATATTTTTATGATATCTGCTGAATATATTTGAACAAATAAAGTATACATGATATTGTTATTTTGAGTTTTGGGTTTCTAATTGGTGCTGATGAGAGGTTTATGAGTGGATGTGAGCAAGAAATTGTTGTATGCTTTATAAAGAGTCCAAAGGGATCCTTACGTGTTATAGACGTGTCTATATTTGGTGTCCTGTCCCTATGGCTGAGTGGGACCCCTCTCTCTTATTTTTGGTACTACATATGTTCAAGCACACTGAACAACACGTTGTCTCTTGAATATGAGCTGTGGCTGGCATCTGACGTTGTCTTTCTGAACTACTACCACATGAGTGTCCACAATAGGGGTGGGTATTTAAAAGAGCCCTAACTGATAAAATGCATCTACCTAGAGTTTTTCCAAGAATCTATGGGCTTTGGTTTACAAAAAGAGCAGGGGCAGATGCGAATACATTGCTCATCTTGTAAACACTAATAAGCATCTAACATTCCCTCCAAAGTGCTGTTAATTACTGACACCTTGATGTTCAAAACCCGAACAGGCATTTGCTCACTTTCTATCAATACCTAGCGCTGACAGCTGATTAGGAGGCATCTGGTTTTTGAGATAATGTAATTAACTGCTAACAGAAACTACAACGTCTTCTTGATTAGGCAAGGTGCCTTTTGTTAATTACGTTGGGGGATTATTTATCATCTCAAACCTTATTTGATCACTGTGGGCCCGATGCACTTCGACCATTTGGAAACTAGGATGTGCAGTTTGCATACTGAGTAGTTTCTGAATGGGTGTGCGATTTGGAATGCAAAAAGACTTGACCAATCATATTCATTTTGCATGTCACAATTTGTGACCCTTTATGAATGGCTTTGGAAGCAGGGATGTTGGCCTGCAACGGACAGAAGACCAACATCCTTGCCTTTGCTTTTCCTAAGCGGAAACAGTTTTTTGTAAAGGCAGATCATGTCTATTAAAGGGACAGGCGCTCCTTTAAAAAAAGGAAATTCCTGTTGAGAAGCACTTCCAGGGAAGCATGCAGTTGTCCCCTAGGTTACAGCCTGCTCGCCCAATGGCTTCCCAATATGATTCCCAAAAGGCAAGCTGTTAGTTACCACCCCTTCGAGGTATTGTTAACTTTTCAATGGGTTGCGACCACAACTTAGGTTGCAAACCATTGATAGTATCATTGCAAATGGCAGTTAGGAAAGGGCACTCCTTTTACACCCTCTCCTAATTGTCATTCGCAATGATTCCCCAAACCCTTTTTGTAAGTCCAAAACGCTTCATCAACATGCAGAAGGGGTTTAGTCCATGCCTAGCACCATTTTGCTGCTACAAACCCAGTTATTTTGTAGACCTCAAGGGTTATGACTATAAAATCAACTATGGTGCATTACGAAATATTGGCAACAGTTGCAATTAGATAACTGGTCGGCTGGGCCAGACTGGGAACACAAAGCAGCCTTGGCAATTTACTAAGACCAGCACCTGGAGAAGCACTGCCTAGCCCCTGGAGGCTGGCAACGCTTGCTTGCTGCTTTTGTCCCTGGAGACCGACATTGTAGCACAGCTGCAAACCCTGCCCCCAGTAACAAAACCGGCCCATCTATTCCAGCTTCCTGGGAAAAATCTTGATGCCTGATACGGCCAGTCCGGTAAGGTTAAATCAGGCAACTTTTAACGCACTCTGCATCAGTAACTGTGATACCACTTGACGTTGTATGCTCTGAGCAGCTTCAACCACCTTGTATACTTGGCTAGTGCAAAAAGATAAATGGATAAATTAATGTCTGGGTGTCAAAACTGGTAAGAAAGATATGAAAACATGATCTCAAATACCTGGTAGCATCATACCTTCGAGAGATTCAAGGCTGCAAAGAAAGCCTTATAAATGAGTAGAATGATATCATGCAAATAGATATCCATGCCAGGGAGTTACAATTAAAAGAATCGAAAAACATGTAGCAAACTTGCTACTAGTAGACGTTATATATTAAAGATGTTAGATCATGCATAGTCAGAGGGATTACATATGGGAAAGGCCTTACTGACGGCCCAATTCACAAAGGGACTTATGACTCGTAAAGTTACGGATGTGGAGTGTCCTATGCGCCTGGGGAGTTTTTAAAGGTTATTTTAAAGAGCAATGGGATCCCAACCCTTATTTGTGTCTCCAATTTGAACACTAGGCAAGGTCTTAAAAAAGCTTGTTTTATATGCTGAGTGTGTAAAACAAACATTACAGTCAGGTAAGTCCAACTGAAATGCACCCTGATGAATTTCATACCTAATGTAATCTCTACTTGGAAATATCTAGTGACAAGGCTAACCAAAAATACAGAAGAACTATACGGACGTTTTTTCATACCAGCAGGGGTTCACTATCAATTTAAATTCGTATGCATATTTCTCAGAGTTTTGGGGGGAAGGCTAAACCTGATTAAAATGGCAATAATATTTCTTCCTGGTTCGATCACGACCTTGCTCTTTGAATACCAAATGTCTTAAAAATAATGCAGTAATTATTTATGTCACTTGGGGCCATATGTATCAACATTCCGTTTTGCGATTCCTAAATAAAGATTTTTAAGGAATCGCTATTTAGAAATCGCAAAATGGTATGTATGTAGAAAATCGCTTCTTTTTAGCGATTCCTTAAAAATTCCTTAATTGCGATTAGCAAATTGCTAATCGCAAATAAGGAATAATTTTCCATTCATTTCTATGGGCCAGGAGGCCCATAGGAATGAAGGGGAAATGTGCGATTAGCAATTTGCTAATCGCAAATTGAGAATATTTTCAAGGGTGCAGGGGTGTCCAAAGGACACCCTGCTGCAGCCCTGAAAATGACATGTGTGCGCATATGGCGCACATACATGCCCTAAGGGCATGTATGAGCGTCACATGGCACCTTTTGATTTTTAAAAAAATGCTTTTTTAAAAGAATTCGCAACTTACCACCTTAAGGGCATTTTGGATTTTTAGTTTTCCTTGATACATTGCATTTAAGGAATCGCAAAATTTGCAATTGCTTAAATGCAATCGCAAAATAAGGAATGGCAAATTTTGCGATTCCTTATTTTGCACAAAAATTGTTTCATACATACCATTTAGCGAAAATGGGTTCGCAAACGCCCGAATTCTGCGAATTTCAGCGTTTGCGAACCCATTTGGCCTTGATACATATGGCCCTTGGAGCAGTAAAGTAGATAGAGTGCCTTTACACATCCTTGAAAGAGTGGAGAAGAGAGTTTGGTCATTACCAGATTTTGTGAATTACAGTTTGGTGGCTGCCTATTTATCGCCTCAGCAGTTGGCAACCTAGAGTGTGATTGCAATGATTTCGGTGATTCTATGTTGGGACTGATCATCGTTCTAGCTAGATGAAAGTTATTGATTTCTTTGTAATCATGAGTGATATATTGTTTAGGGTAATTCAAACAATGGCATACCTATAGCATAATTGGATGTTATTTACTGTGTCTCCTTTCGGTAAACGATACAGCTGACACATCCTCAACTATTTGAAAGAGCTTTATTAGTAGGCATTCAGGACAATCACAAAGCTGAGTTTAGAATTAATCAAAATCTTAGATTATCAGTTCACAGTAGATTTCATGGACCTGCAGTAGAACTTCTCAGGTGCTATTAAGGCTTCTTTTTAATTGCTTCTCTCTGTAATTCATATTAGTGTATACTCCTATGTAACCCATGGATTCTCTAAACAAAGATAATCAAAGAAATTTGGAGAACGTGTCTGAACGGCATCAAATAAAAGGGCTGACCAGCAGACCCAACGAAGATCCAAGTGTTGTTTTAGGGAGACAATAAATAATGGAATAGGAGAGGGTCTCCAGCGACACCCCAGAGTTCACTTTAACTAGGGTAGGCCACATGTCCAATTTTGACTTGTCAATCCCAGGTCTTGATCTGGGCGCCTGACAATAGATGACGCAACAGCATAGCAGAGCGAGCACCCTCTTATGTGCAAAAAGCAAGGTTATCATGTATTACACCTATTAGCACCAACCATGTCCCATGTGTATGATGGAAACCTACCTCAAACATCTGTTATCTTCCAAATATGTTTTTAACTGCCCTACTACTACTTAGGAAAACTCACAGATCAAGTGTCAAGATGATATTTTTTATTGTAGCACAACCCCAGTGGTGAGGGAGAAAGTGTGCCAGTTTTGGAGACAAAAGGTATTATGGGCAAAGCAAACCTTTCATTTGCTATTATTGAAAGAACAAAAGGTTCCTTGTGGCGTGCTCAATTAAAATTTAACATATAGAAGTTAATACATGTGTAACTAGCTAAACACAAGACATGTTAAAATTCCAAAATATCAATAAATGAAGAAAGGTATCACTTATGGACTTTACATACATGTATATTTGCAGTTCAGTAAAAGGTGGCCCAGAGATCACATAGTGAGTGAACAACATAGTGCCGTTCAGCAGAGTGCCTAATACATGAAAACAATGGAATAATAGTGCTTTATTGTATGTTTTGGTTTCCAGGATTCCAGGTACCTCAACAGTTCAAAACAAATCTGTCCTATTGCTATAGTCATCGACAGTGTTTCGACCTGTAGTGCAGTTGCACCAGGACGCCAAATTGTGTGATTGCTCCTTTCTGAAGATGACCCTACAGGAGCCCTAGTGGCTATGCTGTAGGTAATAACGGGGCAGCCTCTCTAAATGAGAATTCTCCTAGTCATATTCGGGATGATTTTTCCTGCCCTGTTCTCATTTTGTAATTAGTCAAATAGTCAATTTTCCCCAACTTGCTGCTCTTGATTCTAAGTACTTGTTCCAGTCCTGATGACCCTTCATTCACTACGGGTTGAAATACGGCACTGAACCTTTTGTTCTTCCTGTAATTATAAGCCACTGGTTCCAGGTGGTTTTTGGGTAGCCGTTTCTAGAAATGGCTATTGTGGGAACGCCTGGCCCCTAAACACATTTGATTAAGGAATCCAAGTGTATGAACAACCTTTGGCTCAACTGTAATTTAAAAAGCAACGCACCCACTGAAATCAGAGCTCCCTACCAGGCCCCTGCTCTCATCTCTGTCCCCAACAGTGAGGCTAACCCGAGCCTGGTTATATTTCACTTCTATAAAACATATGAAATAGCTCACATTTTTCCAGAGAGGCTAACAGTGTTAAGCAACGACAAATGGCTACCAGAAAAATCGAATAGTGTGAAACAGGTCTCAAAACCGATTGCTTGCTTGTGGTACATTTTCACATATTTTTATGCATTAAAGATTGTCTCTTTACAGTTACCCACAAAATGAGAGAGGGGTCCCCCTCACCAAAGGGACAGGACACAAAACTAGACACTAAGGGGTCTATTAGGATGGCGGACGGATGGCCGCCGCCGGGCCAGCGGTGGCAACCGCTGGGCTGGCGGCGGCCATCCGTCCGCAATTGAAACCCGGAAATCCGCCGGTCACATTAGCATGGCAGTGATGACCGCGGCGGTGAAAAATTCGGACCGCCACTTTTCCGCCGGTAGGAGTCCGCACGCTTGCCTGGTGGGCAGAGCTGGACTGCTAAAATGGGTCCGTTGCAGGGCCAGGCTCCGCCGCCATGATTATGATGTCGGCGGTAGCCAGCCTTTCCGCTGTGGTGGAAATGCCATGGAAAGGCATGTGGAGAATGTCTCCGGGGGCCCATTGTGTGGGTGCACGGGAGGTACCCATGGTACCTCCCTACATGTCCCTGTACCAGGCACTGTGCAGTGCCTGCCATGCAGTGCAGGGATATGCGGGACATGCTCCTTTTGACATCGCGGCGGTGCTACTGGCAGCAGCAACCTCCACATTTTTACAGCCCGCGATCGTACCGGCGTGGTCTGATTTCAACTGCGGAGCATACTAATTGGACCGGCGGTTATGCCGCAGACCTGGCGGGTGGACTTTTCCCGCTACCATGGGGGTCGGGGTGATTTCCCGACCGCCATCCTAATAGACCCCTAAGTCGGAAACAAATTCCCTTTGAGTTATTTAAGGCATACTCTCATGAATACATGCAACTTACATGCACTTCCACAAACAGGAGACACAAGCTAATATAACATTGTTTATTTAAATAGACCCTTAATTAAGGTTCAAAAGTTAAAAATACAGCATGAGGAACACATCAAATATCAGTATAACATATTAAAATAATCCTCATAAAATTAAAAGAAAATGAGAGAATACAATTCATCACAGGATTTCAAATATATGAGGATTATTTTAATATGTTATATTGATATTGGATGTATTGCTCATGATGTATTTTTAACTTTTGGACCTTAATTAGGAGTCTATTTAAATAAACAATGTTATATTAAATTGTGGCTCCTGTTACGATTGATGGTGGTGTTTGTAGAACTGCATGTAAGTGGTGTGTATTCATGAGAGTATGCTTTAAATAACCCAAAGGGAATTTGTTTCTGAATTAGTGTCTTTACAGTTACCCACACGTTCTTCAAATGTTTCCTGGTACCAAAATCTGAACATAGCTTGGGTGAGGGTGTCATTTATTTCTTCTAGGCTCTCCTATTGACATGGACTCTACCCTAGACTTCCACTGTATATGCTTTGTATCCCCTAAATGTAGCATCATAGTGTTGAACCAACAACAATCAAAACCAGCAAATACATCTCAACAACTCTTGCTCAGGTTCACTGCCCACAGTGTGCCAGCAAATACAACTTTACATTGTATGCAATATATGGAAGTTGCAACAGTGCTTTAGCCTTATCTTGCCTGCTATGGGTTCAACTTGTATTTGAACTGATATATCTCTAAGTTACTGTCAGTCAACAAAATCCTGATTACATGTACAAGTCCAAGAGGATGCAGAGATTTATCTGTACATTTAGGTTACAGGTGGCCACTCTGTGGATCACCATCCACTCTCTCTTCACAGGCAGAGGTAATCACTCTGGCTTTGGTAACACATACAAGACCTGGATATTCGTGTTATAATTGTGACAAGTCATTTTTGTTCCGGGTAGTGAAAAGTTCAGTCAGTCACTCTTTTCCTGTTAGACTATGGTCATGAAGAATATTTGGGTATTTGTGTACTTTACACAAATACATGATTCCCTAAAAAAGAAAATATATTAATGACAATGGTTTGTTACTGTCATTTAATAGCCCAATAGGTAGTCAATTTAGGAGCTGTTCAATACAGATTAAACATTGCAACAATAATGAGGGTGTTCTTGAAACAAAATACTATTCAAGGTAAATCTTAGCTCCATCAACACTTGTTCTTTGGGTGGTAGACTGAACATATCAACATAGACTGGAAAGAGATCCAATTAGCTGAAAAGTAACAATACGATATCAGAACCATGTAACAATATGTGACAAAAGAATACATTTGGGCATTAAAAAACACAGGGCCTGGTTCACAAAGGTAAACATACACTTTAATGTAAGTTTACAATTGTGCGCAATTCACATAAGTAATTTACTAGCAGTACGCCACATGCTATATAGTGGTGTTTATATGTTTGCACCTAATACGCACTCTTAGGTCAGTCATTTTTTCCAAATAACCGCTCATACACAATTGTGTGGAAAAACATTGAGGAATAATGTGAATAGCTACTGATTGTGTATGTGCATTTATTTGGAAAAAATGACTGACCTAAGAGTGCATATTAGGTGCAAAAATATAAACACCACTCAATAGCATGTAATGTACATGGTGTGTAAAGGGAAGGATTCATACTGGCAGGTAAGGGCTGTTGTAAGTTCTGTCTGTGGACATGCCTGCAGAGAGCAATTCTTCCCGCTTACAATAAATCTATTTTTTTAATAGGCACAGTAGTTTTTGCAACTTAAATTCCCTTCCTTCAAGGCACCATTTAGACCAGGGCTGTCCAGCATGGATCCTTGTGTGATGTTATGGTTAATCAAAAGAGATATGTTTATAAAATATGAATCCAAATGGAGTTCATTCACTTAACCAGTGGTTAGTTTGAAAGGCAGAGATGGATACGGTCCATTTACCCAAAGTTCGGACAACCCTGCTTTAGGCTCTACTTCGTACTCACCAAAGAAAACATTGACAAATAACACAGGTAATGGACAGGTACATCAACCCTATTTGCATCTGCAAATGGCTTGATTCACAGAATCAAAGCATTTGTAAATGCATTGTGGTATGTATTGGTCCCAAATTGTGATTCAGTAACACATTAATGGATCGCTATTTGTTTTTTTTTTTAAGAGGAGGCAGAAATAAACTTTTCTTTTTGAACGTGGTCCCATTTCCTTTAAGAGACACGGGCTACATTTTTTTTTTTAAACGCTGCTTTATTAAAATTCAATCACAGACATGGTGGTCTGCTGACCCCCGCAGGCCACCATCCTTGTGACAGCTGCAATTCCAAATTGCGACCTATCTCATTAATATACATGAGAGAGGTCGATTTGCGACCCACTAGCTATCGCTATTTTAAAAATAAAACTGTTATACATTAGGAATTGCGATTTGCAAATTGCAATTCGGTAAGAATCACAATTTGGAAATTGCAGTACCTAATGTTGATACATCTGGCCCTAAATTACCAGTTGCTCCTAAATTGATTTTTGCTTGTTCAATAAATTTATGCTGTACTTGTTGTCATTAGTTATGCTTAATTGCTATCCTGTCATTGCTATAAATGCTCATTAGCACTGGAATTATGTCTTATATTATATTTTACTGCATATTTGTCTAACAATATTTGCATGGGGGAAAATAAATTAGGAGTCATTAGGCAGTCCCCTGTTGTTGCTATACCAGAAGCTACATGGAGTTGTGAAAGGAGTTGTAAACCATGTTGTTGAGGTTGCAAACGATGTGCTATCATTTTATTGTTAGGATGTTGTTTTACCTGTACAGTCTCACGCGTAAAGTAATCTGATGATCAAGGAGCTTGCACGTGTTATTTAAAACCGCAAAATAGATAATAATTAAACTAAACAAACACGTTGGATCAATATTCCAAAGGAGAGGTAGCGGGGTCCCTGTGTCTGAGCGATCATCAGACCAGCCCTCTCAGGTTTTTGTTCCCTCATGACTGCCGGGAGGGGAGAAGCACCAAGGCAGCCAACAGCATCAGTGGCAGGACCGGTGAGTTTAAAAAATATATATTATTCCCCTAATCCCCTGCCCCTCACACCCACTTTAGTTTTGCAGCGGCCACCACTGGCTAAATGTTCAGAAAAGATGCTTTTCACCCCTGCACCTTTCATTGCCTGATAGAGCACTCGCTGAAGTCCTGAACCCAGATGTGTCAACTTGTGCTATTTGTAACCATCTACAAGACAAAGTGAGGACATGGTATCTTGAAAGACTGAGGTTCAACAGTTGCTCTTAAGGTGACAACTGAGAAAAGATATGGTGATTGGTGGTCAGGTATGCCGTGGATTCCAGGCAATTTCCACCCTTTTCCAACTAATTCGACTTGATCTGATAATTAATTGGGCACTTCTAGTTCATAGTTAATATCAGGGATATATTTCACAAGACAAAAATGTGGCGACATCATTGTTACAAAATGGAGAGGTGAGGGTTTGTGGTATGCTTATTTAATAGGCAATGATGAGCTCTTGCTAAGTAGGACTTGCAATCTGGCAACTTGCCACGTAAGCTTCCATTACAGGGAATACGTCTTCATACTTCTACTCTATGTTAGAGAATATATTTGAGAAAGATAGATCCACATTACATCAGGAAGGACAAGTTTGAGAACCAGTTTAGGTCAAAGAGGAGCCAAGAGCAGCTGGGCCCATGCCCCGGGATGGGCGATATCAGATCCTGAGCTAGAGAAGGAGTGCTGCAATGGGGAATACATCTGGAGCTCACACCCTGCCCAATTTGTTACCTTTGAAGGTGACCTGTCGAAGACCAGATGGACTCCTCCTTATCTGCAACGTTTGCATTAAACTGTGGAGTACCCCAGGGATGCTTGTTGAGTGCCACCCTTTTTAATCTTTATGTATGCACTCTGTCAGAAATTGTGCAAAAATATGGGTATGCGCTTGTCTCGTATGCAGATGACACTCAGATTGTCGTCTTGCCATCTACAGACATAAAAACCACCTTGCAGCAGCTAATTGCTTGCGCCAAGCATGTTACGAGCTGGATTTTGGGCAGTCATCTAAAAGTGAATGGAGACAAAACATACGTGTTGGTGGTAGGAAACAAACCCTCCCTTTGGAATGAACTTAGCTGGCTGAATGACCTAGGGTTGCTCCTGACACCTGTTCCATCAGTTAAGAGTTTAGGTATCTGGATCGATGAAAGGCCCATTGGGTAGCCATGCACTATACAAATCCTTGAAAATAAAAATAGAACTGTGCTAAATTAGAAGGTCTCCTCTGGACAGACTTTACACTCCATCTCTGCTTTGACCTTGGCTTTGTGCTGCCACTGTGAATCTGCTCTCTCCAAGGGACCAGGATCATGATAGCATATAATGGAACATTAGGAAAGGGACTTCGGAGGAATTATTCACAATATCTGCTGCTGTCTCCTCCCAAAGCCAGAAGCAGTCACTTAGATAGTTTTAACTTTTTGTCATGGTTGTCCTGTTGCGCTGCAATAGTGTTTGAGAACAAATACAAATCTGAACGCTTCTCATCTATACGTCACCACTAATAAAGGAGCTACCTACATGAACACTGGAGTCCAGCATCTTTATACATCTTTACAATCCAGCCCATTCAAAGAATGCCAGGTACTTTCTATTCTCTCTAGAACCATTAGATTACCCCCACAACATTCCAAACTACCCACCCACCTATACCTGTAACATAACTACCACTAGTAGCATGCCATAGCATCCACCGAGTGCCCTTGATTTCTGACTGTCCTTGATATGAGGTAAGGCCTTTAATGAGCTGGTGGTGTCGAGGTAGGGGTACTTTTAAGTAAATATTATGCTTATGCTGACAGGGTCATGCTAGTTAGAGAAAAAAGTGACAAGATAAGGGAAGACGAAGAAGTGCTAGACGTGTAGGCTTTTATTCTGTCCCACCCGCTTAATTGTGAATATACGACCTTAAAGTAACCCATAATCACAAGAATATGTCACTGGTACCTTCTGGGACAGATTTATAAGTGAAGAAACCAGAACGGCATGCCTGGAAACATTAAATTGTTTTTTATATAAACAGATCACATTTATTAACTGGAAAATGCAAAATCTTTAAGCCACTCGTGGGGTGTATGCTCTGATATGTTTGGCCCAACAAAACGTGAAGGGACGGTGGACGTGTTTCTTCTCACAAGCCGTGCCTGCCAGATTCTCAAACCAATGCCCAGTACTTCCACCCTGCACCAGGCCACTGTCACCTTCATGTGCCCTCCCAGTCATTTTTTACCTCTTTTAAAAAATGTGTAATTGAATTTTGCCTTTTCCCATGAAAGACACCATAAGGGCTGGATTGGAGCCCTGTAGGGCAATCAAGGAATTAACGTGTCTCTTAAACTCTTTCTTGCTATCAATTTATGAGGGATAACGTCAGTGGTTACGTAACATACACTATAAACCTGAAATGAATCGGCACATTCCTTAGATTTTACGAAACAAAGGGAAATGAAGTCTGCTCATTGAGTTAACTTTGATGCATCTTATGCATCGAAATTCAAGAAATAGACTGAGGTTTGTCAATTACCCACCCTCTATTAAAAGCAGGCCTTATGGATATACCTTCCCCACTTAGACATGCAATTAAAATTCACAGTGTAACTTTAGAAAGAAATTTTGACTTGCGTTCATATTATATACCTTAAAAATGGCTAAAACAGTGGTTCTCTATTCCAGATTCTTTTCAGATGTAGTATAATAGCTTAGAACAACAAAATGACAAACGTGATGGTGGTATTGCCGAGCTGGCGATGTAGCGTGTGCAAGGTAAATAGTTTCATTTATTTAATTACTTACCTTACTCCTGGCTGTCGTATGTCGGACTCCACTACCCCCCCCATCTTGCCCCTCCCACGCCCTGCCCTACCACCCCGCAGCACTCCCTCGGCGAGTCGCCACTGCTCATTGTCTTGATTTAATTAGATCTTTCTGCAGCATTTGACACTGTCGATCACTGCTCCTAGTGAAGACTTCTTGAAGAAAGTGGCCTGGGCCGACCAGTGTTGAATAATTCGAGCACTTGTTGGTGATTTTAAATCTTCAGTTTCTTGCTCAAGGATCCACCCTCTCACCCTACCTCTTCAGTGTCTATGTAGAACCTGTGGCTTCTGGTATTTTTCCCCTGTATTCTCTCCCTACTGCACTACCATGCTCCCACGGTCTTTAGTTTTACACATATGCAGATGACACTCAGCTCATCTTCCGTCTGAATTGCTGGAGGGATAGCAGTGCCACACACTGCGTTGTTGCATGCTGGAGATTAAGTAGCGGATAGGAAGCCAAATATTGCGACTCTGGTTCTTGGATAAGTATATTAGGCATGTGAGCATAGAAAATGATATTAGTAATTGTAATTTGTTGACCTCAGCGGTTAATACTTTAGTTATTAAATATACTGTACAATTCCCTTTTGTGGACATGGGACTGCCATTCCTGGTCTTGCAGGGGGCCATGACAGACCAAAACCAGCTGTCTGTCACTAACCCCTTTATCTTAATAAAAACAGTAAAGCAGACTGCTGACCGCTGTCCATTAAAACCGTAAAACGTTCTTTTATATTATTATTCATGCTCTTCTTGAATTAAATATTTGGTAGCTTGCTTCGACGAGTGCTGGAATTTATTTTACATTGATTACTTTTTGGGTTATCTTGGAATCAATTATGATGATCAGGCTTAGCGATTTACGTCAGATCTCAGTGATTACAATGCTGGGCAAACTGCAAAGCTGGCATTTCTGTTTTAATTGCACAGCAGGATCCATGATGAATGATACAACTGACCACATAAACAACAAGCATATAAATGATGGTCATTCTTCTCAGATGTGGGGGCTGTGAACAATGCGCACGGGGATGAAGTGTCCAGTCTTCAGAGCCGCCATTGCGAATGGGGCGTTGGCAAGTGGATGAGTAACCTGATAATTTGCTATATTAAAATTACAAGCAAGATAAGAAGTCAGATGCTACTGCAAATAAGCTACTATTCCATAGAGTTGAGAGATACTTAAAGAAAGTGGCATATCTAGAATAAGGCACTCGGGCTTTTTACTACATAAGGGGGTGCCAATGCTATGCATCATTAATGATCAAGACATATATGAAATAGTACCTTTCTTTACTGTGTCAGATATTGTAACATCTGACTCAGAGATGAAAATTAGCACCGCAGGTGCAATAGAGAAATGTAGACAAAAAGTGCTTATTAAGTAGTTTAAAAAGTGTAAGGTGGGAAATGGGAAATGTACAACAGGAAAGAAGAATAATGTCCCTAAACGGTCTGGGATAATACCTACAATCCTGCGCTAATATTCGAGGAAGGAAGTCAGTATATAATTGTCAAGGAAGAAAAAGAATACTAGTCAAAAGAACACATAACCTTCATCTCCGATTGAGTAGCACATAAACAATGAATGTGTAGGTGATAAAATACATTTGGGCCATGTCTATAGTAAACTGAGTTATGACAGGGGAGCTCACCATTATCCACTTTTATTGTTGGTGCATGGTTTATAGGCCATCCAGACTTTAACTTGGACAAGAATAAGTGCGGTACTCCAAAGTTTTCTAATAAGCGCGCTGGCACTGCTGCCAAATGAGGGAGTTGCCAATGCAAAAGCTGTCTAGCCTTTATTTCACCTTATGTCTCTTTCACCTGCCTAGATATAATTGTTGTCCCAATATTACACTGTTGTAGGGCAGTGGTGGCTGGTGACTTTTCAAAGTGGTGAGGCGTAACAGTTAGGGCGAGTTTCACTTTGCCTTAGCAAGTGAACCCAACTGACATAAGGGCAGGGGTGGGGGGAATTCTCCCCCTGAGAAACGTTTGAAAGAAAAAGTGGCAAAGGGTGCATTTTATAACGAATTTTGTTAAAGAATTTGTTGAAAAGGCAAGAAGAATCTAAACCACATATTGAGAGCACGCGGTCCCTCATATGCCTCTCGTTCCCTAAGGGCATTGTTGGAAGGGGGAGGCTGAATATTTCTAGTAGGTTCATGTTTAAAAGCTTCCACTTTTAATAAATGGCACTCAATGCAGTATCATAATCATGCTGATGTACTGAGGTGAAACTCCTGCCCATGTTAAAAAATGCAAATTTTTGATTTTTGGAAAGGCTACGTGACATGCACTGGATGATTTACATTGTATTGCATTGTGTTGTAATTGGCAATTACTCTACCGATGAGGCTTTGAAGCACTTTATGACTTCACAGAAAATAAATATGCTCGCATATATATCATCTGGGTGGGTAGGTTTCATGAGGCATAGTTGTTTTTGTGCTATAGTGCACATTTTATCCAAACATTGAGAAACGTACAGCAAAACACTGCACAGTGGGTGGCTTTGAACGTCGAGATATGTGTCTGATCGCAGCTGCTTAATCACAAAGCAAACATAACCAATCAGTGCATACTTCCCTAAATACAACAAATGCCAGCACTAATGCAAAGTCCTAGATTATTTACATAAACACAGTTTGTGATTCATTTATTCCTAAAATTAACCATTCAGCATCTCTACAAACAATCTTGCAAATATTTAGAAAAAGTACAGGCCAAAGAGTACAAGAATTGGTGGATCATTAGAGAAACATTACAATAAATGCAGCACTGAACACATAGGCAGATATGGTTAAGCTGACTTCGAGGTGTCTATGGCTCATAATCTGTAACTGAGCACTCTAAAAAATAAAATGGAAACTTACTCTTTCAAACAATTCAAGTGTGCGAGAACCAGCCACACATCAGCTACCTGCCAGCTAGTCAGATTAGTGAAGACTAGGGTAAAATATGAACGCAGTCATTTATAGAGCGTTTCAGTGTCTCTACGAATACTTCAGAGCTGTGGAATTACAATGTTGTTTGGAAGTGTGTCACCTGTCTTATAGATAAATTCGTCCTTTTCTTTAAAATCCACTGAAATAAACTAGCTTTTTAGTTTTTATCTCATTACATCACTATTACAGGAAGACCAGTACTTTGTTATTCTGCATTCTTTTTGGTTTAGACAGGTTTTCCACAGCTTACTTCAGTCGTGCACCCTGATTCCTGTTTACTGAAGATTCTCCCCCAGACACAATCAACTTTAAGAAAATATTCTTAGCACCCTTCCAAAGTGAAACCCTTGCACCTCATGCATATAGCTAGTATATCTAGCGGAGTTAATTTTGGTGAAATGGCGCTGAAAAAAGACAGCCGCAGGAAGTGATGCATAACAGCTTTGTACCTTGTACTGTCTGTAGTGATGCTAAATTAGTGTGAAGAAACTGGGTACGTTCACCACAAATATTAAAAGCAGCCCCCTGAATTTAAGCACCTCGAAGTGGCCCTTAATTTGCTTCTCTGTGCAGCCTGGTCTTGGACTTATTCTTAGCCCCATAGACAAGGCTTGCGAACCAGGCACTGTTCATTTCTTCATTCATTCACACTTGACACGCGACTGCCTGACTGTGTAGTGATCCGTCATGAGATCATATGCAGTATTTCACTTCAGAAATGAACACGAGGCCTAGAACAAGTTATATGCAGACTGCCACAACGAGGATTGGGATATCTGTGGAGCTGTATGCACTTTTTGTACTTTAAAAAAATGAAACGATGTGGTAAAATCAGCTCAACCTTGGTGTCTGCTCTCAGAAAGAAAGCACGAAACGCTGTTTGAGTCTCTTTGCCAGCTCTATAAATCCCCTGATTCTCAGGCAAATCGCTTAAACTCCTGGGCGCCTATTGTCTGATCTTGTGTATGCAGCCAGGGTACTCATTGTAATACGTGTAATGTCTGCCGACACCCAGTCGGGTCTCACGGGTGGGAGGGGGGTGTCGTGCAGCGGTGGGTGGAAGGGGGGGAAGGGGCTAGTTTTAAAATACATTTTAAAATCCTACCCGAGCAGGTCTGCGCCGCCGCGGGTCCGTTTGCGCCTACAGGAACAGAACAGCCCTATCTCTGCTGGCAAGTGGGTGGCAACCCCTCTCAGCCAATCCTGGCACTGCCAACAGCAAGAGGATTGACTTAGGGCACGGTTACTCTCCTCCCGCCTGCCCATTAGGAGACTGAGGTTTGAGCTTTTGCTCAACCCTTGCTCTCCTAATGGGCATGCACCAGCCTGTGCAGACACTAGTGAGCATGACTGGGCATGACGGAAAAATTTGCCAACCTTCCCCAGTCATGCGCACTTGGGGTGCTGCCTGCCCCTGGTCTGAAAATCATGTCAGTCAAGATGAAGTTGGACCGCCCTCCCCCTTCAGACTCTGAAGGGGGTGGGCGGTCCGACGTCATGATGACTGACATGATTGTCAGCTCTCCCTTGGCATCTCTGAACTTAAGTAAACTGAAAGTTTACTTAAGTTCAGAGACGCCGAGGGAGCTGCAGGCGCGGGCGGCTTGTGGGGCAACGCCCCAGAGCCCTAATGGACGCACCGCCCCTGTTGTAGGGTCCTTTTCATTCCTGTGTTCTACCTTTGCCACTGCTTTTCCATGTTTTTCTTCCTTCTTCTTTCCCCTTCACTGCTTTTGTCTCTCTTGCTGTCTAAAATTAAGTCCCGTCCCCAAAAACAGTGGTGGTGGCCCCCACCTGCAACCATCAACTTAAATTAAACTCTGGACCCATCTCTGCTTTTTCAACAACAGGCGTCTATAAAGTAAGCTTTCTCAGTAAATGCCATTATCTCCAAAATTAACTAACAGATATGACTCTCATTGTACCTCTTTTCATAAAATGTGCACAATTAAATGCTTCTAGTGGTCATGCAGCACTCATTGGGTCTCTCACTTAAGTGGCCCTTTAAGCCTGTCTCTAGCCTACCATTGCAACCTGTCTGTGCAGTTTTTAAACTGCCATGTTGACCTGACGAAAATAAACCTGTTACTAGGCCCCAAACCTTCCTTTTCAATACATATACCAACCCAGAGGGCAGGGTGCAGTATTTAAAGCGCTGAACAAGTACTTTTAAGTTTTACATATCCTGGTAATTTATCACTACAGTAAGGCCTACCTCTTCCATAGACTAACATTGGATTACCTTATTACATTTATTAAGTGATGACTTTCAATTGGGAGCAGGCAGACAGCTCAAGATTAGTGTCTATAGAATTGTAATTAAAAGCCCTCTTTAATGGTACAGTCTAATTTTCAAACTCTTTTGCAAAGTTGCCATTTTCTTGTCCAAACCATTTGATGCCTGCAGCCTGTTCCTGTGTCACATGACTAGGTGTAGCTGGCAATTGATCTTTGTGTATTACAGTGAGACAAAGGGAAGATAGATGTTGGTAGGATGGGCCACTCTGAGTTAACAAGGGGGAGGAGCTGTCATCAACCACACTTACACATCAAGGCTCTGCCTGAGCACTCTAGCAAAGGGGTTGTTACTAGTGTGACCCCAGACAAGCTGGGGCCAGTGCAGGGAGGACGGGGATGCCTTACACATATTCATCAGTCATTTATGGATTGCTGGCCTCATGAGAAACATTTCTAACATCATTCTGTAATTTGGTGTTCTTGGACTGGAACAAAAATTCCATAAATGTGTCATTTCCTTATTGATCTCATCGTGATCTGAATTGTGGTTTTCAAATTGTTCTCACTGGCCAGAATTTGAACTTACACTGCACCGGAGGATCAGCCAATCTTTTGTAGACTTTTTTAGACTTCCATGCAAAGTATTACCAGTCCCTTCTAAAGACTGGGTAATCAAAAAAAATCCTAGGCTCATTGGTTATAATGAGTCCCCTCCGGCTGCTTTTTCTTGAAAATGCTCTGTCATGATTACCCGAGGCAGGGAGGTTTTGATATAATTTTATTTCACCTGAGTTAATGATTGTTGTACAGCAGTTTGGGCTTGGTTTAGTAAACATTTTACTGTACTTGGATATATGATAGTTGCACTTGGGTATTTAATTGCTAGACACCTATCTCATGACGGTTAAGCACCTTGCCTATGATGGCTGTGCCCTCGGCATATCATAGTTGCACCTGCGGGCAACTGTACTACTGAATATCGAAACCAACAATGTTGTGCTACAAGAATGTTGATGGCAGGATATTGAGGGATAAAATATTGAAAGGTAAGTGCATGTATGGAAGTATCGACTTCTACCTTCACATATACGTACCTTGAACATTTATGTACCACTTAACTATATATATGTGGAATTAAGTATAGACTATCTAGACTAACTTTCCAATTGATCTTTTATTTTCTATATTCTCTCCTCAATACTGTGACCCATCAATACTCTGGTTTTGATTTTAGGGGGGACACCACCTGTGGTATACCAAGACAGCAGTGTACATACATTTCTTGTTGCTAACTGATGTTATTTCATCAGGGTCACAAGCCATGCAGTGCACTTCCTGTGCTGTCATGGGATCAGTGGGCATATGATGTCACTTCAGCTACTCCTAGCATTGTTATGAATCAAAGTCATTGTTTGGCTAAAACATTCTCCCATAGACAAAAAGATGAAGTCCAACTAGTTGATCATGCATTTACCACCTTTTGCAAGAGTTGCTGTAGATGTACACTATCTGAAAGACCTGAGTGACTCTAGGGTCAATTGTCCTTTTCAGCAATGCATTGAAATCTCGCATCTAAATTTACTTCACTGTTCCTCCGTAAAAACAACTTTTATACTGATCAATGGTGCAAAAATATTTCCAGAGACTGACTGCTAAGCACAAGCCGATGCATATGTTAAAGGGAAATTTCTGTATACTGGTCCATTGTTGGACAATCTGACTTCAGATAACCTGGGGCTTCCCTGCTAAACCTAGTGCAACCTACAACTGCATTTGTAATGCAATCAGTCGCACCTTCGGGACCTTATATGTATATTGCTATGCATGACATTAGCCTGTGTGCTGAAACATCTACTGTGTCAGGCTGTCAAAGTCATCGAAAGGCATCAAAAGGGCATGTGTTCACTGGGACTGTTTCCAGGAAACAAGTCAACAGCTGGTGAGAGAGATATTTGGGGTTTCAAGTAAGTCCTTGACAGCGCACTAAGTTAAGAATTCCCCAATGATCACAGGCTATGTGTTGAGCTTCCCACAGGTCACACACTGCAAGCAAAAATGTGCTATGATGAACCTGATTTGGGGCAGGCACGCTCAGGGCTGAATCCATTTTGGAGCCAGTCAGTAAAAGCCTGTAGAAAAAGCCTGTAGCGTTCTCCAAGGACAGGCATGCCACAATGGCCTTACCCTGCAGAGGGCATCACCTTCTTGTGCTGCATGCAGCATCTCCTCTAGGGGCACAGTTTACACTTGGTCTCCATAAACATCAAGCTGGAGCCCCCACACAGCAGGCGATATCCATGCAGGGGAACTATACAACTTTTAGACAGAGAGGATTGGCAGACCCTGGCTATCAAAACAGCCTGTGCCCTTCAATACAATCTCAACAACCAGGGGCATAACACAATGTGGCGTTGGGGGAAGAATGCACACCCCTTCTGGTGCATCCAAATTCTTCAGGGGGCCTAATTCAAGCAAAGGTCAATGAGAATCTGTGAGATGTGATTGTTTTGGAGGCCCCTCATTACGTTTTGAATCTGGGGGGCTGGGGGAAGCATCATTTTGTGTTACGTCACTGTTCATAGCCACCTGACACTAGTTGGTCTGGTTCCAGGGAGCAGGAGTTATCATCGACAGGGGTGGACTTTGGGACTTTGGGTGTCCCATTGCCCAGCAGAGCCTTGTTTTTGGCTGTTGAACGGCCCAAAAACACGGAGAACCATCTCTGGACATATAGACTGACACTTATTTGGAAACACAGATGAGGCCAGAGAGCGGTATTGCGTCCTTCAAATTAGCAATAAGGCCTTTATCTTGCACCTGGTCCATCACTGTTTTTTTTTCTTAACTTGAGGAATACATTAGCATATCAGGGTGAGCCATCATAATTTTACTTGTGCTCCGATTGGACAAACACCACATGCATAAATACATCCTCACAGTCCTAGCTGCATGTGATAATGTTGTTAAGCCATACTATTGTGGCCAAAATGTTGCGGACCAGAATATTGACATGGCAACGACACAAAGGTATGTATAGGTTTACTTTACATAACCCAAGATATGTACCTTGAACATACATGGCAGGACGATATTTTGGACACGACATTCCTGAGGAGTACCGTGAAACAAACTTTTCTATGAAAGGGGCAGACCTTTTCACTGGTTTTAGGGTGACCTTGGGAGCAGAAGGGGTATTCCTTGTGGAAGAGGCGTGCATTGCAATCAGTTGAGATGACTGATATTGCGCCCAGCAACTGAAGGGCCACACTCTGTCTTAACCCAAAGTAGATAGCTGGCGGATGATTGTTGGGAGAAGACTGATTCCTGGAGAAAGGAAACATCTTTTGATAGAGGAATCCCTCTGTGGACTGGCACCTCCCTTCTCCAGGTGGCCACGGTTCTTACATTTTACAAGTGGACAGTGTTTTTTTTGTGTCGTCTACACCAGTTGCTTGCTTTTTACCCAACAGCACTTAGCATGTTGTTTTTTTAGCCAAAACTTACGATCTTAATAATGAACAAAACTTCCCAGAATACAACATGTAGTTAATTTAAAACTGATGACTGTCAACGGGCTGAAATCATCACCTCAGGGAGCCACGTCCACTCGGCAGTTAATCAACCTGTTATCTCACTTTGCTGTGAGTGGCATCCGCCTGAGGGTCCTTCGCAGATTGAGGAGAAGCTTTGCCAATGCACCCCGTCCTTACGCAGTACTACTGCTCACACGTTTGCGAGTAAGCTAGTCTAGAGCTGCAGTAATCCCTCCTACTCAGTACTGGGGATCCACAGACCTGCACCACAACATGCTGTTCTGGTATGGGATTCCTCCGGAGACTTTAACGGTGCACAGCAGTCCTCACCAGCAGCTCACGGTCATCCCAGTACTGACACTCAAGCATGCTCTGCCAGTGCTCCCCGAATCCAGACCTACATCCCTTCCTTCTGTTTCAGTACTGGAACCCAAACAAAGCTCTGCCAGTGCACCCCAACATTGGCCTGCACCTCTTTGCCTCTCCAGTAAGGAAATCCACACAGTGCTCTGACAGTGCAGATCTATTTTGCCTACACTACCTCTTTCTGTCAGTGTTCTAACCGGGACAGGCGGCCGCCATGCTCATAAACACCCGCACTGAAAATAACTCCTCGGGTAAAAGATCACATCCCTTTAAACTGAGCACATTATCATGACCATTAATTCACTGTAGATTATTGAACATCCTTCAGAGACAAAAGACGGCTTCTGCGGCAGCTGTAAGTAATCCTTCCAGGAACCGAGCCCTGAGCCCATGGACAGTGTTCCTGCAGCAGCACCTGGCCACGGCAGAGCTGCAGGGATCAACACCAGCCCTTCACGGCTCCTCCGCAGAATGTGGCGATAAAACTCACAGCCAGGTATTCATTGACTTCGGTCAAACCTATGTAAACCTGGCAGTGGCACAAAGTCAACTGCAGAGCGAAGAATGTAAATTGTCAGAATAAATGATGGGCGCACTGTATATCCAATCATGCTCCGAATGGACTGGCAGCCGAGTGCAAGCGGGCGAGAAGGCACGAACAACGGGGGGTGAGGCGCGAGACGGATTGGACTGTGGGAGGGGTGAGGCACTGGAAGAAAGTAGTGCTCACAATCTAAAAAAAACATACTGTGCAACACTCGAAGTAAAGGGGTCAGTAGCCATGGAAGGATACAAATGACGACATGGCCATTATAAGGAGGGACTAACAAGCCTAAAACTAAACAGAAGGCAGCATTTAAGACATAAGCCAATGAAAAAGATGAGTGGAGAGTGGGCAGAGTTTCCACAGAGCTTCCACTCCATACTGAATACTGCATGCCTCGCAAAGCGAGCAGCTCATGCGCGCTGCCGCTATAGGCTCGACCTAAAAATGAGAGATGAGGAGACCAAGGGAAGACTTTGTCATTGGTTTTCTCACCTGAGTATAATCCTTAAAGCAAAGGGGAACACTAGGATGTCTGATGACAGAATCCATGTAATACATTACTGGAAGCTCTATACTGAAGGGGATCGAAAATGTGGAATAAATTCCGTCAGCAGATCGAAAATGTGGAATTAATTCCATCAGCAGATTTTAGTCTGATTTTGTTACTACTTCCACAAATTGGATGCCTTTCTATTGGTCAGGTCTTTGTTCCGTCTGCTTCCTTGGGATAGTTAAATGCCTTGCTGATGCATGCTGGCTTCTGTCACTGCACAGAGAGAAATTCATTTCAGTTTTATTTATGTAGACTTTAATCTGGTTTGATTCAATCAAATTCTGGAGCTCTTCCAGGCTGCTATCAAGGAACTGAGACTGGCAGTGATTTACTGGCAAAATGTCAATAGCGCTGACTGGCATCTGGGAAACTTTACAACAAAGGACTTGATTCCAAAAAACTCTGTGCAAATAGTTAGTATAGCTATTCAATCAATGCCTAGAAGTAAGTGCTTTTGGCACATAACAAAATAAGGCTTTTCACAGCCTGTAGGGCGAGGGTCAGTATGGATCCTTAGGAATCTTTAGTGAAAGGAAATGTATTTATCCATGCTGAAGTAGATCTGTCCTTGCCTGCCACCACGTGAGTTCTAATAATAAAGGTATCACAGTTACAAGGTGTTATAGGTACCCTTCTAACTGGAAAAAATTGCCTCCTTATATAAAACGTGTTATAGCTATCCTTCCTACTGTAAAACTATTTAGCTTTGTGCTACCCAAAGTGTTTAAAAACGTTAAAACCGCATTTTCAAGCAAGCAGTGCACTTCTGTCTTTTTGGAAAGTGGCACAGGCGCTTTCACATTTATTTTAATGGTTCTATGTGAGACTCACGTGGACTACTAAAATACTGACAGCATGTTAAGAATAATACAAACCAACTATAGAAGGAGAATGGTCAATGATACAAAAAATGAGCAGGAGGAAGAAGAGCTTATATTGTTAGGAGATCTCACCTACATGCACACACACTCTACTCCTTATAGGGCTGTACTAATCTTCTGCATGGAAATCAACAGGTGCAATGTTCTCTTCTGATTCTCAACACTTGCACCCATGACCACATGTAGGGAAATAGGAGGGCAGTAGTACACGTGCGGGAAGGGTATGGATTAGGAGAGAAAACAGAGGCAGAGGACTCAACCACTTATGCCTGATCCCTTGTCTGGTGAAAGAGGTCTCCGGAATGTAGTGAATCCCTGAACTGATCTCTCCGTCATCAACTCTCTGTACTTCAACATATGACGGGTAATTCCTGAAAACTGAACTGCTATCACTACACACTCCACTATTGGAAATGACTTCTAGCTTCTACTTGACTTCTGTTGAACTTACTCATGAGATTCATAAAAACATATGCAATTATCCTTTTTAGGACCAAAGTGGGAGAGCTGGGGAGGATATTGGGAAACCCATAGCTCCTGTTTTTATCGTATTGGGCAAACCAAGCAAGGTCGATATAAAAAGGGCTCAGCTACCCTTCGCAGCACCAGTCCTGGTCGTGGCTCAGAGGAACGTGGCACAGTGGAGGGGAGCGGCAGAGACTCCAACGATAAAAGAGTGGAGAAGGGGCATGGACCTCTACATGAATACTTAGCCCATGACTTGCATTAGTAGGAGATGTACACATACATTTCACAAACTATGAGGCCCATGGAGACATTACTAAGGGCAAGATGTGTTGGATGACACACTCGTATCCACACTTCTCATTACCAAACATATTGATGCCATGGTTCAGGGTACTCATCATCAGACTTATTAAATATGCATCTAAGTTTTATGAATATTGAGAAGGGTCCTAGAGTCGGGGTTACTACAATGTGGAGATAACCGTGAACACTCAATGGCTTTCATTGGCATTAATAGCACATGTTTTTTCTGGAATGTACCTCATGCGAAACAAGTTATAGTTCTGGTTGTTGTCATGTTTTTTTTGCTGTATGCAAGATGCAAAGAAAGAAAACTGAATAATAAAAATATTTGTCCAAAAACAAACTCTCAATTTTTGGAGTCCTCCCTGTTTCTTCACAGGGTATTTTAATAGAATATAATCCCAGTCTTAAAAATTCACATAAATGTTCAGAAAATATTTGAAAAGTTTTATTAACAGCATGACTTCAAATTATTTCTTTGTAATCCCTAATTAATGTATAGCCTCAGTCTTCATAGTTGCAGATAAATATTCAAGAGAATAGTTCAAAGTTTGTTTGCATCACCAACAGCACTTCAGGATACTTCTCTGTGATCCATTCAGCCCTAGAAATTATTCCTTAGGAAACAATTGGTTTCTTCAGTGGAAATCTGGAGTCAATCTAATAGTGTCCTGGCTGAAATAATATAATAGCACGATTGCCTAGCAAACGATGCCTTGAACAGTGAGGAAAGTTATGGTCAACAATCCAAGATTGCTGACATCTCTCTAAAAACATGCAAGAGTTTGTGGCCTGTTAGGAATCATAGATCACTGTCAGCAACCTGTTTTGCAGTGATGACTGACACCCTTCTTTTAGTGGAAGGCACTCCGTGTGAGCGAATGTAATGTACCACCTCCATGCACATGCACAACACACTATAGTGTGCAGAACTTCCAGCTGTGCTTCTTGAGATCCTAAATTCGACACAAAAAGAATGGGACTTGACTCAAACACACAGGACAGATTCACAAAGGTAAACTTAGACCTGAAGTCTAAGTTTAGACTTCAGATCTAAACTTAGCACCTGATTGACAAAGGTAAACTTGCCCTTTCGTGTAACTTTACAATGGCTTGCTATTCACAAAGGCATTTACGAGTAGTATCTTTACTAGCGCGGAGTCTCAGCACATACAAAATAAGTATTTTTATGTGCAGAGACTCCGCACTCATAAGGAAACTACTTATAAATCCCTTTGTGAATAACAAACAATTGAAAGCTTACACAAAATGTTAAGTTTTCCTTTGTAAATCAGGTCCACAGACTTCAGATTTAAAGTTAGACTTCAGGTATAAACCCAGGAGCATATTTATAACATTTTTGGTGCAGGGCAGTGCAGCAAGTTACCTTCCTGTGCTGCCCTGCATCACAGGAAAAGGGCAGAAATGTGCTGGGTTTATCTAATATGGCATATCCTGCCCATTTCCTTTATGCTGACGCCGTTTTGGCAGCCTAGGGCCAAAGCAGGCGCCTTAAGGGTGGCTATGTTGCATGCTGGTTTGTTTTTGTGCAGGAAGGGGCACCTTCCTGCACAAAAACAGTCCTGAGAGGCTTTTTCCTCTTTCTATATGTGCTGCAGAAGAGGAGAAATAAAGATATTTCTCCTTATTACGCCTCTCCTGGGGAAGTGTATCTTTTTGGTTCATTCCCAGGCTTACAAGTTCTTGTAAATCTGGGAATGTGTCACAATCCATGGATATTGCATGAGAACACCCACACAACACACATGGAAAGGCCTTCCTGGAGAAGAGTAATGCAACTCCGTAATTTGCGCTGGGTTCATTACTCGCGATTTATGAAGCCACTCAGGGCCATGCAAGGTGGCCATGCTTAGCTTCAGAAATCTCATTTTACATTCGAATTGCTCTTGCTCCACGTTGTATGGTGCAAGAGCGATGCAAAGGGGCTCATAAATATGCCCCTAAGACTTCAAGTTTAAACTTAGAGTTCAGTTCTATATTTAGACTTCAGGTCTATATTTAGACTTCAGGTCTAAGGGCCTGATTCACAAAGGTAAACGGACACGTTTGTGTAAGTTTACATTTGTTTTGGAATTCAGAAAACTGCATTTTAATAGTAAGTTTTAAAATGCGGAGACTCCGCAGTAAGGCGAGACTTCAGCACATAAAAAAGGTAGAAACCTATGTTTTATTGGGATGAATTCTCCGCCTCGACTGCGAAGTGTCCGTACATACTCGTAAACTTACTATTAATATGCAGTTTTGTGAATTGCAAAACAAACGTAAACTTACACACACGTGTATGTTTACCTTTGTGAATCGGGCCCACAATTGATAATTACATTTATAAAGATAGAAATATTAATGAAGGACTAGATAGTAACACCTTGATAAGAGATGTACAACAATATATCGACATGGATGCTTCCAAAACTTAACCTACTACTACAACATCATGGTAAGTATATAATTACTATTTTTACCTTTATCATGTCTACTTATCCTATTAACTAGCTTATTGATCTATTATAATTATTTATGCTTCGCTTCTAATACAGTAGCCATGTGTAAGTAGTGGATGCTATACTATTGTGAAGATATATACTGCATTCGATAGTGTGAAGGCATACCCCAATATCTAACCCTTTGGCTCCATTACACTATGCAAAACAAAACAGGCGGTGGAGTAAATCCTTCTTTTCTTGAGGCCAACAGTTCAGGGCCGGACTGGGAACCAAAACCGGCCCTGGCAAAGTGCTTGCCCGGCCCCCCCGCCCCCCGGGCGGGAGGGGGGCGAGCCCTTTGCCAAGGCCGCTTTTCAGCCGATTTTGTTACAGGGCCGATTTTGCAACTATGCTGCAAAACCGGCTCTGCAACAAAAACGGCCCCCAGGGCCCAAAACCGGCCCCACCCTTGCGGCCGACCGGGGGATTGCCCGGTGCCCACAACGGCCAGTCCGGGCCTGCAACAGTGGCGGCTTGCACAGTTAATGCTGCGGGGCGGGGCTGGGTGGGGGGTAGTGGAGTGTGACCTATGACGGGAAAGCCGAGAGTACGGTAATAAATAAATAAGAGCGCATACTTTGCGCTCGCAGGATCACAGAGTTGGCAATGCTGCGAGTGCAAAGTAAGTGCTTTTATTTATTTATTTCCTTACTCTCGATTTTCCCGGCGCATGTTACACTTGACTACAAACGCCTTCCAGCCCCGCCCTCCTTCAGTGCCCCACAGCGTTACCAGTGTGAGCCGCCACTGGAGGCCAACATTAAGGAAATTATGTTTTAACTTGCCATCCAAGCTATGTTTTTGTAGCATATTTTTACCTTTATTTTGCTTTTCACATAGTTTGGTATTACCTCCTTTCGTTTTCTGAATGTACTTTATGGCATGCTTTTAATGTTGATCCCCGGGCCCACTATCTGCTGAGATAAGTCAGGTGCTCTACAGGTTACTACAAACTGAGCAGCATAGCAACCCTAAGACTCACTGAACAGCTATTGCTGGGATATCCACAGGATGTCTGCCATGATGAGACTTCTAGTCCTCTAGTCCTGTCCTCCGCTACTTGAGAACGGAGATAAAATCACAGCACTTCCCCTTGGGAGACAGATATTCTTCTCAAAACATTGTAGAATATGATTTTGCTATGGCATTAAACTTTTAGAGATTCTAAGGAAGTGAGAATGCTACACCCTTACACTGTAAGAAGAGTGAAGAGCTGAATCTTTGTGCTAAACCAAATTGGAAAGGAGAAGGGTCCCTGCAAAAAACACTTTCAAATGAAATAGCACAGTAATATATTAACTAGAAATCTACATAAAACGGAAGTAGGGAGTGTTCAAAGGCAGTGGAGCTGCTTTCTTTAATTTTGTCAAGTAGTGGCGTGCATTAACTTTCTACTTCAAAAGCAAGAAGAAATATCGGGGCATATTATCAAGACAGGCGATACAATTATTGCTGTTTTAGCGGCAGAAAACTGCCGCTAAAAAGGCGATAATGGGCTTGATAATATGCTCTATGGAATTCCAATTGAAGCCCATGTTAAATGTGAAGGACATCCAACATGGGCTTCAATTGGAATTCCATAGATCATATTATCAAGCCCATTATCGCCGTTTTAGCGGCAGTTTTCTGCTGCTAAAACGGCGATCATATTATCGCCTGTCTTGATAATATGCCCCACGGTTCGCTGCTAAATGGAAAAGTGTGCATTTAGAATAGATTAGTTTAGTTTATAAATGTTGTTGTCCCCAACAAGGTGACGAAATAGCAATAAAAAATTAATGATTCTGTTCAATATCCTCAACAGGGTTAAAACAAGATTAAAAGGTATTACAAATTTAAAAACACAATCATAGATGGTGGGAACAGGTGGCAACATTATAAAAGTAAGTGCATCCTCCACAGATTTAACATGCCTGTTTTAATATCAAGGAAATAAACAGTAAAACTGGCCCACAAGAACATAAAACAGGCAAAAAAGCAACCAAATAATTGCCACACACACTGACCTATAAAACCACCTCTTTGTCACTGCCTGGCTGCCCTTTAGGCCAGTCCACAGTGCACAGTAGAAAAGTAGCACATGATTTAGATCTTGGATGGCAAGTGTATATAGCAGACAGACTCAATCTTTGATAGGAAGGCCATCCCAAGCTGCGTAAAAGATTCTCAATGGTAAACCACCTCATGTCATAAAGAAGGTGGCTCTTGTCAAATTATGGTTGCGGTTTACTCAAAAGCAGAGACGTAGCTTAGTCGGTGAGATTTGGGATGTGTGAATCTCAGATTTCTGAACTAGAAAAGCAGTGGGCTACAGAAGTGACCACGGTTCGGGACGGACTGTTCCCATGAGGAACAGGGTCAGTACATTTCCAATAAATGGGCCTCTGGAACTGATCAGAGTTTAGAAAACAAGTACTCTGTTGCAACAATGACAGAGTACCCAGTCGACCAAACACAAGGCCCGGCCATCCGATTTTGAGTTGGGTGAACCACAAGTTTATGCTGACAGAGGGGAAACGGCCACTACAAAGCGGCCGTTTCAACAAAAAGCTTAACCACGCATGCATTACAACGCATGCGTGGTTACAACGAAAACCTTTACCACGCATATGTTTACTACGAGGTACGTAGTAAAGGCATGTGTGGTAAAGGGTACAATTAAAAAATGGGGGGTGGGGGGGTTTCCCCCCCTAAAAAAAAACCACTAACCTTAATTAGAGAAGTGCAGGGAATCGGCATCGTAGAGGAAGGAAACGGCCGTTTTTTTTTATTACGTAACACGTCACCACGGAAAAAACGTGGAGAAGGTTATGCGTGAAAATAGTATTCCGTTGTAACGTATGGGTGGTAAAGGCATGCGTTACAACGGAGTTCGTTGTAATAACATATAACCCTGACAGAGTAAGATGTACTCTATCGGTGTATAACTTCCTCCGGCAGAGTTGGTGCTATCCGATCATCCTCCCTATTTAGAGTGGATAGCTGGATGGCTTCTTTCTTACTGTCTATCACCACCATGGAATATCTAGGCAGTGAAGGATAGTAAAGAAATAAAAATACCCACCCCATGTCATGGGAGAACACTCCAATAGAATGAAGGTCATTATTTTGTTTATTTTTCAAAACCAAACTTCCGCTTTGGGAGTTGGTTTCTGAAAAATAAAAAATAAACTTTGGAAAAGTTTGACAGCCAGACGTCATGTTTGATGTAGCTGCTCGTCAAACTTTTCCTACTTTGACAGGAACCAGCATGATTGCTGTTCCTGCTCTTGTACAGAGAAATCTGTGAAGTTGGTGGACATCTCTAAATTTGGAGGCAGAGTAAAGGCAGTCAAATACTCCGCCACTCTGTTTGCCTTTATTCTGTATGTTAAGCCCTAAATAAGGCCCTCTGCCTAGAGTGGCTAAGTGGATAAAAAACAGTGATTTGGAATGCACCCCGAGGGTTTGCCAGTATTTGCAAACATTTATCCCATCGCCTTTGGGCATTTGATTGCCAATAGCATGCCTGTCAACCTAAGAGTGGCTCAGCTTTCCAAGCCTACTACTCCCAATGTTTGAGAATTCTAAAAAGTAGTAAATATGCATCAGTTCAAGTAATACTTCTATGGGTGCATATTTGCTACTTTTTGGTAAACAGGTCACTATTATATATTTAAGTTCCTAAACCGAAAAATGAACATGTGTGAAATCAGATGACACAGACACATGAGATGCGACTCAGGGCCCCCAGACCAAACTACCAAGCTAAGAATGCATTTATTTGGAGAGTGTCATACCCAAACCCCTCACCGCCCTAAGCTACGCTGTTGCCCAAAAGAACGGCATCCGCAAGTGACACACAAGGTTGTAGTCTGGAACAGTGCTTTAAACTAAAGATATAGTTTATATTCATAATTCTGTCGTTCAGAACATATTTATTACACTATATATTACATAGCCATGTAGATCTTTTTTTCATGAGGGAGAAAACTCTAAATGCTTCATTTAAAATGTGTGTACAGGCGTTCATTCTGACCAGTTGTCATATTTAATTCTGTTTTAACAACCTCTCTCTAGGAGCCAGGTGAAGTACAACTGACTCAATATTCCCATCTAATGAAGGCTGTAACCCCCTAACATGTGCACTTGGTACTCCAAATTCTAAGCAGAGTTGCTGGATTGGTACAGATTGCTTCAGGGAGCAAAACAACGTAGATTTGCTCTCTCCTCTTTTTTCAGGAAGGATAATAACTAATTGCACTAGATATTCAACAAATACAGGATGGACAGTCATACTAGGCACATTCAGTAAAAGTAGAAAGTGCCTACAACCCCAATATATTTTCAGAATGTGTGCAGCTCTAGTTCGTGTACTATAGCCTTGAATGTTTACTGTTTTATAAGCATGGTATCATTTAAATTATTCAAAAGGACCAATTTAACTTTTTTCAAATTTTCTTTCAAAAATCCCAATTAAGAGAGAGGCTGTTATACCTGTTAAAACAATGTTTTTTCATTACATTGATCTTTAGAAAATGTTGGCAGTCATAGCAAAGTAAATCATCCTGTGCATACTGAAGCCATATTGGTGTTAAATCAAAAATAATTACATCCTTTGTGTATATTCGAGTGTGCAAAATGGTGACCGCCGAAAGATGGGGTGTAGTGCGAAGTAATTCAAACATTCTTAGAAAGTCATGTAAATACAGGGAGAATGGCAGAGGGTCCAGGACACAAACTTGCTTTAAACCGTTATCAGTGGCTATACGAGTCATAACACCCCTAGCTGCACCTATCAGGACCTTACACCATGTTCACATATGGAGAGCAAATAACAACAACAAAAGACTGTTAGGGATGTCACAAGGGGCTAATGTACATCAGAGAGTGGGCCCATCTATACGATCAAAAGCTGCAGAAAAATTGATAAAGGCCGCATAGATGAGCTGGTGCTTAACCCGAACAATATTTTCCAGAACGGCATTCACCATGGCAATATCATCTGGGACCATGAATTTGCTTTGTGCCCTGGTTGCTCCATTGGAATATTTCCCAATTTTCTGAGACCCATGTATGCAGAGTTTTAACAGCCTCCTGTCAAATAACTTGCCAGCAGCATCCAGGTGGGCTATCTCTTTGTGAGAGATTATGTGGACCATTTTTATCTAGATATAATTATACTCACTTTTAGCTGCTGGGAACAGAGCCGGAAGAGTAAGAATACACAAAGACTGATGCCATAAATTCTCCCCATAAGACACGGTCTCTGACATTGCTGATACAGGAACCTGATCAGGACCGATGGCACTGGAATAGCTAACTAATATAATACATTCCGCTATTTGATTAGCTGTGGGTAATAGAAGAACAGTCGAATTCAAGGATTCAGTTTGTGTTGCACAGAACCATACTATCTGGTGCAGTGTTGTTACAGGGATAAAGTTCAGCAACACATTCCTTTTTAAAAAATATATTTATTCTGTGATCTTATATACAAACAACAAAGACAAAAAGTTGTTATGTGGGCTACCCGCCCCTGAGGTTACAAGGTATAGAGTTAATGGTGTACATCTCGGCAGGTTCCCCTTTTGCTGGTTATAAGTTGCTGGCAGATTAAAGGATAGAGAGAGGAAGAGAAGAAAGCTAGGAATAAGTGTAGGAGATGGATAGGACAGGAGTAAATCAAACAATACATTTCGGGTTGTCCGGGCAGGTTCTATCTCAGCCCCGTGTCCTTTGGGGTAATCCACTGTTACGCTGTCGGGTTCCTTATGGTGGTTCATGTGGGATTAGGTTTTTGTCCATGGTTTCCCAGAGGCCACTAGAGGAGACTTTCCAGGGGGAGTATCGTAGTGCCAGGCTGTCCGCTCCTCTGAGGTGGGTAACCCAGTTGAGCCAACCTTTGTATGAAGTTTTGGTGGAGTCCTTCCAGTTCGTAAGCATTTGCTTGACTACTGCGGTTAGTAGTAGGTCCATTAGCTCTCTTTCACCCTCTGTGGGGAGATCAGTTCGAATGAATGCTGTGGTGAGAGAAGCGAAGTCTCTTACAATTTTGCACTTGAACGAGTTGTCTATGAAGTTAAACACCCTATCCCAGAACCCCTTGAGTATCAGGCACAGAATGATGAAGTGTTCTAGGCCCCCTTTGTCCGTGTTGCAGGGCCAGCATGTTGAGCTGGCCCTGAGACCCAGTGTAAGTAAGTGGTCTGGGGTCCAGAATGTTTTGTGGAGCAACCAGAGTTTAGTTTGTGCTAGCACTGGGGTGATCTTATTGAGAGGGGCGGATGACCATAAGGTGTTCCACACTCGGTCGCTTAAAGGGGGTTGTGTATGGTTATCCCAGTATTCCTTCGTTCTGTTGTTGATTTTGGACTTTTGCGGGCGAAGGGTTTTGTATAGGAGTAAAGCTTGGTGCCCCAATTTATTTATGTTTGTTACGTACTAGAAGATTGATGGGAGGGTGTCTGCTATTTTGGATTTTGCTAGGGCTGTTTTTATCTTTAGAAATCTGTAAAGGTCTATTTCCTCCAAGTGGTGGGAGGTTTTCAGCTCTGCGAATGTCAGAGGTGAGGAGCCCTTTTCTAGTTGGGAGGGGTGTGAGATGCCCTTTTCTATCCATGTGTCGAATTTGAGGCTTTTTCCCTTGTACTTTATACTGCTATTTGCCCACAGAGCTTCTGATTTGGACCCCTTAATGCTGACTTCCATTTTTTTGTCTCATTTTAGGAGCGCAATCTTGGTGTTTTTCAGTATTGTGTTGCTTGCGTGTGGGTGGGCATTGGTCGTGAGTAAGGCTAGTGGGTTTAGGTTGTTCAGTATGGCTTTTTCTACCTGCAGCCTCATTGGAGTGTACCCCGGTGTTTGCTTGATCCATTGTGTGCCTTGTTTAGCCAGGAAAGCAAGCTGGAAGAGTTTAAAGTCTGCTAGATTCACCCCCCCTTGTGTCTTTGGCAGTCTTAGTTTCTTCATACTAATCCTCGCCTTTTTGTCTCACCATAGGAATTTGGCGTAAATGTTATCTATTTTTTGGTGGAACTCGTCTGTTAGAAGGATTGGGAGCATGCCTGTTAGGTAGTTTACTAGGGGTGTGATCATCATTTTTAGTGTTTCTATTCTCACCCACCATGTCATGAATTTGGGTGACCAGGCTTCTAATTGTTTCTTGATTTTCCCTAGTAGCAGTTCCTCATTGTGCCTCAGCGTGGATATCAGGTCTGCGCCGAAGAAGATACCAAGATACTTGATGTGCCCTGTTTGCCATGCCAGCCCCATTTCCCCAGTATTTCTCTAGAGCAGTGGACATTTAAGGGTTTACATTCTGACTTTTCTTTGTTCAGTTTGTATCCTGATAGTGCAGCCTATTCTCTTATTGTGGACATTAGTGCCCCTATTGAGGTCTTTGGTTGTTATGTCATTATCAGTATGTCATCCGAGTATGCCGCCACCTTTACTGTCGTTCCGTTGATGCCCACCCCTTGTATGCTATCGTTGAGTTTTATGTCCTGGATTAGTGGTTCGAGGGCTAGGAGAAAGAGTGCGGGCGAGAGCGGGCACCCTTGTCTCGTTCTTTGTTGGAGCTTGAACGGGTCTGAGAGTGATCGGTTTATCGTGATACGCGCCGTCGGCGACTGGTACAGGGCCATTGTCATCCTAATGTAATCCTCTCCTAGGTTAAATGTGTACATACATTGCTCTAGGAAGGCCCATGATACTTTATTGAAGGCCTTCTCTGCATCTCATGCAATGGCTACCTCTGGTGATGGTTCCACTGAGGTTTGTTCTAGTATGTGGCATAGGAGGCGTGTGTTGTCGCTGGCCATTCTTCCTCTCATGAAGCCCCCTTGGATATTGCTTATTAGCTTTCGAAGAACCTTGTTTAGTCTAGCCGCTAGTATCTTGGTGTCGATTTTGCAATCTACGTTAATGAGTGATATTGGTCTATAGTTTTTTGGAAGGTGGGGCTCCTTACCTTCTTTAGGGATAACTGTTATTGTCACTTCTGCCATGGATAGGGGTACCTTTCCTGTAGCAGCCGTTTGGTTAAAGACCTTTTTCATGGTTGAGGCCAGTTGGGGAAGGAAGGCTTTGTAGAAGTCGGCCGTCTATCCATCTAGGATGGAGCCTTGTTCTTTTTTAGGGATTTGACAACCATTTCTATTTCCGTGCTATTGATCTCTAGCCCTAGGTTTGTACTGTCTGTATTGTCTAGTTTGGGTAAACCCAGTCTTTCTAGATACTTTTTGAATACCTACTTGTCTAGCGTTTTGTAATTTTTGTATAGTTCCTAGTAGAATTCTTTGAATGTCCTAAGGATCTCCTTGTGTCTCGTGTGTGTTTTGCTGTTCGGGTCAGTAATCGATGATAACGCCACTTGGTTGCGCTTGTGTTTCAGATATGAGGCTAGGAGTTTCCCAGCTCTGTTGGATTCGCACAGGTTTAGGGCTTTGCATTTGTTGAAACACAAACCCGCTCTCTCGCTGATGATTTTGTTGTACTTGTATTTGTGGTTCGTTAGTTTGTGTAGTGTTGTGTTGTCGTGTTTGTCATCTATGTACTTGAGTTCTACGTTTTTTATCTCCTACTCAAGTTTGGTTAGTCTTAGGTTCGTTCTCTTATTCATTCTAGCAGAAATATCCATTCGTTTCCCCCTGATCGTTACCTTTAGTGCCTCCCACAGCGTGGTTGTGCTGACTTCCTGGTTATCATTATTAACTATTTACTCCGCTATGGCTTCCTCCACTTCTTTTTTGTGGCTCGGGTCTGTGACAGTGTTATTTCTGAACCACCATCTCCAGCGAATAGCCACATTGTGGCAGCCGCCCAGTTTTAGGCTGATTGCAGAGTGGTCCGAGACTAGCCTTCGTTCAATCATGGCTTCTTCAATCATATGTGTGTGGCTCCCTGACATTAGGATGTAGTCTATTCTTGTGTGTGACTTGTGAGGGTTTGAATAAAATGTGTAGTCTCTCGTATCGGGGTGTAGCAGTCTCTATGCGTCTTTAAGATTGAATTTGGAGCATATGTTACAAAGCGCTGCATGGGAGTTGTTGGGGTGGTATTGGCAGGATGATTGTCTGTCTATCAGTGGGTCTAATGGCATGTTGAGGTCCCCCGCTACTATTAGAAGCTCGTCCTGTGGCAGTTCGGCTAGGGCTTTGGCTACTTCCTCCCAATAGGAGGGGTCGTCTGAGTTGGGGCCGTAAAGATTCGCTATGTGGAGCTGTTCCTCCCCTCTTGAGATGTTTGTGATCAGCAGTCTGCCCTCTCTGTTGTGTGTGTGGAAGTCTATCTTTAGTTTTGACTTTTTAGAGATGAGGGTCATAACCCCCCTTCTCTTTTTGCTCGCGTGTAAGCTCGCACACTGCACTATCCAATTAGCTCTGACTAGATTGTGATCTTCCTCATCGAGTTTTGTTTCTTGTAGTAGTACAATGTCGCTTTTGGACTTTGCTAGGTATTCTACTATTTTTCTCTGTTTAATGGGGTGGTTCAGGCCCTTGACATTTAGTGAGGTCATTTTGAGGTCCTCAGCCAGAGAGATAGTGTTGTTATTAGTCATTATCTAGGACTTGGGGTGGTAGCTGTCTGTGCCCAGCACTCAAGGGACTGCAGCGGTGTGAGCCGTCGTACATCATGGCATGTGAGATTGTGAATAAGTAAAGAATGGAAAATGAAGAGATGAGGTTCCAAAGAGATCCTACCTTTCCCCTCCCAAACTCCCACCACCCTCCCCTGAGCTCTCCCTCCCCCGACAGTCTCCACCCCGCCCCCTGTCCCACCCATCCCCCAACAATAGAATACGGAAGGTGTGACTGCAGGATCGCCATTTCGCCTCACGGAGCTTAGAAGACTCTAGACTTAAAACAAACTGTATTTCTCCAATTTAAGGCCTATTCCAAGGCCTTATTGGAAGACATAGTGTGCCCAGCATCTTGTCTGTATGCCTCCCCTTGAGTAAGGATAAAGCTAATTATGCCGAGAGGAGGGATGATAAGGAAAAGGATACTCTGTGTTCCCTGAGTTTTCCTGGCTTGTGTCTTTGGCCAACTTGTTCATCCGGGCTCTCCGTTCGATTATTCAGAAGTCTTGTTGGCACTTACGGGGACCAGCCCCTTTTTTTGTGAGGTAGTTCTGTTGCATGGATTGTCCTTTAATCAGCCTTTGGGATTTTCTGCTGCTCCCTCGGTGTTCGGTTCTGGTGAGGGGCCTCTTTTTGCCGTGCCGTGTAGCAAGGTGTCCATCCATTTTCAGAAACTGAATTTGGTACAGTGGGCTTCTTTGTATCTGTGAGTAAAACAATTTTTCTGGCAGAAATTCCTGGTGCTTCTTTTCAGTGCTGCTTTCTGCACAACAAACCATGTGAAGCCTTTTACGCAAGTGTCTGTTTACGTTTTGGCTGTTTTTAATTAGACAGTTTTTATATTTTCTCAGTCTCAATTTGTTTGTTGGAGTCAGTACCTAACGACTTTTATCCTTTTTCACGACTTCTCTTTAGAGATTTGAGTCCTACTTCCTCTAAATTATTAATGATAAAAGTGTGTTACATGATTTTATGTTCTTCAATGACAGTATTTGGAGGAAAAGAGGCTTGATATTTTATAGTGGCATGTCATTTTCCATCGACAATGTCGTGGAATGTAACAATATTTCTGGAGTATCAAGTTCCATATTGAGATCTAGGTGATGGCGAAAGTGATCACTAAAATCACTGTCAATTATTTTTAACTCAGAAAAGAAGTGAATTGATTCATATTATTACATTGCCAACTACTGGTGAACAACTAGGGCCCTCTCTTCTATAGCTTGTTGGTACAATTCAACCTCCGGTTCAGTATCAATATGAACCCTTTTCCCCTTCAACCGCATGGCCTGCTGTGAATGGTCAAGACTCTAGGAAAAAGACAGTGATGCAGATGAACTAATCTGCCAATACTTCTATCCAAGGGAGAAATATATTGATCCCTATCTGTGAGTAATAAATCTCAACAATTATTTCATTTATAGGCAAAACCATACTTACTGCAGAAGTAGTTATAAAAACGTGTTTTTATCAAATTTTTCAAACAAGAATAATAATAACAAATATACAAAACATACAAATACATATATCCAGGACACAATCTTTCCTGCCTGTTATTTTTTTAAATACTGATGTACCAACAACGTAATTCCATCCTTAACTAAAAAGAGAGAGGTCATCCTGTACACATCAAGGGGATTCATCAACCCTCAATCTATTATCAGGAACATGTACACAGTTTTTGAACGTTAATCAGCATCTGGCGGATTCCTCTGTATCATGGGGTCGACGCGTTTCGGCCACATTCATTTTGACCATATTAGGACGGTAGTGGCAAAAATAGAAATATCTGGATTGTCTGCAAGATAAAGTCTTCCCAACAAGCACTTCAATCAGGGAAGGGTAAGAATCCTCCTCCCATCTTCCTTACAGTCACTGTATGATTAGTCCACCGTCAAAAGTGTAGCTTGCTGCCTTACTGGCAATAGTGCATCGACCTTGTTCGTGCGTATCCAGCGCCTTCTTGAAATAATCCTGTAGTTATGGGGAACCGTATATTTATTCATGTGACGTTCACACCACTTATAAAATGATCTTAGCGTCGTACCCCGTGCCAAAGTCTGGTCACCCATCGGTCCCAGTAAAAAACTCTGGTATTACAGAAGCTCATGCAGACTTTCCTGTAATATAGATCACACAGGTGCACATGTACTGCCTGTGTGATTTCAATGGGTCATTCCCTCATTTGCATGGGGGTGTGGCTCCATGCAAATGGAAAAATATTTTGCCTCTCGGCCTACTCCATATCATAGGCGCGGATGTAGAGACAAAGAGGCACCTGGCGAAGCACTGACTATTCACCACAGAGATGGCAACCAGTGACCCTCTGAAAGTGCCCCTTGGAAGTAGGGACAGGGTCTCTTATATACCACATCCCCCAGGCTCTCCCCTACAACTGGGCGCAGTCACTCACTTAGTGGGCTGGTTGAGTCGCGGAGGGTTTTGTCGATTCTGGGCATTTTGTTACATTGCATTTAACAATATGATGCGCTTTTGTTTTAAACTGCAATTTTAACTAATTTTAAACTAATTGTTGAAGGAATTTGAATAGGGTTGTTTTACCTTGCTTGCACTGTACTTTTGGGAAGGAGATTCCTCCCGTCCCTGCACGCTACTTTTCAGGGCTGATTTCCAGGCTCAAGGATAGAGACCCCATTCTTGAAGTGCGTGTTCTAGTTGCTCAGGGAGGCGGGGCTATAAAATGTGACTGCGCGTGTGCGCCGCTGGCGCACTTAAGGCAAGCCCATTTGTGCCCGTCAGCATCCGGGAAGCGGCCAGCGCCAGCAACTATGAGCGTTTCATCCCTCAACCTTCTGTTGCACCTCAAAGGCATAGTAGGGCTGAGCTGTGCCAGCGTTGTACTTGCGATTTTTGCGATTCCTTAAATGCAATGCATGAATGTTTAAAAAATGTCGAATTCGCAAATAGGAGGAGCAAATTAACACGAGGTTGACCCTCGTGTTAATTTGCGAAATCTTTCATAAATGGTCAAAAAAGCATTTTTGAAAGTCTCATGTTACACACACACATGTCCTTTGGACATGTGTGTGTGAAACTTGCACTTAAAAAAACATTTCAAGGGTGCGGGGGGGGGGGTCCTTTGGACCCCCCTCAGCACCCTTGAAATGCATCAACAAATTGCGATTCGCAAAACAAAAATTGCAAAAAGTGAATGCCTTTCCATTGATTCCTATGGGCCTCTAGGCCCATAGGAATCAATGTAATGCCATTCCTTAATTGTGATTCGCAATTAAGGAATCGCAAATACAGAAAATTAAGAAATCGTAAAAACTTTTAAGATTTCTTGATGCATAGGATTTTGCAATTCCTAAATTGCGATTCCTTAATTTTCGCAATTTAGGAATCGCAAAATCCTACAATGATGCATGTGGCCGAGAATGTACTACACCCACATACGTATAAGCCTGCTCCAGCATTTGGCGAGGACCAACAACAGGAGAGTGGACCTTTAATAGCCCGATGTAGCGTGCTAGATGTGGAATCAATGCACCCCCTGCTGCATGTACTAACAATACATGCCATGTACCATGGCCTCAAGAAGCATGGGGCAGGCTGCGTTGCCTTACAATGCATGGAAATCTGAAGTTTTGTGTAATAGCCTACTTACATACATTTTCGAGAAAGCTTACTTCCTTTTAATACATGCTCAGTTATTATTTAGATATAACTACTGATAAAAAAAGCAAACTCTTGATGTGTACACCTATTTATTTATTTATACAGTTTTATATAGATGCAATGTGGAAAACCAAACCCAAATGCTCAAAGTTTTAGCACATTATTATCTCTATGCATTAGAAATAAAAAGTATGTGTTCAACATATTGAACTTTCATCAAGCTAATTCGAAAAATATAATTTCCATCAAAATGAAAAATGATAGATTTACATGTCTACACAGGTGTCCCAGAGATGAAAGTGAGGTAGTTCTGTTGCTGTGAACGTGTACGTTGCTTTGCTCTTTTAATACTTCAATTAGAATCTGACCCTGTTTGTGTTTTACATTAGGTGTTGGCAGGGGTCGCTCTAGGCTCATGGGGACCCTGGGCAGGGAGCGTAGGTAGGGACCCCGGAAGAGGGGGTCCGGGCGGGGCGGAGCCCCCGGAGCTCAGGAAGGTGTTACAGAGCCGGAGGCCGCCAAATCCCTGCCAGGGGGCGCCACGCAAATATGTATCCATCCTCAGAGGATTATTATAATAGGGATATATAGTGGCGTGTTGGCTCCTGGGGTTTGGTGGCCCTGTGCAGGTGTACAGCTTGCACATGCCTAATGCCGCCCCTGGTGTTGGTCCACCAGTGTGACAGCCCTATTCTCAGCCCGCCTTCCCCATTCATATTTCTGCAGGTGGATAAGACGAGTTGGGTGTATGGCCTCTAAAGTGATGTGCTTAGGTCAGTCCAGACAGCACTGCGCTCGTCCCACAGCCCACAGGAGGGCAGTGGAACTGTGTGCCAAGCTGTCCCCTGCGGCTGAAAGTCCTGCTTAACCTCAGTTCTCAGCCCAGCCTGCGCTGCTCATATCCCTGAAGGCGCCGGGCGGGGATAGAGGAGTGAGGCCTGTCAATGCCGCCCCAAAACAGTAGGTTCACTGTTGGCTGGTACTCTGACATCACTGGTCACTTGTAATAAGTTGCCATGACTGACTAATACATTTTTTCATATTACATGTGTGTTCTGATATCAGAGTCTGTCTGTAAGAAGAAATACATTGACAGGCTGAAGGGAGATTAGTGTCTCCAGTGCAATATATAAAATGAAAGGCATCACTTTAAGGAGATATTAAGTTATAGGGTGTATCTGGCCTCCCTGAGGCACAACAGTGGAATAGGACAGTGGAAGGAAAGAGGTTGAAGCCATCCAATACATTACCAAATGCTCCTTGTAGATATAGAAGGCGGTTAAGCAGGGGGGTAGGAAGAGGGGTGCGGTGGGTGCAGGTCGCCCCGGGTGTCATCACTGAGGGGGGTGACAAAATGACAAAAATATGTGTTTTAAACACATATTTTTGCCAATTTACATATTTTTGCCATTTTTTCAAGCCGAGGGTGACAAGAAATGTTCGGCACCGGGTACCACCTGACCTTGCTTCGCCACTGCGGTTAAGGGACCCGACTCAGGTCCATGAGGTACAGTCTGAGGCCATAGCCTCTTGGTAGGATGTGCACAGTTCCATTTCCAACCAGTCAGACTGAAATGGAAGCAAATCATTTACACAACATATGGGCAAATGCATTAGCGAAGGATTTAGACTGCTGTAAACACGGCTTTTGTGGGAAGTTTCTCTTACTAACCATACCTTTTAATACTTTTTGCCTCACGTTTATCCACTTTTTATAAATTTCACTAACTCTGTAAAGATCTCTAAACTGGTGAAGGTAAAACATAATCTCTGTTAATTGGAAGTGAACTGTGCCAGCATTCCATGCACTTTTACTCATGCCCTTTGTGAAGAACGGCACGTTCTTTAAATGTACAAGCTAATTGCCACAGTTACGGCGTAATATTTTTGGATATTGGCAGCCCAAGAGCTTGTTGATTTCTCTAGTATGACATTGTTGTTTTTTTAGCATTAGCTTACAGGACGTGGTATGAGGTTGTGAGTTTTACCTGATATTCTCAGGATTTTCTATTGCAGGAAGACATACCATTCTGCTGTATGTTACACCTTTATCTTTTTTTCAAAGCAAAAACATATTTTTCAACAGATCCCATAATTTTCCGACACCCCGGTAGTAGCTGTGCGAGGCCGGTCTGTCTATAGATCGGTCAAGTACATATAGTCCACGGACCTCCGCGTGTCACAGTCTAAATCTCTCCAAAGATAAGAACATTCATCAGAGATAAAAAAAAAATGTGCCAGATGTGCTCAGTGTTAAGGGAGTGTTTGTTGTCAAGACTGATGCTGAAAAGCTGGGTTCATTACCATATGTCTTGACATTCCAATAAGACAAAATCCCCCTTGCAGATGTCCAAATGCATTTTAGAGTATGCACTTCTGATTCACAATTAGCCCCATTAGAAGAGAACACCCAAATCCAGGTTTCATTAATGGCACACGGGCTCACGTTTTGGGATACAGGCACGGAAATGCTACAGCACAGGGATACTGACTCGTAGGTCTAAGGCTCAGCACATACAGGCACTGGCACGAGACCACTGGCACTAGGGCACCAACAATGGCACAGGGAAGCTGGCAGGGGGAAAAGGACAATGCGGTTCTAATATCTGCACATACGCACTGACACTTCCTAACCTTTATGTTTAACGTACTAGGCAGCCTATCCGCCTTTACTTAATGGCCCCTCAGCCCTGTCCAGCCAATGAGAGTTGCCCGAATACACCCTTTCCGTTTCCAGCACTTGGAATACGTTAGATGCTTTCTGCTATGCCAGGGGGTCTTCAATCAACCTAGACCTGCTGCAAGTCCAGATAAAGAGGGGTTCTTAGTTATTTCCTTCGTTGGTTGGGCATTCTTCAGCAGTAGGATGGCACTGCCTGCCTCCCGCCTGCTCGGTTTGGAAGCGGGTGCAGACAGCTGCAGAGAGGGAAAGTGACCAGCATAGAGGGAGGGTCTGGCCCACAGCGCGTCACCGCCACTGACTGTCAGAGGTTTGGTGTCTACGCCGTTCTTCATTGGGGAAAAAAGATAATAAGTGCAGGGACCCTAAACTGAATGCTGGGTCTGCTGAATACCAGTGATTCCACCTCATCCATCTTTCTTCCGCCACCCTACACTTTTTGTCTCTTTTTCATACTCTTACAGGTTTTCTTCTTCTTTGCATTCCCCCCTCAGTAAATGCTTTTTAATTTCTCCTTTTTCTGCCTTTCTCTCTTTTACTCTGGATCTGGGTTAGAGTTTGATGATGGAAAATAAGTCTGGGGTCTCAAAAAGGAAGGCTGGTGCCCACCACCTGCACACATTGACCACCGGCGTCCAAAGCTCTAGAACAATGGTTGGGCCAACAGATGCACCGCTAATTCTTGCTCCAGTGACTAGTGAAGTGGACCCTTAGCAGCACTCTCTCACTGAGATTTGCGCATGCCCCCTCATCAACCTACGCCTGTCATTGTGTACCTGCCCTGTCTACTGTTTGATATAGGTCTCTCCCCAGTAGTCATTTATGATCAGTGCATTACTTAATGCTAGTTGGACCTTGTCTTCGTGTGCATCATGCGTGTGTACTAATATTTATGTGCACATATATTTAGAACTGCCTTTAAGAAGAAAAAGAAGCACCCAAAATATCTGTATTTCTTTGAGTTCGAAACTTTTGATGACCTCCCGTTGGAAAGCAGATCCCAACCCACAACACTACAGCGACTACAATTAATTCAGTATTTCTGCTGAGGCCTGTTCCTATGTATGTGTAGTATGCTGGGACGTTAGTAAGAAGGTTCAGTATGTTAGTGTTGTAGTTTGAATCTTTGTCAGAGTGTGAGGGTTACTTATAAGGGGAGTTGGCTTACTTTTCAGATAGGGATATTTTGCTTTTATCGACACAAATGGAATGTGTATGATTAATTCCGACATAACAGCTATGCCACAATACATGGAAAGAATTGTTGAAATGTATTTGTAGACTACTCGAAACAAGGATGCTGTTCTTCAATTAATGTGTATGGATCAAGAGACAGTTTGGTAAAAAAATGAGGAAAGAAGACACAATAAACTTGATCTTATGAAAAAACATTCATATGTAAATATTATATTGTAAATGGAACAGAACTAACAGCATATATTAGCTTAGTGGAAGAAATACAGGTCTTGTGGTTGCTTTCTCTCCTTTTTCATTAGTTTTCCCTCCCTGCACCGAGACCTATAAGGACTGCATTAGGGGGTTACCTTCTTATATTTGATGATAACTGACTTTAAAACTCATTCAATCATTGCCAATGGTCATTAGGAAAATGTCCCTGGAATGCAGCGTTTACCACACATTTCCCCAGAGTTCTTTCAAAACACAATTTGGCACACTATACTAAACATCTCCAATGTTCCTGTTAACTGTGCTTTAAAATGTGCTATTTCCTACTACCTGTCACAACTTGTTGTAAATGTACAATAATACTAATAGTGCAAAATATGATGCTTCCTTTAAAATCTCACTACAGTGTGTCAAGCACCCCAACACATCTACCCTTGGCAACAGTTCTGCTTCACATAAGGCGAATGCTGAACAATAAATTGCTCAAACTATATGCAGAGGGTGCAGTTAATTTAATGAAGGTTACCATAGACTCATCCCTGAAGAGGCAAACTGTGTGTTTTTTCTGTGAGCGTTGCTATTGCCCTGAGCCAGGCCTGTAGGAAACTTGATGTGCAGCAGCTGCACCTCCCACTGCGCTCCTATGTAAAACAATAAAGTGGGGAGATCTGTGCTAGCCATATGGTTGCAGGTGGGGCGCTCCAGCATTCATTTTTGGGGACCAGCATGTATTTTTCCACAACAGACTTTGACCCAGAGCAATAGACTGAATTACATAAAATGAGGAAAGAAAGAAGAACAAAACGGAAAACAATGACAAAGGAAGAAAGCAGTGGTGAAAGTAACCTGAAGGAGTGAGATAAAAAGGCAGGGAGTGGCTGGTGGTGGATTAAAGAGGCATGTGGTGGGTTCAAGACTACGAATACTTGGCATTCCACACCCCAAACCTTCTATAGCACCACCCACAGGCTTCTAAGCAAAAGTTTGGGCCCAGCACGTATTATTTTACAAATTAACCACTGTCTATGTTGCCATGTCCGCACCACAGGCACACATTTTGCAATGGGTTATTTTCGGGGGGGGGGGACACAAGCTGGGGATATGTAGCACATTTTGTATATTCATAGGTTCATCTTGTGAATCTGCGCATTTACAAAATACATGTTCCCTAACTGAGAATCTTTTTTGTAAATCTGGAACTTTATACATAAATCCGAATGAGTTACTATCATCCTTCAGAGTAAGCAAGTTTATCCTGGCTGGCAGAGCTCTGAGCTGTAAAATCTCAGCAAAACGTCCTCGGATGTACCACATCGACTTTTCATCCATCACCAGCAGAAAAGCAGGGCGCGTGAAAAGAAAACGTTAAAGTTGTATGATGGTTTGTTTAAAGTGCTGAGGTATCCAGTCTGAGATGTACAGTGTGGCAGGAGCACGCAGTCACTATTATTTATTTCCTTGCTAGGACACTGGCAAAATCAATTTGCTCACTGGACAATGGAATATAAAATGCAAGATATGCAATCATATTTTGCATTACCCTTGCGCTTCACATCCTCTAGTGCTGTGAGAACAATCTCAGCCCTCTGGTGACTAAAAATGACCTACATTGACAGGAATGACCAGTATATTCGCAAACAAATGCCCTATTTAACATAGAACTTGGAAAAATTGGAACATTTTGACATTAACTTAATTTCTGAGGTCCACCCATGCATTCCATGGTGTGTTCCCCTTCTTGGATATTTTGGAAATTACCTCAAAGGTACCAAGCAGGGCTTTGGTACCTGTGCTAAATAACATAAGCGCACTACAATACAGATGAGATATTGTACATGTGGAGTGGTACTTCGCTTGTAGAATGTAAAAATTTGACCTCTCATCTGAAACAAATCCAAGCCTTATTCCCTCAGGTCTCTTTGTGGTATTGAAAGCGCGCCCTCGTTTTCTTGGCCCCATTCAAGGATTTCGCAGAAAGCAGTGGTAATGTGTTTAACTGCAAGTATACCACGAAACATTGGCTTCAGCATTTCCATGCACCTTTCCAACACAGTCTAGAATAAGAGAGCATACATTTAAAAATGGAGTGGCTATTTGATTGCATATGAAGACATGTGTGGTGTGTACTCACATGGAGTGTGGATGTGATGTTTGTGAAGCTTCTCCTTCAGGGAAGGCATGTGAGAATTAGGATGTGTTGTGTATGCATATTGTGTCTAGTCATAGATAAGTTTAGTTTTGGAGATGAGTGCTATGCTCTGTGGGTCTCTTATTGGTCAGTGTTGTACCTACAGTACATAGGTGTGGGATAGCACTTAGGCATGCCTGGTTATCAGGAGAAGGAAGCTAGAGTCTACACAAGTAGGCCTAGGAGCTCGGTGGGCAGAGTGGTCAGTATAAATCAGTGGCAGCTCGCGCTGGTAAATCTATGGGGCAGTGAGGCAGGTCGGGGTGGGAGGGTAGTGGAGCTCAACATATGACAGGAAAGATGGGGAGAGGGTGTAGCCTTACGGCTAGAGCGGTCGACCTCGGAGCTGGGGAACCGGGTTCGAGTCTCGGCAACGACTCTCAATATCCTGTGATTCTGGGCAAATCACTTAATCTCCCCGTGCCTAACAAAAATGAATGTGTCTCCTCATGTAACGAAACTGGTGCTCATGTAAAGCGCTCTGATCCCCTGGGTCTAGTTCGCGCTGTATAAAACTCTAAAAAAATTAATAAAAAAAATGAAAGTAAAGAAATAAATACATTAAACCTCTTACCCTCACGCTTGTAAGGTAAGTGATTTTAATTATTTAGTTTCACCTTTTCCTTTGTATGTCAAACTCCACTACCCCACCATCCTGCCCTGCCCGCCTCACCGCCCCACAGCTGACATGTGCAGGCCACCACAGGTATAAATGATGCATGTTTGAAACTGGTCAATTGAATGGCTTAGATGGCTGCAGTTTGCTGTCAGTAAGTCCGAATGTGTGATGAAAGCTGGAGCTTCAAGCCCTCACACACTGGGGTAAAATCAGGGTACAGGGGCATCGTAGACCTGGAAAGGTTAAGAATACCTTGCCCAGATCCACAGGCGGTGGCCAGCCCCTATCTCTTCGGACAAGCTGCCAGTGGCATGCCTCCTTGGCAGACTAAGAGCAACAAGAGTCCAGAAGGAGAGCTGGAGGTGGGCAACATGCTTAGACTACCTTATACGTCTAGTGTGGCTAGTGGGTAACAAAGGTAGCCCCGCTTTTAGGTCCCAGGAGGGTGCTAGACTTATAGCAGGCTCCCTTTGCAGGTACCTCTGACTGAGGAGCAAAGGATGCCAGTAATTACCACCAGATAGAAGTGAGGGAGGAAAGTCTTTTAGGACCATAGATTACACATTTTGAAGTTCATGCACTGTCCCTCTTAGTGGCCCAGTGTTTGTAAAATCTGGATAGCACTTCTAGAGTTAGTGGGTGCCTGGGTATTTACCTAGTTACGAAGACAGAGCCCACCTGCCCCTTCACATCGTCCTTGAAGGGGCCTTTATTCCTATTTCTATGTAGTATGCCTCAAAGGCAAGCAGCGGATGCTAGTAAAACAGCTTCTACCCTGTGTTTGTATATTTGTCATTTAATAAAATACACTAGCACTCTAATAAAGAATAGTTTGAGTTTTTTATTTATTTATGAACCACTTTGCTCTCGAAAAAGTTTATTATCTGCGGAGTCCCCCAGGGATCGTCCCTCAGCCCGACCCTCTTCAACACCTAAAAGAGCCTCCTGGTGGTCACCGTCAGATCACACGGACTCAACATCATCTCCTACAAGGACAACATACAGCTCATCCTCTCACTGTCCACAGATCCATTAAAGCTAACTTCCACAGATGCATGATGAACATCATGGACTGGATGAAGGAGAACTGTCTCAAACTCAACATTTAAAAAACAGAAGACCTCCTCTTTGGCAACAAGACCTAGCGATGGACTGACACATGGTGGCCTGTAGAGCTCAGCACCCCCCGCCTCAACAGACCACGCTCGCAACCTTGGTATCATCGTGGCTAGCAAGCTATCCATGGAGAAGCAAGTCAACGCAGTCTAATCTGCCTGCTTCCACACCCTTTGCATGCTCCACAAGATCTTCAGGTGGCTCCTAGCATACACCAGAAGGACCATCACGCAGGCCTTCTGGTCCAGCAGACTGGACTACGGACACACTCTTCGTAGGAATAACTGGAAGCCTCCTGAAGAAACTCCAGACAATACAGAACGTAGTGGCAAGACTCATACTTGACCTCCCCAGAAGGACCCACATCACACCACATCTCAAAAAACTACCATGGCTCCCAATTCAGAAGAGATGCCAGTTTAAGATGCTGACCCACACCTACAATGCCCTTCACAATGAAGGACCAGCATACATCAACAAATGCCTGACCCTCCACCAACCGACCAGACACTTTCGGTCAGCCTCCCTATCCCCTGCAGACAGCCCATAGATCAGTCAAGCCAACAGCAGAGGATGCTCCTTCCTGCACCTGGCAGGCAAGACTTGGAACAACCTCCGCCTGCACCTTAAGACCGCACCATCACTGCAGCAATTCAGAAGAGAATTAAAGACCTGGATGCTTGAATGATCAAACCTCCACGCAGCAGCAAACAGTTCCAGTGCCTCAAGACTCTCACAGTGATTTGCCAAGATCTGTAAATGTCTGATTGATTGATTGAAATGAAACACCAGCATTATTTTTTTTCTCTTTAAGGCCTTGATTACGATAGCCATGGCTACAGATGCAAAATATATTGCACCTGCTAAAGTCTGATAACTGGAGATTTGGAATTTAACAAGAGTGAAAATGATCACCTACTCTAAGCTAAGCCTTTCAAAATGGAGTATGACGAATTGGATGCTTGGGTGCTTATCGGTCAGAGGAGTCGGGGATCTCAAAGGGGGTGCCACAGGGCTCTTGCTTGAGCCCTACTTTATTTAATATCTACGTGGCCCCCCTCGCTAACATCATGAGATCCCATGGGTTTATTCCTGCGTCATACGCAGATGATACCCAGCTCCTCTTCCCTTTTAAGATCCTTACGGATGAGATCAGGAACGCCTTTTCCCAGGGGATGAAGGCAGTGGCCCACTGGATGGCATCTAACCTCCTGCAATGTAATGTTGCGAAAACGGAGGTGATGCTGTTCGGGGAAGCCAAGATCCTTTGGTCCCCAGACTGGTGGCCACATGACCTTGGCCCAGTCCCGGAGCCTAAACAGGTGGTCAAGGATCTCGGAGTGCGCCTAGACCAGGACCTCTCCTTTAAAAACCATACTGCCCAAGTGGTAGGGTCCTGCTTCCACATAATTGGGATGTTGCGGAAGGTATTTCCCCTATTGCCGGATTCAACAAGGAAGACCCTGGTACAAGCCCTGATACTGAGTCGGTTGGACTACTGCAACGGGTTGCTCCTCTCTGCAAATGAGGGGGTTACCTCGAGATTGCAGGTCGTCCAAAACACAGCAGCTCGCCTTGTCCTTAATAAACCCCCCCGAACACCCTCTAAACCCCTTTTGACTGCGTTGCATTGGCTTTCTGTGAAACAAAGGGTGAAGTTTAAGGTGTGTTGTATTATGCACAAATGTCTTTTGGGAAAAGGCCCTCTATATCTGCTTAGCAAATTCTCACCCTATGTGCCTTCACGGCCCTTGAGATCAAGCGAACAGGCTTTGCTGCAGATACCTAGAGCGAAAAAGGTGAGACAAGGGGACAGAGAACTTTCCATTGCGGGCCCCATGCTGTGGAATACCCTTCCACTTTCCCTGAGACTCTGTAAAGAGCACCTAGCCTTTAGGAGACAGCTGAAAACGTTCTTATTCTAAATCATGGAGATACAGCGACAGGTTGTTTATTTGCTTCTAGGTTGCCAAAGGCGCGGAGATACTCCTTCGGGAGGTGATCCTAGCGCGTTACAAACTCGCAAATAAATAAATAAATAAATTGGTGCTTTCTGTGTATTTTCTACTCCAAATATCGGCATATTTGACCTGCCAATATGTACATGGGAATATAGAAGAGGTGAGGACTTTATCACACCCTCTGCTGGGTGTTGTAAACTTAGCACTACTCATAATTCCCACACCTGGGCATAGATATTTTTTTTAAAGCCTTAGGCTTCAAGCAATAGGCAAAAGTCATTAAGGTATTTAATGGCTAGTTTTAACTGAGTAAAAAATTCAGGCAAAAGAACCAAGACAAAAACAAACATGGCTGTAGACACTTTCAGCTTGCAACTTGCTTTCAAAAATGAAATGCACCTAACTGTGGCGATTTTATTGTCTTTCATTTAAGTTGAAGGATGGGTTGGACTTGCAAAATGTTCCACATTACAAAAGCAATTATATAATAATATAATAAATATACTTTGTAAATAGCGGAATCCCTGACTAGCTTCTAATGCCACGCTAATCAGTTTTCCTATCTAGGCAATGCCCATTTTTAAAAAGCCCATGGTCAGTGACAAGATATACTCCATTGACACAGATGAACTAAAATGACACTTATCTAGAAGAGCCCTGTACGCCGTCTGAAGTGTGCCATCAATATATCAAGGATGCAGATACTGAAGCAGCCTGATAAGATTACCGCTCAACAAGATAAGGTATGCCACAAGACAGGTTGCTATAATGGTACATTTCCCATTTTCCACAGTTGGGACTGAACTGAAACAACATTTTCTTCAGTAATTATTTTTCATTTTTGATTTATTCATGCCACACTATATCCCGTAGGTATTGCATTCAAAATAAAGGGACTCATCCACAAATCTATCTGAGTCTAGGTTCGTGTACAAGTGAAATGTAGTTTTAGAATTCACAAAAATTAGCTTCTTACTCATTAATAGATTCAGTCACACAGAGCTTTCCGTGGAATAAATCCACTCCCTGGGTAGGGACATGCGGTGGGCAAGAAGATGGTCCTGGGTTGGATTGATGTGGAATGTCTTACCACAATTCCCAAACTCCAGTCTATCCACTTCTTGCCCTGGAATGGTTGGAAATTTAGTCATGAGCAGAGTAGAACTATGACCCTGATTTAGAGTTTGCCTGTCAGGTTACTCCATCACAAACGTGACAGATATCCTATCTGCCCTATTATAAGTGCATTGTATCAAGGCCTCCCGGTTTAAAAGTATTTTATTTTTTATATTTCCATCTGTATTTATTCATATTTATTTGATGTTCATTTGATCTCTATGTATCTATTTTTATTTTGTGCTTAGTGTAAAAAATTAGGCTGCAATGGGTATATTTCAACATTTATTTAACCAACAAATGTTTAGTCATGCTTGAATGTCCAATGGATTTTAGCCATTTATAGAACAATACAGTCATGTGAATCCAACTGCGTTGTAGAACAGCTTAAACAACTGTACCGCTGCAGTTATGTAAGCTTCGTAAGGAAATCTTTTTACTTATTTTCTGTATTTATCGGTATTTACAATTAAATACAGACAGGAAAATAGATGGTTTTCTGTCCATATTTATCTGTAAAAATAGAAAACTGGGAGCTTTAATCGTATCCTATGCATGAAAAAGGAACAATAGGGGATTTGCCCATTTAACACCGCATTGCCTGAGCATTAAATCTCAACATAAGAATATGGTATAAATGTAGGGACAAATACATGTGCAACACATTTGGTCCGCAAATGTGTTGCACATGTATTTTCATTGCGTAGTGGATTTAATCATACCTTACTATTTTAAATTCAATTTCATACACCTGACTATACACCCATCTACACTTTGTATTATATATTTTTTTAATTATTTTTTAGTTCCTTATTGGCCAGATAAAGTAACAAAAATAATTAAACATCATAATATATACAATACATTGTACACCTTGGCCAAGCAACATGTTCCATATGTCCGCCCACCACAAAGGGCATCACATTTTCCCTTTGTTCCTCCATGTCTCTTTTTTGCTTTGAGGAAGATGGTTACATGATAAGACCAGCTTTTAATCCACTGAGAAGGAGCCCCCAAGTCAGAAGAGCCCTGGGTGACCTGCCCCATTGCCTAGCTGCTAATGACTATACTAATTATCTAGCACTATATCTTTTATGGCTCCTCCTAATCACAGGTTGACACATTTTGGCCCATACCCAGTCAAGGCCTCCTGAGGCTAGGAAGACAAAGGAACCAAAGCCTGAAAGTGATCACATCAAATATTCAATTTTTGTTAGTCTTTATCCGATTTGAACAATCATAAAAGACACATAAAATAACAGTATTAAAAATCAAGAAATATCTTTAAAACATCATAAAATCACTAAAATCCCATATAAAAACATATCAAGTAATAAAGATATAATACGCAGGGTTGGATAGACACCTCAATCTTATGTACAAAGCAATGAATACCAACTACTTCATATCAGATAACATCAGTTACATAGTGCCTGCAGCCTGTTCCTTCTAATGGCCCACGCCCAGCTGCAAAACATAGCCATGGCAATAACCATGACCTCACTTGTATCAGTTCTCAGGATACCGTTTGGCAAGATCTTGTTCCTATTTTAGCACAAACTGGCTTGAGCCATTTATGGCGAGGACCCTTGTATGCAGGACATGCAAACAGGACATGCAATAAGGTTTCTTCCTTACAAGAGCAACAGTAGCATTTTGAGTCTTGTACCGTCCCCCACTTACTTGAAAAAGATTTTAAGGGGAGGGTACCGACTCTAAATTGATGATAAAGCTTCCTGTCACCAGGACTCATTATGGTATCCCAGTAAGCTTCCCGCCTGTAATGAATTTTATGTTCCAAAAACAGACAAGTTAAGGAAGTGGAATTCACCCAAGAAATAGACTTCAAATTAGCCATGTCCCTGTAGAAGGCTTTAAAATCTGTTTTTGAAGGAAAAGTGTTTCCTTCAGGGTTCAGCCACAAATGGGTGAGACCCATATCCAATAATGTAGCCTTCATCCTTTGCAACCAAGATATGTTATTAGTTTTATCAACATTTCTGATTTACTTCACAGCTTGCGCGTAAGGTGCTAGCTCCGGGGTAGTCCAGAACCTTCGCCAGTAGGCAAGGGGTCTGAAACCCGCGGCCTCCTCAAACAAAAAACACCCCAAGTCTTGGTATAATGGCCTAAGAGGGGTGGACTGGGGAAGGCCGGTTAATGCCCTCAGAAACTTATTCTGCGCTTGGACTAAAGGGGCTACATTTTTGAATCCCAAAAGTTCAGCACCATAAATTATTGAGGCCCTAACCTTCTCTTGGTATAAAGTTAAAACAGGATTAACTGGTTTGGTATGGGATAGACGGTGTTCTTTTAAAAGAGCCCCTGCCAGTTGGTTATGCCTTAGAATTAGCAAGTCCATCTGTGGCTTCCAGTTCATCCGTTTGCCCAGTGTGACACCTAAATATATAAAGGAGTCAGTTTGTTTGAGAATCTCAGAGGTCATTTTTACTTTAGCTTTAACTGATTTAGACTTATGCAACACCATGAACTTTGTTTTGTTGACGTTGACTATAAGTTCATGGTCCTTGCAAAAAAGACCAAATCTATTGAGGGCTCTTTGCAAACCGACACGTGTTTTAGATAAAATTAGAGTGTCGTCTGCAAACATTAAAAGTGGTATCCTCGAGCCAGCGAGAGTAGGGGCATCCGTAGGATATTCCGTATAGTATGAGATAACCTTGTTAATGAACAAAGAGAAGAGGGTGGGGGCTAGGACACATCCCTGTCGAACTCCCTTGTCCACAGGGAAACGTTCAGTTACCTCACCCTGTTTAACCCACCGGGACTTGGGCATAAGTGGATTCATACACTATTATGATGAAAGATAGAATCTCAGCAGGCAACCCTGCTTCCTTAAGTGTGTCCCATAGCTTGCTACGGGGCACTAAATCAAATGCAGATCTAAGATCTATAAATGCTGCATAAAGGGTGCCCCCAGCTAGCACCACAGTGTTCCAATATAGCATCATAAATCTAAAAACTTGGTCTATTGTGCTAACATGGGCACGAAACCCTGCTTGATAGGTAGATAAAATTCCATACTCGTCCATCCACATATTTACCCTGCTTTGCACTAATCTGGCCACCAACTTTTGCATAGAATCAATAAGGCTTATCGGCCGGTATTTAGTTGAACTAGCACGATCCCCTTTTTTGTACATCGGAACAATTTCAGCCCCACGCCAAGAATCCGGAATTGGAGCTCCTCTTGCTAGTCCATTGGCAAAAGTAAGAATATATTTCAACCAATTCTCCCGGTCAGCTTTAAATATGTCCACTGGAATACCATCCGGACCCGGGGCTCTACCTGCAGCTACCCTGTCCAAAGCATGGTCTATTTCCGCTAGAGTGAATGTTAAGACTGACTCCGGAACTACATTCTGATACTGCCCACAATCATTATCATGCAAGGAAAATTGGGTCTGATAATAAACGACCCAAGCTTCAGGAGGGACATTATTGGTTGGTGCCGAGCCAGCATTATCACTACCCCTCTTGACGAGTTGCCAGAATCGACACCAGTTTTTCCTGGAACTTGCATCAAATAAGTCCCTCCACCTACTTTCATCAAATGTCGTCTTTGCCCGATATTGCGTGGCCTTATATTCACATCTCCGTTTCATTACCTCCTGAGGTGAACCTGCCCTTATTCCTATTGATAGAGCCTTGTAGGCATTTCTGCATGCCCCATCATACCATTCTGCTGATTTTAGCACAGGAGGTCTATTAGCTCTTGATTTCGATTTCATAAAGAAGAATCTCAACTTGGCAAACAGGGTTTCATGAACAGCTAAAAAGGCTGCAAAGGTTTCCTCATAGGGTTCAAGTAGCGAAGGGCAGCGAGGGCATCTGCAAGCGTCACCTTGATTTGACTCACATTTCTCTCATCCGCAGACACTTGTGCCCACTTTAATCTGCGGCAGTCATGGGACATAATGACATCAGCTGTTACTATGTCCATGCTGCCTCTCATAACCGAACAGCAGTTCACTGCTAATGTCAGTGACAATGGATCATGGTCACTCTCTGGCCTTTTCACGACCTCCATGTCCCTCACCCGTTGCCAGAATTCTAAATTTACAAGAACATAGTCAATCCTACTACCTTTTAGCCCACTTGTGCAAGTAGGGTTGCCATTATGGTCTGAGTTAGTTCTTCCGTTAACTGCACCGAGCCCCCTCTCCAACGTTAGGCTTTTTAACTGAAGAGCAGCTTCAGTCAACTTCTTATTTTGAGCCAAATTTAAGGTCGGGACACCCCATATGGCATATTCATCACTAGTTAGATTCCCATCTTCCATACCAAGAGGCTCAAACATGCAGTTAAAATCCCCTGCAATAATTCGGTTGCAGGTCCCTTCCAGAGTTTTAATAAGTGTATCCAGGCTAGAGATGGTCATAGATGCATTTCCTCCTAACCCCCTGGCATAGACATTAATCAATATGAACTCAGAATCACACACTGTGGTTATTTTAATGGCCTGAATATCCGAGGTGTCAATTGCAAGATCTTCTACCAGGAGACCCGCCTGTTGTTTGACCCAAACTGTCAGGCGCCTAATGGACGCCCTTTAGGACTAGCAATTGCAGGCTTACCAAAAGCCAAAAAACCTGGCTGAAAAATCGTTTCCAGTGACCAAGTCTCCTGGAAAACAACAATATCATAAGGCTCAATAAAATTGGACCAATCGGAGGATCAAGTCTTAGAAAGCAACCCAGCAATGTCCCAAGACAGAATGCTTAATGGCCTGGGGGAAGAGTCTACGCCCTGTTCTGGGTGTACCAATTCCCCAGAACCCTGTAACCCACTACCTATTACCGAGAATTATCGAAAATGTAAATCCATCCCAAGGGCAGCATCGAGGTGAATGGGAATGTTGACTATCTCACTAGAAACTGCCATTGGGAGTCAATCGCAGCCATCTAAGCCTGACAGTGGGGCAAATCGATTGGCTAGATTTAAATCGGTGGAATGGGCTGTAACTCTCTGGTGGACACCCTGATGTTCCCTGCTCATCCTCCCTCTGAACGGGGAAACGTAGTGGGGTCTGTAAAAAAACCTAAGGGAAGAATAGATATTTTTCCGGGAGAATACCCCACATTTCTACACCCCAAACATTCCAATAAAAGTCTAACCACATGCTCGTTATTAAAGTTGGCAACTATACAGTCACCCCCCCATCCTTGATGGTATGTCCAACCCATGACGAACGTCTTGCCATTATCAGTTGATTGCAAATATCCCAGCCCCATACCCCCGCTTCACTCAATTGGGCATTAAGCCAGTGCATTGTCTTTGCCATCAACTGGTCTGTAGATTCGATTCGCTCTGGCCAGCATATAGGGTCAGAACGTTCCTCAGAACCACCACCAATGGTGCAGCGGCAGGTGTAAAATGAAATATACTACAATCGTTCCTGGGCAGATTGTTACCTAATCCAGAGTTCCTTGTTGAGAAATCACGACCTGTACCCCCCCGGGCAGTAGTTGAGCGGTTGACTAAACCAGACACAAAGTTATTTTGTAGGGTATTACTAGTTAACCTAACACAGGCTCTCTCATCTGCCTACAAGGGGGTGCTCTGGATAATCTGGGCAAATTCAATCAAAGTGTTTCCCACCTCACCCACACCGCCACCCTGGGCTGCTTCACCAATACCAGAGTTAGCATCCACCCCTCTATTCCTATCAAGTTGCAAAGGCAATGGATTGGTTGTTAAAGGGATAGCTGCTGAACAGTTAGAGGTTGTTGGAATACATGACGCTTCAGGCACCATTTCAAGCGGCCGGTTAATTTTCCCCATTGAAACCATAATGGAACCATGGTTAGCCACCACAATAAGTTCTAGGTTTGTTAATTTCTCTTCAATTAAAGGCAGTCTCTCTATTATTGGAGATAAAGAAGCCGAGATAAGATCCCCCATTTTGGCCCATAAACCTTGTTCCGATTGAAGCACAGATGCTCCAACTTGGTCCATATTTTGAGATCCAGAAGAAGGAATTATAAGCTGAGGCTGAATCGACGTTTGTGGCATAAAGTTCACATACATATCCATCATCCTTATACGTTTTAGACATCTTAGCGTACTTTTGCCTTTGGGTGCCCCCTACTCGTTTCCTCTTTATTGCAGGCTCCGGTTGTATTTCTACCGCTTGTGACTTGGATTGAGGCACAGCCCTTGTCACGACCCGTTGGTGAGAGGTGCACACTAAGCCCTCTTGTGTCGGTACAGGGAGATCTGAAAGAGACACGTTAGTGATAGATTCCTTACCTTAGAATATCCCCAGTTGTCAGACTGGATCCGGAAAAGTTTGCGTAGCAATACCCCTGCGCGCCGGCAGGCGTCGTCCGTGGCTCCGCGCCGCAATGACGTCGTCAGAGTACTTAGACACCGCCCTCGCGCGCTGACGTCAGTTCTTCTTTTTTCCGCGCCAGCTAGCGCAGATCCGGAGAAGCTCTACCCCTTAGTCTTTTTTGACTAAGCTTTTTTGATCTTTAGATCATTTCTCTACTCGAGTCTTCGACTCCGACGGTGCCGGTAGGGATGCCCGGGTTTAAACCCTGATCCAAGTGCGACCGACAGATGTCGGTTACCGACCCCCATCGCCGGTGCCTCAAATGTTTAGGCCTCGACCACGACGACCGCACCTGCTCCGACTGCCAGGCCCTGACGTCTAAAGCTAGGCGGGAGCGGTCCCGCAAGCGACTTGAGCTCCGGCAGTCGGCCCCGCGCCGCTCCAGGTCCCAGTCCCACAGGAGGTCGAGGGACCAGTTGCGGGGTCGGAGCCCTCGCAGCTCCGGGAGTGGACATCGGTCGTCAGGATCCAAGTCCTCAGGTAAGAGGCATGAGAGGTCGGAGAGACGTCATCGTTCCTCCGACCCACCCCGACGCTCGCAAAATGCGGCCGGGGGTTCAGTTGACACCACCCACGCGGCTCCGACGGAGTCGCGGACGTCGCCGCCTGCCCCACACCTTCGGGTCCCTGGGCATGACGCGACGCCAGAGGAGGTCAAGCGGTACCTCATGGCCATGAGGTCCCTCCCTCCTCACCCGGGTTCCGTGGCGCCTCCGGGCCCAACGGCCCCGGCTGGTGGGCCTAGTGCTTCGGCTCCGATGCAGTCGGGTGCTTCGGCCCGGCGCCGCCGGCGACTTCGATCCCGGCGCCGCAGGCCCTCACTGGATCCGCTTCCGGATCCGGGTCGTCGCCGGTCGACCTCACAACCTCACCGGCGGTGGCCCCGCTACTACCACCAAGGCATCACAAAACAGGACAACGGACCTTCCCAAAATACCATGGCCCCTCATCCGCACAATAGCAGAATGTTGGGAGATGTGGCAACCAACTATATATGAAGAAAGGAAGTCACTCTTCAATAATAATGCACACAATGCCAAGTGTAACGCTGATGTGCTGCACAGACCTCACTATGCAAACCACAAACATCTCCATGTGGAGATATACTATTGATACTTGTAGTGTAGTGCACAGTGGGCACAACCATGTTACCTCAGGCAGTGGGAAAGATCTCGGTCAAGTAGCTGTGTTGTCCCCCCTGGAAGCGGAAGCGGAGTGGTCTGATCCAACGTACGCCACTCCAGCGAAGGAGTATGAATAAATAGGCCAGGCCCTAGGCGAGGTTCACTTCTGGGAAGACCAACGAGTCTGCCAGAGCGACGGCCCTCACCCTGGCAAGTGGCTGCCGCCATGACCGCGGGCCTCCACGACACAGGCCCCCTGCGAACCCACCGGCACAGCACCGCAGACTTATGTCTGTACCGACTACTCCTTCGATCTACACTGCGGACAGCAGGGTTCACAATTTGAATTCAGCCTTGATTTATTAATTGCACAGAGAATTGTATTCTATGTCCTCGTATTTTGTCAAGAAGTGACAAAAACCATTCCTCGATGTCTTTGCTAACTACTGCCTTTGATCTACACTGCGGACAGCAGGGCGCACAATTCAGATGCAGTCGCGACTGCAGATGACGCAGTCTAGTTTGCAAAGAGACGTTGCTCCCAGTGCGGCCCGCCAGGACCACGCATCATCGCAGAATGCGCACACGCTGTGTGCTTCAGGTGCTACTAACACACTGCACCATAAGTCATCTCTACGTGGCCTTATCAAGGCAAGACATTGAACCCAGTGCGGCCCACCGGGACCACGTATCATCGCAGGGTGCGCACACGCTGAGTACTCCAGGTGCCACTAACTGTGCAGCTCAACTCAACACCACGTGGCTGTGCGCCCATCCTGACCGCTGCCTGCGCCCTACACTGGGGTTACACGGTTCACAATTCAAGATTAGTAGCGATGCAAATTGTGTAAGACACTCTAATGAGTTAAGAAGACCAAATGCTCCCAAACTGTGCAGCTCAAGTCAACGTCACCTGCCTGTGAGTCTTTGGTGACCGCTGCCTCCGGTCTACACTGTAGAAGACCGGCGACATGTGGTGCCAACTAACCCTGTTCAACGCAAGCTGATCCCACATGTGTAACTGTCCAAGTCCTGAATAGCAGTGACCCCCAACTCTGTGAGACAACTACAGCAGCAGACTCCCTTCAATCAGTGAGGCATATTGCCATATGGAAGGCTGGCGACACGTGCTGCCACTAACTCCGTTCAACACAAGCCGATCTCACATGTGTAACTGTGTCCTGAGTCCTAAATCGCACTTACCCCAAGTCAGTGGCAGCGACCACAGCACCACACTCCCTTCGATCAGTGAGGTATATTTCGATATACAAGGCCGGCGACACGTAGTCCCACTAACCCTCTTTAACACAAGCCGATCCCACATGTGTAACTGTGTCCTGAGTCCTCAATTGCAGCGACCCCAACTTCATGGTAGTGACCACAGCACCTCACTCCCTTCGATCAGTGAGGCATATTTTGATATACAAGGCCAGCAACACGTAGTTCCACTAACCCTCTTTAACACAAGCCGATCCCACATGTGTAACTGTGTCCTGAGTCCTGAATTGCAGCAACCCCAACTTCTTGGCAGCGACCACAGCACCTCACTCCCTTCGATTAGTGAGGAGTATTTACAGATTGAAGTCTGCTGACAAGCGGTGCCACTGAACCTGCACTACGGAGACTGGTCGAGCCACCAACGTATGCACATGGCTGTGGGCCTTTCCTCATCGCTACCTCTGGCCTACACTACGGTCAGCAGAACTCACAATACAGATAGAGTTCTAATTCCACATGACGCAGTCGAGTAGGCAACACACATTACTCCCAGTGAGGCCGTCCACACCAAGCACCATCACAGGCTCATACAGTCTCAATGCTTCTGGTGTCACTAACCCTATTTAACACAAAGCAATCCCACATGTGTAACTGTGTCCTGAGTCCTGAACTGCAGTGACCCCAACTTCGTGGCAGCAACCACAGCACCAGACTCCCTCTAATCGTATTTGTTGTTCTTGTCTTTAAATAAATCTATACATGTTAAGATTCTTCTTTCTCCAACCACACAAGGACACTTCCGGGCCCAAGAACGTTGTTGGGGGTATGTTGGTAATGTGGGGAGATGGAGCGTTAAAGGGATATCACTCACAGAAATAACTCTGATATCTTTTCACAAATGCCTCGGACAGATGCCAGCTGACGGACGGAATCACAAAATGGTTTTTCAATACTTATATAGTGTGATTTATTAACAGTTCGAACGCAGGCTCACAGACGGACAGATGCGGCCCATCCGCTCGACTCCCAGACACAGTACTACGAGCCGTCCACGTCATTGTGTCTATCCCTGCCTTGTTCTGTCGTACGCCACCCTACGCCACTCTGATTACGTTCCGACTTTGGCCCCACATAGCTACCTGTCGCAGGCGCACTCACTGCTGGTGTGCAGATCAGTGGTCTAGTTCTCAACATCTTACTGCCACTCCCTGAGGGCAGGTGTGCACACACACCACACCCATCCGGCACATGTGGCACAGGCCATGTGACCACGCAAATATAATAGATCGACAACGTCATATCCTTTATTGCCGGTGCTGACTAGCTGGCGAACGCTCCACGGGTCTCAACCATAAAGAGTCCCTGAAAAGTTGTGCAGAAGGTTAGTCGCACCCTCAGCTGTATGGCCGTCAGCGGCCTACCATCCCCTTGGCGCTGACTTCATCTGCATAGGGTTAGTGCCACCCCAAACTCATGTGGCCATCAGGAGCCTACCACCATGTGGCACGAACTTGAGTTCCACAGTCTTAGCGGCACCAAACCCTGAGGCTGTCTCCGCCATTGACGACTCAGCGACATGTCTCACATCTGCCGGGCCGCAAAGAAGCTGAAGTGGTCTCCACCATTCAGGATTCAGCAACATCTGTCACATCGGTGGAACAGCTAATGTGGTCTCCGCCATTCAGGATTCAATTGACATCTATAAGACCCGCACAGAATCTCATGTGGTCTCCGCCATTCAGGACTCAGGACTCATGCAACACATCTGAGATCGGCGAGTATCTGATGTGATCTCCACCATTCATGACTCAGGACTCAGGACTCAGCAGCACATCTGAGATCGGCGGGGTTTTGACAGGCGCGAGGAGTCCACCCACTGCTGCACACTCTGCCGGCACCAGGTAATTATTTGCTAATGGATGCGCTAAGGCGACAGTCTCTCTCTCTCTCTCTCTCTCTCTCTCTCTCTCTCTGTCTCTCTCTCACTTCCCAGTCTTCTCTCTCTCTCTCTCTCTCTCTCACTCACTCTCCTCATTCCTTTCCTTCTATCTCTCTCTCCCTTCTCCCTTTCTCACTCCCTTTCTTTCCTTCCCTCTCTTTTTCTCTCTGGCTTGTTTTTCCTTCTCTGTTTCTCTCTCTCAGTCCTTTGATATGCGCAATACACACATCCTTATTTTGTGCTTTATTTTTCAGGCTCTGTCGTCGACATCCATGGTCCCCACAGGTGTCTTCCACCTTTTTTTCTATTATGTTCGTAAAATTTTGTTTATTGGTTTATTTTTTATATATATCATAATAAAAAAATAAAATTTAAAAATAGTTTATGGTTTATAAAAAAATGAAGTTTTACAACAAAAAAAACCTTTTCATTTGTTTTCTTAACTGCTGTGTGACTATTTCTTGTACTTATTACTGTTATTTGCTGGTATCCACCATGGTGTTAAATTTTGGTCCACTTATCGCGGGAATACTGGTGATCTCTGCAGTTTGCACCAACTTCTGAATACTGTGTTATTTATCTCAACTTTAGTTGCATTAAAGTGCTGATAATGAAATGCAGAGTAGCTGTGCCTGTGCAAAAAGACACGAGGTGCACCTTTGCGATTTATTCTAAATACTAAAATCCTGTATTGAATTGCACTGAGGTAGTGCCTGCACTTACAGTGTACACACAAAATCAATGAAGAAATCTCATTGTATTTATATTGAATAGGAATAGTGCGCCAGGTGCTGGATCTTGACGGGATACACTGCCGAGTTTGTATGTTGTTCTGCACATGAAAAAACAACATCACAACTTTCACAACTGCAATGCGAAATTAATTCCGGCAATAACCCATGTTACCACCAGGAATTTTTTTACCTGCTTTCTGCTGGTGTTAAGCACGATGACTACCTGCAGCATGAAAGGAAACACAGCCAAGAGCCACACCAGAACACCCACAGGTGCCATAGAATCAATGAGCATGATACAGGGATACCCATGAGAGCCACAACACTCATCGCAACAACGCCAGGACCACCAATGCCACCCAACCCCACATCTGAGCAAGTCTGTCTGTGTGGTCATTGCGTTAACATGATAGGCACGGGCCCTGCAACATCACAGTGTGCTGTCTTCGTCAGACGTTACCATGTCACCTCAGCGTCGGCAGTGACCCTGGACATATAGCTACGCACGCATGCTCCTGCAAGCATAACAGGCATGCGCTGGTCCAGCGTACAACTATCCGGCAAGGGAAACGGGGTGTCTCGGACATGTCCGTGTGCAGGAAGTGTGGTAAGTGGGGCTCTCTGTGTTCTGGTGTGGCCTGCCACAAGGGCCGCAGCAGACGATGTTGTAAAGTGGCATACACCACCACCAAACGGCACTCTCATGGTGCAGTTCAAATGCCGCAGGACAATGCGGAATAGGCATTACAATGCTGTGCCGTACGAGTGCACGGGATATAAGAGTGCACCGCACAAAAGTGTGGGTCTCGTGGGAGGGAGGAGCAGCTGTTTGGCAATGTAACACACAGTGAACCCGCCCATGTGCCACATGCTCGGCATCTCATCCATGATGACCACGGTCTCACACATCCCACAACACCCATGACCGGCCTTTGTACACATCATGTAAGAATGCAGCATGGGTTTCACTTCTATGCTTGTTCAGTGGTGTGATGTTGTCAGATTGTGTGACTTATGAGCCTTGTTTGTGTGTTTCATTTTGGCCATTTTTTGTCTACACTTGTGCTGTACTTGATTGTACATGTGTGACATTGTGCCCATCTCCCCACGTCCCCCCACTCCGTGCTTCTTCATCTTCCTGCTGCTGTTTCTATAATTTTGCTCCTCCACACATGAATACATGTAAAGAACAAATTAGAATACTTCCTTGATTCTTTTACGTTTCAAAACTTATCTCTATTAGTTTCTTTATAATTTTCCATCTAAACTGTTTTTTTTCATATTCAGCGACTCATCTAAGTCAGAAGTGCAACGTATTCTATCAACACACTTTCTAGAACATTCTAAAACACGTGCAGGTTAAAAGTTCATCAATTTTTTCAAACCTAACAATATTGTTTTGCAAAATTTTCTCGAACATTTAACGGCACCTGCAGGTTAAAAGTTCACGATTGTTTTAAGTTGGAACAGTGCCTTCCAAATGCAAGTAGCAGGTGTGGTTGAATTGAGCAAAGTTTATCCTATAATATGTACTCCACGTTCAAAGTTGTTTTTCTTAACCAAACACAAAGATTCTTTTCCACCAGACGAATGTGCACACTACTTTTAAAAAACAATGCTTTTCATCTCCCAATCAGGTATCATTTTGTATCTGAAAAAAACTAGTTCCCCATCTTTAAACATATCTCGTATTCTATGAAGGAATTGCATGAGCTACAGACATCTTTCCATACCTTCCAGCCATACCTTCAAAATGCTAGTGTGGATCGTAGGACATAGCTATGTTTTCTGGTGCAAGAGGTATGCAGAACAGAGACGTATTGACTTAGACCTAGGTTTACAAAATGTGAACATTAAATGGTTTCCACAGAGAGAATTGAAGTGGCACCAATTGTTGCCTTTGGTTAAAACCTGTTTGTATCTCCAACACCCTGACCTCATGATTATGCACTGTGGTGGAAACGACCTAGGCACATTGACTGGGGTAGGTTTGGAATTGCTTATGAACGACACCTTTGGACAATTGATGTTACTTTTTCCTCAAACTGTCTTTGTATACTCAAATATATGCCAAAGACAGAAGTGGAAATGGTCAAGACAATTTTGTCCTCAGACTGAAAAATCTAGGAAGAAAGTTAACAAAGCTGTGTCTGCATACCTCAGAGACCACAGAATGGGTGCCATCTACAACAACAACATACGTTTTGATATGGCTGATATCTACAGAAGTGATGGAGTACACTTCACAGATCAGGGAAATCGAGTTTTCCTGAATAACTTGAAGCTGTGCATCTGCACTTATATCTAGCTCCAACTAATGAACACGAGGGCTCTTTGTAGAGCCACCCTATAACTTACAACTTAGGCCCGCTATTTTAGGGCCAGGTAACGGCAACTCCTGGACCCTCGCCAAAATGTATTCTTCACACAGCTGTGCAACAGCGGCCACACCATCTCACTTTGCAACACAGAGCTCTCGCTTTGATCACCGACTCTACTCACCCATAGGGTTGAGTAGTTTGCGCTTTACAAATACCGTATTGATTTACCTTCGCACTCCCTATACAACACTACCTAAGCACCATATACAACTTGGACAGGTGTGGCACAGCCCCCAGAGCACATGACTTCATAGCATAGCACACACAGTTGAGGCTCACGGATTCATCCCCGAGTCCTGCAGCAGCTCAATTTAACAGCATGACACTCTAGGAAATACCTCACTTAATTTCCGTACCCTGCACTTTCAGACTGATAGGGGTCAGTAGTTCAGCGACTTTACCCCGAGTCCGTCAGCAGCTCAGCTTAGGCCCCCAGCGCCATCAGACCCGTAGGAGTGAGTAGTTTCCACTTCACAAATTCCGAATTCATTTGATACAAGCAAATTTACCTTCGCACTCCCTGTATAACACCCCCTAAGCACCATACACAAGTTACAATGTTTTAAACAAAAGTTCATCCGAGTAGGCATAACTACATGCTCACACTACTTTGACAGATGTGGCACAGCGGCCAGAGCACACGATTTCACAGCATATGACACACATTTTGGGCTCACGCTTTCATCCCCGAGTCCGCCAGCAGCTCAGCTTAGCACCATGAGACTCTAGACAATACCTCACATATTTTCCGTATCCCAGCACTTTCAGATCAGTACGGGTCAGTAGTTCATCCTAGTAGGTATAAACACATGCTGACACTACTTCCACAGGTGTAGTGCAGCGGCCACGGCACATGACTTCACAGCATAGGACACACAATTTGGGCTCACACTTTAATCCCCGACTCCCGCACCAGCTCACCTTAGCAGCATCAGACTCTAGGCATTACCTCACTTAATTTCCGTAGCCCAGCACTTTCAGACTGCTAGGTATGAGTAGTTAGCTTTGCACCCCCTATATAGCATACCCTAAACACCACACAGAGGTTACAGTGCTCCTACCCTCCTCTTTCCCACTTTTTTCACCCTTTTTTCTGCTTACTCGCTTCAACGGAATCACAAAATGGCGGCCAACACTTCCTAGTTGTAACCGCTCGCAGGGCTTGCAGCCAATCAGCAGCAAGCTCGTGCTCGTAACGTCTCAGCCAATCAGATGGCAGAAATCCCAAATATCAATATCTGTAAATGTCGATATTTCTCAAAAACTACTGAATGGATTTACACCAAATAAACAAAAGCATGCTTTCTAGACCAAGACCCTTTCCCCAGCCAAATTTGAGGTAATTCCGTTCACCCGTTCGATCTGTAGCCTTGCCTAAATTTTCCTATGGAAATTAACATGGAGGAAACACGTTTTGGGACCCCCCTTTGTTCTTGGCCCCGCCTTGATGAATCACCCCCAAACATTTAACATAGGAGCTGATATCAACAAAGAATTAGTTTTGGAAATTTCATGAAGAGTCATCAAACGACGCCAAAGTTATAAGCAAAACAAAAAATGCTCTTCCTATGGAAACTAGGTCCTAACTATAACTACCTACTGGCGACCGCCAGTAGGTGATATATATATATATATATATATATATATATATATATATATATATATATATATATGTATAAATATATATTTTTTTTTTAGCTCGTCATTTTGCCGAATTTCATCGAAGTAACAGGGATCTCCTCAGTTTTTATTGCATAGACCAAGTCAAACGTCTAGAACGTGGAGGGGACAGGGAAAAGGCACTCCGCATCGCAGAATCTAGGTACATCATTGACCTCAAAACAATGACACCGTGGGGGTCTCAATAATGATGAGGAGATGTGGGTGCACCTATAAATGAGGAAGAGTTGCTATCGTATGGTTCAAAACTGGGTAATGAAAAAAGCAATCATCATGACTATACTTAAAGAAACTCCAATATATGTGACATTGTACAATAGATAAATTCTAGTGGGATTCGAGCCCATACAGGGCGAGACCACGACTGTAATTATAAAGTTACCAAGTTTCCATAATTCGAAAAAAAAGGTACGTTGGGGATACACCCCCTCATAGCAAAAATAAGGAATAAGAAAAACTGATTTTTGTATATGTGCTAATGAGATTTTTTGGTACTTGACTCAATTAATGAGATGTTGTGTGCACAATAATAATGATATGTTTGTTGCTGTTCAATGTTTTTAATTTGCACTAGAGCACTTTATATTCGCCATAGAAACCATTGTAATATATGTGGAATACTACACTCCAAAATGGCCACCACCTTTACTTAGATTTACCATCTTCTATGTTGTTGGAAAATGAAATGTGTGGTGGGGTTTAAAATGGCGATCATTCCTATGCACAAACTGACACTGACGAAGCTTTTACTGCGAAACGCGTCTGTCGAGGGTGGAAGGGGGTTTGTAATAAACAATCTAGCAACTGGATACCCGTGTGCTTGCAATCTTTATCAACAGGATTGTTGATTTGTGCTGATATATATATATATATATATATATATATATATATATATATATATATATATATATATATATATATATATATAATACAAAATAACGATACATAGGGATGTGGCCCTGAATAATTGACAGTTGCTGAGATTAATTCAAGAATTCCATCCATCACTTTTATGTATACTTCAGTGTGCCTGTATTTAATTGCAGTGAGGACAAACTCATTGGAATAGGCCCCCTTAAATCATTGCCATAAAGCAACAAAAAAAACAACAACACAGGGGGCTTTTTGGAGACAAGGGAAAAAATGGAAGGTACGCCGGATGTCAGACTGTTGAGTACTTTCAGACTGTTGAGTATTTTCAGACTGACAAAAGGTCAGCAGCCAGGCAAAAGTGCTAAACTTAATATGGTGAGGGCTTCTTCACATCCTCGAAGTTCCCAGATAAAAAATATTTATCTGGGCAGTTAAATGGTCTGGGACGCTGGCTTCCAAGTGCCTGACGTTCATTGTCCTTGATTACTGGCACACAGGAAATAAAACAGCTTGGTTTTACTGAGGCCATGCTGCAAGGTAGAGGCTTTGGCTTTATGAAGTCCATCACTGCGAAATAAAGACCATATCAATGGAACAAATCAATGTTTCCCATTCAACAGGAAGGTGATCATCAGAAATTCAGGTAACTCATAAAAATCTGGGTTTTAGTACACATGCATGCAATATGTCAGACCCTATATGGACCTCATGACAGGTGATGTGGAGGAGAATGAGGTTTTTACATGACCTGGTTATTCCTTCTATTCTGAGTTCAAACTCGAAAAAAAAGGCATAAGATGAGGAATTTGGTGTTTACTGCTGTGAGTTCTGCCTGAGAAATTAAAGGCTTTTGCTCACTGTAAATAGGGCAGGTTTCACCTGGTGAAATCCATCTAGAGAAAAAGGCGGTGGTGAAAAGTTTATTGAACCTGATAATTACCTGATAAATGCCAGTTTAGTTGGAATTCCAATCCATGCTCAAAGAGCTGCTTACACAGGGATCAAATGTTACGGCACACAGGTAATAACGGGCCCATGTGTATTAGACTGATGGTTACGATCTAATTTTAGAAACAAGCATTGGCACTGCCAATAGGTCTCACTTTAAATAAACTTTGAAGGGTAATGTGAACGGTTACAAGTAAATAGCATGGGAATAGATATTAATTTGTGGAGAAGCAAAGAACTGTAGAATAATATTGGTGTAGGTTTAAAGGGCAGGTGACAGTTGCACTGTCAAGCCAGATAGGTTAATGACTGCCTTCCTCCCATCTGTGGTGCTCCCAGAGAAAATCAACATAAATGATCTAGTTATCTAAATAACATTCCAATGCCATGTGTGTGCCCTTCAAATTTCAAGGTTAGGAAGCTGGATAAATAAACAAAATGATGACAGCTACGTGGAGGCAAGTACTTTTTTGTGGAAGCACACAACTTCTGCCCAATCAAAATATGTAGTCCTGGCTCCCAACATGTGGACAAAGTCAAATCCCCTCTCTAGTGATACTCACATAATGGTCTGATGACAGCTTTCCTGTCAAGTAAGACCATAATCACCTTAAGCAGTCTAGTATGCACTGCAGCATCATTATTATACTGAAAGGTTTTAATGAACATGTAAAACCCTGATACATAGAATAATTATTTTTCTTTATCACTAAAACACTCATGAAATGAAAAGTGTTAGCTGCTGCATATATCATCAAACTTCAAGTGCAGCAGGTTAAACATAATAAAACACTGTATTGTATATGGTTTTTAAACAAGGGGTCTCCAACAGATAGCTTGGGGGCTACAGTTAGCATGCCAGTACCCTGCAAGTAGCTTACTGAAGTGCAGAGGGTCTACCCACATTGAAGAGGATAGCACTATACTTCTTCAGCCATTACACTGTTACAACCTGCAGTACATAAAAAAGATAACCACCTGTCTCCTCTCTCTTCTTAGCAAAGTCACATAGAGAGCTGTGATTTTTGCAAGCCCCATTCTGTCAGTCATACAATGTGTGAAAAAAAGATGTTTTTGAAGTGTTTTTACTTAAATGAAAAGGGTATATTTGATAGAAATATTTTAATTGGAGAGAGTAGTATGCTGATGTTTGAAAACAAAATAAATGAAAATTCAAAACATATTTAAATCTTAAGCTGCTCTTCGAATGATAATTTGTGTGTGTTTGGGACATTGATAGCGATTAGTATTTTCTTCGTGCCTTTGCTGTGGCTGTTGTTCATTGGTCCTGTGGGACATTTTATATTGATAACGCTTTTCTCAACATTGCTGCTGGTAGCCCCATCTTATTTGTTGGCGTGGTTGGTGTTCTACCATAATATTGAGTGTCAAAATATTGTATGTGAGTCTGTGGCCATGGCGTTTTCATAAAGTATGCTGCACTATGCCATTTAATTAGCAGTTTCTTGCCGCATAATTTGGTCAAATTTACCACATAATTTGGTCCTCTCCTCTTACATGCTTCATGGCGTTTTCATAAAGTATGCTGCACTGTGCCACATAATTTGCAGTTTCTTGCCGCATAATTTGGTCAAACTTGCCACATTATTTGGTTCTCCCCTCTTACATGCTTTTAGTGGCCTTGCTTATAATGGAAAAGCAACACAACAAGTTCCACAATATAGGATGCCGTGGATGCAGCAGATTCTGTTTGCAAGCAGTTCTGGCACACTTCATCTTGGAAGATGCATTAGCATTGTTTTCATCCTGGTTTGGGGGTCACACTCTGAATATTCTTGAATCCTTAAAATGTAAGATTAGTAATCCAATCTTCCATGTTGTGGTGCTGTACATGGTATAAGGCCGACCAACAGAACAGTCACAAAGATATATCTTGTTTATAGACTTCCAATCAGAAAGTGTGATGTTTTCTGAAGAAATTGTGTGCTACGTCTATACAGTGCATTAAATAAATGTACATTTGTTGGTTTGTTTACCTTTTCTTGTGTGTTTTAGAGACAGCGAAAGTAACAGGAAACAGGGAGTAAGTCTATAATTGTATTCCTGTTACAAATTGAGGCACTGCTGTTTCTCATCCTGTTTCTAGAGAAAACCCATAGTTTTGTAAACAGGGAAAATATCGAAATGAAAACAACATTAAAAGAAAACAAGTAAAGTCACGAGGAAGTTAAAGAGAAACATGATTTGCTCTAGTACATCAAAACAAGAATGAACCTTTAAAAGGATGTTTGGACTACAGGAGAGGCGTCTTTGTTGTTCCTTGGCTCAACGTGGAAGCCGTATTAGAATATCAGACCTGCCAACTCACGTGGTACCACCTCACATCTCACGTTAACTGCTCCCATTACACATTCACCCGAAAAGCCAGTATCAGACAGTGGCAGGGAAGACTGCTGTGAGTGGGTTTGCAGCTGGTTTTAGGAGACTTTGACCCGCCGGTGTCCATCAAGGGGTGTGAAAAAAGCCTTATCAAGATTGAGTTGTTTTATGGAGAAAAGGGGGAGGTTATGGTAGTTTCAGGCAGGCGTACTTCTCAGGAAATTCTTGGGGGAGGATGGTGGAGAGATGGGTCTCAACATGAAGCCTCTCCCTCTCCTCACACCTTGATTTTTCTTTTTAATTTGGCATATTGTTCACAGTCTGTGAGTGGCGTGGGCTTCTTCAAGAAATCTATAGTAGTTTTCAGCAACATTAGAGTTCTCCTGTATTATATGATGATCTGTTTCCTAATATGAGCCTCTCACCTCCACCCTTCCTCGTCTCGCCGATCTGCTTGTTGATCAGCTCTGGGCAGGCTGGCCGCTGTGTTTTGCACAACACAGAGCACATCACACCTCACTTAAATATGCCTGCTTTTACTATTGTTCTGAATGATGCTATGTCCCAATCACAACACTAAATAAGTGAGTGCATTTTCCAGTTATATCTATAGATCTACTTAATACTTTGTTGAATTGTTTCTTATTTAGAATTTCGATTAATAAAAAAGCGTTATTGTTTCTCCCAAATAATGTTGTGGACCTGCCTTCTCTAAGGTATATAAGAGGCACGCCTGGTGAATTTGAAGTGGGTTCAATATTTTTACTCTGCCTCTGTGGTAAGAGAGTACAGGAATAGATCTAAACTTTCAGTAATCCTAAGTTACTCCTGAGTTTCAAGAGTACGCTGGGAGTACCACAAAAATAAATCACAGGAAAATCTTTGTAAAATGAGTCCTATATATCTTGAAAAAGGAATTATGAAATATATTGGCATGCCTGAGTCCGAGATCACTGGTAGTGCCTGAAGGGAGAGGCCCAAATCTGCCACTACAGGAATGAGGTTGTAGTGTGCGTATGAATGCTTTGAAGATTTAAGAGTTTCAATTGACTCTCCTTCTCACTTTAGCAGCTGTCATGACTCCCAGGTCAACTTCTGCAGGTAGATATTGTTGAGTGATCCTGCTGTCAAGTGCTAGCCTGAAGGGGAAAAAGATCCCCTTCTGGAGGTCATACATGCAGGGGGCTCCTCATGGTAATGAGAAACGAACAGACCCAGGTCTGCTCAGTGTAGCCTTAGGCCAAGTGTGAGCTGAAGGTGATTGGTTCCCCGGGGCAATCCTGGTTCAATGAAACCTCCTAAGGTGACTCCCTGTTGGTGGTAAATGAGCCAAGCACTATGGGCCACGAAACGTGGTTGGTAAGGAAGGTTAGGTAGGGCGTCAGCACTATAGGCTTTGCTGTGCACCCTGCCTGAGAATTAGCCCTCGGCCAAGAATGAGTTACTTTCCAGCTTGGCATGTAAATATTTACACGTGAATAGGAGGGGACATAAGAGATGGGCTTTATTATGATTCTCTGACCCTTTGCCTGCAGTCTGCAGTCTACATTGACAGTTCAGATGTAGGACAATTCTAGATAACGACTACCAAGGGATGAAGTAGCCCAGTCCTCATGGGTTAGAGAAAAATCAACCTACCTCATTACTATGTCAAACTGAGTAGGTAACAAGGGCTAATGTGGCAGTGAGTACTATAAGTTCACTACACGAGTGAGAACATTATGAGTTGACCCAGCTCCTCATCATAGCTGTGGCATGTACAGATCTGAACCGCTTTCGCTCTGCTGTACCAATAGCATGATGCACTGTATATAAAGCCTTTGAGTCTGACACCAACCAGTTAAGTAAGAGTGATTATTATGTGGTACATCTAGATGGGGGTCCTGGGCCCTTATATACAGGAGGAGGCAGTATGTATATATTGTTTGAGAAGAATTGCAAGCCCTCACATATCATAGCAGAGCTGGTGGAAAGCGCAATTGTTGGGATGGAAAAGTCCTCTGCATGGTTAAAGACTTGTACCCTTGCCCTGAGTGCCCAACTTTACTGTTGTCTGAATCCCTAATGCTGATTTTATGTCAGAGGCAAACACAGATTATATTTGTGCGCCATGACGTAGACCTGCCTCACGAATTGGCTACCCTTGTAATGTTTGAAGACTACTACCTTCACCAGGAGCTAAGCAACACAACCACAGTGGTGACAGCCTATCATGTAGTGATCAGTAATAGTGAACAGGTCCTTTTTACAGTGTCACTGGAGTGAGGCCTACAGGCTCACTCACATTTTTAAAAGTTCTGCTGATGTGTGCTTAGCTCACCATTGACCAACATTAGGTAGATGTGGAGTGCTGCGCAGGAGTAGTGACTCCGTGCTGGATGTATGTGTACCTAGGAAGAGTACAGTAGAGAGATAGAGCAGTACTGTGTAGTACATGTGAGATTAGAGCATGTTCTAAGTGTAAGTATGCCTGCAAGGAATACGACATGAAAGATGTAGTGCTGTGCAGCATGTACTAGGCGTATTTGTGCTTGCATGAAGTACAATACATGAAGGTTGAAGTGCTGTGCAGCGCACACATGGTGATTGTGTGTGCTGGAAGAGTGTATGTTTGCAAGCAGCACACCCTGGTTCAATACAGAAAAGGTTCAGTGCTGAATAATGTGCACATACTAACGTGTCTACGGAATGTTTGTGTACTTGTAATGTTGTAATGCACGGTGGTAACAGTGCTGGAAAGTAAGTGTGCTGTGATTGTACACTAAGCAAGAATAAGAATGTCTGCATTGGTTACATTTTGGGAAGCAAATGCGTGCATGGTGGAGATATGAGGAGTAGAGGAACCCCCTGTACATATTTCTGTATTGCTGCATTCCTAAGAGCTGGGTGGGACACAATGGAGGAAGAGACCCTTGTCCTTCCTATTCAAATGTTTGTGCTTTGATTCAGTGATAGATCACAAGGAAGGGTCCTAGACAAATTTCAGGAAATAGTAGGGCTGGGAGCCTGGGATTAACTTTGTGATGCACATATCACTGTGGCTGACATCCAAGTATGAAAGTATCAACTTTGAACTGTGTGTGGAATCAGCTTCGGAGTTCTGCCTTTCAGGGGGAAAGCAGAAAAGGAGAAATGTGCACTTCAGAAGAAGAAGAACCCCAACTTAAAAGTTCAATGACTCACACCATAAATCACATTTGGTGCCTGGAAATGGAATATAAGAAGCGAAGTTTCATACCTCAACCGTGGTCATCTGCCAAGCAGCCAGATGCGCTGTGTGGGGCGGGATCTCTGCAAGACTTCTGCCTGTGACTAGGACTGAGGGTAAAGTCCTGCTAGTCTCCCTGCTGGGTAAGTGGACATTACCCATGGAAATCCAAGATAATCTATCCTGGAGACTGAAGCACCAGTGCCTGCCTACTTGCCAAGACCCTTGTGCCCTGTGAGTAAGAGGAGAGCATTAGAGGGTGTGAGGTCCAGTGGGGAGTCATACCTAGAGGACTCACGGAGCGAGGTGTGAGGAGAACAGCTGTGCACCGATTGTGTCATTCCTGTGTGCATGGACAGTCCTGTGACCCCTGTATGCCAAAAGAGGGGTGTTGTAATCTCATCCGTGTGAAGAGAACCATGTGGGACGTGCTAGTCCCATACCGCCGCATTACAGGGACCCGTATGCCACATGGGGCTTATTACAAACTTATTTGCGCCAGGAGCGTGAGAAATGTATCCACTGGGCTCGGCCATCCCATATGCAAGGAGGGGCCACTGTAGTGAGGGGGGTCTGCTGTAATGAAGGCGATCGAATCAGTTGAGTCTGCGCCTGATTGTAAGTAATGTGGCAGTGACTGCTGGTACCACTGTGGCCAAGTGTCTGGGTCGTGACCTGGATGAAAAGAATACTGCTGTGTCCAGCAGATCAAGCTTGATAACTGCACAAGAACGCTTCAGCTATGGACACCACAGAAAACATTGCACCCTAGATGGAGTGGCTCGGAGGAGGGAGCCTGCACCTGCATGGTGCCGCCACGTAAACTGTTATCTGCCCATCTTTGCCAAACAAGGTCTGGACTCAGGAGTGCCAAGGGAGAGGGCACTCGCTGTACCTCTAAACACTTTCATACCATCAGCGCGTGTAAAACAGGAACTGGGCCTGTGGGGCCGTGGGGGACTCACTGCTAATAGTGCTGCAGCACCATAGACACTTTTGACTAACAACTAAGTCAAAGGGGTTCTCTTGAGTATGGCCTACTAGTACACATTCCTTGGATACAGCACCAGTGAATGTGGAATAACCCCAATCATGTTACAAGTGAGAGGGAGAGACATACATTTGCCTTACAACTACTAGAGACCCTTCATCAAGGGCAGTGTGTTATTGTACATGAGTATGGTTATTCCTTTGCATGTGTATAGTGGACATAAAATACCTCTTTTTCTTATAAAAGTAAGTATTTGACTGGGCATTAATTTATTGTTCGAACTGTGTGCACTTTGAGTTATGAGTCGTGTTCACTTACCTCTATCTACTCTTCCCTCAGAGTAAGACTTTGACTGCTTGTCAACAGCTACCTCTGAAAGCCAAGTGCCGAAGAGGTACATGGCCCAGTTGCTCAGAATTCATAGTAGGTTAGGCCCCAGGACATCAGAAGTAAAAGGCTTCAACCATCACACTTGGGCCAAGTAGCCCCTGTATGCCATGTGGCCCTCTGAAAGGGGTTCTGACACGTACTCTGTACATGTCATGCTGCCAAATTGGGTAGGTACCGCACATCAGTGGATGTATGTCCGCTCAGAGTTCACTCACAGAATAGTAATAAATGTTTGACATTTTGAACTTGACTGTGCTCCTTTCTGCAAAAATATTTTCAGGTAATGTCCCTCCTCTTACCCCTGGGTAAAAATCTCTTCCATGTTCAGGTTACCAAGGCTCTGCCTTCAATCACATGTTCTTTTATCTTGACTTAGCACCCATAGCTTCTCTCATTAGATCCGTCGGGCTTACCATTTACCAACACCTTGATGACACTTCGCTCATCCTTTGTAGGGGCATAGACCTATCATCAGAGATTCCTCAGATAGTGTTTCTCAGCCATCCGTCATTGGACGTACCTTAGTTGTCTTAGAATGAACTCAGCTAAAACCAATAATATAATGACTGGCAGCCCTAACTTTTTTAGATCTAACTAGTGGCGCTCTGAAATTGGTCTTGGTCCCTCTGTCAACAAATTGGTTTCACATGCTCTTTGCTATGAAGATTTTGAGTACATTTCTTGATAGCCTTTTTTCTCACAGCCACAAAACTATTGCCCACAAAGTAATTCCCTATTTACAGGGCTACTACAACTCTATTTACCTGGGTCTCCCTAAGTATGATATTTCAGTTCTGCAGGTTGTGCAAAACGTAATGAATGAATGATGAATGAATGATTGATTATTTCTATAGCGCAGGAAAACTTAACCCCGAAAGGGCATCAAGGCGCTGTCAGATGGAAAAGACAGAAACATAACTGAGGCCGAAAAACGGAAACAGAGAAGGGACGCCAATCGTGTTGAAATTAATAAGCTGATGAGAACAGCCATGTTTTTATAAGTTTGCGAAAAACAATCAAAGAAGGTTGACTAGCAATTTCCGGCGGAAGCGAATTCCATAATTTAGGGGCCAACAAGGAAAATGCTCTACCACCCCATCTCGCCTTGTTGACCCTCGGAACTGTAAGCAGATTTTTTGAGGCAGATCTCAAACATCTGCGGGGGGTGTAGGGTGTCAATAAGGATTTAACCCCTTCGGGGCCTGATCCAAAGAACACACTATGGGCAAAACAGAGAATCTTGAATGATATTCTCGCCTGAATCGGCAGCCAGTGTAGCTCTCTTCTAGCCGCCGTCGCTGACGATCGTCTAGGCAGATTCAGAACTAACCTGGCGGCCGCATTCTGAGTTACCTGTAGTTTTTGGATCGCTATCTTATTTATCCCACGTAAAGGGCGTTGCAATAGTCGATCCTGGACAATACCAGGGCGACCGTAGATTGCTTACGCGCCTCAGGGGATAAGAAAGGGGCTATCTTCTTTAGGGTCCGAATAATGGAGCAGCAGGTGCCAACCGTTTTATTGACCTGTAGATCAAATGACAGGGTAGGATCTATAATTACACCTAAGTTCTTAGCAAGTTTGGCGGGGCGGGGGCATTCGCCCAGGGAGGTAGGCCACCATTCCTCATTCCACAGATCTTGATTCCCACCAAATATCAGAACCTCGGTTTTCTCACCGTTGAGCTTGAGAAAGTTCCTTATCATCCATGATGAAACTGATTCCATACAGGTCTTAAATTTTGCCGCACAGTCATGCCCCGATTGGGTTGTTGAGACAATGATCTGTGTATCATCGGCGTAGGATAGCACCTGATATCCAAATGATCTTATTATTTTAGCAAGGTGGGTCACATATGTGTTGAACAGAACCGGGCTTAGCGCCGCGCCCTGTGGGACTCCACATTGCACTGCCTGAGTGGGGGACATAAAGTTGCCAAGTTTCACTTTTTGCTGTCTCTGGTGCAAAAAGGAAGACAGGAGGCTCAGGGCGCTCCCTTCGACCCCTATCCCCCTCAATCTGTCCACAAGGATGGAGGGGTATAGGGTATCAAAGGCTGCTGTAAGATCCAGCAGGACCAACAAAGTGGTCTGGTCATTGTCCACCTGAGATCTAATATTGTTTACCACGGCTGTAAGGGCAGTCTCCGTGCTGAGAGCCGCACGAAATCCATGTTGAGAGGAGTCCAAGCTGTTCTCCCTTTAAAGGAATACTGTCAGGTGCCGATTTAAATGGGCTTCAAGAATTTTTGCCGGCGCTGGTAATAACGAGATCGGCCGGAAATTTTTCAGCACCTCAGGGTTAAGCGAGGCCTTCTTCAAAAGGGGTTTCACCACAGCAAGTTTCCACACTTGGGGGAAAATTCCCTCCATGATGGCGCTGTTTAAAATTTCAAGTAAAGACGGTAGAAGAGTACTTCTGCAAGCCTTTAAAATTTTCAGAGGACAGAGGTCCAAAGGAGAGCAGGATTTAGTGGCATCTAAGAAGCGATTTAACTCCTCCCAGGACAGCTCAGGAAATTTCGAAAGGAGAGAAGTATAAACGGCTCCCTCATCGATATTCGAGACGGCCAACTGCGCTGTGGGGGCAGGGGAGTCAGCTTCACTATTCAGCATTTGGTTAGAAATTTCCAATGAAGAGTGAATGTTCGCTATTTTAGTTAAGAAAAAGTCAGCAATGTTATTACATAACATCTGCGAATCAATCACAGAGTTGGCTGATTTAGGGACGGAGAGGGAGTTTATAACTTTAAAGAGCTCCCTAGATGATCTCATCCCGGCGGTGATCTTATTAAAATAGTCCCTTTTTTCCTCCATTATGGCTTTTTTGTATTCCTCAAGTGCTAATTTATGTTGTATTTTCTTCAAAGCATTAGGCATTGCAAGCCAGGCCCTCTCCTTTCGTCTACAGATCTGCCGAAGCCCTCTAAGTCGCTCGGAATACCAGGGGGCCGATGGACTTTTCCTAGCAATGTAGTGCCTTTTCGGTGTCGCTAAGATGTTCATAGCACTCCGCAACACATTAGACCAGTTCTGTGCAGCCACATCTGGGTCTGATCTAGCACAAGTGCTGGCCGATGGAAACAAAGGAGCCAACGTATCATTGTTGACGTCTTTGAAATTTCTTCTAGTCTCCCAGGAATGTCTTACCGGTAAAAATGCCACCGGCGTATTTAAGATAAAAAGGACAGCCAGGTGGTCGGACCATGTAAGAGGAATGGGGGTCTCTAAAGTGAGCCTATCATCATTCGTGAAGATACCGTCTAACGTGTGGCCCGCCCGATGAGTCGGACTAGTGACCAATTGGTTGAATCCATATGTCTTCAAGCCTTCCACAAGAGAGATAGTGTCAATGTCCTCCATCTTTTCCAGGTGAACATTAAAGTCACCTAGAAGAGTAAAATACGCTCTATTCATAAAGGGCTCTAATAGTGAAAACATGCCATTGGTGAATGCGGAACGGGGACCGGGCGGCCTGTAGCACAGAATGCCAGAGAAAGATGTGGTGGAATTCAGCTATATGGAAAAGTAAAGAGCCTTCAACTTGTCCGAGGGGGATGATAAGGGGTCAATGCGGCAGATAAAGTCCGCTTTGCAGAGAATCCCCGGACCACCCCCTCTCTGCCGCTCACGGTCCAATCTGGACAACGTGTATCCTTCTGGAATTGCATCCACAAAATCAGGACCCGCAGCTTCAGAGCCCCAGGTCTCCGTAATAAAGACCCAAGGGGGGTCTCTTGCGATGACGAACTCCCTAAAAGCTACGCTGTTTTTCACAAGCGATCTTGAGTTAATAAGGAAGCCCGGTTTTATAGGTGTTTGCCCCCTGTCTGTGTGTGCGCCAAATTTTTTCCTTGTGCGCGTTCGATTAGTGTCTATCTCTAAGGGGACAGTGCAGTCACAAACTACACTTTCCGGACCTCTAGTATGAAAGCAGGGGCGCAAGGGAGGTTTGAGTGATAATAGTGAGGCTCGGGAATACAACTCACTGTTTGCAGCAAGGGAGAACCGAGGAGCAGCGACTCTGGCTTCTGTCGCCTCCTTGGCGCTGACGGGCGCAGACGGGCTGAACTCAGGCGTAACTCCGGCGGGAATCCGGCGAGCCCGCTGCGCGTGACCGCTGCGCGTTAGCATGACCGTATTAAATAAAGATCTAGCGTCCTTATGATGACTAGACCGTCAGCCAAGATGGCGCCGCCAGGCGTCCTTCTCTCCCCCAAGATGTCCGCCGAAGTGGAGATGCTCGACAAGGGACCCGCAGAAAAAGCGGTGGTTTTCCAATTATAGTGCAGGCAAGTGGGCCAAGTATTAAAAGCAAGGGAGAAGGCAAAATAAAAGCTAAAGTAAATACCAAAAAACAGGATTATTAAAAATATCCCTATAAGCCTCGCAGAGTAACGCAATTAGGCGCAGCACGCTCTGATTACATGCTCATGCCACCAGTCCGTTCTAAAGCTTGTTTCATCCATGGCCTCAACAGCTACAGCCACAATTCAGCCCACCTTGCCATGCAAATGTAGCTTCTGATCACAAAGCAGTTCGTTTTTAATTTGATCTGCTTTTGCCAAAGACAAGTAATGGGTTTAGACCATTGATGCATAAGCCATTGCTTCCCTGGATGCTATCTTTCTTGGCCCTTGTGTTCTCGCACTGCTAATTTGTCCGCAACCCTATCCATTTACAGGACTCAACAAGATGGCTGAGCCTCCCTCTTGAGACCACTCCTTCAAACACCCTCTCCAGTTCTATTGGTACTAGTAGCAAATAATGTTTTAGCCACCTGAGTACTTCCAACCTGCTTTAGGTGACCTAACAAACTTTCAGGGTTGATGACATCAAAACCAGCAGATTGTGGTAGGAAAATGAGCACAAGAGCATCACTGTCATCGGCTACCTCTCACATGTCAATAACATGGGCAGTGGCAGACGCAAAATGATGCCACCCCCCTCCCGCAGAATGTGATGAGGGAGCCCTTGAGTCTAATATTGCACAGATAATAATTGACCTTGAGCTAAATGTGGGCACCCTAAAGGACCAGCGTACTTACTCTGTGTGGTAGCCAGGGCAAACCCCTGAGTTTTGTTGATAAGAGGACTTTCTTTTTCTACTCATTAAGAATTGCATTTCTAATTTTGTCAGATTGAAGTCATTCCGCTCCCACACAGAGATGCTAATTAAAAATTAAATACAGAATTAGCTGAGTTAATTGCACTGTATCTGGGCTTTGCGATACAGCACGTGTTGATCAAATGAAAATAATCAACATGCTCACATTTATTTGACAATATATTTCCCATAATTTGGTTGCATATATTTTATGGAAGTATCTTTTTCTTTAATTAAAGAATGAAATGGTGATACACTTTCACATTTTTACACAAAAGAGCTGCTCTGTATTCTCTGTTTTGAAGACGTGTCAAGAAACACTTCAGTGCTTGGGATGCTGCCAGGCACTTCGCTTGCATCTTGCGGTATTCTTTTCCGGTCCTTGGCTTGTCTCCTCCTAAACAGTGATACCCCCGACCCATAAATGTGAATCTTGTATCCAGTTTTTGTTAGACCCAAGCGATGCCTGCCTGCCTCTCTAGGAGAGGCCTGCTCCGAGTCGAGAAACTCTTAGTGATTGATTGGGTCCCTTTGGCTTGAACATTTTTGACACTGAACACATTAAGGAAATCTCACATTTGTTTTTCAGCCTTCCCTAGTGGACTTGGCAGAGTAGTGAAAGAAGATAGGGTTACTCCCACCACAAATAGCAGTGAAATCTCACATTTTAAGTATGTATGCAACGGCATGTTTATATCACAGACGTAGCTAGAGAAGAACGAATGCTGGGCCGGTCTAATAAGCCCAGAGATTTAGGGGCCCATTATGATGTCGGGCGGATTGCCTCCGCCAGGCTGGCGGTAGCCACCGCCGGCCTGGCGGAGGCAATCCGCCCGACATCCACACTAGTCCCCCCCCCCCGCCATATTAGTATGGCCGGGGGGACCTCCCGTCCGCCGCTTTTCCACCCCGGTCGCCTTGCGGACGGGGCGGAAAAGGAATAATATGGTGGCGGTGTCTATCAGACACCGCCAGCCATATTATGATGTGCATTTTTCAATGCCTTTCCGCCTCGGAAAGGCATGCGGAGAATCCCTGCGGGGGCCCGTTGCGGGCCCCCAGGGACTCCGGGGGCTGGGGGGTGCACATGGGGGGTACCTATGGTACCCCCCAGCAGTTCCCCCCCAGCATGCTTTCCTGCCATTGTGGCGGGCGGTGCTGAGTGCACCTCCCACCACAATGGTAGGAATGCGGGATGCGCCCGCCACTGTGGCGGGCGCATCCTAATGCTGGTGATGGGACCCCCGCCTTTACGGCGGCCGGTCCCTATTACCACGAGGATGGCGGGCGGGTGGGGTGAATCACTGTTCTCATTAATGGCATCAGCATTCTCTTTCCTTCTCCTCTCAGATCCTCCTGCTGTTCTTGCCCCAGAGAGGTTTTAAGGCTTGGGCAAAGTGGGCTCTGGTCCAGGGCCCCAACTTTTCGTGGGGGCCCCCTGATAAAGCCAGCTCTGTTCAGCAGAGTCTTGCCCTGATGACTTGAATCCTTCTTAAACAGATGGTTTTAAATAACGTTTGCCTTTGATTTATTTTTAATGTGGGTGATCTGTGAGAATCCATTTCAGACATGTTGCAGAGTGTTTATAATTGCAAGGGCCACTGTTACAAGTTTGTTTTAGAGCAAAACAGAACTTCACTTATGAAAAATTGGGGTTTGTCACAGAGATTATTTGCAGAAATATTTGTGATCTGCTGCCGTTACAATATTGAAAACACACATTTCACTATCCCTGAATATTAGTTGTAAACACATTAAGAATGCTGAGAGTGGCACTAACCCTGAGGAAACTGCGGCAGCACGTCCAGCGACCTATGAACATTTTCCCCACTGATGAAAGAGGAATCTAGAAACACGTGTCTGGGGATACACTTGAAAAGAATACTGGTACTGGCACTGGCCAACAAACTGTGAGAACTGTGTGTGAAGCGAGTAACACTGAACCACATCGACCATGATGCATGAGGTAATTCAGCTGTGACGTGACAGCAGGGTGCTCCAAATCCCTTTGACTGTTTAAGATGGCTCCCGTGGGCCGTGAGCTGACGAGCTCTGTGAGCACCTGCGCGCTGAGAGTGGCACTAACCCTGAGGAAACTGCGGCAGCACGTCCAGCGACCTATGAACATTTTCCCCACTGATGAAAGAGGAATCTAGAAACACGTGTCTGGGGATACACTTGAAAAGAATACTGGTACTGGCACTGGCCAACAAACTGTGAGAACTGTGTGTGAAGCGAGTAACACTGAACCACATCGACCATGATGCATGAGGTAATTCAGCTGTGACGTGACAGCAGGGTGCTCCAAATCCCTTTGACACATTAAGAATGTGGACTAGTCTGCCTTTGCACACCTGGCTAAATAGAGCAAAAAGAACTGAAACTGGATCATGAATTCAAAGCTGTTTGGAACTGGGGCACCAAAATACGTTTGGCCCAGGGCCCCCAAAATCCTTAAAATGTCCCTGTCTTCGCCGTGTGTTACCTCTCATCTCTTCCTTAACTGTGCTGCCTTTCCCTGTGCTGGTCTCCTTTTCCAACTAGATAATAGAACACTTTCTAAACCTGCGATTACAGAAAACTCAAACGACCCTCTTATAAACCCAAACCACTTTGCTTGGAATGCACCTGAGAGTTTAAAGTCTATCCTAGTTTGGACAGAGAAATCGGTTGGGGTCTGTTAATATTTCCCTACTGTGTATTTGCTGACCCGGTGATCCCTACAGAACAGGCAGCCGGGAACTTCACTGTCCATCGTGTTCCTGAAACCCTAGCAAGGTTAATATTTAAAATGCACAACACCCAAAGCATTAGTTTACTATTACAGTTCTGGCATTTAACAGTGAAAAGGTGTTAAATAGGCTGCCCTCTTGTAGCCTGGCTGCCGATGTCTTGCATGGGTCACTGTATAAGCCAAACGTGATTCGCAAACCAGAGAAAAACAATATTGTTCAAGCTTCAGTAACAGCCTGATTCATCAAGCTAAATTGCACTTGAATGAATGGGGAGTTATTCCTTATTTGCGATTAGCAATTTGCTAATCGCAAATAAGGAACATGTAGGAATCGCAATATTTTTTGCAATTCCTACATGAATCCCGTTTTGCAAGTCCTTAATAGCGATTCCTTATGATTCGCTATTAGGGGCTCGCAAAACGGGAGATTAATGAATCAGGCTGTTAGTGCCGGTTCCATAGTTTTTCTCGGAAGCTGACGTCAAGCCCTGCTGAATGTAGGCATTAAGGAACACCATAAGTGTCTATTCTTCGCTCCTTCTCATGCCTCTCTGATCCACCACCCTACACTCTCTGCCCCCTTACCTCACTGTTGCAGGTTCTTTTTAACCCTGCATTCTCCCCTTCTCACTGTTTTTCAATAATTCTCTCTCTTTTTCCATTTTTCTGCCTTTCTCTCTCTTGCTCTGGCTCAAAGTCTCATGAATGAAAAATAAATGCCGGTCCTGGAAAATGAGTGCTGCTGGGCAACACCTGCAACCACCGGCTCATATTATGCACTGCCTTCAGCAAAACCAGCACAGCATCAAGTCCTTCATGAAACCTGGGAACAGCCCTGCCTGCCTGGAAAGAGTGAGGAGACGTGAGCAGCCTTGATGCTGACGGGCACATGCAGTACGATTTCAGGGCAAATGAGGTGGAAACATGGATAATCTGCAAGTAAATTAGGACAGTAACATAGGCCAACACCGCGCTGAATATCAACACTTCCTAGAGGGGGGTTTCAGGTTCACCGGAAAGATCTATGGGTGAACCCAGTCGCAAATTTTTAATTTTGTTTCACATTCTCCCAGTAACCATGGTCAAAATTTGAAAATAGTTGAAGGATATTGTAAGCGACTACTATGGGGGGGTTTAGGAAAAATCAGTTACCTGAAGCCCGGGCCTTCTGATGCAGTTTGCCGTATGTTTCCACCTGCGCCCACCTGTATCAACAAGTGTCTCTCAATGGCCAGATCTGTGGCCCCCGGGGAGGCTCTGGCATTTTGTGAATTACAGCAGCAGCAACTAGGGCACTATATGCATTTCGCTGCACATGCAGCATCTCCCTTGTATTTGACAATGATAGGACTGAAGATATCATATCGACATGTTAGAATGGAAACAAGCTGCATCACTGAGCCACACTAGCCTCGTCACTACCTTTCACTGACCCAGTTAAGCGTTCTGCCTGTTTCTGGAAATTCGCAGTACACTGCTCAAAAAAGACACTCACACTTATACAAAGCAATCATTTGCTATTAGCTATTTTTTCTAGTAATGGAATTCACGTTTATCTTGTGTTAGCCAACAACCAGGATGACCCATTAGTCAGCTGTGTAAATAGTTGTGTTTGCTGGACTTTGGGAGCACAGACTGGCCTTTCACACCTGCATACCAACTGCGGGCAGCTCTGTGGATGGTCATCTGAGGGTACGCCTCTATTGCTGGAGAGCTGTGGCACGGTCAGGTGTTTAATTTGTGGACTAATGCTTTTGTCCTGCATCTGAATTAGTTGCCCTATGTATAAACATTAGGTAGCCTGAAACTATGCCTGATTAGTGGTTCTTAGGGGTTGGTCAGTGTTGAGCAAAGCAAATGGCAATATATATCAAATACGATGAAACTTGGAACTGACCGACAGCTCCAAGGTGCTGATTCCAATAGCCAAGTCAGACTTTGCAATCGTGGATGCCTTTAGCTACTCCTTGACCTTCAGAGATATGGCCTCCTCTCTTCTACTGCCATGTGGAGTTTTGTGATGAAAGCAGGCAGGAAATGAGCACATTAGTATGGCCTAGTTGCCATCACCGGCTCTCAAATCGCATCTGACTACATTTCTTACATGACCACAAAAGAAGTGTGTTGCCTAATAGGAATACAGAGTTTGAACCCTGTTTTCGATCAGAAGCTAACTGCTACTGGCCTCATAGGATACTTCAGAACAAGGAGGCCATCCTTAATGCCAGAGGGTGCCTCACAAACTTTATCGTGTCATGCTTCATCATAGGCATCCTCTCCCCACTCTAGAAAGATGGTACTACCAGGCCGGACTCAACCTCCCCGAATACTTTCTGGTAGGAGGGAATTATCAATTAAAAATACCTTAAGGTTCCTGGGTTATCACCTTTATTAGTGAGCACCCTAGGTACACTAAAAACAAAATCAATGATGAACCCTTAGAGAATGTTTCTGCCCATATTGTATAGCCTAATTGGTCTGGGGTATTCATCAGGGTATTAACGGATCCCTATCTATATAGTTGTGGGTGTCCACCACTATTTTACGTGGTACAATGAAGAAGTGCAATCTCTGAGTAGAAGAGCGATTATTTTTATTCTCTGGTGCAAAGAAGTCTATAGTGGAACATCGCAAAACTTAACTCCCTACAAAACAAGGTACCACAGCATTTACATTCCTCTAAAATAGGGATATATTACACCCACACTCCTTAGCTTTCATTGAGTACTGGAATATGCAAAGAGGAACAGCATTTATAAGGACATCTACAGCACTGCACTCAATTACCTAAAAACATCTATTAAAAAACATAAGTTACTAAAACATTTTTGATTTATGAAAAAGTTAATTTTAGAACTGAGCGAATAAACATAGCAATCACAGGAGGTACGTTTTTTTCCCATACATAACTAACAACTTTGCATCTTGCTGTCAACATTGGTACATGAGGTTGATAGATTATTTAAAAACTGACGAAAATGGCATCATTTTAGTGGTACCATCTCCTGGGTTTCATTAAAATACTTGGATGCCCTTTGTGGACCCGTTTGCTACTGTACAACAATCTGCTGATGATATCAAGGAGGACTTTTGAGAACCTGTCATGAAATTAACCAATTATAGTTACCCATCTAGCTCAAGTTATAACTGCCAAGTAGGAAATCTGTTCAAGACCTAGGGATTTTCAAGTATCTATGATTATAGTTTGAATTAAGGTGCAGCTTTGGATTCATACATAAGTTGTTCTCCAGGCGAAAATGTTCTTATGGGCTAAAAAATGGCAGTCTTAGAGAGCATTGATTAGGAAATTATCTCTGAACTGTTCTAGTTTAAAAATAGTTCAATGGGGGCAGAAAGTGCAGTGTAGCTTAATTTATGTAGTTTCCATCTCTTGCCTCCCCACTCTTTACTATCTTCTTTTCATTAAACAATTTTTCTGTGAGAAGGATTTGACTATTAAGGACCTGATTAAGACTTTGGCATGAAGGGTGCTCCATCTCAAATACCTTGTCTGCCAAACTCTTGAGCCATCCATCCTATTTAGAGTCAGTGAACCATCAGTTTTCCACCAGCGGTGTCCTCATTGGATCAGACAAATGAAACCTGACTTTGACAGCCTGACAGAGTGCTGGGTATTGGAGTAAGGGCATCACATCAACCAGGGTTGGATTGGTAAGGCTGGCAATTGGACAATGGGCCGGTATCTGAGTTGCAGTTGTGGGATGCTATTTTGGCCAGCATGGTGGTCGATTTGGGCTGTGTATGTGCTGTTCAGATGCTGCCAGCGGCCCAGAGGGAGGGCCGGAGCGGCCTTTCCGAGGTAGATGAGCCTCTATCACCTCCCTTTTACCAAGGGGGAGGAGGTGTTATTCCCAGGCTCTCACTAGGCCACCCATTAATGTATGCAGATTGAGCAGGGGCAGGGGGGCTGAGAAGAAGTTGCCTCACTTATATTCAGGTGTTGTTCACCGTTGTGAACTAATCCATGCATGAAGAGTCCTGGCAACATTTGCATTTTTTAACTCTCAGTAAACTTAAGAAAACATGCCTCTCTTATAGTAGCCACCTCCTTCTGTTTATAATACTTAAAACACTGAAGTGATTTGAGAAAAGGCACAATCTGCAAGTGTGGGCCACTTTTTTTTAGGGTGCCCGGTCCTATTTTTTATCCCAATTCAACCCTGTCATCAACACCCTTTTTCGGGCTGACTGTCTGATGTCCTATTTTCCTGCAGGTCACCCCAGGGGAAAACCTGGTGGCGCTGAGTAGAAAGATTAAAACAATGGGTCTGAAATCCAGAGAATACTCCCTGGGAATGAGGGTCATTAGTAATTTCTTTGTTTTAAAAACAAACTCGCATGTTGCAAGGTTTTATTTGAGAAACATAATGTTTAGTGGGCGGCTGTCAAAACCAAATTCAGTCCAGTGACGGAAGAGGGAACATGAAAACCAGTGACTTGACATTTCTGTGAATCTCCAAACTATTTGACATGTACACAGCATGTAGGTTCAAATCTTTACTCTAGAAATAAGTATTAGCAAGTGAAAAAAAGGATTTCCAGCCGAATTCTCATGATTTGCTGTCACAGTCTCTGTAATGTATGAAAACAATCATGCAATACAATTTTGCTTTTATGGACACAAATATCAGAACCTCCTTTAGAGATTTACTCTGAACACATTTTCCATAGATTGAAGTCACTCAACCAGATAACTAGAACATCTCAGGCCGGGTAGCACAAAAGCCATCTTGGAAATTGCTATTCGAAGGCAGCGTCTGTGCCACAGTTTTAAAGGGACTCTGCTCTTGTGCATTTGTAGAGTAGCAGCAGTGGCATCTTATCACTCATGGCAGTGGTAAGTGTTTGTTTCCACTAATGCTCCATTCGATTATGTTTTCTTCCAAACCTCAGCTGTTTGTCTAACCCCATCTCTCTTTGCCCCTTTCTGAAAAGTCAGGTGGAAACTTCCAGCCACACTTTGTCTTGCTCCTTTCTAGCAGTGGCAGAGTGTTCCATTTGTCAGCTGCCTTTAATGAGTAACTGTTTCCTCACGTGAAGTAATTGAACACCTGATAACGGTTACTATAAGAACTAAAAGCAATGTACACAGACCTCTTGCACGAGCAGATGAAAGTGAATAGTAATTCAGAATGAAAACATGTGCCACAAAGCAGGATTTGAGACACTGCTGACAGCGTAATATAGCTCAGAATGGGGAAGCACCTTTCCAAACCCTCTTGCGCTAAGTTCCTTCCAGAGAAGGAAAGGCTGGCGGTCATCACAGAGTGTTGGCGCTGTCCGGACTGAGTGTGCATGTGGGAAACGTGCTACACTGCAGCATGGTGGCAATCAACTACTATGATGGAAAGGCGGCAGTGGGTTACTGGGTAAGACTGTCATAGTGCTTCACACAAGGGCTTATCTCTTAATAGTGATACAATGATTTTTTGTCACCACTCGCTCTCTGGAAGATGAGTTATAGTTTCTACCTGGCTTCTGTACAACTTGTGCATACTATTCATTAGTAAAAGTAATAATAATCGAGTGTTTTTTTGTCACAGATAACCGCTAGTGTAATAAAAGAACCCCAGGTCTAAAAAGAACTTAAATAAATGTTTAAGCAATTGTTCAAAGTTGTTTTTCATCAACAATACAATTTGCCTGATTACTTTGTAGTCCCAACGTCCATCAATACAAATGCCATTTAATACAAATCCTAAAGAAGCAACAGCTATTGGCAAGGAATATTTCGAATTCTGGACACGTTTATAAATTACTCTATCTGCCTTGTGGTTTATGGCACTACAGAACCACTTGATGACATTATTGGACCCTGTTAAACAGTTTTATGTTATATACCTCCATTTCTGTCTGTTCCCCCTCTCTCTCAGTGTGTCAATCAATCAATCAATCATTTGTAAAGCGTGCTACTCACCCGTGAGGGTCTCAAGGCGCTAGAGGGGAGGGGGAAGAGGGAGCAGCTACTGATCGAACAGCCAGGTCTTGAGAGGCCTCCTGAAGGTCAGCAGGTCCTGGGTCTGTCGCAGGTTGGTGGAGTGGGTGTTCCATGTCTTGTCGGCGAGGTGTGAGAACAATCTGCCGCCGGTGGTCGTTCGGCGAATGCGTGGGACAGTGGCGAGGGTGAGGTCGGTGGAGAGAAGCTGGCAGTTCCGTGTGTAGAAGGTGAGTCGTTTGTTGAGGTATGCTGGTCCGGCGTTGTGGAGTGCTTTCTGAGCGTGGGTGAGGAGCTTGAAGGTGATCTTCTTGTTGACTGGAAGCCAGTGCCGGTCTCTCAGGTGGGCGGTGATGTGGCTGTGGCGGGGATTCTGAGGATGAGGCGTGCGGAGGCGTTTTGTATGCGTTGCAGTCTTTTCTGGAGTTTGGCCGTGGTTCCTGCGTAGAGGGCGTTGCCGTAGTTCAGCCTGTTGCTGATGATGGCTTGTGGGACCGTCCTTCCTTCTGGTTTCGCTGGGGATCCATCTGTAGATCTTGCGGTGCATGCGGAGGGTGTTGAAGCAGGAGGAGGAGACAGCGTTGACTTGCTGGCTCATAGAGAGCATTAAGTCCATGATGAACCCCAGGTTGCAAGCGTGGTTTGTTGGTGTAGGGGCGGTGCCCAGTGAGGACGGCCACCAGGAGTCATCCCATGCGGAAGGGGTGGAGCCGAGGATGAGGACCTTCATCTTGTCAGAGTTCAGTTTCAGGTGGCTAGTCTTCATCCATTCTGCGACGGCCTTCATTCCCTCGTGGAGGTTGGATTTGTGGGTGGCTGGGTCTTTGGTGAGGGAGATGATCAGTTGGGTGTCGTCGGCGTACGAGATAATGTTAAGGTGGTGCGCTCGGATGATGTTGGTGAGAGATGCTATGTAGATGTTGAAATTGGTCAGAGTGAGGGAGGATCCTTGGGGTACGCCGCAGGTGATTGTGGTAGCTTCGGATCGGACTGGGGGAGGCGGACTCTCTGGGTCCAGCCAGCGAGGAAGGAGGCAATCATGTTCAGGGCTTTGTCATAGATCCCTGTGTCATGGGGACATGTGCGCAGGGTGTGGTGGCAGACAGTGTCGAAGGCAGCCGAGAGGTCCAGGAGAATGAGGACTGAGGTATCGCCGTTGTCCAGCAGAGTCCTTATGTCGTCGATGGCCGCGATGAGGGCGGTTTCAGTGCTGTGATTGCTTCGGAAGCTGGATTGGGAGGACTCCAGGATGTTGTTCTCTTTAAGCAAGTGGGTCAATTGCCTGTTGGCCATCTTCTCGATGACTTTCGCCAGGAACGGGAGCAGGGAGATGGGTCATAAGTTCTTGAGGTACTTTGGGTCTGCCTTGGGTTTCTTGAGTAGGGAGTTGATCTTGGCGTGTTTCCAGCTCTCCGGGAAGGTATCTGCCTCGAAGGAGCTGTTGATGATCTTCCGATGGTGGGGTGCGATGATGGAGTTAGCTTTGTTGAAGATGTAGTGGGGGCAGGGGTCAGAGGGTGAGCCGGAGTGGATGGTTTTCATGATTTTTATGGTATCTTCGTCGTTGACGTTGTTCCAGGAGAGCATGAGGTCAGTGACTTTGGTGGGCGTTGGGCCGGGGGGTGTTGGTGTCTGGCGTCGGAGTCTGAGTGTCGAAGCTGTCATGAATGTCTGCAATCTTGTAGTGGAAAAAGGTGGCCAGTGAGTCGCAGAGTTCTTGCGACGGTGGGATGTCATTGGAGCTGGAGCTGGGGGAGGCGAGTTCTTTCATGATGTTGAAGAGCTCTTTGCTGTTGTGGGCGTTGTTGTCAATGCGTTCCTTAAAGGAGGTCCTTTTTTCGGATGAGTTGATGGTGCTTGCGTCTGGCGTTATTGAGGGCTGCGTGGTTGTCTGGAGTCTGGTCGTGGTGCCACTGCTTCTAGAGTCTTCGGCAGGTTTGCTTGGATGTCTGGAGGTCGATGTTGAATCAGCTGGCTCTCATGTTGGTGCGCCTGTTTGAGGGTTTCCTGATTGGGGTGAGGGTGTTGGCGCAGTCGTCGACCCATTGTCTGAAGTTGTGGGCTGCTGTGTCGGTGTCGGAAGGCTTGGGTGGAGGACCTCGGGTGAGGTTGGTTATAAGCTGGTCTTCGGTGACTTTGCTCCAGCTGAGGTGTGGGATCCGTTGCAGTGGTTGTGTGTGGGGTGTTTCTCGAAGGAAAAGTGGATGCAGTGGTGGTCGGTCCAGTGGAGTTCAGTGGTATGGCTGACGGTGCTGTGATTATTGGCGGAGAAGATGGGGTTGAGGGTGTGTCTAGCGGAGTGGGTGGGTGTTGCGACGAGCTGTTTGAGTCCGAGGTTGGCGAGGTTGTCAATCAGGCTTGTGGAGTTGTTGTCATTTGCATTCTCGAGGTGGAAATTCAGGTCTCCGAGGAGGATGTAGTATGTGGAAGAGAGGGCGTGAGTGCTGATGAGGTCGGTGATGGAGTCACTGAATTGTGGTCAGGGTCCCGGGGGTCTGGAGATGAGGGTTCCTCTGAGGGTGGTGTTGTGATTGACGTGTATCTGGAAGTGTAGGTGTTCAGCCATGCTGAGGGAATCTTCGGTGTTGGTTGAAATCCTGATGGTGATCCTGTAGACGATGGCAATTCTTCCACCTGGTTTGATGTTTCGGTCCCTGCGGGTGATCTTGTAGCCGTCCGGGATGGCTATGGCTATTTCCGGCTCTGTGTGTGTGTGTGTATATATATATATTTTACCCACCATTCCACCATTGGCGAGTGCTAGTGGCTAGTTCTAGTTAGGACCACGTTTACATAGGAAAACTATTTTTTTGGTTTCCTAATAACTTTGGTAACTTTGGCGTCAGTGATGAGTTTCACAAAACTTTCAACAACAACAAAAGTTCATCCACCTCAGCTCTTTACTGGAAAGATTTGGGTTACTCAGTGAATCGGGGCCATGAAAAATGGGGGGGTCCCAAAACCACATTTCCCAATGCAATTTCCCTAAGAATTTTTGGAATGTGCTACAGGCAAATAGGCTGAACTGAATTACACTAATTTGGCTAGACCTAGGTCCAGAAAGTGTGCTTTTTGTTACTTGGTGTACATCTGTTCAGTAGTTTTGAGAAATAAATAAGTAAATGTTATATCTGGGTGGTTGGGTTCGTGAGAGTCTCGCGCGAGTCCTGCGGTTGTGTGAAATAAAAAATAGAGCAATCTGTTTGGTCAAGAGGTTCTTTTTTTCTGTCAGCCAACTTGCAGGAGTGAGAAGCTGCTACAAGTCCCACAAGAGCTCATGCTCTGATTGGCTGACTGTTGGAAAAACAGAAATGAAATGGCCACCATTAAAGAATATGGGAAAAACCCTGGTGTTCTGAAAATGATCAGAAAAAGCTGTGTAAGGGGGCAGGGCAAAGGCATCTTGATCCCCCTTGTAATTAAGAGGAAGTCCAGGATGCAGTAGTTAAAAAATGTTGCAATACTGCAGGAATTAGTGGAAAGCTCATGGAGACTCTTGCAGGATCATGAAAAAAATGGAGAGGCCAGTTCTTCCCTAAATCTTACTATGAACACCCATCACCTAAGAAAGAGGTATCAGTGGAGAGTGGCCAGTCCATCCCCACACCCTACAACATATGCCTGTTGTTCTGTGGTGTAAGCAGAGATTCCAGTCCCTTCCAACACCCTACTATGCACAGCTGTTGCCCTTGGATGAGGTTTCAGTGGAGAGGTCAGTCCCTCCATGCACTCTACTGTGCACCGCCGACACCCTGGGGAGAGGTGTCAGCGAAGAGGGTGGTCCCTCCCACATCTTACTACGCATGCCCATCACCCTGGGAAGAGATCTCAGCAGAGAGTCCTGTCTTTCCACACATCCTACTATGCACACTGGTCACACTGGGCAGAGGTCTAAGCAAGGAGGACAGTCCCTCCCCACAGCCTGCTATACCTATCTATTGCCCTGGGGAGAGGTCTTGGTGGGGGGGCCAATCTCTCGCACTCTACCATGCACACTCATCTAGGGGAGAGTTGTCAGTAAGGAGGGCAACCCCTGACAACCTACTAAGCACACCCATCATCCTGGGGAGAGGTCTTAGCAGATAGGCCAGTCCCTCCCCACACCCTACTATGCATACATGTCACCCTGGGGTGAGGTCTCGGTGGAGAGGCCAATGCCTCCCCACACTCCTGTTGCCCTGGGCAGAGGTGATTGTGGAGAGGCCAGTCACTCCGCACATGCTGCCAACCACCTGCTGTGCAATACAGTTGGCCATGCGTGCCTGGGGTTTGACTACATATGGGGTTGGACATAGAGCCTGGCAGCAAGCCAGGCAGGCACTGTGGCCAACCTGCATGCACATGGTCTTTGGTCATGTGTGTCATGAAGTTAGTGTACTACGGGGGCTGGACTCAGGGCCTGGACAGTGGACAGGCCCTCTAACCAACCCTCCATTGCGCAAAGCCAAAGACTGTAGGGAATTATAATAAAAAATTACTTTACATTATTAAACCTTAGAAATTCACTGAAAAAAACCAAAGGTTTATGGGTAATTAGGTGAAAATGGTAGTTAAAACACGCTATTACAAACAAACAAATCCACTGAAATTCACCAGTTATGGTTATCTCAAGTAACTATAACTCATGCCCACACCATGCACGGCTAATTACCTCAAATATTACATCATCCATGGCATGTTCTATGACACCATTGATAACATCAATAAAACATCTAAAATTACCTCACTGATGACAAAACTGTGCATGGCGGTGGCGCAAGTTATAATTACTTTAGATAACTATAACTGGTGAATTCCAGAGATTTTGTTTCACCTTTGAACACCTTGTACGTTATTCAGTTGCTTTATTGCTATGTTTGTGCTTGGGAAAATAGTCCAAATACACACAGATAGCACACATACAAACTTGTGTGTGTGCATATACATGTACATATATGTATATATACATATACATATATATATATAGGAGAAGCAGTTGCGGCCCTTGGCGGTGTCGGCACTCTATTTTCAGCATGGTGCGAGTTTTTCTACGACTGGGCCAGTCGTTTCAAATTGCTTTAGGTTTCCCAGCGGGAAAAAGGAAAACGCACTCACTCGTTTTGAAGATGATTACAGCGGTTTATTTTACAACCAAACCCAACGCGTTTCGCTTACTGCAAAGCTTGTTCACGGGATCAAGCTTTGTAGTAAGCGAAACGCGTTGGGTTTGGTTGTAAAATAAACCGCTGTAATCATCTTCAAAACGAGTGAGTGCGTTTTCATTTTTCCCGTTGGGAAACCTAAAACAATATATATATATATATATATATATATATATATATATATATATATATCCGAATAACTGCTCGAAAGAACCGCTACTCACGTGGAACACTTGCAGGCATCATACAAGCAGACTCAAACCTAGAGTGTACGCAAATTTTTGTGCGTCTACTCGTCGGCCATAACGCGTTTCACCACCGGGGTGACTTGATCACATGACAATGCTAGAACATGGGCGGACCATTAAAAAGGGTTGCACCTATAGCATGTGATAGTGAAGTGAATCATAGACATGGAAGAAATGTTACATCGTTCCAAAACAGAAAAGGATTATAAATGCATTAAAAGTATTGCGAATATATAAATACATGATACTCATAAGTTGTAAGGAAAATTATTATGCAAAGTCATGCTTGTTCAAATAATTATATGAATAAATTCATTCAGTGGTAACATTTGCATGGTTACTTAAGAATTTGCATGAAAATGATAACAGTAACATGGTATACATTGGTATCAAAATAGCTGTATAAATACATTTATGCTTAGAAAAACTACAAATGAGCATTGGAAATGGGCTTAGTAAAAATTTTAATAAGACCTGGTGTGTTTGCCCGGGCAATTTGGTTTTGGAAGCCCCTAGGTGGACATTATCTCACTGCCAACCGGGGCTGAGATGTTTGGTCCATGCCTGGAACAAACCGTGAAGAGGTGCTAAGGTGATAGTGATTGAAAAAGGATCGATAAAAGTTAAGTTAGGTATGGGGAAGAAAAAGGGCGGCTGCAAGGATAAGAAAACAAAAGAGGAGAAATGTGCTAGTATAATTGAAAAACTCACAGAATACGTGAGGGTGTGTGTGGAACAACAACTTGAGTGCCAAGATGGAAATTGCTCATGATAGGCAGAAGGTGGCATAGATGGCCAATAGTTGGACCCAGGGAAAGGAGAAGCTGCGGTGGGGCCCCGGGGAGGGGGACACAGAAATGGAACTTGGAAGGGGGAGCTTACAGTCAGAGACAGGTGTGTAAGTCTTCGGTATTGTTAAGGCCTCTCGGGTGTTTGCTGTTGAGGTTTAGAATGTACCTGGTTTCTAATTTGCGCATTTTATGTTCTCTGTCACCACCTTGTTTCGTTTTGGGGATGGTGTCAATGACATAGTATCGGAGGTCCTGTAAGTTGTTGTTGTGGACCTCACGAAAGTGTCTGGCCACAGGGTAAGTGGGATCCTGGTTAATGATTGCCCTCATATGTTGGAGAACCCTCATGTTGGCTGGTAGTTTAGTACTACCCACGTATCTCAAGGGACACGTGCATTCGAGAACATAAATGGCAAATTCAGTTTTGCAATGGATATTTTTGGTGATTTTAATCTCCTTATTGCTGAAAGCTGTGCGATAGCTGGTGGTATTGATGCCATATTTGCACGCTTTGCATGAGTGACATTTGGTGAAACCATTGGGTGCTCTAAACCATTCAGTGGAAGGCTTAGATTCAGGACAGTTTGTCACGAGGCTGTTGTGTAATGAGATGGCTCCCTTGTATGTAATGCTCGGTTTGGCCGGCATGTATGAGCCTATGATGGGATCACTGCGTATGATGGGCCAATTTGTGTTAATGATTTTAACTATGGCATTCTTTTGGGCACTATACGGTACAATTAATCTGACCTCTGTGATACTGTCTGACCGAGCATCCATCTTTGCCTTGAGGTGTCTTGTTTGTTTAGGAATGAGAAGGGTGTTTCTGTCTAGCTCCCTGGTTTTGTGGATTGCTGTATCTATGGTTGTGGTGGGGTAACCCCTAGCTAGGAATCTTTCTTTGCATTCTTGTTGGGCATTAACTAAGTCCAACGGGTTGCTGCAAATCCTTTTAATTCTCAACATTTCCCCGTAGGGAATGCTGTGAATCAAATGCTTGGGGTGAAAGCTAGAGTAATGCAGGACAGAATTACCTGCGGTTTCCTTCCTGTGCAGTTTGGTTTCCAGAATGTTATTGGCAATATACAATTCAGTATCTAGAAAGCAAATGTGAGTCTTGCTAATAGTACTAGTGAATGTGAGGTTAATGGCATTGTTGTTAAGGCTGTTAACCCATTCTTGTGCCTCATTTGCTGTACCATCCCAGACCAAGATCAGATCGTCAATATATCGATAGTATAGTTTGACGTGTTTGGTGTATTGTTCTATATGCGTGACCTTTAGGACCAGCTTCTCCCACCAACCCATGAAGATGCAAGCGTAGCTGGGGGAAAAGCTGGCCCCCATTGCTACGCCCCTGGTCTGTTGGTAAAAAACCTGGTTAAAGGTAAACATGTTATGATTCAAACAGAAGTTTGCCATGTCCAACAACATACGGTTGTGTTCGGGTGATGAGGCTCTGTTTAGATTGAGAAAAAATTCCAGGGCTCTCATGCCATCTAGGTGGTTTATACAGGTATATAGGGACGAAACGTCCAGAGTCATTAGATGGTAGTTGGAATCCCATGCACAGTCTTTAATTTTTCCAAGAAAATCACTTGTGTCCCTCAAGTAGGATTCCAACCCGGTGACACAGTCTTGCAAATAGAAGTCTATGTAATTAGAAGTATGTTCTAAGAGGCTATTTCTGGTGGAAATGATGGGCCTGCCCGGTGGATTCATGGCATCTTTGTGTATTTTGGGCACAAAGTAAATGTTTGGAATGGTGGGGTGATCATTTCTCATGTATAGGTATTCTTCTTTAGTGATTAAGCCAGCACTCTTCCAGGCTATCAGTTTCATATAGTAGGAGTTGGCCGTGTCCCTAACTGCTGCGGCACTACTGATGTGGTAGCAGGTGCGGTCATTTAGTTGGGACATGGCTTCGGCCATGTATTGGTCTTTTCCCCATAAAACAACGTTACCTCCTTTGTCGGAGTTCCTAATTATGACTTGGTTGTTGTTTTTCAGTTTGGATACTAAGGTTTGGTATTGTCTATTTTGCTTGGACATTTTCATTTTGGAAGCACATGTTCTGTAGTTGAGTTTTTTGATTTCCTCAATTACGTGCTCATTGTAAATGTCGATCCCGTCGCGAAGCATGATCGGGTTGAATGTAGATTTCCTTTTAAACGGGGTCGGGGCTGCTTCCACTATAGACTGGCTAAGGAATTGATTGTCAAAGTAGGTGGATGGCATTTGAGAGTTGTCAATATGACCTTCTGTGTGTAGGTCCCTAAGCACATTTAACAGGGGCAGTTGGGACCCTGAGGGTGTAGGCATATTTTCTTCATTCATGTTAGAGCTATTGCTCCCTGATTTTTTCATTTTGTTCAATTCATGGTATTTTCGTAATTTTTATTTTCGGATGAATTGGTAAATATCCATCCGCGTGGTAGCGTAGTCGAAGTTGGATTCATTGCAGAAAGATAATCCTAGGGATAATATTTGGATTTCTGCTTCCTTTAGGACCGTTTCAGTTAAGTTTATTACCGTTTTTTCTTTTTCTTCTCCTTGTTTCTTGGTGTTACTTATGTTGGGTGGTGGTTTGTTGCTCAGGTTTGCTGTGGTTAACGTCGGTTCCACCATCCCCGTCCTCGTCCTCTCTTCTTCCCGCTTGAGTCTGTTTGTGCGTTTGCGGGCTTTACGCCTTTGGCCGCGTTTGTAGTTTCGCCTCTGCCGGTTGAGTTCTGCCGGTTCCTTGGTCTTAGGCTGGCCAGTCGTTCCTTGGCTAAAAAACTATTTCATCGCCTGGTGTAGGTATGACGCTAGGGTCGATTGGTAGGGGTCTGGTGCTGTTTCCCTCAGTTTCACTTTCCGCCGCAGAGCTGATGTCCGAATAAGATGATTCATTTTGATTTGCAGCGTTTCAAGAGCCTGCTTTGGGATTATTTCTTTTGGGACCTGTATTTTTACCTGCTTTTACGCTGTCAAACTTTCGGGCAAAGGTAAAAATGCGTCCGCATTCATAGTCTGTGAGGTCGCGTTGGAATTTGAAGGCTTTGCGTGTCTTTATTTTTTCCTCTTCTGTATGCAGGCGAGTTGTCATTTCTGTGTTAAGTTTCTTTATTTCATCCGGAGTTCCTATCTGTGCGATTTCATCAGTCAATGCCACTACTTTTTTTTGAAGTTCAATACGGTCTATTTCCGCGTATTCTACCAGTAATATTACTAGTTCTCTGGAGGAGTCAAGATTTCGTTGTGCCCACCTTTTCATAAGTTCTGGATTGGGCTGCTCGTAACTGGGAGCTAGAAGAATGCGGAACCCTCGAGGGATTCTGCCTGCGTCCAAGTAACTTTATAGAGACCAGTGCTCCCACCATTTAGCTTGTTCCCCGCGCATCAGCTTTTCGAGGGATCTTATTTTGCTTTTTAGGTCGTTGTCCGGTATAGTACTAGCATGCCCCTGTGATTCAGGTGTTTCACGAACAGGGGCTTTGTTCACAAAAAGTACGAGAGCCGCCGCTTCCCGGTCCTTTAGCGTGTCGGCCGACATTTTAGTATGAAACGCTTAGCTGATAAAGGAAGGTGACGACTGGACTGGAGAGTGAAAATTCCCTCCACGTTCCAGGACCTTCGGCACTCCAAACACCCCACAATGATACAACAGGTCCTACCTTTCACGTTCTGCCAGGAAACCCGTGCACCGCCGGTGCGCCGAGACGTAGCGAGCAATCCAGGCACCTTGATAGTTGTTGGTGGGGGGGTAAACCGGTATAATCCTCCTGGATTGTAGATGCTTCTTGCCGAGGCACGAAGAATGGCTCCTGTTACCGGTCACCGCTGGAAGTTATATACACGGCGAGATTCTGTTAAATTTCCGTTTACATTGCACCCTAGTTTGCGCACTGCAAAGATAGAATTATGTACCCGTATTGCAGGCTTGAACGTGTATTTATATGTTTAAAGATGGCGCGGCGCTTAGTTGCATTGTCAATAGTCCATCATCAATGTTTAACTAAACATGTGACTGTATTAATACTGTATTAATACCTTGGCCAGCCTGCGCAGTGCGACTAACACTGACGAAGGCTTGATGCTGAAACGCGTCTGTTGTCTCTGAAAATAAAAACGATGGTGTGAGCATCCACTTGGTTTACGAGTGCGGTTCTTCTGAGCAGATTCTTGGGAGCCGAGCTTTGTGTTATTGCGGGAACCCACTACCGCAGGCCGCACCCACCCGCGAGTGCCTTGGTCTTTTAGCGGGACCAGGAGCAGTTATATATATATATTATCCACCAATTTCTTCACATCGGAGGTGCACGCTTTGCACGGTTGGTGCTGGACAGTAGGGATGAACGTCCCCCTACTTTAAATTAACCACCAAAAGAAAATAATGTCCGCACTCGCTCAATACGATAAATTGGGTGTATTTTCAAGAGACTCCTGAACAGTCCCCTTCACCTACGCATTTCGACCGCAGGTCTTGTTCAGCCCACACTGAGCAATATATTATAATGAATAGTAAATGCATCTTAACTATAGGATGTATTACTTGTAGAATATAAGTCGTTTTAAAATCCTTACATAGGTCTGATAGGATGTTCCTATCGTGTTAAGCGACAAATATTGGCAATAGGGATCCTATTTATGCAATTGGTAGGTTTGAACTAGCCTTATGGTGACCTTAACCCCTTTGCTGCTCATGACGAGCTCACACTGGAGCTGTGCTTATGACGAGCTGAGCTCGTCATGAACAATGGGATCATGTAAAGGTCAGCACAGGAGGGGAAAAGTCATAGCAGCCAAGGTGTTAATAACTATAAACTGTGTAGGAATTCTCTGCAAAACAAACGTTTAAGTTTCCAATTGTTATTAAAACTACCTCACCCAGAATGCATCATTAAATGCTAATGGACAGGAAGGTATATAATTTAGAAAGAGATAATGGACTAGTGGCAACACTGTGAACAAGACCTGCGGTCGAAACGCGTAGGTGAAGGGGACTGTTCAGGAGTCTCTTGAAAATAAACCCAATTTATCGTATTGAGCGAGTAGGGACATTATTTTCTTTTGGTGGTTTATATATATATATATATATATATATATATATATTGGAGAAAGCTTCTGAAGCCACCCCTGCTTTCATCACTCTGTAACCAGGACAAACAGAAGGACGGCACACAGGAAACCTTACAGAAGCTGTTTATTAGGATTCAACTGCTTCAATAAATTTTAAGCCAATAACCAGCAAAGTGCAAGGTGCATTTTAACCCACAGATCACACCTACGTGTTTTGGCCGTAGCCTTCTACTGGGTCATAGAGTTCAGTGCACAGAGTGCCATTTTAAAGGGACAGATGTACCCTTTCCTACCACCAATTAAGAAACTTCATGTGTTACTTAAAGGGGAAAAATTACATTTTGCAATTCTTATAAAATAAAGTTTATCCATACTGCAGTTTGTCACAGAACAAAAATTATTGCGAAGTACACACTTAAAGAACATATCTCACACGTTTTTAGCCCCAAGCAGACACATTTTACACCATATGAAATAGGCAGACACGTTGGGCAGAAATTTTAGAGTAGACATAAAGTCTCTGATGATCAAATATTGTGTTCCAAGGGTAGAGGTTACTCTAACATGTCAGATAGAAAAGTGCAAAATACATCACTTAATTGCATCTGGATCAAATAGAAGATACTGTGTATTCATGCTAAATTGCACATAAGAAAAAAAATATATAAATATCTAAATGTATATGTATATATGTATATGTATATATATATATATATATATATATATATATATATATATATTCACCACAAATGCCTCTTGCATTGGAGAGTCACACACGATGTCCTGCCCTCCGGCTTATTCTTGCAGTCAGTCTTTCCAAATGCGCGTTTGTTTTTTGTAGCTTGCCTACGCGTTTCAGGGTCACAGCCCCTTCTTATTGGGCGGCGAGTCATCACACAAGAGCCAGCACGTTTGGTTTTTCGAACTTTATTGACATGCCTACCTAATGGGTGTGTCCGTTTGGCGCCCATGGCATTGTGGGGCATGTAGTTCAAGGTGCCAGCGATTGATCCAGTTTGCAGATAATTCAGGTGTGATTTCTCGCAAATATTATTTCTTTAAAGTCTCTTAGTGAGTTGCACACTTGTAAGGCTGACTAATGTGCATTTGGAACATCGTACCGTTCACAGGCTGAAGGTTCAGTACTGACGGCTTCATCCAGCTGGGACACTCCTTTCGCTCAGCCGGTGATGGTGCCCTCTCCCACGGCTGAGGACCGCCGCGTAAGTTTATTCACCACAAATGCCTCTTGCATTGGAGAGTCACACACGATGTCCTGCCCTCCGGCTTATTCTTGCAGTCAGTCTTTCCAAATGCGCGTTTGTTTTTTGTAGCTTGCCTACGCGTTTCAGGGTCACAGCCCCTTCTTCTTGGGCGGCGAGTCATCACACAAGAGCCAGCACGTTTGGTTTTTCGAACTTTATTGACATGCCTACCTAATGGGTGTGTCCGTTTGGCGCCCATGGCATTGTGGGGCATGTAGTTCAAGGTGCCAGCGATTGATCCAGTTTGCAGATAATTCAGGTGTGATTTCTCGCAAATATTATTTCTTTAAAGTCTCTTAGTGAGTTGCACACTTGTAAGGCTGACTAATGTGCATTTGGAACATCGTACCGTTCACAGGCTGAAGGTTCAGTACTGACGGCTTCATCCAGCTGGGACACTCCTTTCGCTCAGCCGGTGATGGTGCCCTCTCCCACGGCTGAGGACCGCCGCGTAAGTTTATTCACCACAAATGCCTCTTGCATTGGAGAGTCACACACGATGTCCTGCCCTCCGGCTTATTCTTGCAGTCAGTCTTTCCAAATGCGCGTTTGTTTTTTGTAGCTTGCCTACGCGTTTCAGGGTCACAGCCCCTTCTTCTTGGGCGGCGAGTCATCACACAAGAGCCAGCACGTTTGGTTTTTCGAACTTTATTGACATGCCTACCTAATGGGTGTGTCCGTTTGGCGCCCATGGCATTGTGGGGCATGTAGTTCAAGGTGCCAGCGATTGATCCAGTTTGCAGATAATTCAGGTGTGATTTCTCGCAAATATTATTTCTTTAAAGTCTCTTAGTGAGTTGCACACTTGTAAGGCTGACTAATGTGCATTTGGAACATCGTACCGTTCACAGGCTGAAGGTTCAGTACTGACGGCTTCATCCAGCTGGGACACTCCTTTCGCTCAGCCGGTGATGGTGCCCTCTCCCACGGCTGAGGACCGCCGCGTAAGTTTATTCCCCACAAATGCCTCTTGCATTGGAGAGTCACACACGATGTCCTGCCCTCCGGCTTATTCTTGCAGTCAGTCTTTCCAAATGCGCGTTTGTTTTTTGTAGCTTGCCTACGCGTTTCAGGGTCACAGCCCCTTCTTCTTGGGCGGCGAGTCATCACACAAGAGCCAGCACGTTTGGTTTTTCGAACTTTATTGACATGCCTACCTAATGGGTGTGTCCGTTTGGCGCCCATGGCATTGTGGGGCATGTAGTTCAAGGTGCCAGCGATTGATCCAGTTTGCAGATAATTCAGGTGTGATTTCTCGCAAATATTATTTCTTTAAAGTCTCTTAGTGAGTTGCACACTTGTAAGGCTGACTAATGTGCATTTGGAACATCGTACCGTTCACAGGCTGAAGGTTCAGTACTGACGGCTTCATCCAGCTGGGACACTCCTTTCGCTCAGCCGGGGATGGTGCCCTCTCCCACGGCTGAGGACCGCCGCGTAAGTTTATTCACCACAAATGCCTCTTGCATTGGAGAGTCACACACGATGTCCTGCCCTCCGGCTTATTCTTGCAGTCAGTCTTTCCAAATGCGCGTTTGTTTTTTGTAGCTTGCCTACGCGTTTCAGGGTCACAGCCCCTTCTTCTTGGGCGGCGAGTCATCACACAAGAGCCAGCACGTTTGGTTTTTCGAACTTTATTGACATGCCTACCTAATGGGTGTGTCCGTTTGGCGCCCATGGCATTGTGGGGCATGTAGTTCAAGGTGCCAGCGATTGATCCAGTTTGCAGATAATTCAGGTGTGATTTCTCGCAAATATTATTTCTTTAAAGTCTCTTAGTGAGTTGCACACTTGTAAGGCTGACTAATGTGCATTTGGAACATCGTACCGTTCACAGGCTGAAGGTTCAGTACTGACGGCTTCATCCAGCTGGGACACTCCTTTCGCTCAGCCGGTGATGGTGCCCTCTCCCACGGCTGAGGACCGCCGCGTAAGTTTATTCACCACAAATGCCTCTTGCATTGGAGAGTCACACACGATGTCCTGCCCTCCGGCTTATTCTTGCAGTCAGTCTTTCCAAATGCGCGTTTGTTTTTTGTAGCTTGCCTACGCGTTTCAGGGTCACAGCCCCTTCTTCTTGGGCGGCGAGTCATCACACAAGAGCCAGCACGTTTGGTTTTTCGAACTTTATTGACATGCCTACCTAATGGGTGTGTCCGTTTGGCGCCCATGGCATTGTGGGGCATGTAGTTCAAGGTGCCAGCGATTGATCCAGTTTGCAGATAATTCAGGTGTGATTTCTCGCAAATATTATTTCTTTAAAGTCTCTTAGTGAGTTGCACACTTGTAAGGCTGACTAATGTGCATTTGGAACATCGTACCGTTCACAGGCTGAAGGTTCAGTACTGACGGCTTCATCCAGCTGGGACACTCCTTTCGCTCAGCCGGGGATGGTGCCCTCTCCCACGGCTGAGGACCGCCGCGTAAGTTTATTCACCACAAATGCCTCTTGCATTGGAGAGTCACACACGATGTCCTGCCCTCCGGCTTATTCTTGCAGTCAGTCTTTCCAAATGCGCGTTTGTTTTTTGTAGCTTGCCTACGCGTTTCAGGGTCACAGCCCCTTCTTCTTGGGCGGCGAGTCATCACACAAGAGCCAGCACGTTTGGTTTTTCGAACTTTATTGACATGCCTACCTAATGGGTGTGTCCGTTTGGCGCCCATGGCATTGTGGGGCATGTAGTTCAAGGTGCCAGCGATTGATCCAGTTTGCAGATAATTCAGGTGTGATTTCTCGCAAATATTATTTCTTTAAAGTCTCTTAGTGAGTTGCACACTTGTAAGGCTGACTAATGTGCATTTGGAACATCGTACCGTTCACAGGCTGAAGGTTCAGTACTGACGGCTTCATCCAGCTGGGACACTCCTTTCGCTCAGCCGGTGATGGTGCCCTCTCCCACGGCTGAGGACCGCCGCGTAAGTTTATTCACCACAAATGCCTCTTGCATTGGAGAGTCACACACGATGTCCTGCCCTCCGGCTTATTCTTGCAGTCAGTCTTTCCAAATGCGCGTTTGTTTTTTGTAGCTTGCCTACGCGTTTCAGGGTCACAGCCCCTTCTTCTTGGGCGGCGAGTCATCACACAAGAGCCAGCACGTTTGGTTTTTCGAACTTTATTGACATGCCTACCTAATGGGTGTGTCCGTTTGGCGCCCATGGCATTGTGGGGCATGTAGTTCAAGATGCCAGCGATTGATCCAGTTTGCAGATAATTCAGGTGTGATTTCTCGCAAATATTATTTCTTTAAAGTCTCTTAGTGAGTTGCACACTTGTAAGGCTGACTAATGTGCATTTGGAACATCGTACCGTTCACAGGCTGAAGGTTCAGTACTGACGGCTTCATCCAGCTGGGACACTCCTTTCGCTCAGCCGGTGATGGTGCCCTCTCCCACGGCTGAGGACCGCCGCGTAAGTTTATTCACCACAAATGCCTCTTGCATTGGAGAGTCACACACGATGTCCTGCCCTCCGGCTTATTCTTGCAGTCAGTCTTTCCAAATGCGCGTTTGTTTTTTGTAGCTTGCCTACGCGTTTCAGGGTCACAGCCCCTTCTTCTTGGGCGGCGAGTCATCACACAAGAGCCAGCACGTTTGGTTTTTCGAACTTTATTGACATGCCTACGTAATGGGTGTGTCCGTTTGGCGCCCATGGCATTGTGGGGCATGTAGTTCAAGGTGCCAGCGATTGATCCAGTTTGCAGATAATTCAGGTGTGATTTCTCGCAAATATTATTTCTTTAAAGTCTCTTAGTGAGTTGCACACTTGTAAGGCTGACTAATGTGCATTTGGAACATCGTACCGTTCACAGGCTGAAGGTTCAGTACTGACGGCTTCATCCAGCTGGGACACTCCTTTCGCTCAGCCGGTGATGGTGCCCTCTCCCACGGCTGAGGACCGCCGCGTAAGTTTATTCACCACAAATGCCTCTTGCATTGGAGAGTCACACACGATGTCCTGCCCTCCGGCTTATTCTTGCAGTCAGTCTTTCCAAATGCGCGTTTGTTTTTTGTAGCTTGCCTACGCGTTTCAGGGTCACAGCCCCTTCTTCTTGGGCGGCGAGTCATCACACAAGAGCCAGCACGTTTGGTTTTTCGAACTTTATTGACATGCCTACCTAATGGGTGTGTCCGTTTGGCGCCCATGGCATTGTGGGGCATGTAGTTCAAGGTGCCAGCGATTGATCCAGTTTTGCAGATAATTCAGGTGTGAATAAACTTACGCGGCGGTCCTCAGCCGTGGGAGAGGGCACCATCACCGGCTGAGCGAAAGGAGTGTCCCAGCTGGATGAAGCCGTCAGTACTGAACCTTCAGCCTGTGAACGGTACGATGTTCCAAATGCACATTAGTCAGCCTTACAAGTGTGCAACTCACTAAGAGACTTTAAAGAAATAATATTTGCGAGAAATCACACCTGAATTATCTGCAAACTGGATCAATCGCTGGCACCTTGAACTACATGCCCCACAATGCCATGGGCGCCAAACGGACACACCCATTAGGTAGGCATGTCAATAAAGTTCGAAAAACCAAACGTGCTGGCTCTTGTGTGATGACTCGCCGCCCAAGAAGAAGGGGCTGTGACCCTGAAACGCGTAGGCAAGCTACAAAAAACAAACGCGCATTTGGAAAGACTGACTGCAAGAATAAGCCGGAGGGCAGGACATCGTGTGTGACTCTCCAATGCAAGAGGCATTTGTGGTGAATAAACTTACGCGGCGGTCCTCAGCCGTGGGAGAGGGCACCATCACCGGCTGAGCGAAAGGAGTGTCCCAGCTGGATGAAGCCGTCAGTACTGAACCTTCAGCCTGTGAACGGTACGATGTTCCAAATGCACATTAGTCAGCCTTACAAGTGTGCAACTCACTAAGAGACTTTAAAGAAATAATATTTGCGAGAAATCACACCTGAATTATCTGCAAACTGGATCAATCGCTGGCACCTTGAACTACATGCCCCACAATGCCATGGGCGCCAAACGGACACACCCATTAGGTAGGCATGTCAATAAAGTTCGAAAAACCAAACGTGCTGGCTCTTGTGTGATGACTCGCCGCCCAAGAAGAAGGGGCTGTGACCCTGAAACGCGTAGGCAAGCTACAAAAAACAAACGCGCATTTGGAAAGACTGACTGCAAGAATAAGCCGGAGGGCAGGACATCGTGTGTGACTCTCCAATGCAAGAGGCATTTGTGGTGAATAAACTTACGCGGCGGTCCTCAGCCGTGGGAGAGGGCACCATCACCGGCTGAGCGAAAGGAGTGTCCCAGCTGGATGAAGCCGTCAGTACTGAACCTTCAGCCTGTGAACGGTACGATGTTCCAAATGCACATTAGTCAGCCTTACAAGTGTGCAACTCACTAAGAGACTTTAAAGAAATAATATTTGCGAGAAATCACACCTGAATTATCTGCAAACTGGATCAATCGCTGGCACCTTGAACTACATGCCCCACAATGCCATGGGCGCCAAACGGACACACCCATTAGGTAGGCATGTCAATAAAGTTCGAAAAACCAAACGTGCTGGCTCTTGTGTGATGACTCGCCGCCCAAGAAGAAGGGGCTGTGACCCTGAAACGCGTAGGCAAGCTACAAAAAACAAACGCGCATTTGCAAAGACTGACTGCAAGAATAAGCCGGAGGGCAGGACATCGTGTGTGACTCTCCAATGCAAGAGGCATTTGTGGTGAATATATATATATATATATATATATATATATATATATATATATATATATATATATATATATATTCACACACAATGCGGGGTGCTTTCTTCGTATCATATATTACAAAACTACTGAATCCATGCCCATCTACAAATAATAGACAAGCATTGGCATAGCCAATAGGTCTCGCCTTTGGGACCTTATAAGTGTTTAGCCATGCAAAACACTTGATGTTGTTGCACCAAGGATATTGTGCTGGATAACTAACCACTTATAAGGTCCCAAAGGCGAGACCTATTGGCTATGCCAATGCTTGTTTATTTTTGTCCTACGATGTATGAAAGAAAATTTACCGACATCCCGTATTAACAGCAGGTGTCAACGTGATATGGTTAAAATATTTGAATGTCTCTGAATTATTTAATGTGGGTATTCATGAGCAGTAGACAGAACAATATGCATCAAACAAAATATTCAAACTGTACTGTGGGTGAACATCACGTTTAAGGATACCAAAATCTATGCTTTACAAAACCAAAGCATAACTCCGAACAGTTACAGATGAGCAAGCATGTATTTTCTCGGAACATCATTCAATAGCTCTAATGCAGTCTAAGTTTCCAAAATAACAGAGGTGTGTGAAACAACAGAAAGTGAATGCCGAGATTTTTAAAAAAGAACACACCTAAATGAGAAGAGTCATGCTGTCAGAGTTGCACTAAGCTAAGGGTTTATAATAAGCATGGGCGTAAAATCCGTTCCGCTCGCGGATTTTGCGGATTTTCGGTAAATTCGCAATCCGCGAACTCTCGCGAACTTGCCGAAAATTCGTAAAATCCGTGCGAAGCGGATTTTTTGCTTGGTCGCACTTGCCAACTAGAATACTATACAATTTCACGGGAGTAAACACTTGCGAACACGTAGATGCGGCGGGCAGCGACAATCTCGCAATTGCGAGATTGCAAAATTTGCAATTTCGCACAAGAAATCCACCAGCAGGCAGCATAAACCTTGAAAATTATGATTTTTATCAGAATAACTCCTCAGGTTGACATTTGCCTGCACTTTTTCTTTGCAAGGAGTCCATTTTGGGGGGTGGGGGTGGGAGGAAGGAAGTGCCCCACAGTCTCCAACTTCCTGTTCCTGTCCACCAGGCTCCTCCCAGTGCTTTCTTCATGTGCTGGTCACTTTGATTTGGACCTTGACCTGGAAGGATTACTTTTTGTGGATGCTGCTGGATATTTGGATTTTTGCAAAACTGAAAGCACTCAGCAGGTGCAAAAGTTCAATCTTATCATTAGTAACCATTTCCTGTAGTGCTTCCTGAGGGGCCCCTTTAGAGTTCATTTGCCTACTTGCAACTATTCTATGACCCTGCTCTGACCCTCACAGCAGGCTCATAGAATAGCTACAAGTATACAACAAAGGTCCTGTTAAAAAAAGTTACACTGCAACAGAAAGCAATTACATACAAAACTGAAAGCACTCAGCAGGTGCAAAAGTTCAATCTTATCATTAGTAACCATTCCCTGAAGTGCTTCCTGAGGGGCCCCTTCAGAGTTCAGTTGCCTACTTGCAACTATAGGCCACAAAGGTCCTGTGAAAAAAAATTGCACTGCAACAGAAAGCAAATTACAGATAAGGAAGCAGGTGCCAGCCAGACTGGAAGTTTAAATTCAGTGACACATTAATCAACCCCAAATTAATTCATGTCAGTTGAAGCAGGGCAGGTGTGCTTGCTTTTTTTCACCCCCATAATCTACAGTGATAAACCAACCAGAGGGTGGCAGTGATGAAACAGAGGGTGCTGTGAACCTGTGATGATGAACCAGATGTAGAAACAACATAGTCGCGGCCGTTGCGAGCCGACAAGTAAGTTCGCAATTGCGAACTGGTACAGAACCCTTGCGAACTGGCAGAAATCCTTGCGAACACAAAAAAAAAAAATTTGCGAGAGTTCGCGGATTTTGCAGATTGCGAATCCGTAAATACGCAAGTTCGCGGATTGCCAATTCGCAAAATCCGCCCATGCTTAGTTTATAAAAACAAAGAGTGATGTGAAAAATCGATATAACGGCACATGGAACTTTATAAAGCAACCACTTAAATTAGGGAAGAAAGTAAGTTGTTGAAAGCCCTCATAGAGGCTTGTCAACCAGTGAAACCAGATGCTTTCACATTTGAAGTGTATGCACAAGAAACACGGGGGACAAGGGAGAGGGCAAGTGAGAGGATGGGCAGCAGGAGAGCGAAAGAGTAAGCAGCACCCAATGATGGTGGGAGATGTACAGACAGGACCTGAAGTGGAATGAACACGCTTAGCATTCTTGTCAGGAACTGATTAAGTTCTGAACTCACTGGTTTGATTTGTTTTGGAAGAGGAGCAGAGGCTGTGCTTGGTCCTGTGCTGCTTCTGACACTATTCACCATTTTGGCAGACGGCTTTAATTGTATTGTATTGTATTGTAATTGCATTTATATAGCGCTTACTACCCCTGACGAGGCGTCTAAGCGCTTTTTCGGCGGGTAGCACGCTACTCCGGGACCCACAGAGGATTAGTGTTGAATTAGTATAGTGAAACATGCAAGTACATTTTAAGTGGTGGATAGGTTAGTCAGTTATTTGGATTTGGAATGATAGCAGAAGGATAGAGTAGGACAAAGGTTTGTATTTATTTATCGCTCGCTTGTTGATGCATGCTATTCAGGGAGCCTATAAAGGATTAGTGGTGAATTAATATGGTGAAATAGGAGGTAATTTCAGTGGTGGATATTAGTCTGTTACTTGGAGTGAGAAGGATAGCGGATGGATAAAAGGGGAAGAAAGATTTGCATTCATATAGCACTTGTTACCCCTGATAGGTGTTGAAGTGCTTTTCTGGCGAGTAGCACGCCACTCCGGAACCCATAAAGGATTAGTGTTGAAAATTAGTATAGTATAAATATGAAGTAATTTGAGTAGTAGATATGTTATTCAGTTATTTGGGCAGCATATTAGTATAGTTGAATATTGAATATGGAATTTGAGAAGTGAATTTTGATTGAAAAGGATAGTGGATGGATAAAAGAGTGAAGGATTTTTTTGTTTAAGTCTTAGCAGTAGGAAGAGGTGTTTGGAGTAAAAAGGAGTTTTGGAGGGAAGGAGTCAGAGGGGAGAGTTTAGAAATGTTTGTTTTAGGGGATCGGTGTAGTAAAAGAGGTGTCAGATGATGCAAGGAGGGGTAGAGCAGGAGAGAGTCTAGAAAAGGTTATTTTGGCGATCATAGTAGTGGTATGGGGTTTGGGATAAATGAGAGAGTGGATGTAGAGGATATATTGATAGATCTATAGGATGAGAGATAGGGTAGTGCATTAGAAGTAGTAGTAGAAAGAAGTTTGAGATGAGTCAGAAGGTTGGGCTAGAAGATATATTGAGCGAAGTATAGGCTGAGAAATCGGCTAGTGCATTGGAAATGCTAAATTAGAAGAAAGTGATAAATATATAGATCCATAAGTACATTGAAAGTATATAGATACACAAAAGAAGCAAGTATATTTAGATTAAATATATTGATAGAGGCACAGGATTAGAAATAGGGTAGTGCATTGGAAATGCTTTTTCAGGAGAAAAGTAACAGACATACAGATCCAAGTACATGGAAGGTACATAGATGTACAATGAAAGTATGTACATGTAGACCAAAAATGATTTTTATTTATTGATGAATATTATTATCATTATTTATTTTTTCTTCTCTTAACAACATAATTGTTTTACATGTTTTATAAAGTAATACACAAAGATAGGTACATATCTATAGTGAAAACAAATGCTTATATACAGAGGGATATGCTGTAAATTTCTATTTCCATATGGTGCTTATGTGGGGAAGAGCCAGATCTTGAGTAGTTTTCTGAAGATAAGGTGGTTGTCGGTGGATCTTATGTTGGGGGGTAAAGAGTTCCATAGTTTGGCTGCTTGAACAGAGAAGGATGTGCCACCCAGTTTTTTTCTTGTATGGTGGGATTTTGAAGCGAGATGCTCCTTTAGAGCGTAGGTTCCTTTGTTGAATGTGTTTGGTAATTTTATTCCTGATGAAGAGTGGTCCTATTCCATGTATTGCTTTGTGGGTAATACAAAGCAGCTTGAACGTGGATCTTCTGGCAACCGGTAACCAATGCAGGGCTTTCAAGGCAGGGGAGATGTGGTCTCGTGGTTTGATATGCAAGAGTAGTCTGGCAGCCGAGTTCTGAATCCGTTGTAGTCTTTTCATGGTCGTTAAAGGTGATCCGTGGTAGAGGCTATTGGCGGAATCGAGTTTGGATAGAACAAGGGAGATGGTAGCTTGGACCTTGTGTGGAAATCCCAAATGAGGGAAAATTCATCGCAGTGTTTTTTGTAGTAGTAAAGCTTGATCTTGCTAGTTTATTCACTTGGACATTCATCGACAGCTTGGAGTCCATGGTCATTCCGAGGTTTCTTACTTCCTTCAATACTTTAGGCAGTGATCCCAGTTCATCATGCGGCAAGCGGGTTGTAATTTTTCCACACGTGAGTATTTCAGTTTTTGAAGCATTCAATTTGAGATGGCTCCAAGTCATCCACTGATCCACGGCTCTGAGACAGCTGTGCACGTAACAGTACGCTCTAGGCCACACAAAAAGCTGTGGTCGGCTTTTTAAAGCTCATTCACAAAATATCTCGCCAGAGCATCGCATGCGCTGGCTCAGGTGAGACCTAAAAAAGGGGGCGAATGCTTTCACGATTGGCATCTAAAAAATCTATACAATGTTATGTGTAAAGTTTCCATACGAATAAGAGGCCCCATAAAGCAATAAAATACACAGATAGATTAGTTATAAAGTGCGATGTGCTGCCCCCTGTTAAGTACCAGGGGTAAGAGGTGCTACGCAGGATTCATGCAATCTAATTTTCAATTTAAAAGATTCCAATATTGCACTAACAGATTTAAAGTGCAAAATACTTTTTTTCTGTAAAGTATAGGGAACAGAATGTGCTACATCCTGCTCTTTCTATTGCACTAATAATACATTGTAAAAGGTTCCAATATTGCATTACCGGTTATAAAGTGCAAAATGTTTTTTTCTGTAAAGTGCAGGAGTTAGAAAGTGCAATGTGCTGTTCATATATCACCCCCTCTCTTGCACTAATATTTGATTGCAGAAAGGTTCCACCGGATATAAAGTGCAAAAAATATTTATTCTCTAAAGTATAGGAAATAAATGTGCTATGTGCTGCTCCTAAAGCACTTCCTCTATTGCACTAATAATAGATCGTAATAGGTTCCAATATTGCATTAACGAACATAAAGTGCAAAATGCTTTGTTTCTATGTAAAGTGCAGGAATTAGAAGGTGTTATGTGCTGCTCCTATATCACCTCCTCTATTGCACAAATACTTGATTGCAAAAAGGTTCTAATATTGCAAAAACGGGCATAAAGTGCTTTCTTTCTGTAAAGTACAGGGACTAGAAAGTGCTATGTGTGCCCCTTTTAACACTTCCTCTATAGCACTAGTACTTGATTGCAAATAAGAATTCCAATATTGCACTCTCAGACATAAAGTGCAAAGTGCTTTTTCCTGTAAAGTACAGGGATTAAAAAGTGATGATGCTACTACTATTGCCAATCCTCTATTGCGCTAATGGTGTTAAAGTTCTGTAATGCAGTAATAAACAACATCATAAAGAACTATGAGAAAATAAGAATAGCATCACGAAAATTCTAAATATTAAAAAGAAGCATTCGAAATATTACAGGAATGTGTACAGTGCATCATCTGCATTCAAGCAATATATATGTGTATGTATGTGTTCTGTTTAAAAAATACCCCACCATAACTCACGCCCTAGCCATATTCTGCTAATTACCTCACAAATTACATCACTCATGAAATGTTCTATATATACGTATAACATCCCTTTAACCTTTGTGTTTTTTCAGTGACTCTATCTATCTATCTCTATCTATCTATCTATCTATCTATCTATCTATCTATCTATCTATCTATCTATCTATCTATCTATCTATCTATCTATCTATCTATCTATCTATCTATCTATCTATCTATCTGTCTATCTATCTATGCACATATCAATCTATCTATCTATCTCTATCTCTCTCTCTCTCTCTCTCTCTCTCTCTCTCTCTCTCTCTATCTATCTAAATATATATATGTATGACACTGACAAAGGCTTTACGCTGAAACGCGTCTGTTAATCTGTGTGATTAAAATTTGATGGTGTGAGCACGGAAAACTTTGACTCCACGAGTGCGGTTCTTTGGAGAATTACGAATCTGAAGCTGAGCGCTGTGTTATTGCGGTGGCCCATTACCGCATACCGCACCCACCCGCGAGTGCCCTGATTACCAAAGTGGGACAGAGAGCGAGAATATATATATATATATATATATATATATATATATATATATATATATATATATATATATATATATAAAACAAAAGATGACGACGCCGTGTGCAATTTAGCAATATTTATTAGCTGCTGCTACCAAACGCGTTTCAACTGCCCCGCAGTCTTGTTCACTGGTAAAAGAGCTTCGTAAGCGCGGCCATTTTAAAGTGCATAACGTGTGTAACCTTAAAACTACAACAATAGTTAACGTGAAAACAGACTCGTAGTTTTTCACTGTATACATAGAGAGAACACAATAAAGTTTCCTTCAAGCTGTTGCCAGACATAGAATTATATCATGGGATCCTTGTTTAAAATAAACAGTTCAACATATGACATTATCGCGCCACATTATTAAATACATCTATTTAAAACGCGTGGAATCTAAAGAAAAATGCATTCGTGTAATATTGCACAAATCCAAACCATTTGCGGCATTACTGTAGTTTTTCGCGTACAATTATAACAGTGCGCAATCTTGCATGCTTGAATTCGGTGTATCTCAACTGTTGTTGACACATTTCAACAAAACTTTATTTAAATCATGCTCAAGTGAGCTCATGCCCTATATTTGTTTTGCATAAAAATTCCACATTAAAGCCCCTGTTTCTAATCTATAGGGTATATTTTGTTTTAGCGATGATGGATGAAAGCTGGTGCCGTGAAGCACACTATTTGTGGATGTCTTTTTCCTAAAGACTGTTGTTTCTAGCTTCTTGTTTTTAATGTACACTTTAGTGTCCAAAAAATCTATTTCTTTTTTTCTGTATATTGAACGTGAATTTTAGACCCACTTCATTTAGATTCAAGATTTCAATGTAGTCAATTAGTTTTTGTTTGGGACCCTTCCAGAGGAGAAAGAGGTCAGCAATAAATCGGAGCCACAGCACCACATCCGTGGTGAACGTTTCGTTTTCCTCTCTCCAAGCTATGTTTTTCTCCCACCAACCCATGGTGAGATTAGCATAGCTTGGAGAGAAGGAAACCCCCATGGCACATCCGCATGTTTGGGAGTATATGTTTTTATTTAACAGAAACATATTGTTAATTAGACAGAATGTTATCATGTCTAACAACATCTTGGTGTGCTGTAGCTCCGAAATAGGCCTTTGTTTTAAAAAGTATTTTATGGCCTTCAGACCTATGTCATGTTCTATTGACGTGTAGAGTGACACTACATCAATTGTAGCTAACCAATATTCCGGTTGCCATTCTGTTTCCATGATGATCCTCAGGAAGTCTCCAGTGTCTTTAATAAAGGAGCTTAAGATTGGAACAATTGGTGCCAAAAAATAATCGATATATATATACTCCCAAGCGGTTCTTTTTCGCCGATGTGGCAGCGCTCAATCCGGGTGCAGTACCGTGGAGCAGAATCACGCTGCTCAATACTCCAACACAATCCTTCTAGATAGAGGGACAAACGGGTTGCACTCCCGTAGTTTTTTGCAATTTTTGTTTAATTTTCTTTACATCCTTCTGTATGTGGCTACGGGCGAATATATATATATATATATATATATATATATATATATATATATATATATATATATATATTACCTACTGGCGGTCGCCAGTAGGTATATATAGTTAGGATTTTTTCTCTATGGGTTTTTTGAAAATTCTATGTCTAATAACTTTGGCGTTTGTGGACGGAATCGGCTGAAATTTTCAGGAAAATGGCACATTTTGTTTCTGAGCAGCCCTTGAAAATTTGGGGGGGGTTCGTCCAGTGGGGGCCGAGAAAAAAGGGGGGTCCCAAAACGTGTTTTTAACATTGAGTTTTCCATAGGGCGGTTGGCCTCACTTTTAGCCCGAACGGCTGAATGGATTTGCACGAAACTTGGCAAAATTGTAGGGACTGGTAGCCCGATGTGCCTTTTGTAGGTCTCAATATATGTGCTCCAGTGGATTTTGAGAAATTAACGTTTAAAAAAAGATATATATCTGTAACAGCGGACCGGTTAGCGC